>NC_139806.1:25550030-26253155 GCF_963457635.1 Microchirus variegatus | reverse complement strand
TAATTCCCTTTTCCCCCCCGTTCACCTTTTATCTTCTGCCACTCCTTTTTCACTCTCTGTAGTGACTTAAAGTGGCCCGGAAAGAACAGAAAGATGATGTGACATGAGGAATATTGTGTCAAAGTAATCATTTAAATAAAAAAAACATGTTGTGATATTGTGTCCCATTGGGGCAGATGATTATTTCCTGTCCACTAATTAGAATAAAATAAGAAGAATAGGGACTTTCTTGTCTATAAGAGGACCAGAAATGTAAATAATTTAATCATAAATCATGTAAAATCAATGCTTTGCTATACATATAATCTAAAATCAAACATGAATGTGTCGAGACAATTCATAGCAGTTTTGTGCAGATGATTTTAAGCATAATAAGTATATAAGTGTCACTTCAATTATTCAGAATTATGACGTTACAAACAGTGTGCACATGAACAGGAAGTAGAACTTTGCTGTGTGGACTTCAAAGTAGAGATGAAATAGAACGTGTGTGGGCTATCATGGAGGTAATCTTTCCATCCAGGCATAGGAAGAGGCTTTGAAGCAGTGAGGAGATCATCATCACCACCACCACCATCACCACCATCATCATCATCATCATCATCTATATCCTGAAGTGAGCCCACACACTGCCTGCTCTGCTTGCACAGATTGGGGGCAGAATGTTTCACCACGGGGAAGCCAGACGAAGTCAAGGACCGATGGTTTTAACAGACTCGGTCAGAGGGAGATGGAGAGGGCTGCGAATGGAACACAGAACACACTTCACCCCCCCCCCCCCACCCCCCGGAAAAAAGAAAAGAAAAGAAAATGTCAGCGGGCTTCAAGGTCGTGCTGTCAAAATTTGGGAAAACTTCATTGTCGTAATCAAGGACAAAAGAAATCAAGCTCAAACAAGAAAATTAGGAGCCGACAACTGGGATCAGGAGGATTATTCTGTCACAAACTTAAAGACTGAAAATCAAATGCATTTTTATCTTCGTCATACTTTGTATAAGATAGAAAGATAGTGGCTGAGAATAAATGTGGAGAAAAGACTGAAAACTGAGTCCTGACCTACAAAAAGGTGGGAAAAATTTTACATAATAAACTCTTGGATTTGGGAACACAATGTGGGCAATGGGTGGTAACAAATATATCTGTTTTGGACTATTTGGCTCAACTTGACACTACTTGTTTTTTTCTGTACATACTCCGCAAGAGTAGAGAAGTGTGTTCTCTATCCCAGCGCTGCAAGAAAATAATGACGTCATTCTTTTCTCCAGGTCCTCATTTGGGAGTTCTCGCAGCTCGTTCTTGAAACATCATCTGGGCAGTTCTCTCGAGTTCTGCACTTGAGTTTCCAGTGAAGTATGAAATGCCTTGACCAGAAATAACTTCTGTTCTTGTTTCTTGTTCTTGTCACCTCGAGAAAAAGAACACATTTATCTGTTCTGGCAGAGCATGTAGAGGCCTTTAGTGATAGTACCTGCATGGTTGCTTTTTTTAGTACCTGATCTGATCATGAGTCATGAGTGTGACGTGTGACAGTTAAAAAACAGTTAAAAAGACTTATAAATCCTGAAATCTCCAACATTTAGAGAGGAAATGTCTAAAATCTCAATATTTAATAGAGGAGACTGGTGTATTTATTCAGTTCAGTGACTGTGTCAGATGGAGTCTGTGCTCCGGCCATGCAGGAAGTACTGAACTCATCTTTTTAATTAACTGAATCTGATGATTCTGTCGACTGAAAGGAAGTTCGCGCAGCTATGACGACCCTGCCACGCTGAGGAAGTACTATGAAGTAATGAAAAACAACGCGTCTGATCCCAAACCAAGTACACTCTGAGAAATAAGGGTTCCAAAAGGGCCCTTCTACAAGGGCTGAGGTTCTACCTGGAACCATTTGCTTTTGAAAAACCTTTTCCCGAAGAAAGGGTTCTTCAAGGGTTCTTGGTCACACTAATGGTTCCAGTAAGAACCATTTTGATCCAGAGAACCCTTTAAAAGCCCTTTCTTGGATAAAGGGTTTTTAAAGGGTTCTTGGGTTCCACCAAGAACTCCTATGAGGACAAGCCGAAGAACCTTATATGGTTCTACTGAGCACTTTTATTTCTAAGAGTGCAGTGCCAGAACTCTATCTTTGAAAAGCGCCAATACTCAGACTGTGAGTGTTTTTATACGTATCTGTTTCTATAGCTATCTTTATAGTTTCAAATGATGCCAGCAAAATCTTATTGTTCATCAATACAACAATTATCCAGAAAGATAAAAAATCTGCCTGGTTGGATGTTTCATTCGACGTTACCCTTCATTAGCACGTCATTTATGTTTGCTGTGATTAGTGATTACAGCCTAGAGAAAAGACTTTAGTGATGTGGTGGCATCAACACATTTTTAATTAACCCTAATACGACAATGCAAGGCTGCCAGTTTAAGTTGGCTCCCGACTGTGGGTCAAATATCCAAGGACGTATTGGAAAGTCTGTAATTATTACAGGATGGCAAACACTGTTTGTGTCATTGTGTGTTTTTTTTTCGTCTTCCTTCACATCCCTCTGATATTAATCTTGTTAATTCTATGTTCCCACACTTCCATATTCATAAACACGTGGGAGTCGCATGAAGAATTCCAACAATTATAGACAAAACGGGTAGGGATTCGAATAAAAATATCACAAACTTGAATAATATTTAGAACTAATGTTCCTTCACAAGAAAGATCATGCAAAAATTCAATGAATGGAAAAGCTAGAGCCTTGAAAGGCCAAAAATGTGCGTTTCAGTCCATTGTTGGTGGATTTGTCAACATTAATATTGGTGTCCCTTCCGTAAACCCAGACACAACTTAAAGGGATTATAAAGACATTTTTTAAGGTTAAAACAGTGTTAAATCATGTTTTTTATTTATTTATATATAACTGAGCATTAACTGAATAAACTTGATCCTGGGTCACACACAAAGAAATCCATGTTTTTCACCTTACACTGGTGAAATGGTTTGTGCTGGAGGCATTCTGGAACAATCATTAGATATACAACCCAGAAATTCTGATTAGATTATCATTGTGTGTGTGTGTGTGTTATTTCTGAGGCATAAATGGGTTAAAGGACCTCTGGATGTTTCTTCGGGGGCCTGGGGGGAGGGGTAACTGCTTGTACCTCCTGCCTCGGCTCAGATCTGGTGACAGAGTTTGCCCTGAAGCGGACTGTCACGTTACCATTGACCCCGCGCGTGAAAGATTGTTGCCATGGCCACACGATGACGCCTTTAATGAGCTAATGAATCACCCTGGCACACCTCAGCGCAGACACATCAGTGTCTTGTTTGAGGGCGCAGAGGGAGGTGGAAGGAGGCGGCTATGGACACAGCACTGGGTTTGGTTAAAATCCCTGTGAGGGAAGCAGGTGGCCGATTGATCCCAAACGTAGTGAATGAAAAATGGTGTCGGGGGCAGCTCTTAATCACGGGCCGACGGCGCCCTTCACATCCATTCTTCTCTGATCGCATTAACAAGACGTCTTACGACGGCACCATTCTATTCTCATAATGGAGAGACTCTGACCACTTCTGTGCTGCGGCATGTGGACGTCTTCCTGAACAATAACAACTCCACATTTAGGTCCGTTCCGCTTTAACTGAGCTGCCCAACCTGGGGTCACATGGGGGCACAGAGCTTTATCTTCCCTGAGGTTATTAAAATGATATTTGTGCATATTCAATTTAGAAAATTCCAATCACACGTACTCTCTCTGTTGGATAATCAAAACTCGGTATTGTCCACAATAAAACCCATTTTTGGTCCACCTTTAAATATACACTTGTGTGACCTCTGAACTTCCATGACCATTACTGCATAAAAGTACCAAAAACCTCACTGGTATCAATAAAGAAAGCAAGGCAATATCTCAAGAGTTACTTAGGAACAAAAAGCGAGGAATTGGATGGAAAAAAGGTTGGGAATCACTGTTGGAAACGTACAAAGAGCTGAACTGAACAGCTTCTAAAAGGCTCCTCCTCTACGTCTTTATGATGTCACATCGTGTCTAACCATGACTGATCCAACACCAACACCTGCGTCACGCGACGTGACCAGTCGCGGGTTCCTCTTTTCAGTCTCCCAACTTTATTTATCTGTATTTATCTCATGGGGAAATGTGAAGCGGAGCAGTTTAGTAAAGACCGAGAATAAGAATAAGTCCTGTAACTCCCTGCACTTTAAATGCACCCTGTATTTAAGTAACAAGATGAGGATCTTGTGCTGATTTAGCACGAAAGGAACAAGCTTCGCTGACTGATTACCTTCCCGCAGCCGAGTCAGCAAAGCCATAGAAACGCAGCCGTACACATGCACAAGTCTTTTCTCCATGTGGCCAACGCCGTCATTCAATCGCAATCATATAGATCACAGGAGCAAGATGAAAAGTACGGTCGTTATTGCTTGAAACTAAATGCAAAAGCCTGTTAGGAAAAATGTCATTAAGCTGATAAAGATCTCATGTTAATACGCAGGTCGTGAAGTGTGACCTGGAGATAGTGCTAAAGGCCAGTGGTTAGGATTTTATACTGTGGGGGTTTGAGCAGAAAGAGACCAAATCTGTACTGACTTAATGGGTTTAATGGGTTTGAGGCTAATTGAGTATCCTCATGTGCAATTTAATACAGGTTCAGTACCATTTTCTCTTCTACAGAGACAGTGAGAGTTTAATCTTTCCCGAACACGTCCGCCCGACAATAAAGCGGTGCTGCTTGTGAATATTTACACATGTTCGCTAATCCTGGGGAAATTTAATTCAGAGGTGAAAAAATTCCAAAATTGAGGAGCTGGTGCATTCATGCGTCTCTGATAAGGCAGTGTTTAACCTCCCTCCCTCGTTTCGCTGTGACACATTTTGACAGCGGCCCGGCGCTTTTAGCTGTTTAGCAGGAAATAAGAGCTCAGGCGACGTCGTTTCACAGTCTGAGAACCCCCGCGCTACCAATGTATATTTACGAAACGGAAGCGGCGCGTTCCGGAACGACCAGGTGTCACAACTTTTTTTTATCTCCTCAGCACACACAGGTGCGGGTTTCTTTTTCAGTGTGTTATTGTTGTACATGGTCAAGACTGGCCCCTTGAAACTTACCCCCCCCCCACACACACACACCCCTGCTGCAATTTGACTGACAAGCCCAAGTGCGGTTGCTAACACCGTTAACCTTTCACCATTCAATCATCCAGCATAAAAAAGTCAAGAGTGCTGTTTTTTTCCCCCCAAAGCTGTTCACGATTCACTGTTTCTGAACAGTGAATCGTCACTGAACGGCAGCGTTTTTACTCAGGTGGAGGTTCCAAGACTGGATCAGGACCCAAAGATCCAATCCAACTTTATTTATAAGGCCCTTTAAAAACAACACAGCTGGCCAAAGACATGTAAAAACCATTAAAGACGATACAAACAGTAAACGCCAACATCTCAAATTGAGAATTTGTTGACATACTTTGTCAAATTTTTTAAATCCAATGTCTTTTTACACTCTATTGATGCAATTAAATCATCATACATCTTTATAATCCTGAAAAAGGTTAGAAATTGCGATAATTATTGAATGTTTGGTAGTTTTTTTTCAACTACTTTTTTAACTTTTAAGTGATTCATGAAAAATAAATTGGCATAAATTAATAAAAAAAGGTCTGCCGTGCAACAATATGACCATGTTAGATTAGATTAGACTTTACTAATCCCTCACTGGGGGAAATCAGAAGAAGACGAATACAAAAAAGGGCTTTAATCGGATATAAAACAAGCAATTAAATAAGACAAATTTAATGTGTGAAAATACATGTGCAAAAATGGAAAGAGAATAAGCAACACGATAAAAATAGGACAGAAATCCTATGCAGTGAAGTATTATGAAAATGAATAATTAAGATATTCAACATATTTCTGTTTATACAACATATTTGTTGTTCATTAAACGCTTTCACGCACATGAACATAAACTTGTGAACTTGTGTAGACAATAAATCAATTAATTTCGCACAAAACAAACAAAAAAAAGTAGTTTCTGAATGTAATCCAACCAATTATGTGGTCATTTCTATTTTATTTCCTTGCCTCTTCTTCACAGACTGCAGTGGCTTTTCATGGTTCAGTGCCAGCATGTGAGGCATCTTTGCAGCCACTTGTTTTATGTTTGTGTCGTTTTATTGCACTTTATTTGCTGTTCTTTTTCGTTTTACGAGCTTTACAAAAAACAGCTTCGGCTGCAGCGCGGCGTTTATGTTCTTCTGAATGTCGGTGTCGACAGAGTTATGAGAAACTTCTCAAACTTTGGCAGCGGGTTCAGAGAGACGCTGTCCCCGCGCGAGGTTGTAAATTATGGTTTTTTCGCAGAATGGTCCAGTTCTGACTGACTGTCTGGAGAGGAGACATAGGGCTGCGACACACAGCTGGTCTGTCAATCACAAAAATATGTTTGTTTTTTACCAAGAAAAACACTGAAAATGTGACACAAGAGGTCAGACCCAGTTAGGAGAAGCGCCTGTCTGCAGGGAGTTTGCATGTTTTCTCCAGGTATTGTGGCTTCCTGTGTGTTAAATTGCCTGCAGGTGTGAATATGAGCGTGTATGTTGACCCTGTCCAGTGTGAACCATCGCCTTTTCACTCTATGTCAGCTGGGACTGACTCCAGTGAACCATGATGACCGTCATTCAGGTTCAGACTCAGATATCATCATGACCACACAGCCAGAACTGGTGGAATTTCTTTTAGGTACATGTTTACCCTCAGATAAAAGAGGATAAAGGTGGCTGAGAATGTGAAAAACCATACAATCATGAAGTAAAGAATGACAGACTACCCGACTAACATAAGGTTCTCCTAAGGTTAGTTACAACCAGGGCCGTTTCCAGCTGTTTCTTAGCTGTTCTATGCGAGATACTATTGGGGGGCCCCTATTTTTTTCAAACTCGAGGTAGAGATTCCTAACTTTTTCTGATTACCCCACAAACACTTGTATGCTTTGCAAATATATGCATAACAAATGCATGTAAATAAAGACAGGTACTTTTACTTCACAAAAATATAATAAAATATGAGTCTGAACTTGCAGTTTGGGGGCCCCCTGGTGGCTGTGGGGCCCTATGCATAGTCCGCATATAGTAAGAAACGGCTCTGGTTCCAACCAAACAATTCCCTAAAACGTTGGGGAAACCAAAAACTGAAATGTTCTCCGTTCACACAACATTCCCCTTTGGTTGTATTTTGGTTATGTTTTTTTTACAACTGAAAGACAACGTTCTATAAAAGGTTGTATGAAGGTTGTGGCAATGTAATGTTCTGGGAACCAAATATGAAAACAAAAACTAACCTTAATGTTCCATATCAACCACAGGAGAACCTAGGGTGGAACCTTCAGGCAACGTGAAGTATACGACTCAGCTGATGTTTGTCTTGACCGTGTTGAAGATGTGCACTGAGAAGCAAACAGGGACTTCCTCACGAGAGGCTCGATTTTGGGTTTAGACGTGTCCCCTATGACAGTTTTACAACCTGTAAGCCAGTCCTGGTCACTGCTTGTCAATGAAGCACAGATGCTTCCTGTTTTGACTAAATGTCACCACTGTCAAAGCTGTTGTTGTGCGTCCAATATTTACGATCATGACAACGTATAGAAGAAGCTGACACCGGATTTTTAGTCAATGTGGCCCCTGGAAAAATCTGGAGTAAAGGGGGGTTAGTGTCAAATGTAAGGTTTTGGATGATGATGTCAGAAAACCTTTAAAGCTCACATAGAGTGGTCCTGTAGCTGTATATGTGAGTTATGGAGGTCTACTTACATACATTAACTTGTATTTATGATTAAAAACCTCCTCGTTGCTGCAAACGAGCCGATCAAAATCTCTCCTCACTGAAGCTCTCGTCAGCCGCACTGTTTCAGACTGAAATCTCACCCCAGAAGACAGAACTGTGTTGTGATTGGCCAGGTACCTGGAAGTGACGGCATTAGCGCGTCAGCTCTCAGAAGCACAGCTCCCCCTCTGGAACGGTGGATGCACTGCTACTCATTATCAAAACATTGTTTGAAAATAGCTTCGTCATGACTCCCAGTCCCTATTACGACCTTTGACCCAGAGTCATAAGACATTGTCGCAAGTGAAACACCTCCACAACGGACATTCTTCTTCTTCTGCGATTCAATGTACGCAACCGGATGTGCCCGGACTAGTGCCCGGAGTAGGAGGATCTGCTGTTCAGGAGACGGGATCCTTACTTCACGATGATTCCAGGCTTTTTCAGAGCGCTTGCAGAGCCCGAGAATGCAATAAAACACAGCGTTCTCAGCAGTGGCTGAACTGTTTGTTTCCAAACTTTAGGGCTTCATAAACGAGGTAATGATGCAGATACACACCAGAAAACAGCGTTTATTGGAACTTCCGGTCTATGGGAGCTTTAAAAGTGTGGTCCCGCTGATGCTTGGCTTGTGTCAGCGGAGTCTCTTTCTAAACCATCAACTCATCACCTGTTGCTTTTCTGAAGAAGGATCTAAACCACAAACGTTCCGCGATTCTGACATGTAGCTCATCCTCAGCTCTTCTTCTCAGCTCATTACGGTTGTAAAGAGCGGTTTTCTGGTTTACCACAAACTCTCTGTCAGCTAAAAGCGATCTGATCATTCCTCCTCTGACCTCTGACCTTAACAGGATGTTTACACCCAAACAAAGTGTTAAGTTACAAACACACAATTATAGATAATGAGTCCAATCCAATCAAAACACTGGATAGAAAAATAAAAAGCTGTCTGTTTTGAATATCAAGGGACTTTGACGTGATGGTAGACGTTGCAGCACTTTGTTACAGATGCTGTGCTTTTGTTCGATTTGCTCGTCGACACCTCGGCTCAGTGTGGCAGCACCGGGATGATTTAAAAGGGAAATGGTAACCAAGGGAAACTGGAAATAGCAGTGACCAGCTTTCATGCAACAATGAAAGAAACAATGACAACAGCAGATGCAAAATGAGGTTTTAAAGCCTCCCCCCACCTTTATGTTCTTCTTTTTTTTCTGCTGGAAATAAAAGATGGTAACAAAAGCAATAAAGCGGAGGTTGGAAAGAAAAGCTTTTTCAACGCGACAACACAAGCATCAGTGTTATATTTTAAACCTGTCACAGCGGTGACTGCTGAGTGAACAATGTCTTTATTTTCGTTTTTCTAAACTGACTTCTGCAGCAAGTGTTTGACCAATTTGTAGTTTCTCAGCTTTTTATTACACGGGAAAATAATGATTCATTTGCATTAAATGTTTGTTAATCTGCTGGATTATAGACTCCAGGCTCTCTGTTAACCTTTGGGGTCATGTTGTGGATGCTAAATAGAAGAAGTTTTTTGACTAAATATCTACAAATTTTAATCCCTTCACACACAAACTATTAAAACGTTTGTGTTTTTCACATTAAAGTAAAAAAAAACTTTAAACATCTACGCAAAGGAGCATTAAATCTTCTCTGGAGACAAAAAGTTCCCAACAAACATCTTTAAGTTCATGAATTATTTGCACCTATAAATGGAACCCACAGATATGTGTGAGATCATGTTTTCTAACCAAACGCACATTATTTATTCACAGGATGCTGTTGGCTCCGTGACCGTGCTTTAACCACTCGTGGTGATTTTGGCCTGGATGAAGAAATAAAAGGTGATAATAAATGTTTCCCTGGTCGAGGTTGGTTTATAAGCACACACAGTACTTGGTTAGATATACACAGTAGATAGATCGATGTATTTTGATTTTGTGATTTCTGTGGGACGTTATAGGGTCTGAGGAAAAGATCATGGTTTACACTGAATATGTCACCAAAACACTCTTAAATGTCCTCATAGCAGCACAGAAAACCCTCAAATTCTTCCTCTTTTTAAAATAAATTTCTTTCGAATTCAAACGATGTGGCATAAATGATTGTAACTTCGTTGTTCTTGCAGTTTCCTAATCAAAGTTAGAAAGTGCTTTCCTAAACAATGGAAAATAACAGAACTCTGAGTTTGATTGTTGTCAAAAAGTCTTCAGTGTGTGAGTGTTTCTGCCCCTTTTGTCCAAGATAACGTGGACATTTTAGGAATTACGGTACTGAGAAGCTGACTGAATCTCGTCTGTGATTGGACGGTCGTTCCGCGGATGTCCTCAGGGCTACCGTAATGACAAGTATATGGGCGCAAAGCTATATTTATCTGCTTTCCCCTACCCATCCATCCATCTTCTACTACTTTATCCTCCACATGAGGGTCACCAGTCCATAGTTTTTTAATTTTGTTGATATCGCAACAGTCTAGGAGTTACGGTAATGTAACTCCTAGAACCTGACACACTGAGTGTGCGCCACAGGAGGACGCGAGGTGTTTGTTCAGGAAGTTGCAGGGTGGCGCTCTCTCTCCCTCTCTAGACCCGCTCAGACGCGAGGAACAAAAATGTGCTGTGATTCATTTTCTTTCTTGGCTCAGACCAAAATTGGCCATCTGGTTTACAAGAGCACACGGTGTGTGTGGGAGTGGGCCCTTTTGACCCACTTCATTGTTCATCGTTTGGCCCCTCAGGGCAGAATTATTTACAATATGTGGGTCAAGGACGCGGGTGTGGATGTAAATGATGTCTCCATACATTAATATGGATACACCTCAAATGTCCTTGCTTCTTTTATTGTATTTTAGCCCTGATTCGCTCACTGATTGTATTGTATATACTGCTCTGTGGTTTATACATGACATTGGATTGGATATAAAGTTATTCATAACAACAACACATGAGAAGACGCAGAAAAGTAAAGCCTGAAGATGTGTCCTAATAAATACACACCCCCAGGATGTCCATATAAGGAGTTGTGTATTATTCCCACAGGAATTTACCAAGGCTGCACCTGCGGCACAGATCCGTGCTGCATGAGCACTAAGGTTCAGTTTCCAGTGTTTTTTGCAGCATATTGCATGCAAAAGATGCAGGATGTTGTTCAAATGTGTTATTTTTAAAGATGTCTTCTTCAATTAATTGTACGTTAGAGGAGAAACAGGCGGCTCCGTCCACACAAACGTTGTTTTTCTAATAAAATGGCAGTCATAGTTGTTTTTTTGGACACAGTGGAGATGCCAGCTTTGAAAAAGCCCCAAAACTATCTGTTCGATCTGTTCCCGCTCGCTGTGTCTGACAGCCAAGACTCCTCTTTAAAAAAAGAGATATTTCTGGAGGTTATTTCATAGGACTAGGATGCAAAGATTGGAGCAAGCTGCTGCTGCTGCACCCACTTTTGATTAAAACCTGGTTGTGTGGTATATGTATCATCCAAATGTCTGCACAAAAACAAAAAGTACAATGGAAACACATCAGCATGTGGTGTATGACAGTAATTTTTTTTGAATTTTGAACTGAAAATCTTTTATTTCTGTATTTATTTTGTATATTACCACTCTTTTTATACCGCTGACATTGGGAAAACTGCACATGTATGTGCATACACTTGTACAAATTGCAAATAAACTTAACAGTTGAAGAAAAATTTCTTTATGGTGCATTTGGGATATGATATTATCATTTTTTAATCAGCTCTGGCTGAAACTCAAGACTTATCTCCACAGAAAGACAACTGGCAGCACAGAAGCTCTTTTTCCAAAATTCTGTTTGTTGGTTCAAACGATGGTTAAAATCTCGAGGCTCACAGCATCACCACATCGACTCCTGACTGCCTGCTTTTTGTGGTTGCTATAGAAACCAGTGGTCCAACCCCCCCAGAAAGCCAGAATGTGTGTAATCAGCTCCACAGAGTGGGGTGATGGTGTGTGTGTGTGTGTGTGTGTGTAGTCCTGTTATAGGGTTACTCCCAAAGAGCTGCGTTAAAATAAAGATGAATTCCCTTTTTTCTTTCACACTCTGCAGGCCATGAAAATCCCTCTCTGGTTTTCTCTCTCGTTCAGATTTTTCAATGCTCTCATTTCACAAGTGGATGTAATCATGTCCCCCCACCCCCTTGCCCCCCTTCCTCTCTCTCTCTTATTAAATATGCATATTTAATTTGACTCTCTGTTCATATTTCAAGGGTGAAGGAGTCGCTGTCATGGGGCGGAATTTACTAATCAGGAGAAAAGCTCAGGGAAATGATCTGGATCTTGTATCTGCAATAGTGTAAAAGAAAGTGAGGGTTTTTGTGTTTATTACTTATTGTCACTAAAGACGTGTGTGTTTAACTTATCATATCATTTCTTGTATATGAACAGTATAAAACCATGTGACACCCTCGCTCCTTAGTAAAATGCTCATAATAGCCGTTATTTAGAATATTATACAATAAGACATACATTCAAAAATATTTGTGTTTATTGATGACATTTTACTCTCCAGATTCATAAATATACATATTTAGGCTTATTTTAACTTCGAGTCTGTTGCAGTTTTATTGTTTTATTATGCAGTTATTTCTCTGATTTTCACTTAGAATGAAGCCAAATATTGATCAATTCCGACTGTTATTTTCCTCCCCACATCCCTATCATCCTTTTTAACCGAGTTTCAAGTGAGATGTGTATTTTTTACAGGAAAATGAGGTCATATATTGTGTATTATTTCCACCTACCACCCACAACCGTACACACCAAGCATATGGACCAATCAGGACCAAGTAATGTAATGATTTAAAACATTTGAACATGCCGAGGGCTCAACAATGTGTGACACACTTCAAAAGGAGAAAAATACAGGATTTTTGTTCCCCATTATGTCCCCCCAGGAATACATTTTACGGTTTATTGTCCCGTCGACAATGAAAGACAGTCATTTTCGCCACTGAATGTATAAAATAAGAAGCTGCATATGGTTTAAACACTGAAATTCAACCCATTTGTGTCTTTTTAGTCCATTTATTTACTATAAATGGCTATAATTTCATGCAAAAATATAAACACTGACACCTATATCATTTATTGATAAAAAAAGAGGAAAATAAGTCTCTTTTGAAATCACTGTCCCTGATAGAAACCTTAATCAGTGCTGTCCTTCTGAGGAAAAGCCTGTGTGTATCTGACCGACTCAATCAGAGACACTCCTCCCTCCTCCTCCTCCTCCCTCCTCCTGTTAGACTTGTTCCCAGGCCTGCATGGGAGAGAAGAAGAAGGTGAACACAGATAAGAGCTCTTTATCTGGGTCCCATAGGGAGGCGGGTTAAGTTTAAGGTGAAGCTTTGACAAGGCCCTCGTCTGCTCCCTCTCTCTCTCCTCCTTCCACCTCCTGATGGGAGGCTCAGCCTCGCTCTCCTCGATCCCCATGTCCTTGGGCTCACTCGTGACGGCCCCCACTGCTGCGGCTTTAAATGAGAAAGATGAAAGGAGGTGCAGTCTGGGAGGAAAACCCTCTTCTCTTCTGCCATCACCTCATCCCGTTTGTTCAGTCACTTTTTCAGCCTCTCTTCTTTCTGTTTCTCTGTGGCCCTCCAGCACTAACTCATCCAACACTTAATGCTGAGTGGGGGGAAGTTCTGCTGCTATAGAGTGGATGTGAGGATGGTTTCCACTTTAAATGTTCCAGGTATTATTACCTCTGATCTTACGTGCACGTTTTCTTTGTGTTCTGGCACGTCTGCAGTCGTGATGTTTAAATCATAGGCTGAGGCCTGATGAAGAGCTTTTCACAGAGGGGGGGAAACCACAGACAATGAGTTTTTATTTCAACTCAAACACACAAAAAAACTTGAATATTCTGCACTTCTTTTTTCCCTGCTGCACTCGCTGTGTGCAGCTCTCCACTGGTCAAGACAAAGAGACACTGATTCTGATGAGTCATGTCTTCCCCATTTGCCTTCTCTTATCTTATCCAATAATGCAGCATTTACCAAAACTAAAGGCGACATATGTAAGAATCTAATTCACTGACTGTGGTGTTCCACCGTTTGCCCTCAGGGAGGCGATATAGGTGAATTAATAATGTTTTTTTTCCCCTTTTCCCGAAAGACATTTAATAATAAATATGTGCATTATTGACAGAATAATGTGGAATCTCACTCCACAGCAATATTTTTCTCTTTTAACCCTTTAAACGCCGAGTGTATCACAGGCGACGCGTCTGCATTACCGTAATTACGCGACGGTATTGTGCTACTGGAAAAGTTCCAACTGTTTCTGAAAGCTGTAGAAGTTGCACGTCAAAGGCAACGCGTGGTTATTACTGTAATTTCACTTGTGTAGGTGCAGGAAGCCGACCAATCAGCGTGTTTGTCAAATTGGAACATTTTTGTTGCCCTGTTTTTGTACATTGAGACGAAAATTCAAAGAAATGTTATTTTAAATACTTTTTATACTGTTCACATTTCAAATTTAACACGCACAATCTGGTGTTTGTGCACAAAGACAGTGTTTTATACTAAAATAATTCATTTTAAATACCAGATATTGAAAGTTATTGTGGAAAAATGGGCTCACAGGATATTTCCTGTCCCTTTTATGGTTAAAGGTGCCATATGTAAGAATGTGGCCAAAAACAGTTACTACATTCAAATTCAAAATACCGAGGTCTTTTAGGTTTCATTTTCTGGCGTAACTAGCAACCAGTGGTTGCTCGTGAGCTGAGACTCTACTGACTGCAATGATTGGTAGACGGCGGTAGGTGGCGCCACATGCTAAAACATGATTTCAAAACATAAACATGATTTGCAGTCCACAAAATATTTTTTTAATGCAAATATTTTGGCTGTACTGTTGTTATTGGTGAGTTCAGTTTGTTATATGGACATTATTCCTGAGTCTCTGTGACATATTAGGAGGATCTTATGGCCAGTTGCTTTAGATTTATTACATAATGCACCTTGAAAATAAGCAAAAAAAGAAATGCTGAGGCTCAGGTATTCATTTTTTAAATCTCCCATACGTTTTTAAATCAGTTTGAGTGTTGTATGTGAATGTGAACGTGTTTCGGATCATCTTCTATCAGAGATTAATGATAAATTGGAAAACTTCAAAGCTTCACTGTGTTAGCAGTAACAATGATGCAGCCACTATATTCAATTGAAATCTTCATTTGCAGGTCGCAAACTGTGTTTATTCTGTTTTTGGTCTGTTGCACCACCTTCCACCAACCACACAATCACAGAACTCTGAGCACTTCCAACACATGCATGGGAACCCAGCAGAGTGAGCAGGAAACAGCATGTTACTCAAATTATGCTGAAAGATACTGGAATGAAAAAGCTTCAGACATGACAGACACGTCCATGTGGATACTTTTTAAGAAGACAGTTAACACACAGGGTGTGTGGGTGGGAATAAAAGTCCTGAAACTGAACAGGAAGGGAAACAAATATGGTTTAAAGCAGAGCATGAGAAAGTCGACTGAAGGTGTCGACTCTCTGCGGACACAAAAGCATCAGAGCAGTGAGTCTCCACGCTGCATATCAAACCTCTGTCAGGCTGATTGTCCTCAGCTGGGTGAGAAGCACAGGTGCAGGAAATCAGTCTCCTGATCAACAAACCTGTGACGAACATGGAGATTCTAACTCTGTGTGTTTGTCTGATGTGTTGATACAGGTGTGGACACACTTTAGCGTTTTTATTATGGCACATTAGAGGAATAATGTTGTTAATAATGTTAGAGGATATAAAGAAATGTGCAGAGAGGAACCAGGAACGACATAAGCACTTGACATGTGGACGTCCTGATCTACAAAAATCTATATTCTAACAAAAAAAGAAATGAAAATGACATGAGGTTATGACAGTGAAAGTAGGGATTTGCTTAAATTTGTTTAAAATATCTTATTAAATGACTTTTGACTTGTGGGATTTCTAATGTGAGAAGACAAAAGGTTCAATTTCAGAATCTGAAGGAAGATTTGGGTAAGGTTGTGAAAAAAGTGAGGTTCATTTTTATTAACTGACCTGGATTTGAGAATTGAGCTGAAATACATTTTGAATATGTATCCTCAAACACATTTTGACTACTTTTACTCGTTAATTTGACCTGTTTTTATTGTTTTTATTGTACAACTTGTTTATTTGACTTGTTTTTGGCAGTATTTTATTGTTTTTTCTTGTTAGGTCTCTGAGGTCTTAGTTTCTATATTTGATTTATTTCTGTTGTTCAGTGCTTTCTTTCAGCTTTTGTTGGTTTCAAAGTGCTTTATAAATAAAGTTGGATTGTGAAGTCAAATACTTCACCAGAAAAATACACTTTTTAGTTGAAACTTGATTTAAAGCTGTAGTATGCAACTTTTTAACATGAACAAACGTTTGTTAGGTTCAAACCATTGTCAAATGAGAGCTAATGCTAATTAAGCTAATTAACTCTAATTAATCAGCTCCACATGTCTCTTTCTTTAGTTTTCATGTCTGTGGAGACGCAGTGTGATGCGTTTTTACATCACTTCATATCAACTAGTTCAGTGAGATGGCGGCAAACGCTAGGTTAAGGAACTAACCCCAGTTCTCTGAAACAGGAACACCCCAAAAAAGGTTAACCAGGGTTCACTAAAACATGAGAAATTAATCTCTAAAGAGAACAGAAGCTAGCAGTGTTTTAGCCACAGCTGTTACATACTAGAGCTTTAAGAAAATACAATATGGATAAATACAAGTGAGTAACTTGCTATTTTCTCTGTTAAAGATATAAACAAACACATTTACATCTCGATTCGCCCACGTTGAGGCCTGATTCACTGATCAGCAGCAGTCAGTCACTCAGCGACTGAAATGGATGGCATGCGAGGAGAAATAAGGAATAATTCAGCGCCTCCTCATCACTCAGAGTCGAGCGGCAGCAGATGGTCAACTGTAATCACCCTCGTGAGATGTGATCCATCTGGAAAAATGAGTCCCAGACTCGACATTAAGACAAAAAACAAACAAAACAACACATACGAAATAAAGTGAGACGATATCTGCACCCAAAAAACAAACAAAAGAAATGTTGATGTTCACTTTATCACAGTCAGTGCTTTCACCTTGTGGCCATTTTGATGTACTACAACAACACAGTTCGTGCCACATCAGGGATCAGCAATGTGGTCGAGGGGCCATTTTTCTTTGTAAGCAATCGAATATTAGGCCAAAACATCGTATCTTCATGAGGTGAAGTGTCTAAAACTAACTTACAACAACAATAAACAATAAAATAACATTTATTTTTTATAATTTACTGGACCAAACTAAAAAATAACCAATAGGTGAATAGATGATGAAAACAATCGTGATTTGGTGGAGTGTTTTATTCACACGTTATAAAGCATTTCCCTGAATAAATATGACGCATCAAACATTATTGTTTGATTTTTTTCCAGTAACTCTTTCTTAATAAAGTTGTACAAATATCCAAACACAGTAACTTAAGCTGCTTTCGACACATGCACTAAACTCAGCTTGTACCGTATGTGTTCCCGCAAAAGTCGACAAAAGTCATTTTGGAGAATCATTTTAGCTTATTAGCATAATCTTAGGTTAAAGTTCAAGTGAGAACAAAGGAGGAGAAACTCCACAGTGAATTAACCAGTCTCTCCGGACATCACCAGGAGTTATTTTTCTGTTTCATCAACGTGATCCGTCTATGCAAATGATTTGAAATCAGAGGGACAAAAATGTAAACTAAGCAGCAGTGTGTGTAAATGATCCACGAGGAAAAACACACTATCGAGCCTGAGTAACACGTCCAGGATTCCAGGATTATAAGCTCTTGCACTTGTCCTGGTTGTTCTTGTACTTCTGGTAAACCACGCCCAGCGTGGTGAGGAAGTTTCCCATGAAGAGCGCTAAGTAAGAGCAGCCGCACATCGCCACCTGTGAGAACACAAACAAACAATTAACAAATACGTACTCTGAGAAGGAGCCACTTGTAATGATTCTCAGCATGAGACGCCACAAACAAACCTGCCACTCTTTACACTCGGGCAGCTGAAACATCTTGAAGAGTGTGATGCAGTTGTAAAGCTGCCAGAACTGAAAGAATAAACACAGGTTTTCATAATCTCTATCAACTACGAGTATAAACTATGACAGATTTTTCATCAGATTTTATTTTACGGTGCTACTCACATGACCAAAGAACAGGAAGGGAAGCAGGAAAGTCAAACCTCTCCACATCCAAGACTGGAAACCCTCTGAGGAGAAGAACATGAGAGTTACTGAGCTGTTTTTATCATTAGAGATTATCTTTGCCGTCTGGTTACTACACGCATGCACGCGCGGCAGATAGTGAACAGGAAGTGAACGCGGCCCACGTGTCTGGTACAGACTCCGCTTCAACTCTCACATCATCAAATCAAGGCTGTCAAAGTTTCCCTCAGTATTTTATTAAATCAAATTACTCATTTATTACACTCTACACTCTTAATTTCAATGTATATGCAACAATATTAGCGGTGCTACTTATTTCCTGTTTTACATATATCAGTTTTATAATTACGACTGACTTGACTCTGCCTAAAATGTTTTTAATATCAAAGAAAAACAACACATAACTGTGACTTTCTTATATAGCTGTTTTAAATGGTTACCCATGCAATGTTAGTGCGTGCGCTATGAGCTCCCTCTGGTGGACACACTATGGAATAGCAAGTGTTTGTTATTAATGACCTTTAACAGTATTTAACAGAATATCTGACATTTTACATAGGGTACACTTTTAGATCCAGGCCAAGTGAGCGACCTCTCCTCCGTGTATTATTCCTGAGTCATTCAGCTATAAATACACACACAAACACACACACACACACACAGTATTGACAGCACTCACCCACTGTCAGGTCCATGTTGTGTCTTTCTCCGAGCGCTCGCAGTCTGTACAAGCAGCCGCTCTGGTAGTAGTACTGAAGAAACTGGACGAAGCCTAATTCGCAAACAGAACACAGAAAAATAAATCAGGTCAGTTTTGGAAGAAAAAGAACAACCATCGCGACTAATTATCTCGTTATTACTGCATAATAAGGCTTGTTTTCACATGATAACAGAATAAATAACTACATGATTATTCTCGAGATAAAGGAATGAAAAAAATCCATAATAATTAGTTAAAATAAGGAAAATTATCAAATTAAACACTACAAAAAATGCCTTTACTTTGCTCATTTTCAACGTTTTAAACAAATACATATTTTATAATGTCTCACACACAGTGTGGAATTGAAAAAAACACTTACTTTGATAGAGACAATAAGACAGGAACTGGTTCCTGAACATCTGGTAGAGAGCGCCCTCTGGCCTGTGGATGAGAAAACAACATCTGGTTGAAAAGGTGCACAAACAGGACAAGAGGCACATTTAAAAAAGTGAATAAATAAACTTAAATAAACATTTTTGTGTGCACGAAGCAACATCAGAGCTGACCGAACTATATTAAATTTACTATTTAAAAAACAAAGAATCTGACAATATGATGGGGTTAGGGTTTATTGACTATTTATTGCAATTGAGACACTATATGAACCCATCAAACTATATCTGTTTTGAGAAAATAACAATGTTATATGCATTTATAATTCAGTTTTCTTTCTTTGCTTTTCTTGTATTTCTCTCTCTTGCGACCCCTTGCAATCAAAAATCATATATTTCAGATATATAAATTAATCCATTAATCCAGGTCATCATTCTCCAAAAATTAGGACTGCAACTCACTGTTACGTTCATAATCTGGATGAATTGGTTAGTTGTTTGGTCAAAAAAATCTTGAAAAAGTGAACAGGTTTTATCCAAAAAGTTAAATGATTCAGTTTGAATGATTTCTTTGTTATATGGAGCAAACAAAAAAAATCATTGTTAAATTCATTAAAAGATCGATTTAACGTTGCAGCCTCACCAAAAAGAAAACATCAGGAACAACTAGGATGAAGAAGTCCAGTTGCTCCATGCACGTATACAGCACGATTTAAAGCTATATTCCTGCAGTTATGCAATTTTAAATTGTAAATATCACTCACCACGTGAGCATGACGCCAGACAGGAAGGTCGACACGTAGTGATGAAAAACCCACCAGCCTCTGATCCTGAAACAAACACAGACTCAGGTGTCAGTGAACGACACAGCACTGATGATGAGCCTCTATATTGGATTATTATTCGAATAAAGTGAATAAAAGACATTTGTTGAATAAGACCTTGAGCCGTTTGAGATGAGGATGCTCTCCCTGATGGTCAGTGTGCAGTAGTACCACACCAACAGGAAGTTGTACAGGGCATCGAGGACTCTGAAAGAAAAAGGACACAAATCGTGAAATAATAACAATAATAATAATAATCAATAATTAACACATTGCTCTTACAGCAATTTAAAACTTGCCCACACTTTTCTGAATCGTTTGTTCTTGACAGACTTCAAACTTGGCAGACGACTTACTCAGAACACTAGTGTGTGCAGTGTGTACTTTAGCATTGTTTGGATGAGAAAATGCATGAGATATCGGTAAAAATGTGACAGATATGTCGGCTCTGAGTCATGGACCTACTGTTTATTAAAACCTCTTGTGGGGAAATGCTACCTGTAGCTGAGCAGAAAGCGACAGGTGAAGGAGAAGACGAAGATGATGACCGTGAGGACCAGTTTAAACTTCTCATATTCGTCTTTGTAGGCAAATCTGTTTGGTGAAGCAGAGCAGAGGCAGCTTCAGTGAGATGGAACGCATATAAAGTTATTCTTATTCTTATTTATGGGCGGTTAGAATGAGTGTGACTTACTTGGACTGTTTGTTGAGGAGTGTTACGTTGATGTTTCCTAAAACAAGACTGAGGTACAACCTGAACATAAAGAGGTGCCAGTCATTTTCAGTGCATTTATCACATGTCATAGTTATAGTATAGTATTTAACCCCCGCCGTACCCGTTCTTCTTAGGCAGAAAACCTTCCATCTCACAAAAAGCGTTTGCTCTTTCTTTGATGGAGTCCTCGATTCCCGCGATGGTGTCCACGTCCTCTGGACTCAACAGGGCTGCTGGACTGTGCTGTTTGCATCTAATTGTGGGGAAAAAACCCCACAGAATCTTATTTTTTAGCTTCTTAAATGTGTTGTTTTTGCTCCATCGGACAAACAAATCATTATAACTGAATAATTTAGCTTCGCGGACAAAACATGACATTTCAGAACTTCATTTTGAGGTTTGGGAAACATCGATTCACAACATTTTCTGGACCAAACAAGTCATTTACTTAATCGAGACAATAATCTACAGATGACTTGATGATTAAATAATTGTTAGCTGCAGCGCGACGATCAATACTTACTCTTCTAACGAGGACGTGAGCTCTTTGAGTTTCTTCCTCTGACGTGTGATCGCACCAGAGCAGCTGTTTTGGAGTTTGGTCACTTCCTCGAGCTTCTGTCGATAAAGACGATGAGTGTCCTGCAGGTGTTAGGACACGTGAAATAGTTAAATCACTCAACCTTTCACAATAAAATTCAACAGGACTAATATCCAATCAAATCCAACTTTATTTTGAAAAAAAAAACCAATAACCACAGTGGACCAAAGTGCTGTACAGAATAATAAATAAAAGACTCATGACATAATAAAATACATGAAATGTGCTCCCCACTAACCCCTACACAAAGTAATCCAATCCAGCCGAGAGGTGGCAAAGGCAGGGATTAAGTTTTCAAAATGCTGCCTCAAGAGGATTGGTTTTATTTTGGCCGCCTCAATTAAAAGAAGCTTGGTTTTACAACAGCCCTAATCTGACTGTCCACTTAAACTCTTAGATTAGTGATGCTTGGCTTGATATTCTGGACTAACGGACCCAGATCTACAAAATGGGTCCCAGTGGTGCTACGAGAAAACATCACATAATGTGTTCTTTCGGTTAAAATTTGCCATCGAAGCCTTTACGCCGCCAAGACGCTTACGCAACGAATGAAATATGCAGAACATGCGGAACATAAATCTGACACTTGTGTGCACAACAGTGGAATGAAACGCTGTGCCTCCTAAGTACAGAGCCAAGTGGGAGAAGAGAAGAGGGCCTAAAAATTTGCCCTGAGGGTCGGGACCCCACACCAAGGCTGACCCTGCTCTACACAAGATCTCATGGTCCAGTGTGTCAAAATCAGCAGTTCGATCAAAAAGAATAACACCAGAGTCAGTAGCTAAAACGACATCATTAAACAAGAGCTGAGTCCGTGATTTGCAGAGATTCAAAACCGGTTTGGAATATTGCGCTCTTCCCAAAAAGCATAATAAGTGACTGCTGCCTAGACCTATAATTAGTGAGAACTGCAAGATCTCGACCTGTTTTTAATCAGAGGTTGTTGCACTACTGCATGTTTTAAGATTTTCAGGGACCACACCTGAGCACAGACTACTATTAATAACTGCAAGGACATATGGGCCTACAGTGGGGGAAATGTCCTTGAAAAGACGAGGAGGGACATTATTATTTGGAGAACCTGAGGGCTTCAAATGACCAACAATGTCCTGCAAAGGACATGGGCAGGGGACAGAGACAGAGTGGTCACAAGCAGGAGGTGAGATTAGAGCTAATGGAAGTGACCTTATCAATTTAAAAAAGGGAAAGTGAGCAGGGACATTAACAACAGTGTCAATGATATCTGAGAAAGTGTAAATCAGTCACTTTATTTGAAAGTTTTACTCTGCAGATTGTTGATAAATTGCACATATAAAATAAGGTTATACGTGTATAATATACAGGTTTCAGGTGTTTATAATGTAATAATACTGAAGATTTTGTGATATTGTCCAGTCAGTTTGAGAGGGATAACAGCTTCTAATCCTGTTTTATATGTTACCCTAATGTACTTATTTATATACAGCACCTATTAATAACATGTAGTGGTTATACAATAAAAAATTTTTTACACTGACAAAATTTGTCAGTGTACATAAAATGTGTGCACAAAAGTTGTATGATGCAATTTCTATGTAGTAATCTAATTCACGAGTGTCTAAGAGGACTTTTATTGTGAAATACTGCAGTCCTGTGCTATGAGAGGCTAATAATACCGTTCTAACAACATGCCAACATAAAGTCACTAAACTGACAACTTAAGTTATTAACTAGTTTAGTTTAACTAAAGTTGTCAGTTGTCAGTCACAGTGGATTATCTTTAGCAGCAGAGGGCGGTTCCCTCGCCCGGCTGTGTAACCTCTCAGCCCCGGACTGATGACAGCTAGCTAACCCGGACATGGAGCACTTTTCTGGGGGAAAAACATTGACAGAACGGTTTTTGACTTTTTGTGACTCACCTGAATTTGTTGGTAGTCTTTCTCTAAATCGTCCCATTCGCGTAAACATTCGCTAAATCCCGTTGGCGTGAACAACATTTTTATTTAATTCCTTTAAGACCCTCGAGAAGTTGAGTAATATTAAACGTTTTCCGTGCAACAGTTATGCTGTAAAGTTGCGATAGAGCAACACCAACACGCACGCAACTTCCCTTTATGCCCTTCAGAATAAAACCGAGGGACAACGGCGAAGGATAATTTTGTTGGTGTTTTTTACCTCGTTTTATTCTTTTAAACTTTCACCTGAATGTGTTTCAATTACCTGGATAATTCACCCAATTCTCTGCTTTTATTTCAACAAACGTCTCTCACAATTTTATTTATGGAGCATTTTTGTTGTTGTTAAAAGACGAGTTTATAAAGTGCTGTATTGTATAATAATACATATAATACATATACTACTTGTTTTTTTTTTTATCTCCTTATGTAATATTTACTTAAAATAATAAATTATTGTTGGAATAGACAGTTGGTTTGACGCATGGTCTGGTTTATTGTTTCATGAAATAGTATTTTCAGACAATCCCTATAAATGTAAGTAAATTATGTAAATGTATTGTATGTGTGTCATCTGTCATTTTAAATAAACTCATACAAAAACATTTATAGACTCGCGCAACCTTTGAGCTTTTATTTACAAAATCTCGCAATGTATCCGGTTTTGTCAGAGGTAACGATGACATCATTTACAACAAGACGTCGTACACAGATCTGCGTGGTCCAATCAGAACGGCCTTTCGATGGTTTCGCTTGTTATTGGTAAAAATGATGCCCCGAGTTTAGTTTGTCAGGCGTCGCTCTGCCTCTCTTAATGTCCAGCCAGTTTGGTATATTTTAAGGCAATAAATTATGACAATTACAACGGAAACTGTCAACTCCAATATTAAATTTGCAATAAAACTCATGACATAATAGACTAATAATAATGTTATTATTATTATTATTTGCTGAGTCAGCAATTCCAGGATGCCCGATAATAGTGGCCCACCGATAATGTGACTCTTAACTTAGAAAGCATTTATTCTGAACAAACTCAAGACGTACGTCATACATGGAAGTGTTCTCGCTCACGTCCGTTTTACTTGAGCGTACTTGGGGAAGCCATGTATCCCAGAATGCATTTCACCGTAACATAGCGGTGAATATAAACCTGACATAAATATTTTTCTGTGTCCCGGAACGCAGTTCTACAATAACTTGAGGTGAGAAATTAGTCATTAAGAATTCAAAAATGTGGTTTGTGTATTAAGATATCACCTAAAATTAGTTTTGAGGGGAAAAAGCCTGTATATATCGATATCGGTTGATATTGGAATCAGAAATTAAATGTTGGAAAATATCGGCATATCAAATATCGGTAAAAAAGCCAATATCGGTCATCCCTAGTGGAAACAGGAAAATTAAAAGTAGGAAAATGCTGACCTTTTTAAGTGTTTTTTTATAATAAAGAAAAGGAAAGCAATAATTGGAAGTGTTCAGCAGTCGTTTTTTGTGTCGTAATTGTGATCATTTTGTGAATTCAGATGATGAGAACACAAAGAATGGCACGGTGTGATTTCCTTTTCCCGTTTTCGAAAGCTAATGGCTGCACTTTCACTTTTTGGTAAGTAGACGGAGCCTTTAATGTGTCACTTATAAAGTCATTTTCCCTGTGGGCGTATTGTTATGTCACCCACACGGACGATTTTTCCACATCAAACCTGTGATAATGTTAATTACCTTGATAATCTGTGGCACTTGAGAGCTGATGAGCCATCTGCGTTAAACGATTGTGTCCTCCTCTTTTGTAATCCCCACTCAGGATGGATAATTTATTGCCGTGCTGTTTGCAGAGGAAGGTGAACTCGAGCCTGCAGCAGACGAACTGTCTGTTGACAGCTTTTCAATAGCTGACTGACCCACTTCTCCTCTGTAGAATCATATTTGGCCTCTGGGCTTTTTGGCTTCAGACTGAGACATTAAAGGACACAAATAACAGGGTGCTATTAGCAACTGTCAATACCTGAGTGTGTAATCAATACGTGTGTCGATTGTACATGGTGTGTCTCTACACACGTGACATCATGCAGTGTCGGACAATCAGGTGGACTGCTCGAATTAGGATGATTTAATTTGTTGTCCTAGAGTCAAGCAAGTATCTTGACTCGAGAAGAACATGACCTGAGACAATCAATCAATCACATGCAGTGTTTTGTTTGAAAGCCGTTACCACACTGGAGGATTTTCAAATCTGGCGTGATTTTAAAAGCATGGGAGACCACAGACACAACGAGAATTCTGAAATCTGTGGATGAAGTCATGGCTGAGAAGACAGAACCAACAAGTCACGGCTCTAAACAAAAGTACACAACATCCATTTCACAGTCAACTTGTGCTCACTGGTTATTGTGGGGTTTAATTAATGTTCAATACTTTTTCCGGTGGCGTTAAAATCACGTCTGTTAATCCCTCACACTTAATGGTTATTCAGCCAGATTATCTGTTCGACTCAACCTAAAATCGGAAGACACCCACAATTGTCTGAAGGCAGTCGTAAACATTAACGTGTTTAATACTTTGTCTGATGACGGTAAAATCACGTCTGTTAATCCCTCACACGATGGGATAATTTGGCCAGACAATCTGTTCAAATCATCCAAAAATCGGAAGACACGCACTAATGTCAGAAGGGCCAAACTGGGTTCAGTCGTAAACAGCGCAAAATCGGAAGACACCCACGTGTGTCGGAAGGGCCCATTCGGGTTGAGTTGTAAATATCAAACATGTTTTATACATTGTCCGATGATGTTAAAATCACGTCTGTTAATCCCTCACACTACACGGTTATCAGCCGGATTATCTGTTCAAATTAACCTGAAATCGGAAGACACCCACAATTGTCAGAAGGGCCAATTCGGATTCAGTCGTAAACATCAAACATGTTTCATACTTTGTCCAATGACAGTAAAATCATGTATATTAATCCCTCACACTACAGAATAATGCAGCCAGATTATCTGTTCAAATCAACCTAAGATTGTAAGGCACACCCAAGACTGTCGGAAAACCAGATCACAACCTGAAATCTGGTCAATTGTCCTCTAGTGTTATAGGCTACATAGCTTTACCGCGGTAGTAGTGGCCAAAAATGTGCTTCAAATCGGGATTACGAACTTCTTCTCTCCAGTCTATTCTTTTTCATCTTCTTCAATCATTCCATGATGATACTCTGCAAAGCCAGTCATTGCGCCACCTACTAGCAACAGGAAGTACAGCTTCAGTAAGAAATCATTGTTTAATTGACATGAAGTTGTCAGGGTGTGGTCTACATTCACTCTGTTCACTGCTGCTTTCAGCCCTGGTCTATCAAGAGTACTACTTTTTTCTCCCTCGTCTAACTCTTCTGGTAACCTCGGTGTCAAAGTGCGTCGACACCCACCGCGTGGGTGGTGGTGGATTGCACATCGTTGGCCCATCAAAGAAAATCTGTCTTGCACAATAACGTCAACAGTGAAACCAGTGTTTCAGTTTAACGTCAGGTGGAAAATGCAGATTTAAATGCTACAAATCTCATCGCATTTGTCCAAAAATCACTCGTAACAGTAGCCTGAAATAAATTGTGATAATCACACAGATTAGCTCCTACTAATCACTGTAATCTCCCTCTGTGGGATTATTGATTCATGCTCCTGGTTCCGTTGTTTTCCTTTCCTTTTTCGTGTGTCTTCTGTGGTGTTGTGGATTAATGAGTTCAACTTTGTTGAGCTGATGAGGACGATTAAGTATGTGTCCGTGTGACGTGCTCAGACTAACGTGTTTATTCTATAAAGATGTGTGTGTTTTTTAACCCACAGAATGGAAAACTAATGCAATCTGTGTGTTTTTTTCCCCTTCACACGTTTTTCGATGAGACATCATGTCTGTCTACAAATGTCCTTTTGTGATGATTTCATGTTGGCGCCGTCGGGCCCTGGTTAACAAAGTTTTCCACGTCTTTCACAAGAATTTCCAACGTGGCCCTTGACCTCTAAATGTCACACATTTTCCTTTGCTCTTCATGTCCTCCACGTCGGTGACATCCTCTGCAGGTACAAGCGTTTGTTCCTCACTTCAAGAGGCAGCGAGTTTAAAGAGGAAATTGCTCAATTGTGCAAAAGCTCACTGAATACTGAGTATGACACACACAGAGTGATGTTTCGTATACTTTATTGACCTTTCCAGGTCGCCTCACAATTAAATTACGGACAGTTTTAAACAAAAACACAGTGTGGGATTCGCCTGTTTGGTCACTATCATGACAAAAGCTGCTGAGGATGATCAATCTGATTATCCTGCAAACAAACGGCCCCATTCCCAAAATCCTTCCCATCCACATTCTCTTGCTCTCCATCCCATTCCCTCGTAATCCCCTCATCCTCCCATCCCTCCATCCCCCTCTCCATGTTGACGCTCCTCTCTCGCTCCATCTCCTCCGCCTCCTGAGCGATCTGCTGACTGTTGAGGTAGATGCTGCTGTGGGACACCATGGTGCTGGTGTCCCTGGACGGGAGGCGAGCGTCCATGTCTCTGTCCACGTCCAGGAACGCGGTCCCCCCGGGAGGCGTGAGGTGAAGCGGCAGCTCCTCCTGGTGGTGGTTTTGCTGCTGCCTCCTCTTGCGTTTCTTTGCCATCTTTAGATCCAGGGAGGCGTAGTTCACGTCACGGTCCACAGGCTGGTGGCAGAAATTGTGTTAAAGAGACACAGAGCTATTGTTTGTGGGTGGGATGTGGTTTTGTTAAATATGTCTGTCAGGCATGTGTTTATTTTTAGTTGTGCTTCATTGTATTCGCGGCGTTTCACTGACCACAATGGGTCGACGGTGTCTTGTCTTGTGTTGCTGATTTCCGTATTGAAAACATGATTAAAGCTGCTGTGCATCAGTTTCCCATGCATGTATCTATGCACACGTGTACACAAATAGCACATTATCTGACAGAATATTTTGTATTTATATTTTAAAAACGCTTTAAAAATGATTTGAAATGTATCCAGACATGTGGAACCTTTGTTTTCAGTTTCCCTGTTGCCCTTGTGTCGCCTTCTCTTTCTGCTGTCTTTTTCATCTCCTATTTTATTCCTGCTATTGCGTCCTTATTTCTATAGTTTTATCATGTTTTTTTGTTCTATGTAATCTTATTTCTAAGATTTGATTTTGCTGAGAGGCTTTAAAGCGGAACTCGACCGGAAGTTCCTATTAAAGCTGTTTTTTTGGTGTGTATCAGCGTCATTACCTTGTTTATGAAGCCCTGAAGGTTCGAAACAAACAGTTCAGCCACTGCTGAGAACTCTGTGTTTATTGTAATCTCGGGGCTCAGCGAGATCTCTGAAAATCCCGTAATAGTTACGTAAACAACGGTTCTCCTGTACAGCAGATCTTCCTGCTCCGGGCACTAGTCCGGGCACATCCGGTTGCGTACATTGAACCGCAGAAGAAGAATAACGTCTGTTGTGGAGGTGTTTCACGAGCGACAGTGTCTTCTGACTCTGGGTCTGACTCCGGTTTAAAGTCATAAAAGGGACTGCGGCGGGGAGTCGTGAAGAAGCTATTTTTAAACATTGTTAAAACAATGTTTTGATAATGAGTAGCAGTGCATCCACCGTTCCAGAGGGGGGAGCTGTGCTTCTGAGAGCTTTTGTACTGAATAGTACTGGCCAATCACAAGACTCTGTCTTCTGGGGGTGAAAGTTCACTCTGAAACATCGCGGCTGATGAACAGCGTCAGAAAAGAGGATTTCAATCGGCTCGTTTACAGCAACTAGGAGGTTTTTGACCATAAAAACAAGTTAATATATGTAAGTAGACCTCCATTACTAACATATATGTACAACAGGACCACTCTATGTGACCTTTAAGTTTGTCCTTCTGTTCGCAACTTCCTGTCTGCAGTTTTTGACGGATCAGTCTTATTTTTTTTTATTAGTGATGATCATTCTAGTATGTTCCCAGTGAATTTTATGACATCGGAAAAAAACTGTACCACATCTCTTAAAATATAGGCAAAACTGTAAAAACAGATCATAGATTTGGTTGCACTTGGGAAGTCCCATTTAACACTTTGACACGTGTAGATCTCATCTTTGTGCTCACTTCAGGTGGTAATACTTATCTAATATATCTAATGTCTAAGTTCTAGGCACATTCAGAAAGTTATTCACAAAGTGATTACGCCTTGACGTGCGTCTGCGCTCTTTGAGAACTCGTTTGTTTCTTTTTTGTCATATCTGTCAGATTAAAACGGAGACTGCCTCCAAAAGAGTTTATAATCCAGTGCTGCTTCTTTGACACAACGCAGAGTAATACATATAATCCCACTGTTGGGTGGTGGTAGATTTACATTTGCAGATTTTTCTTTAAGATGCTTTGCTTTTGCTTTAGTTTAAGATTTATTAAATAACAATAAATTAAACTGGGATTATGTTATTATTATCAACAGCCAGAAATGTTATATTATATTCAAATTTGCTTTTGTCTCACATTTTTATTACCCTGAAGAATATTATATCATGTTTTATAACCCATATTAAATCTTTAATAATGAGGTTTAACAATATTTTCCTTTGTGCATACCAGTTATAACCAGAATAAAAATAATATAATTAAGGCGCATGATTAATCCTGCACCGCAGAGCAGATAAGTGAAACGTGCTATTTTTCCATTAAGCGAATGATGACACATACGCTGATACAGATCTGGAACAATGCAATGTGACTTATTTAAAGACGACAACTGTGGAAAATAATAATACATCAGATAAAATGCCTGCACTTACCGGTGTAATATCTCTTTTGTGTCGCATGGTCATCATCTCATAACAAACATCTGCAGAACAAGCACAAAAAAAACCACACATTTGGCCGTTTACACTCAGTCTTTAAGCGAATAAAGATGAAAATATATACATTTATAATGCCATCTGTGAAATAAATTGCAAAAAATAATATTTATTTTGAGCAATTTATACAAATCTGTGTCTTATCTGTCGTAATTTATGCATGGAATTGACTCAAAACTATTATTATGCTGTTTAACCCTAGAACACCATCGCTCAAATTCAAAACACCATCACTAACGCCAGGTGATTTTTACCCGAGATAATAAATACACCCAATAAAAAGTACAAAAATATATCAAAGCATGACAATACATGACAAATTTGAGTAGTGTTTTTATTTTAAAATGTGTCATGTCTAACAAAATGAAAGAAAAGCATCATGAGGGGACCATATAAAAATGCTCCAAAATTACTGGAAAATTAGGAATTTGGGAACAAAAAAATTCAAAAAAAAAATAATCATTATTTATTCACTATTCATTATTCATTATTTTTATTCATTACTTTTTTTTTTCATCACATACATTTATTTGCTCAGGTGAAAACCACCCAGCAATGGTGTTCTAGGGTTAAATATACATTTTCACATGGTATTTGTAAAAATAAATGATTAAAAAGTCAATTCTGACATGATACAAATATGTCATATAACCAAATCATGCACATGCATGCTATGAAAAATAATTTGGGTGCGAGATAACAGCATTTTAAGGAGAATTAAACAGGTCATCATCATATATATAAGGGCAGATGTGTGCTCACCTGAGCTGATGTTGCCATAAATTGGACTTTCCTCCTCCTCGCGACGACTGGGCTCATGCAAATAAAAGCCTTCGTCCTGTGACGGCCTTCAACAAGATAATTCACGGGTTATTTCTACGGTAAGATGATACTTCTAAATAAGAAAGGCCGTGACATGATTCAAATCTTTACTACAAATTGGGTTGACATTTCCAAGTCTAAAAAGAATGAAAAACATACACATCTCCATCGTATGTGTGTGGGTAGCAGCAGTCTTCTTTATCTGTCAACGAGATAATGAGGAATTTATAGATTTTATTGTCCTTGTGAAAGCGGAGAGGAGGTTGAAATCAACTGCAAGTGCTTTTAAATAAAAAGTATAAAAAATACCTCTGCACATGGAGGTTCTTCGTCTCATGCACAGGAAGACGTTGAGACACATCGAGATCAACAAGGCCAGAGATAACAGCACCAGACCTACGAGTTCTACGCGGCAAAAACACACACGAAACCTTTAAACCTTTAAACGTGTGAATTACACAGAGTTGAACGAGGACTTTCCCTCGGCACATCCTCGACAACAAACCAAGCGGTTACACTTTTGTTTTTTAAAAACTGTGTTCTTTAAAAAAGTGTGTCACAGGGTTAAGACCAAACTGTTACACAATTCTTCACCTTAGAGATAAAAAAAGGTCACACAGACATTTGATTGATATATATATGCAATAATCTATTTATTTATTTCCATACTATAAAAAGCATGTGTTGGCACGATGCGTTTTCTAAAACGTGGATGTTGAATGGACGTGTGTGAGCTCACGATTTATTTCTTATTTTAAAGCATGTATATATTTGTATAAGGCTCTATTTTAACCAGTACTTACATTTTGTTTCCAGCTCAATAAAGACAGAGTGCAAATGAGGAGATGATATTTCATTATTAGCACGTTATTTTGAAAGTAAGATAAGATAAGATAAGATAAGATAGTCCTTTATTGGTCCCGCAGTGGGGAAATTTCCAGTGTTACAGCAGCAAGACAATAAGGATAAGGATAATAAATAATAAACATGCATTACCAAAAAGAAATAGAATATATAAAGTACAATATATAAGATATTAACACTGACTATAAAAATAGGTTTAAAAATAGAATGTAGAATGTACATTACAACCGGTCTGCAGAATATACACAGTATGCACATGGTATTTACAGTGTAAGGAAACAAGGCTGAGCTATTAAATAAGGATATTAAATAAGGATATGGATATTGCACTGATGAGAAAACTACAGTATAAAAAATTTGACAATATAATGTCCAAATAATAGCATGGTGATGAGTCAGTGAATCATTAAAAATTAATTTATTTTGCCATTATCAAGCTTTTACTTCAGAAATGAGATGGCGTTCCTCTAATATTATGACTTTCCTATCACCATGTTGTTACTGTAGTGTGAAAGCGTATGGTTTTAAGTGTCAATCAAGAGCTGTGGTAGGTTTCATTTGGAAGAAATATAAAAGTGTGGATACTAAACTACAATAAATGGTGCAATATACCTTTAAATAGTTTGTTTTAACGCTTCGATCTTTACTGTCAGACAATATAATATAATAAGAGAAAGGGATATTCACATGTAAAGGTATCCAGCAAAAGAAATCCATATGAAATATGTTTTTTTAGAAGCTGGAGAAGTTGCTGCGTTCTTTCTTACCCCAGTTCATAATCCTGCCGTGTTGTGTGTGTGTCTGACACAGTCGCTCTCAGGCTACAGGGCATCGCTGTGTTCAGTCACTGAGGTGTTCTGCTGCTGCTGCTGCTGCTGCTGCTGCACTGTAGTCTATTTTTACCTCCACTGTAGTTACTACCTCTCTGCTCCCATCAAGGCACTTTGAAAAAGTGCCTGCTCTTCAGTTACAAACAGGAAGCGACTTCACGTAACCTCATTCTGAAGCTGTTTGAGTTTGAGACACTTTGCTTCAATCTGATGAAAGGTTACGAAACGTTCACTGCTGTTCAGAAAACCGCCACAGAGGGGAAAATCAGCATGATGTCCCGAAAGACCCAGAAGAATAAAAACAATTATTTTTGACATTTCATTAACGTTTGGTGTGAGGCGGACACTGAAGCTTAACGTATAGTGACAGATTGTTCAGTGGAGAGTCCTGATGTGAATAACAAGAACACACACTTTCTCTCAGTGTGAGTGTGGGTTCTCTTTTGTTTTCTCTTTAGGACTTTTATTTCTCTGCCATTAACACTCATCTTGTCAGAACCAGGAGACCAAGACCTGGTCCTAATAAGTCAGAACCTCGTGGCTAAGTGGTTAAGGTTAGTGTTAAGGCTTTGTTTAGTTTTTTCTCCAAATGAATGGAAGTCAATGTAGTGTCCTTAGAGGAATAGCTGCACAAACCTGTGTGTGTGGATTTTGTCTGGGCCCCTCATGTTTTAAAGGGCTTTTTCAGAGTTAAGACCTGGTTTTAGGGTTGCAATTGGGATTAGGTTAAGGTTAAGATGAGACTAAAGGCTAGACACTTTAGGGTTAGGGTAAGGTAAGGCATGAATCATGTCTATAATGTGTCCTCGTTAAGATACAAAAACAAGTTTGTGTGTGTTCCAGATATCACTCTTGTTGTGGGGACTTGTCTTCCCCGTGGGGACAAAAAGTCAGTCCCCATTACATTTTATGGCGAAGACATGTTGTAAATTAAGGATTAGGATTAGGCCAGCCGTCGTTATGGTTAAGGTGAGAGAAAGTCTCCAGGAAATGAAGGCAAGTAAAAGTGATGTCCTCTGAAGTCATGGAAACCAGAGTGTGTGTTTGAGTGCATAGGTTAATTCTTGATAAACAAACGTAGAACATTGTGGTTTTGCGACTGTGGTCGGAACATCACAAGAAAATAAGTTTATTTGTGCACTTTAAAGCACACAGTGTGGTGAAACGAGTAAAAAAAACACCAATATTTACTCAAATGAATACATGTATGTGGAGTTTTTTAATGCTATTCTTTTTGGATTTTTAGTAACATTTTTAACACCCATTTATTTTGTCTGCATATAATATTGTATTTCATATTTTTGTATGCGCCTGAGCCAGATAATAAACATTTGCCATTCAGCGACAGTGGTTTGTGGTTAAAGCAATACTTGATTGTTACCCCGTGGTACCTGCGAACGACAGTGACCTCTGATGTCAAGCCTCTAATGATGCATTTCCACTACACAGTTGTGGCATGGGCTTGGCAACAGCTCGACTCTGCGCAGTTTGGTTTGTTTTCCATTACTCCATAGCGCGTCCTCAACACGGCTGCACGAAACTGCAAAGCAGTTGTTTTCGGTGTAACTGAATTATTAGAATCAGTTTATTAAAAGGTTCAGAACTGCATGACTGGAGCAGTCAGTGGACTGAAATAAGAGTGAACAGGTTGTGATTCGGCTCACGATCGATGGCTTTCAGCAGAGCTATCGTTAAATACATCAGGCTCCTGAGATTTTAGAAATGTTCTTTCTAAATGTTGGAGATGAATGCATGTTCTCAAGTCTTTTTAACTGATCTGCTGTTCGGCATTGTTCGGTTTGGTTCTTGTGTCGGACTTGTCACTCTTCCTGTGACGACAACAATCAGTGGCCAGGAGTCTGTTCACGTCACATTTTTAGTATCAGCTCAGCTTGATTGGAACCTCGCCAGAGCAGGTACTAAAAAAAGCACCAGGTACTATCGCTAATGGAAAAGCAAATGAGTAACATCATGTCACAGGTGAACTCCTTATTAAGTTTAGGGCACCCATGGTTTTCTTTAACTTACTCTTTGAGTGCACTTTTAAAGATGTTACGACATGTAAAAACTGCAATCTGACCAGGTTTTAGGGCGATTATCGTTCAATATGCATTTGCACATTTTGTGTTCCCACTAGCCCTCACCTTCCTTTGATCTGTATGTGGTGTGTATGTTTGCAGGAATGTCACGCAGCAGGCTTCAAAACCTGTCTCTATTCTTTTTCACTTTCCTTTAGGGCCAATAGGTCCAGAATATGTAGTCTGCCACCTACTGGCAACAGGACGTACACCTTCAGTAACAAACCCTTACATGGCAGCCCTCACTCAGAATTTGGAGTTCTGTCTCCAAACAGAAACCAGACAGTGTTTCTGTCCTTTTGTTTCAATGCAAATGAAATGCACTTTAGCGTTTTATTATGCTGTATGAGGAATAATAGGAGAGAAATTCAGATGACTCTTTTGAAAAGGTACAGTGAATTAAAATGTAGCCTTTAATGTTGCAAGAGTGTCAGATGGGGGGAAAAACACATGCAGCTACAGATAACACTCAAAATCCAATTATAAACCAGCTTTTATTTTTCAAATGTTCGAAAACAAATGGTGACTTTTATTAGCTGCAGGCTGTAGTATTGTGTGAATCATTAAGGCACAGAAATATGATGCAAGTGTGTATGTTTATATACAGTGTACTCAACTGTTCCTTGTTGTAATTTAATGTATTATTTTGAACTGTTTTATCTTGGTCTGTCTAGGTATTTTGTAGTCGAGTGCCTTAAGAGGACATTAATAAACAACAAATAATACAAAATTCCTTTATTACAAAATGAAAACATATATACAGTGCCTATTTAACGGTGAAAAACAGCATAGCAGCTCCTGCCACCCAGGATGAACACATGATCCACATTCACACATTTGCAAGATGCGTTACAAGATGAGAAACAGGGGGCACTTCGTGAAGCTACATTTTGATTTGGGCTTCACAAATACTTCATATTTTTGGGAAATCAGCACCACTTTGAAAAGATTGTGACAGAAAACGAGTCTGTTTGGAAGAAAGAATCACGCAGATTTGGTGGAAATCATCTCTGGACTGAAGAACTGCAACTGCGTTCTGTTGCTATTTGATAATAATAACTCTTTTAATTAGATAATGATGAAAAAAATCTCATATTACGACTTTATTCCTGTAAAATTACCTTATTCTCTTAATATTAAGACTTTATTCATGTAATACGCCGCCATATGAAACAAATCACCCCTGGAAATAATATAGCTTATTCTAATTCTAACCCACAACAAGCAAACTGCTTATCAGGCATAATTATACATAGATAAACATGTGTTTCATATCTTTAGGTGCATTCTCCGAGTTGCACCGTGAAATGGGGAAAGGCTCTGCAGAAATCTCCCGGTGTCTTGCAGCTGTGTATTTGACCGGAGGTGGAGGGGGTTTGAAGGAAGGCGGTAGATCCATCCTAGAGTGACACAGAGAGAGCAGACATCGATTAATGTGGCAGTGCTGCAAAGTTACTGACACCCAGGAGGCTGTGGAGTGTAACAGGTCATGCGCATATATCAGAAAACATGACAGTCAATATGAAGCTCCAGGGTCAGCACACGGCTAAACACTGTATGTTACCTCTGTTTCATGTGTCTCCTGTAGAGGACGCCAGCCGCGATGATCAGCAACAGTACGGGGACGATGATAAGCACCAGGAAATGTCTCTGTGAGGAGTCTAACAAGCAGATTCAGAGACAGGGAAATGGTCAAGACGAGCCAATATTTATTTATAAAGCGCAATAAAAACAACAGGAACTGAGCCAACGTGATTTACAAAACCAAAGTTTGTACATACAAATGGACATTATCTTCCTAGACCATGTTGTGAGATGGAATTAGCCACCAGGGGGTGACTTCACCGTCTGCAAAACCATCTCCATTGAAAGAATGGGATGTCTATGGGGAAATAAGCTTCTACTTCTCAGATCATTTGTTAGGCTAATAAACATTTTCCTGAGGAGTTAATGGTCATAATCAGTAGTTTCGGGGTCTTTGTCGACACAACAAGAGCTTTGTAAATTATATTCCCATTTAGAGGGAAAAAAAGAACAAAAAGTGACATGGCACCTGCTCGTCTGACAGAGAGAAACCTGGACAGTGTGTCCTTACTATTTCTACCTACCTACCAACCCAACTTAACTTCCTTCTTCCCATCGACTGAGATTCCTTACTATATTTCCGACCTACCTACCTACCTACCTTAGCTTCCTTCCTTCTTCCAATCTACTGAGATTCCTTACTATGTTTACGACCTACCTACCTACCTACCTAAGCTTCCTTCCTTCTTCCCATCTACTGAGATTCCTTCATACATTTTCTTTCCTACCCACCTACCTACCCACCAACCCAACTTAACTTCCTTCCTTCTTCCCATTGACTGAGATTCCTTACTATATTTCCGACCTACCTACCAACCTTAGCCTCCTTCCTTCTTCCCATCGACTGAGATTTTCTTACTATATTTCCTACCTACCGACCAACCTACCAACCTTAGCTTCCTTCCTTCTTCCAATCTACTGAGATTCCTTCATACATTTCTTTCCTACCCACCAACCAACCCAACTTAACTTCCTTCCTTCTTCCCATCGACTGAGATTCCTTACTATATTTCCAACCTACCTACCAACCTTAGCTTCCTTCCTTCTTCCAATCTACTGAGATTCCTTACTATATTTATCCTACCTACCTAAGCTTCCTTCCTTCTTCCCATCCACAGAGACTCCTACCTACCTACCTACCTACCTACCTACCTACCTACCTACCTACCTACCTACCTACCTACCTACCTACCTACCTACCTACCTACCTACCTACCTACCTACCTACCTACCTACCTACCTACACCTTAATATACTGTCTGTGGGTTAGACAAGGCAAAGTAGAGCAAAAACACAAGGTAAAGGTGAAGGAAAACAAACTCATTTAAACAACAACAAGGTAAAACCTCTAATTGAATCAAAGGTGGCGACAGCAGAGTATTTCAGAACTTTAAGAAGGAGCAACAGAGAAACCTGTGTCGACTCTGGATTTTAAACGAGACGGGGCGAGGGGAAACTGACAGGAGCTGTTAGCAGGATGACTTAAAACCCCTGTTTCCATCAAGCGGTGCAGTTCACTTCAGGTCGCTATGTCGGGCAATTATTTTGCATTTCAGTTGTCAAATGTCATGAAGGTACCAAAATAACTATATCATTTTTTGGCATTTTCAGGCTTCTATTAAAATATATAGACACAGGTCGACAGAGAATTATCATTTTCAGGCGAGAACAGGAATTTTTTTAAATAAATATACTGAGCTTTAGGACAGATGGAAAAGTCAAAGCCATGTGTTTCTATTTAAAACAACAGTATAGGATTTAGCAACATCTATTGGTGAAGTTGCATGTTGTAGCTGAATATCTTTCAAACTATGGCAGCCCTCAGTTATCATTAAAACTAGAGAAGAAGCGCACCTAAATATAAAAGGCTTATTCTGTGATGAAACAATGAAAACAACAAATTGTACACCAAGGTGAAAGTACACACAAACACAGCAAAAGAATAATGACAGTATTTCAGATTGAATTAATGTTTGTTTTTCGTGCGTCTGTGTTATTTTATTAGCCCTGGATTCTTTTGTGTTGTTTTTCTGCCCTGTGTATTTCACTGCACTTTGTATGTTTTTATTTATTTACTCCAAAGCACTTTGATAGAAAGTGCTTAACAAAGAAATTTATTATTATAATTATTGTAATAATAATGGCAGATTCTCAGAGAATAATCGCTGTGTTATGTTCATGTTGCGATATCACCATTTGTCCTACAAACTTAAGGGAGAAAACGCAAATGCCTGGTGCAGACTTAGGGCCAATTCCAATTCCTATCTTAACCTCAAGCTCAACCCTTAATCTTAACTGGCCCTCAAAACCAAGTGTTGAGGGTTATTTTGTCACTTAGAAATGGGACACCCCTTAGATGCAGATACGTCTTCAGAATGTAGGGGGCAGAATAACGCGAAAGCTGCGTCCAGTCTGTCAACTACAAAGAAGAAGAAGAAGAACACATTTACGTCACGATTATTTATTGCGATCCGTTTGTCAGTCAAGTTATTAGGTTGTCAGTTCGTTATAAAGGGCGATACAGCCCTTAAACTTGCCCCTCAACCTAATTTTTCTGAGAATCGGGACAGCACTTGCACTAGAGGGAGCGCGCATTTTTGAGATTGATGGTTAAGAATGAGGGTTAAGCAAGGAATTGGAATTCGCCCTTAGGTGAAGTGACTTGTGGTGCTTTTTCATTATACAGTTCAGTTGCTCGTGACTCATCCGGTGACAACACTCTCTGACCAATTAGTGGCCGGCAATTTGTTGACGTCACATTTTAGAGCCAGAGCAGGTACCAGGTACTATCCCCAATGGAAAGCCCAGTTGAGCCGAGTTGTGCTCGAACTGTATAATGGAAAAGAAGCATTAGAAGCTGAATTAGGGTCAGGAGATCAGAGATATATTGTACGAGAGGGAACATGGAGAGAATCCATGAAATAATACTGGACCTGTGACATTTACACATGTGTTTCTGAGATAAGCTCGACCAGCTTGGTCTGATGAATCCAGTGTACAAAAAACCCCCCATAAGGCTTGGAGGTGAAGACTTTTGCCTTGAGGCAGAAAAGTGTCTCGCAGCTCTCTCTCAGCTGGTCTCACACCAAACGCAGGAGCTGACTCTCCTTCAAATGAGTTTTCTCTCTCCAAAAGAACCATGTAGCCAGAGGCTGAGAGAAAACTGGAGCCCGTGAAACCTCCACATGAAGGCAAAACAACCTGTGGCTCATACCAATCACAAGACAGGGATTTCAAATTGTGTGTTATTCTCATTTTATTTGACCTTTAGATGGAATAAAGCACGGCAATATTGAAAAGTTGGGAACGATCATTTTGAAAGTTATTTAATTGAATTTGAAGCGAGTCGTATCTGTTCTTAAATAATCTATTTTTTTTCAGGTACCAGAAGAAGATATATATATATAAGTAACAAATAAAACATATAATAAAAAGTATGCCTTTGAAACTTGAGCTGAATATTTTGACATTTACATCATAAACATTTTGAAGCCCATGTTGACCCAGGTGCTGTTGACTCCCCACATTCACATTACAACAGTGGCGGAATGAAGTTGACAAACACATGGACTAATGTCATGGAACTGTGGAAAAAAGAGCTGAGATTAAAGGTTTCTCTGGGCTATTTCAAGAATTCCTCACTTTGGGAATAGCTGTTATTCTACATTTTTATGGACTATCTTTGCATTATCCATGAAATGATTACCTACCATTTTTATGACTAGTGTTTGATGTCGGTGTCACACCAGAGTCTTTGTAGCCTTCGGTGATATTCTCCGAGGTGCTGGTTTCCTCTGGCCTCGCCGAGGAACTCTCCTCTGGACGCCACCGCGTGTGTGACTCGTTCCTCATTTCATCACTTTCCATTTCCTGAGTAGACGTGAACGCCGCACCTGGACCAGGACTTAATGCAGTAGAGTTGGGTGAGAGATTAGAGTCAGTGTGTGTGGTCGCGGACGATGTGATGCTAAAGTTGGTCTCGTGCTCTCCGGCTGTGATCGTTGTAACGTCGTTCACATCGGTCACATGGGTCCAGGTTGCGGAGGTTGGTGATGGGGTGAGGCTGGTGACCGCAGGTCCCTCTTCAGTCACATGACCGTGTGGGGACACTGTTGTAGAATCTGCAGGTGGAAAACAACATGACAGAGTTGTTTAGATGTAGATGTGGTCACTTTTTATTGGATGGTCAAAGCTGCAAATCCCATCATTCATTCATCCATCCTGTAAACCGTTGATGAGCGGAGGCAGTGCTGCTTCCAGACCAGTTTTACTGGGACCGAGGGTCACCTTCGTGTTAAGTGTTTGTGATTTTTGTTCAGAATACAAAGCAGCAGACCTATTTACGGGTTGTACTGATTTACATTCACTCCCATTCACGTGGGTCAGGACCCACAGATGGGTCGTGGCAGGTTGTGATTAATTTCCTAATATATCTTGGAGATTCAAATTAAGGAGTAACAGGAATGGCTGTAAATTAGTCTGAAACATTACCTCATGCACACGTTTTATTCTCGTCACAATTTGTATTACAAATTCGGGATCAAACAGCCAGATCTTAGCCGGAGAAGAATAAATCTGTTGTTCTTGCGGAGGGTGGGCAGCACAGGTGGGTCCAGGCTCAGAGTTATAGGGGCGTTTGATCCCTGTAGAACCACCTTAGTGGGGAGTCACAATAAAATGGGAAAATCCATGACTCATTTGGGAAAAATGTACCTGGAGCCAGAAATCAAAAGTGATTTTTAAATCCAGTGCAGTAGCTGGAACTGTCTATTCACCAGGTACAATCACCCTTTTATTTTGATCTGCATCCTAAAATTGTGGAGAATAGAGTAGGCGAGTAAATACTACGCATGAAGGTTAAGACTTAATCCTGGATGCTTGAGGTGAAAGTCTGGAATTGCTAATCCAAAATTTGATTCAAAATCATAATTTTGCCCTTCAAGCTTTCGTCAAAGAAACATATGTACATACACCTATGTACATATTCCATTAAAAAACATACGTTTTCAGCTAGAATAGTCGTTTACCACATCTTCAATGTATAGAGTGTATTTCTGATTCATTTAATGTTATATTCACTGAAAAAAGTGCTTTTCATTAGAAGGACATTTCTAAGTGACCCCAATCTTTTGAACGGTAGTGTCTTTGTTGTGTTTCTGTGTTTTCCTCAGCTGTGATGCATTGGTATCTAAGAATAACCAAAAAAAAAAAAAAAAGGCTGTGCCACGTATCTCCGTATTCTTTTAAAGCCTCATTAAGGCTGTACTACTTCAAACTGTCCAACAGATTGTGCTCTCACCCCACGATCACCGTGATTCACAGACGATGTAAAGACGCTGATGAGTGATTTTGTTCTCGTTGTACAGACAGACAGAAAGAGAGAGAGAGAGAGAGAGAGAACAGGAAGTGGCTTCTGACGTCTGTGTGGCCTCAGAATTGTTCTTTGTCTTTTGCTGCATTTTCAGGTTCCCGTGAGAAACGGAAGAAAACCTGACTTCCTTAACTTTGCACAGCTCTGTCACCAGTCGGCACAAACAACACACAGTTTTTGTCATTTTAAAAAGCGAACACAGTGGTTTTTATCTGAGCCTAGTCCGGCATTCACCCAAAACCCCACAGGGAAATAGATTTACAATGTTTTTCTTTTTTATTTGTGTTATTTTATTCACAGTTTCTGGTGTTTTTCAGAACATTGCTGGCAGATTCAAACTCCTTTGAATCTCTCAGCTAATTAAAAATTAAAATTGACTGAGCTACAGCATAATAACAAATGTCAAGGAAGAACTCCCTGGTCGAGAGCAGTTTATTAAGTAATTCAGTCTCTCGGGCTCCATGAGAGATTGTTAATCCCCCTCAGAGGAAACAGTAAAATTGAATATGACACAAAGAAATTAATGGCTGCAAATAAATATGGGAGCTCACCTGTCCGTGCACTTGTGGTTGCTGGCTGCACTGTGATGGTAAACTGTTTATGTGTACTTTCATTTCCTGTGTTGACAGTCAGTGTATAAATCCCCGCTTCAGCACCGCTCACCGACAACAGCTCCAGAGATTCGTTCTCCGACACCAAGTCCTTGTTCTGGGGCAAAACAACATCATATATCATGTCTTATTTTGATGTAGGTTCTGATGTCAGAGGTTAATGTTCACTGTTTTATTCATTAAAAGAAAAAATGAATAAAACATGAAGTAATTGACTGTATTTTCTGGTTTCTTTTACCTTATTGGTCCAGCTGTACTGAGCATTAGGAGCTGCCCGGCAGTGAATTGTCACATTGTCTCCGTAATGGACGCTGACACTTGTGTTTGTGTCGCACGTTATTTCAACAACATCTGACAGGGAGCAAATGTGACATTAATATGAGTCGTAAACAACACATTGTGTGATGTTTTGCAAAGGACTCCAGTGTAAAAACACTGTAGTACATTATTATGTACAGTTATTATTATCATAACTTCTCTTGGATTACAGCTGGAAGGAAGGAAATTGTATATTTTCTCTGCATAAATATAGAGAAACAGCATGATGGTGCCTTTATCTCCAGAGAAAAGTGGAAATGCAACATCTGAAAAGGAGCCGTTGGACCACTAGTGCTCTCCAAACTCCAGTAGAGTTCAGAGACATGTAGAACCAATGCTGTAGCAGCTTATGGTTTCCCAGCACCTGGTGAGACACTTCATGCTCCTTTTCATTTGTCGCCCAGCTCTACATCTGCTCAGAAGACTGGCAGCAGTGATGCAATCAAAAGAAACTTGAAATGTATATTGACAATAAGATAGAAGGCTGCTGTAGATGTCTTGTCCCTATATTAAATCCTATGAGCGCTGCAGACTTTCACTTTCGTGCTTCTCCTTCATTTGCTTACCTTTGATCTTCAGCTCTATCTCCCTCCTCGTGGAACCACCAGGGAAAGTTGCAATATCACAAATATAGACGCCGCTGTCCCACTGCTTCACCTCGCTGAGGTGCAGATAGGAGGTCATCAACATGTTTGCACGGTCGTCCTGAAACTCTAAGCTGAGGTTAGAACAGAAGTTATTGAAGCCATGATTCAGGTTATACAAAGCCAGCTTTTCTTCGTAGGTATGATTCTTTATCTTCCTCCACTCAAAACTGACAATATTGAGCTTGGGGTTGTTTTTTATAGCACACTGCAAGGTCACGTTCTGGCCCACGACTGCTTCTGTTGTTTCATAACGGGTCTTCCCAACATCATCCCGGAGCCCTGTTCGGGAGGCGATTTATAGAATTGGCAGGAAGGAAAGTGAGGAGACAAAATCACTTACTTTTTAAGGTGATAATACAGACTGCGATCCGCTGGGATGCAGGCAGATAAAATCAAAGAATTATACTGCGGCAGCTTATCACAGCAGCGCCCAATACACATTTCAAACCCATAGTGACTATCCTATCTTTCATGGTATATTATGCAGCATGAGCAACAGTGCATGTGGTCCGTGATTACCTTGTATAATAGCGGCGCGTAGTAGGAGCGAGAGGGCCGCTCCCAGCGCAGCTCGGGCCATGTTTGAGCTCCCCAAACTCATTATGATCAATCACGGCGGAATCCGTGGAGGGATTGAGCGAAGACAGAGACAGCCGTCTGTCGGCTGAGGTTGCAGCGGAGGCTCTGCGAGACGCAGAGCGGTGTGACCCGTCTTCACAGGAAGCCACTCGGAAAAAAGACAAACTCCCGCGCGCGTGTGCTGCAGCTTTGTGGTCGAAAAAACCACACGTGTGCAAACACAGCGGACGTGCTCAGTGGAGGTAAAGTTCTGCGCCGTGCTTGTCGTTATTTATTCTTTAAGAACTAATGAACACGAGCTAAAAAGGATGGACATGTTTGCGCTGAGATTACATCACTGACGATATAAACCCCCTCCAGAAACAAGTACACAGAGGGAGCACTCTATCAAAGTAGACAAAGTAGGTTCTCAAACTTTTTATACCAAGTTCAATCTGATAAAACACCGAGCTCTTGAAGTGTAATCTGTGGATAACCAAAAAAAGAAGTGTAATAGACTACTAGACAAAGACTTCAGACACTGGTATATAATCATTTATTGTAATTGTTGGGTATTTGTTTCATTTCCTACACACTCTGATCAAAATGGTACATACCGTCAAACAGTATTTCTGATTTCCCACCAAGTACCACCAGAGGAAGCTCACGTACCCCTGGTGGTACACACACCACAGTTTGGGAACCATGGTTTTAAACCAACTTATCAAAGTGAAACTGCAAGTGTGTCAGGGAACATTTGCCTCCACCAGACAGGACGTAAGCACTCTCGCTGCTGTTTCCTCTCTCTGAACTGTCTTACGTGGGCGTGTCTGCAGACGCATTTCGGCACAAAATGGCAGCCTTGGTAAAGAAAGTGATTATACACTTTGTACTTCCTGCCAATATATCTTCTAACATTATACACAGTGGATTTAATTGATTCATCAGTCATGCACAGATGTTATTCACTTCAGGTTTAAGCTAAGGTCTGTAACTCTTTATCTTACTTCTTGAAATCAGAATCATCAGTGAATAATGCTGTTTATTTACTTTTCCAGACTTCCAGAACGCATCATAAAATAATTGTATATAAATATTAAAAATGTTTTAGTCATAGCCGTTTTTAAATTAATTATACCACATTCCCACTTCCACACGCTCAAAATACTTTTAGCTCGTTAAACACATTGGAAATATTTCTCAACATTTATTCTATCCGAGGAAATGCATTCAAAATAAACAAGTTTTTTACATTATCAAGATAATATAACATTGATGTTATTTGCTGCTTTTTTTCCCCACAGTGTTTTATTTCATTCCATCAGAAGGAAAGCGATGTTAACTTTTATTTAAAATCACAAAATGAACCAGCTCATCCACCTTCCTTTCTCTTCTTCCCTTCTTCACATTTTCATGAGCTCTCCCACTCATTTATTATGAATAGTCTCTGTGGATGTTGCGCTGCATTTCAATCATCGATCGTTTGACAATCCCACCCTGTGTATGACCTTTAGAAGTAGCATTAGGGCTTCGGAGAGTGTCTGCTCTCCAATGGCAGCGTTCCATCAGTATTCCGTCAGCGAACGGGGAACCTTACGAGCATCACTTCCCAGAACAGCCATTGAAAACTCAAGGATTTCTGACAGACTGTGACACGACTTTGACGACTCCATTTATTGGTCCGAGAAGAATGGCGAGAACAAAAAGGCGGCGACGGCGCTAATAAGCTTTGTTCTGTATGCAAGAAGTGCCGTTTAATTGGACTATAGTGTACTTTATTCAAGAGATCGATTCACTGTTTCTACCAGGATAAAGTGTGTCTGCCTTTGCCACACTACATGACAGTATATCGTATAACTTGTTAATATTTAGTAGTCTCCAGTTGAGGCATTGTGAGTCTTCCATCCATAAACTTTAAATATTAAAATCTCTGAGCTGGCAGACCATAAACTCAGTCTCCTCGTCTGGCTGGTTTTTGTGCCTGTTCTTCTTCTGTGGACCAACATTTGTTATTCCCAGCTGTGGTCAGACATCTACATGCAGTAGTAATTTGACTCCCAATATGGAGTCGATTTACATATTTATATACATTTTAAAAATCGAATCTTAGACATAAAAGTTCAACAATAACTTGTTTAACCCATATAGTGATGGGATCCTCCCTGAGTGCAGTATGTTTGCACCGTGGGTGAGTGACAGTGCGAACGAGATTCATGTCCTCAGCCACAGTTCACCAGTTCTGTGTATCAGTTCGTTTGTCAGCCACAGTTCACCAGTTCTCTGTGTCAGTTCGTTCGTCAGCCACAGTTCACCTGTTCTCTGCGTGTCAATTTCGTTCGTCAGCCACAGTTCACCAGTTCTCTGTGTGTCAATTTCGTTCGTCAGCCACAGTTCACCTGTTCTCTGCGTGTCAGTTCGTTCGACAGCCACAGTTCACCAGTTCTCTGTGTGCCAGTTTGTTCGTCAGCCACAGTTCACCAGTTCCCTGTGTGTCAGTTCGTTCATAAGCCACAGTTCACCAGTTCTCTGTGTGTCAGTTCGTTGGTCAGCCACAGTTCACCAGTTCTCTGTGTGTCAGTTCGTTGGTCAGCCACAGTTCACCAGTTCTCTGTGTGTCAGTTTGTTCGCAACTCGAACGAGATTCACGTCCACAGCCAGTACATGCCCGGGGTCAGTGAGTGACAGCGCAAACAAGATTCACGTCCACAGCTACAGTTCTCTGTTTGAGACGAAGATAATACAAAGTTTATACACATTAATGTGACCCTCATGTAGAGGATACAGCCATAGATGATGGATGGAAATAAAACAAACTGCTATAATCCACACCCTTTCCTCTGCTTTTTCCTTCACTTGATGGATAGGAGATAAAAAAAGTGTTGCGACCTGCTGGTGCACCCTTGTCCCTCCTGTTCTCCACACTGAGATCCAGGAGTCCTGTGCTCCCGCTGTGAACCTTGCATCAATGCGACCTTTTGCCATTAATCGCACCATTAGTTACCCATGTGTGCATGTTAGTGTGTGTGTGTGTGTGACCTAAAGGGCTCGTGTTAACACACATTCACACGTTGTGTGCTGCTCATTTGACACATTCATAGCTCAGCTTTCTAGTGCATACAGTGTTACCTCTGTGATTAAGCTTTTTGTGTCTTTTTTGGGTGACGTGTTAAAAACCAGTCAGAGAGAGAGTCGAGACTACTTGATTACACCGCTGCTGCAAACGACATGAGTGTGCAACAAGCGCTAATTTCACACTCTAACCCTCTGTGGCTCTGTGTGAAAACGGATAAAGCACGAACGTGAGTGTTGATCGTGCTATGGATCTGGTGAACAATTGAATCATCAACATCTCAGTCAGGAAGAATAATGGGAAAGCATGTTAATAGAAGTTGTAGATTGATGTGAGACGAGGGATTCCTTAGCTGTCGCAATTTACTTTCATTAAAACTGGGCCTGAATGATTAAATATGATTAAAGTTAAGCTTTTAGATAATTAAAAACTAAATCTTTGTAAAAACAAAAGGATGGCGGATAATTTCATGCAATAAAGAACAGCCATTTATTGGTAAATAAAATTAAAACATACTAATAATCATAAATATCATCCATATTATACATTTTAATGACCTCACACAGGCCACCAGAGCCTGGCAGCACACATCTTTACAGATGAAACTGTGAATTTCTGTGCTCAGGACTTCTCCGCATCTCCAGGCACGTTTGTCACCCAAGGTTCTGCATAATTCATGTTTAAAAGTCTGGGACGGGTGTCTGAAAAGCTTCAGGATGGAATAATTACGTGAGACACAAAATGACCTGTAATCATTTCAATGACATTACATGAAATCAGACGCCTGACGACGAATGCATCCCAAAAACTTCTGGTGCTTTATAAACCCATTAGGGTTGAGCACATTTAGTGCTCAACACAGAAATACAATAAATATTGTCCTTTCGCAGTCATGAATCATAACTTTATGACTCAAGTGAACCTTTGATTCACTAAAAAAAAAAGGGAAAAGACAATGATGAAACCTCAGAGAGTTCAATTCAGAAACAGAAAAACAAACCAACATTATCCCAATTACACACTTTAACGATTGTAGCAAAAAACAAAGTTTGTCACATCTCCTTCTCGGGCACTTCCTCATGAAGCCGAATAAATATTAGCTGTCTCCGAAAACCTATGTATGACATCAAAATACCACTTTAGAGCTCAGATCATGTCTCCAGTTATCCCCTTGGTTTGAATAAAATGGAAACTTCTTCTTTTCCCTGTTGGAGTTTCACAGAACAAAAGAAATCACATCTGGCCACTTTCTCCTGTGGTGAAGAGATAATAAAAAATGTGAATCTATAAATGTTTCCCTCAGTCTTATCTTCTCTTTCTGTGAATGATCCCCTTGTTTATCTTAATTCTCTGAGAATTGCTTCCGTTTCAGCTGTTCCAGGCATTCATCTGTGATCCGTCTCTTCTCCAAAATGCATTTGGTTGCAGTAAATTGGATTTAGAACTCATTAGCCGATTTACAAACTATGGAATCAACGTACTGGCTGAGATTTTATTAGCACAAGAAGATTTCCCGCGTGATGTGGCTTTTGCTGTAGTACAGGACACTTCCTCTTGATTCGAAGCCATCTGGGAGTTTTGAGCGCATTGATGAACAAGTGACCCAGCAGACGAACAACCTCGGGCTCTGCTCTGTCCCTTCATTTACCTTCGCCAGTCTTCAAACAGCTGTCATATGCCATCCTCGCTTTTATGGAGTCACCTGATTAGCGTTTCATGTGCTTCCAACTTTCAAGGGGTATCACAACATGTGGGTGCCACAATTTACTTTCATTAAAACTGGGCCTGAAATACTAGGTGGGAAAGTGTCACATAATTGATTTAAATTAGCTTAAAGTAAGAGATAAATCACTATATGTACAATATGAAATTAGTCTACTTGTATTTAATCCACAGAGACGCACTATGTCATGGAGCTGTAGCCTCATCTAGATCATAGTTTTCAGTTTTGTAGCAAATGCTTGGTGAAGTCTAAGCTCAATTGCCCTGCAGTTCTTTAAGATCTTTATTTCTCAAAACAAAAAAGTACAAATTCCTTCAAATAACACACAAAATAGGGGTGGGAATCACCAGAGACAACAAAATATGATATACCATCTCATGGATGGATAACTCAAATTCAAAAAAATTATACTTGATATCTCAAAAGTGATATATCACCACACATTGCAATATTTCACTGTATTGATTTACCTCCACCCCTACAAAAGAGCACATAAAGTAATCAAATAACACCTAAACACGACCGAGACCCTAAATAATACATCAGAATTAGTTGTATGTAGTGAGAGGATGGTTGGTAATTTAGAATGTAGTAAAATAAAAGGGGCCAACAACGCCACCTGGGGGAATTTCAGGAGAGAATGATTATGACTTTATCACAATATGGTAGAAAAATAACCATGAACACGCACAAAAAAAACATATATATTTTTTTAATTCTAAAAAGAAAAGGGCCCAGCATAACTTATAAAATAATAAATAAACTGCACTGACTTGGAGGCAAACTATTCAGGAGTGACAAGGTATTCAGATTCAGAAAACTTTATTTATCCCCTTGGCACAATTCAAGGGCAAAGAGCGACACATTGAGGGATACAGAATATAGGGCATTGAAGAAAGTGCAGTAGGTCAAGTCGCAGCATAATAGTAGCATAATATACGGCACATCTATATACACATAAGCATTATTGCACTGAGGTTTGAATATTAAAGTACAGGTTTGAGAGAGTGACTTTTCAGAGCACAAATGTCACTCTCCTCCTCCTCTGGGTCCTGCAGGCCGGGCACTGTAGCCTGCAGTGTGACGATCCAGGCAGCCATGCTGCGAATAAACTATACCATAATTCAATAAAAAAGTGCAAATCAGAAGCGTCCCAGTGCATGCAAAGTGTGGGCACCTCACCCAGCAAGTGACCTCAGCTTTTCTGCTTGTGTTAGTATTGCTTGACCCTTAGATGTTTAAAACGGCCATGTTGTGATAAAGTCTTCATCTTTTCCTAATTAGCTTGTTTAATAATTACATCCTTTACAGCTGCAGTCAGGCTATTACTGTTGGCACATTTCCACAAGCTCGACTGTTGATTCAAAAAGTCCAAAATGTATTTACTGGGATTTCCCCCAGGTGCCTTTTTATTTCACTCCACTCCACAAATGACCAACCAGCCTCCAAGAAACCACTCAACACACAAGGAGGAAACAAAGAAATGGCAGAGGAAGTTGTTCCCTAAAGAAATTCAACTGGCCTCTCCCTGTTTAGTGTAAAATAGGGCTGTCACTTCTCCCCAAACCATGACACAGTATACCATTAAAAGATATTCTGAACTATATCTGTTATTACACGGTTCACACACTTCATCGTGTAAAATGTTAGAGATCAAGCACAAATAATGTAATTTCTATTATGCTGCGTTTTTACTTCAGACATTTTTTAATCATATCACCTTTGGTTGTGGGTGTAAGTCAGTGCCCTCTACTGGACGGCTTAGGAATAACTGCAAACATGATGCACTTCAAGGCTGTATATTTGGAAACGATACACGTTTTAAAAGGTTTAAGTTGGGGCGGCTCGATTATGGAAAGGATTCGTCATCGACTTGAAACAAATGAAATGGCTTTGAATATGAACATTTGAATTCATCTTTTGAATCTACCTTAAAATATATATAAATTATATATATAAATTAGTGTATATAGTGTTTGTTCTGTTTTGAGTGGGGCAGGAAGTCAAGACAGTGTTCTTGTAATGGTTTGGGGCCAACAATAGTAATCGAAACACGAAGTTTAAATTAATTTGAACAGAAAAAAAAGTGACAGCCCTGTTTTGGTCATATACATATTTATGTTAAAATCAAGTTTGCTAAATTTCAAAATAAAGAAAAAGGCAGAAAGTCTAAAACAAAAAGTTGGCACATAACACAAGTCATTTTAGTTTTGAATCAGTGATTGTGTCGTTTCTTTGGGTCTCAGTCAAAACATAAAACACAATGTAACCGAGAGAAAAGTTAATTAAAAGGCTCTTAAGAAGAAGAAAGCACTATAAAGTGAGCACAATGTTGCCAGCCACATCTCCCTCTGAGCATTTTAAGACAAGTCCCTTTAGGAGACATACACTTGTGATTGAAAACACTTCTGACCCAAGGAATTCATCGATCACAGATAACCTACAGCAGACCTGAAATACTTGGAATCAGTGGTCTGTGATGCCCACAAACACCCAGCAGCACATCCAATATATCTTCTTCAGATTTTATTTTAGTTGTGTTTCAGTCATTTTGGGTTCACTGAGGACTTGTTGTCTTTCAGGGACGCCAGCCACGTCTCACTCCCTGGCATTTGAAATAGGTCAGTTGTGAACCGCAGACGTCACACGAGATTTAAGAGAGAAATAGTCTTTTTACAGAGCTCAAGAAAACAGTGGTACCAGCCAGGTTTCCCTCCTGGCATTTAAAATATTGTTCAGTTTAATTTTAATGCATTTGTTTTGAGTCATTTGCTTTGTTTTCTTCCAGGGACACCAGCCAGGACTCCCTCCTGGAATTTAAAATAGGTAATTTAGCTCTTTTGTTTTGAATAAAGTTGTGTCTTTTGTCAAAAAAACATTAACACGCTTTAAATGTAGACCAACAAAACAATTCAAAACAGAAGTTAATCACAAGATTAAGGGACATCTCAAAGTGTTCCCAGCCAGATGTCCCTCTGAGCATTTAAGACGAGATTGAAAACACTTGTCACCCAGGGGAATGAATCTATAATAAAAAAGGACAACACCTGAATCAGTTTAAGAGCACTTGCGTGAGAGACCCAGCAGCACATTTGAACCTCAGGTGAGTTTGAAACGAAAATCAAAAACAGCAACACGTCTCATGTGGACTCCGTCGATGTGTCCTTGAGCGAGGCACTTAACCACAACATTGCTCCCGACTGCTGTGCCAGCAGCGTGGGTACGAGTATGAAAGCTGTGGGAGAAAATGCACCACACATGGCTGCACCGTATGAAAGAGAGTGAAGGCTAACGGCAGCTCTCGGTTGCCGTCAGGACTAGAATATTGCGACATAAAGACACTTTGAAATGTAAGACACATAATGTTACCAAAAGGAAAGTGAATCACAAGACTCTTAAGATAGAAATTCCATATTTGAGTTCAAGAAAACACTATAGTTGGCATAATGGGTTTGTTTAAAACTCACATAGACCGGAAGTTCCAATTAATGCTGTTTTCAGTGCTGAGAACGCTGGGTTTTATTGTATTCTCGGGCTCTGCAAGCGCTCTGAAAAAGCCTGGAATCTTAACGTAAGGATCCTGTGTCCTGAACGGCAGATCTGGGCACTCGTCCGGGCACATCCGGTTGCGTACACTGAACCACAGAAGAAGAAGAACGTCCGTTGTGGAGGTGTTTCACTTGTGACAGTGTCTTCTGACTCTGGGTCGTGACAAAGCCATTTAACAATGTTTTGATAATGAGTAGCAGTGTCTCCACCATTCCAGAGGGGGGAGCTGGGTTTCTGAGAGCTAACGTGCTAATTACGTCACTTCCAGGTACCTGGCCAATCGCAAGACAGTCTGTCTGTCTTCTGGTGGTGAGATTTCAGTCTGAAACGGCGCATCTGACAAGAGCTTCAGTGAGGAGAGATTCCGATCGGCTAGTTTGCAACAACTAGGAGGTTTTTGATCATAAAAACAAGTTCATGTATGTAAGTAGACCTCCATAACTCACATATGTAGGATAGGACCACTCTATGGGAGCTTTAAGTTCAGTTTTAGTGTTTTTTTCCCCACTTGTACCAACCAGGTTTCACCTCCTGGCAGTTAAGATAGATCAGTTTAGACCTGTGATAGATACATCTCTGTCATTTTAAATCTATTGTCCTACAAAAGGACATTTCTGAAGGGGACACATTTGACTGAAAACATGTTACCACGGCGATGAATGCTTCACAAATATAAAACCTGCAGAAACACCTGAACTTTCTCAAGAGCACTGATGTGATCACCACAAAGACACAGCTGCACCTCCAGTCATTTTGTTATTACTGTGATTTCACATCTGCTTCAGTCATTTTTGGTTTAACTTTGAGAGAAGGTTGTTTCAGTGACACCAGCCTGGCTTTTAAGATAAGTCGGGGCTTTCTTTTTTCCTGTTCTGGTAATTCTTGGAAATGAACACTATGAAGGAACCACAGAACCAGCAACGTTTCCCTCCTGGTATTTAAGACAGTTTTTGTTGAGTTAGGACCCTGACGTCTCTTTTAAAAAGCCCTTTTACTTGTTTCATATAAATACACCTTAGGGATTTAATAAATTCACTGAACTCAGCTGGGAAACCAATATTCACTGAACTCAGCTGGGAAACCAATACAGGATTCTAGTTTGTTGGGTAAATGATGTGTAATTTTCCATTGTACACACACATGTTTTGCAAGGACATTTTGTGTCCTAAAATGACATTTCCATTTCTTTGACTGAAATCGCATCATCAAACTTTATGAGACAAGAGTTCCTGTTCGAAGAGATAATGTCAGTATTGACTCCAGCACCAGATGCTGGTAACGGGAAATTACATGCTTTCCAATTTGATGTGCTCATGCTACCAGATTGATCGGATCAACCTAGGAGAAAAACCATCAGACGCTGATGACGCCATCTTGGTGGGTTTTGGTCAAATGGGTGTTGCCGTCATACATAGTTGTTGTAACTCCAGTCAAAACTTTCCAATCTGCCCTCCATTAATCATGTCTGATCACTGTCTTGTCCCAGCATAAAGACACCTGCATGTCAGTGTTGTTATCGCACCACAGCACCACATAGTGGCCACACTACAAAAATCTGCATGCATGCAACTCAACTGTAAACAGTCAAATTTTCACCAGATTGCAAAACTACATTAGATGTCTGGAAGATAGTCACAGCACCACCTAGTGGCGGAAGGATTCAAGCTATTGTGCCACCCACTGAACCTTATGTGACAAATAATTACATTGATATGAAATGTTAGCGTCTTAACTGTATTACACATTTCATTAGTAGTTTAATTTCTGCACCTACTGCGATCATTTAAGCACTGAAATAACTTTTCCTTCAAAATGTACTTACAAATTGCACTTTTTTTTTTTAGTTTGAAAAGTCTTCATCCATAACCTTGAAGGATAAGGAGCCTGCGTGCTCTTTGTATCACATTTGACATATTTTCTCTGCAAAGAATATTGTTCTTCTGGATCAAACTAATAAGTCTTCGTGATGTGAAGGCACGATTCTTCACGCCCTCTCACACACACACACACACATTCTGTCCCCGAGTCTGACACACTAGGCTGTTTTATGTGTCATTATCTCTAATAATATTTGAGATAATTTAAGCTTTTTCCAACTTGGGACTCGAAGAAAGTGCACGGTGGGTCATGATTAGAAGAGCCGTGTGCATTGATGTCCACCATTTGACTGCGTTGGTGAAAAACATTCTAATTTAGTCGGGGAAACTTTTTGTATTCAGTACATTTCTGTGTGTAATTATGTGTTTTCCGTGCAGCGCGGGGGGGGGGGGAATTAAAAAACTCATTTTGGTTAATTACAGAGGCAGTTTTTCCTGGGACCATGAACAGTTGGCTTCGACTGTGTGATAGTTATGTTTCAGCGTCTCTTGTTTCCAGGCTGGCGTTCACTGTGTGAGCATGAGCACTTTAAGCAAAAGTGCTGTAATGACGGAAGAGAAAGGGAGCAGCAGCAGCAAAACAAACCTTTTCTGTTGTGTCTTTTGTACAGACAACACTATTCTCCAAAGCAGTTTTTGTACTTCTTCACTTAGTTCTGTTTATGCAAGAGAAAATTCTAATCTTCAGCCATCTTTAACCCTGCAACACCTAACCCTCAACATGTTTTTTTTTTTTTGCTTATCTTAACCAGAGAATGTTCTGTAAGTGCTTTTTTCCACAATAACTGGTAATTATGTGCATGTTAAAATACTGTTTTTAACAATTAAAACCCTGCAGGTGTACACAAACAGATGTTGCGTATTCAATTTGAACAGTATAAAACATATTTCTTTTTCGAGTCTCAATGGTTCGTGCAAAAAAACAGACCATAAAAATGGAAAGTACGTATACGCTCTCTCCTCTCTGGCTTCCTGAAACAGCACCAGTGAAATAACTGTAATAACCACATGTTGGCATTGACGTGCAACTTCTCGGCTTTTCGGAAACCGTTGGAACAGCACAAAATGTTGCGTAACTACAGCAATTGCAAAGTCCAACCTCTCAAGGTTCTCCCTTTCTAGATACCAAGGCACCAGGCATCTGCACCCAATACATCTCAAGGCTTATGTATCAGACCAGATGTCAGGTATTTTCTCAATTCTTCTCATATTTGAGCAGTTTTCAATAAAATTTTTCAACAGAACTCATCACTGGCTCCACAGATTCCATCATAGGTCATTTCACCTCATAATCAACAATCTCCATAACAGTTTATTAGCACCTTGAGCTTCTCATATGGATCAACACGACCAACTTATTTTACGATTAAAACCTTATAACCGTAATATTGGTGATTGTTCCATGAAATAACTGCATTTTTGTGAAGTAAATGCTCAATGAGTTATGACACTGATTCCCAAACACTGGGTCAGGGCCCACAGTTGGGTCACAGGAGAGTTCTTTTAGGTCAAATCTCCAGAATTTTACATTTTAGTTTGTATTTACATTCTTTCTTAAATAACCTGCAGATTATACGGGCCTCTTCCTCGTCTGTTTTCAAATCTTTTTATTGGCCTTGGACACTTTAAACGGTTGATATTATTTTCATTTTATAAAATCGTTTTGGTTTCGATGTATTTTATTCAACCTGTTTTTATGGTTATGTTTTTGTTTGGATGTTACCTTTATCAAAGTTTTATGTCTTTTAATTTATTTTATTGCCTTGAGTGAGCTTGTTCGTCTTTTATTTACGACAACACTCGTTTTAAAGTGCCTTACAGGATTCAAGTTTTAATTAATTTAATCCAGAGCATCACACATCATTTCAGCTGCTTTTTCTATTACTATGCTCAAACACACAGAGGCTATTAGAATGTGCAATATAGAGTGTCTTATATCCTTTTTCAGCACAACCTAGACAATCTGATGAAACTTTTATTATTTTCACCAACTATATAAACAGTTATGTGCAAAAAGTACTGAAAATGTTGAAAATCAGATTGAATTCACAGAATTTGAGATGTTCACTTGGCTCGAAAAGAAAAAAAACATCTATTATGTGACTTTTTTTTGTGACTGCACAATTATATCACCATTAAAAATACTATACAATATGAATCATAACATTGACTCAACACAAGACGAAGAAAAGACATTTTTAAAGCCTGAATATGTGACCTATGAACATGACCCCACAGGATGTCCATATAAGGACGTGTGTATTATTTCCATGGTGCACCTGCGGCACAGATCTGTGCCACGTGAGCACTCGGGGTTAACAAAAACACTTCTTGGACATGATTGGTTTAACAGTTGAAAATGGTATCAGGCATCACAGATATGGCCCTGAATCAGTTTGATACACAGGCACAACATTCGTTCTTATATTGTGTTTTGCCCTCTATAATAAGACATACAGTCACACAGAAAGTTTTAAACACTAATGTATTCAGTTTAGTGTCAGAAAAGCAGCAGAGTCGGCGGTTCACTTCCTTGCAGTGATGAAGGCCATGTTATTATGAACCCGTGTGCTCTTTGATGTGTGGAAAAAGTGCAGACGAAGCTTTTCCACGGTCCACTCCGACTTAGGGCGGTGAGCCAAGCGTTGCCGACAGGGCAGTGGAGCTTCGGAGTGAAACGGTCTCCCGCTGTGCTGCCGCGGTGCAGAGGAGACACATTGAGCCTTGACTCATTATCCTCGGAGCTCATTTCTCTTCAAACATCGCCTGCTATTAGTCATCAACTTTATTTCCACTTCAGCTCCCTCTGACAGATCTTACTGATCTTGTGATGTCATTCGTCACTGCCTGCCTCAATATGAGCAATCTTAAAAGCAGCGATTAGCATCGTCTCATAGTCACTGATTACGCTGAATTTTATATTAGATATCACACAAAAAAAAATCTTGAATGGGAAGTGGTACCGTATTCTTTAATATTCTGGGATCAAGATCTTTGTAATCACAAATGCTGTGTTTTTAAGCTTCAAACTGTGAAAGTGATTGTTTTTTTTTTTTCCTGTGCATCCTTTCATTTTTAAAGGTTTTGAGCAATGGATTTCCTCCCTGACATTTTGAGAAACATCTCTGCCACCGCATGTGTAAGTGATTGTAGTTTGTTGGGCTTTCTCCGGCTTCCTCCCAGAAATTGGACACTCAAAATTGACTGTAGGTGTGAGAGTGACTGGTTTGTCTCTATATGTCAGCTGAGATTGGCACAGCACCCCCCATGACCCTCCTGTGGAGGACAAAGCGGTGGAAAATGGATGGATTTTATTCAGATAACAAAAATCAAAGGGTGAAACTGGATTAAACTGAACCTGGAGTGGGAATTCTACAGGGAAAAAACCTGACCGACTCATCTTCTGCTGCTTTATCCTTCAGCTGAGGGTCACAGGGAGGACAAATATCATTAAAATAATTAAAAAGCACACATCTGAGTTTTACTATTGGAACATTTGTGAGCACAAACAAAAGTCATTTCTTTTAATTATTAAATAAGCGATTTGATCTTGTATCCAGATGAACACTCAACGACTCCCACTGTTTCAATAATTCAAGGTTGTTCAAAAAAACCAAAAAACAAGCCAATAAACTGTGAAAACCATGAAAATCATCTTCACAATGAATTTCAGGTTATTGAGTGGCTGGCAGTGCCGAATGGTAAGGGGGCTGTTTGACGTCGTATTTATTCATTTTTTGCTCACCATGCAACAGTGGAAATTCATCCACGTTAGACCCTTACATAAAAGTAAAATGTAAAAAAAAAACGTGCAGGTGGCGTGTTAAAGTGAAGCCATTTGCACATCAACAGTGATGCAAATAAAAAGGCACAAAACTGCCAACAATTCAGAGTTATATTTAGAAGAAAACACATTAAGCCTGGTGCTGTTATTCTTGTTACACAGAAAATAAATGAAGAAGAGAGGAGAGTTTACTTGGTTTAACCCTTTAACATCAAGCTTACCGTAATAATACGATGGTTTGTGCTATTGGAAAAATTCCAACAAAACATTATTATATGTTATTACGGTAATTTAACTTGCATTGTTGCAGTATGCTGGCAAATCTGCATCTTTGTCACCACATAGGAGAAGTTTCCATTTTGTGGCCTGTTTTTGCAGATTAAAGATAAAGACTCAATCAAATGTTATTTTAAATATGTATTATACTGTTCAAATTTCAAATGTAACACCCACAATATGTTATAAATTGTTAATACACCATTTTAACATGCAGTAAATTGCAAATAAATGCCAGATATTGAAAGTTATTCTGGAAAAATTGGCAAAAACACTTACTGGCAGGACATTTTCCAACCTGGTCATGTTCAAAAAAGCAAACAAACAGTCCAGACTGACATTCTGAGGCTTCGGTGTTAAAAGGTTAAACCACATGGAAGGAAAAGTTTGGTAAATAAATACAAGACATAATTGCATCTGATGTGAACGCTTGAAAAACATCCTTATAGCGCAAATAAGGCCTCGAGAGAATGATAAACTTTATTAAAATCCTCAAAAGACCACATTTTGAACCAGATCACTCAGTCTGGAGGCAGCCTGCGGCCAAGTGTAAATGGAACTTTTCTTGTAACCAACAAGGTTGCTGGTTCAAATCTGAACAAGGTGCCCACTGCTCTCAGTTCCAGGAAGGATGCAGAGAGGAATTTCCCTAAGGGGATTAATAAAGTATGAAAAAAAAAAAAAAGAAATTTGAAAATCCTCTCTGAGGTACAGCTCATCTTTTATTTCCAATATTTGAGGATTGGCGTCACGCTTCCTCATTTACAGGCCACGGATCTTTAAAAGCCTCTCCATCAGAGGGTAAAGAGACCCAATTGCTTCATTCCACCTCCATCCATGAACGCCGTTATTGCCAAGAACCCAGCCTTCACGAGAGCCAAGGTTCTTTTAATGACACTGTGTGCTTTCCTTACCAGCGAGCATGTTATTTTCACTACATAGGCTCCTGCATGCATGCCACATTAGTGTTGAGCTCGAGGCAAACCTCTTCAAAATTTGCCTACGCACAGTTCACAATTACACTTTTGCTGTGCTCGGGCCAAGTGGCAGAGTGGATTTAAGGTTTTATGCTCGTGAACTTTGACAGCATCATTTCCCTCAACTCTGGCAAAAATACCGTGGCAAATTGTCATGGTTTGTGTCCTCGGAGGCAGCAAACCCCTTCTCCCCGACACGGAAAGACCACTGACCTGAATATTTTTCCTACCCTTAGAAAGGAGAACATGCAAAGAAATCAATCAAAAGTATATAATAAACAAGTACATTCTGTCTGGCAGCAACAACCAGCCAGTTATTTTCTGTTAAGAGGATGAATTTAAGAGTGTTTTCAATCTCAAGTACCACCTGAGAAAATATTGAGCTCTTGAAGTAACACGGTTATCACAAAACATTAAAATACAAAGGTTTAAATAGACAGAGAAAAGTCATCTACATAGATTTATTCCTTGCAAGATAATTTGCCGTCTCATCCTCCATCAAACTGTATTTGTACAGCACCTTTCATACAAGGATCGCCGCTCAAAGTGCTTCACAATAAAAGGATAAGTGGACAAAAGCTGCAAATAACAGTAAAATACAACACACGGTGGAATAAAACAGGAAAAGGCTCGAGTCAAGAGGTTAAAAAGCCCTGTTTTAACTTAAAAATAAACAAAAAGTGGAAGTAAAAGACAACACGGGGTGGAATAAAAAGGAGATATCCCTGATATCTAAGGTTAGTGTGTTCCAAAGTTTAGGGGCGGACTTAACATCCCCAACAATGAGATTAAGACGGAGAGAGATTTTCATTTTCAGTGAGAACCATGGTTTTATGAGGTTCTTGTTTCTCTAAAGCTTTAGCGAATTGGCAATAACTCTGCCTCAAAGTCAACAATGAAGCCCACTCTTCAAATATCATTCGTTTGGTTTTTTATTCCTAATTATATTTGTTCTTCAATAAAAAAAAATATGCCCAAGAGTTTTTTTTTCCATGTTCATTGCACTGATTATTACATAACCGTGTAGATACGGCGCATACACAATACTCTTTCAGCGTGAGACAACAAACGGACTGTCAGAGACGATTACACATTAGACATCTCATCTCAGTGTTACAAAGCAGGATCAGTGTCTCGGACTCTCACCGCATCGAGCCGTGATTATGCAACCGCCACGGCAAACAGCCAGTTTGTTAGTTCGCTTGCAGAGAGCACATCCGCAGCAGCAGATGCTGCCGTATATCCGCATAGCCCACAGTATGTGCAGACCCCCGCTGCTTTAACTGGCTGCTCGGTGCCAATTCACCCACTACATGTGCACCATGTTTCTTTACTTGCTTCTCACATCCGTCCCTTTTCCTCTGATTAATAAATGATAATTTGCTGATACACAGTAGAAATAAGAAATCCCCTTTAATTCACATACATAATAATGTTCTATTATGCAGCAATAATAGAATAAAACATAATATGGCACCATAGGTAACTGAAATTCAAAGTTGATACAGATACATGCAAACACACAAGATAGCATTATGCATTTTTATAAGTTAAGGGTTTAAAGAAAAGGGGTAAAAAAAAAAAGTTCCGCTTTACAAGTGACAATCAGTCCGTTTAGATGCACGATCAAAGTCTGATTTTAGTCAGACTAAGACAATAATTTGGTTTTCTTAAACGTCTTCTGAACACATCCGAATAAACTTATGCTTTGTCATGAGTGATTCGTTCGAAAGAACGAATCATTTGAGTGAACGATTGGGATCACTTCATGAACTGATTCGTTCCTTTCTTAGTTCAGTTGAGTTTAGCAGTGATCGTGGCGGCCGGGAGTGGAACTGCCGTGTTCTGTGAATCACTCGTGAAGTCATTCGCCGACGCGGTCACTCACTCGCGAATCTTCGGCAAACGACGCCAGCCAACGTGCGCGTACGTAAGAAGAACTGTGTGTGCTGTGCTGCTGTGATTCGTTCGTGCTGTCAGTACACTGACTCAGTCAGGATTCGCGCACGAACGAACTGAGACGGAGAGAACTGAACTGTGGCTGTGGACCTCGCGAACGAACTGACACAGAGAACTGGAGAACTGTGGCTGAGGACGTGAACGTACTGCACTCAGAACGTGAGTCACGTAGCAGGGCACTGGGGTCCTGCTAAGCACTGAACGAGTCGGTGAACGAATCTTTTGAACAAATCATTTTAATGAACTGATTCAAGTGATTCAGTTCATTAAAAAGAACGGCCGATCCCATCACTACTAACATACCTGGATAATGTTATTCATTGTCCGATTACTCCTGCATGTTTACACTTAGTTGGCCTTGGCGTTCTTCGACCTAGATGTAGAACCTCATGATCATACAGCGCCACCTACGGAGGCTGAGTCAGACGTACACAGCCGTACACGATTTTCTTTATCCTTCTTCTGACTCGGTCAAGCTACGGCCGCTAGGGTTAGGGTCAACGTTGAGCTACAGCTCGATTAAACTGTGCATGTAAACTCAGAATAAGTTAAACTTTGTTTTCTTTATTCATTATTCTTTAAGTGACTGTGGAATGAGTCAGTGATGAAAAAGGCCAACTTCGCCTGTCGCCACAGCTAGAAACACCCAGCCTTATCAGATGTGTTGGGCATGGTGATTGTTGCATCGTGCAAACTGATAGGAGAAGCTGAATGTGTGTGTGTTGCTGTGGTTGCGCATGGATCCATAGAGAAACTTCCTTTATTGCACTACACCAACTCTCCAGCCTCTGCCCAGATCCTGTTATGAGTGGCTGTGTTCTTGCCTTCCCTGGAAGCCTCATGTGACAAGTCTCATTGTGACAGAAGCTTGCTGTTGCACTGCAGTCCCAAATGCACTCAGCGCTGCTATTCCACAAGGGCACGATCTCGATGTCCCCCCAAATTAGATACTGGGCTAACTGCGTGCTACAGAATAAGTCTTAATGAACTGTGTCTCTGTGAAGATTGTTGATCTGCTTCTCTCAGCAGTTCCTGTGTGTGTGTGTGTGTGTTATCGCTGCATCTCAGCTTTGTCTCTTAAACAGGGAAAAAAAGCCTTTTCCAGATCAGTAAACTTTACTTCTCATGTGAGTGAAGATGAGATTACACTGAGTCTCTCACACAAACATTTTATTACTTTTATTGGTGTTTTTCCTTTTGGGGCACAAACACTCAAAGACACAAAGTGCATTTGACATCTCTTCAACGACACACATTAGATTCAATCATGGAACACTGAGGTTGCGTTATGATTCGGGATTTTACAGACTTAAGAAGTGCAATCGTGGCTTTGTAAAACTTTCCGTTTGGACATGAATACTTATTTGGGACTTTGACTTTTAGAGTTAAATTTCATATAATATTTTGCAGGATCCATTACTTTGTTCTTTTCTTGTGCATCTTCTCCTCAGTTAACTTCTACAAACTCTTATTTCTGTTCCATTTTGTCACCTGAGTCTATTCAGAGTTAAACGATGTCTGCAAAGTATGACAAGTATAATAGAACGTGGGAGCCACTTGTTTATTTTAATAGTTCTCTTGCACGTCCCTGAGAAACACAGATTTATGGAAATTGTTGCACTCATGACCTAATCTCCATTTTACAGTCAACACTTTTTTCCTGGAACAAACTTTCTTGTAGTAGAAGCAGTAAAAAAACATCTCAGTTACTGTTTTGTGCTACAAGCTACGGATGTTTGCACACAACAGGTCAATACTTCAGTCGTGTTGTACGCAGCGGTTTATTCGTTCAGTACGGACTTCAAACAATGATGAATAAACATTTTAGACAAAGGCTGAATCCTGAGGGGACAAACTGCAGCGTTGGTCTGAAACTGTAAGGGAATGATAGAGAGAAATTGATAGAAGACATGTTTTTGTAGAGAAAATAATACAATAGCAGTTGGGTTCAGTCAGTTTCCCTTGAAAGTGTAAACCAGCCTTTTAAGTTGTTGTTAATCCACCAGGAGTATGGTGGCCCTGAAGTGCAAATCACCAACACAACAACAATAACTAAAACACAAAAGGTGGGTACATGCTGTCAAACAAGGATCGTCACTGTTTGGACTTTTAACTGGAAGTAAAGCGTTGGTTTCAGTGAAAACAGTTTCAAGTTGGATACTCAACTGATTTGTGCTCCACCTCCAACAGCGGCTCATCATCAGCGTTTGCTGCATGATCACGGGTGGTTATATAAGCTTGTTACCCACTGTTTTCTGCCCATGCAACCCATGATATTTAAATCTTTTTACAAATGTGTCATATTACAGAGATTAATAGGACAAAGTAGCCAGGGAGAGGGAAGTCTGGGCTTCTCTGGTCAAGCTGCTCCCCCTGCAAATGGATGGATGGTTTATTAGTGTATGTGTTTTCTTAAAAATAAATCTTTTTTATTAATAACCAGTGTATATTACCCCCACATCGTTAATGTTGTGTGTCAGCTACGGACTTTTCACAGGAGGCAGAATTATTCCCAATAAGATAATTTACTTTCTCATCATCCTCCTCTTCCTCACATACCTGTATTAATAAATTAAATTTAAGATGGAGACAGAGATAAGGTGATTGTAATTTATTATTTGTTTTTCACTTTCAATGCAAAATTCCTCAGCTCCACTCCAATCACATACCCTGGTACCGTTTAAAACAGGATTTCTGATTTTACCAGCAGATGAAGCGCGCGTACCACCGGTGGTACACGTACCACAGTATGAGAACCGTGGCTCTCGAGGGCACAGAGCACCTCATTTAGATCAGTGAGTGTGTGATTTGTATTTCCTGTATTTCTCACGCTGACATACGTTTGTCAGATGAAAGAACACTAGGCCCTAATTTGTCTCTTTTTTTAACGGCAGTTTTATATCAGATTAATGACGTTGATAAACTACAAAACTGTTTCCCCCCGTAACACCTTCACTATGTTATTGGCCGTCTTGATTTGTGGCACAAATGAGGCAAACGTATTTGTCTGTAAATGGGTCATACTCTGTGATGTTTTCCAAGATATTTAGTTTTGCTTTGAAGTGAGCAGAAAAAGAAATGTATTATCTCTTTGAAGTTCGTGCTTGAGACTGATTCAGGCCGACTGTGACACAACATGCATACAAAATGTGTCCTGGTTTGTTTCTTTGTCTTCATCATAATACATTTATGTAAGTGTGATTATGACGGGCAGCGGTACGTGTGCGGATTCCTCCTGTGGCTGTTATGTCTGCATGGACGAGCTCTGTTCTACTTCTGATTAACGCTCCCATAAGACGTCGTCTCTACATTGCACAATGGTACAGTATATCATAAGCAGCAGATTGAGGTGAGAGAAATGCCTGTCAGAGTTATACATTCACACATTATTCCCAGCATGATTAGATTTCATGCCGAGAGTGAACTTAACCCTCAAGTGTTTCTCGCTCTTTTTACTTGATTTACATACGTATATAAGCCTGCATCCTGCAAGCCTCGTCCATTTCATCTTGTAATTAAATGGACGGGCTGCATATTCTCATATTGGCACTGCATTTCTGATTGATGGCGTCTCATGTCTGTCAAACGTCTACTCCTGTAGATTAAAATTGTAGAAAGATGAAACAAATGACAATAGAAATTTGGAAAACAAATTTAAATTATGTGACAGGTGACAGCAATGGACAGGAAGTTGGCCACTAAACAATATCACCACTGACAGCAGCTTATGACATTTCTGAACAATAGACTTTGTAAAATGCAAAAGAATAATGATAGGGCGTAATATCAGCTGCATATTATTACACAGACACCGGGGTACTGCGTTTTAAGTGCAAACATTTTTTGTTAGAATCAATAAAAAAGAGGAACGCAGCCGGGTTTGGCCCTTAATTAGTTGCCCCACAGAACAGTATGTTGTTTATTTACTCTTGCTTTGAATAACTTAATCACAACACAGTTAAACGTTCTAGATTCATACTGCGGGAGAAATTTCCTCCATGAGTCAAAAGCAAACGTAGAAATGCTAGTGAGACGAGTGACGGCCACTGTAAGTAAATATTTCTCAATTACAAATGTGGTTCAACATTAAAAAAACACCTTAATGAGCCTAGAAATGCTCAAGCTCTGGTCCTGCATTCAGTAATAGTATCGTTAAAACTCAAGCTGCTTTCGTGAGCATTAAAATTAAGTATTTAACTGTTTGAAGAAAAAAAAAATCCTTCCAAGGAAGCAAAGTGAGATAAAAGGGAGAAGTAAGACACTGCAGTACATCATTAATGAGTCAGATTTCATAATCCATCATTTCAGAAAAGCACCTTCCGCAGGTGGTGAATCGAAAGCCACAGTTAAACACTGATGGATTCCTGCAAAATGATGAACTGCTCCTCGGATTCATCTCTTAGTGACTTTACTTCAACGCTTAGTCTGGAACTGAGGTTTGATGCAGAGACACGCGCTGCTCATTAAAGCTTGTATTGGAGAGTTTCGTCATAAAAATATTGCTCATCATAAGTAAAGCATGAGCATTTTCTTTTACAGATTAATAGTCCTTTTAGTTTAAAATCTAATTCACCTTTTTATTATAATCTGAATTATTTTGTTTTTTGTCTGTTCACTGGTTTATGAAAAACAAATATACAGTAATAAATTAAATTAAAGCTGCAAGCAGCGTTGTGCGTTGGAGTTGATCAGCCAATGTGCGATTTAAAGTGCACTTCCGGTTTCGGACAATCTACTTCCTGTGTACATTTTAAAACGTGTTCAGGGCGGACACTTGTTCTTACATATTAGGGTTTCGAGGCAATCGGTCAATATTCGGCCGAGTTATAGGGCACTTCCTGTTTATCAAAATGGCTGACATGGCGTTTGGGTCAGATTCATGTTTGGGGGCAGGGTCTCGTGTCACATATGAAGTTTCAGGTCACCACATTAAAGTATGAAGACGGTGTGATGTCTTAAACCCAAGATGGCCGACAAAGTGTTTGGTTCGAATTTGCGTTGGTAGACATGTTCAGGGGCGGGGTCTTGTGTCACCTATGAAGTTTCATACCGATTGGTCAATGTATGGCAAAGTTATAGCGCATTGTGTTTCACGACGAGCCATCGGAATTTACCAATGGCTGCCATGGCCACGCCCCTTTTGAATCTGTGAAGGTTTCAGATAATTTCTTGATGTTGGATAGGTCTAGTACAATCTCTTCTTCCTGGAAGCTTTAGGTGGCAACACATGTTTACTATGTCTACATGACTGGTTTAAGGTAAACATTTCCATTATGGGGTCATGAGTCACTACATATGTAAATATGATGGAACTCATTTTTTCTGTGCCATTTCTAGTTTTATTTTGAAACTCCCATTCGGATTAATTTACTTCCCGTTACCTGTATTCATTCAGCGACTCACTGCTGCAAATTGTGACCTCAGACCTTCTGCTTTTTCTTTTTTACCAAACCTATTTTACCAAGTACTTTTTCCCCAACCTGCACCTGAGCGTCAATGTCAAGTCCATGCCCTTAAATTGTCTTATCCCTATACGCAGTGGCGTGAATAGACATTTGGAAGGACAGGGACTGAACTTAATAAAGGATCTACTGTGCACCACAGTGGGGCAGGTGCCACGATACGCTTCAGGCAGACCAAAGAGCGACCTGGGGCTAAAAGCAGCCCAGCCCTGGGGACTGAATTTCATGTGGACCTCCACATATTATTTAATTAAGCAAGTTCAAGTTGCATTTTATAGCAATGTTTGTCAACTTTTAAAGTTGCTGTGCCGTTAAAACCTCCTGTTGTAGCCGACAGCCGACATTACCCTAACCTTGTCATTACGGTAGCCCCTCAGGACTTACACCGTCCAATCAGAGACGAGATTCACCAGTGCGTCACGCGGTTCAACTGCCGGATATTGAAAGTCATCTTGGAAAGGGGCAGAAGCACTCACTCATTTTGACAATTCTACAGCCATAAAACGGTCATAAGAAGGTTAAGGTCTCATGTCACTGAAAATAAAATTGGAACTCTGTTTTGGGTCAATGTTTCATCTTTTTTTTTTTTTTCGCTGATGCAAGAAGAAGCTGGCCCTAACCTTCCCTAATCTGGCCTCCATTCAAAAACCTTGACTCGTGACTGATGAGGGCACTTTAGCACGCAGCGTTTTTGTCCATTAGGGCGATTGCCTGCTGTGGCAGGTGAGTGGGAGACACACACACACACACACACACACACACACACCTGGTGTGAACAGCAGGGCACACCGCACACACTGTCAAAACGGCCTAAGGTAAGCAATATGCAGATGCATGCAGTTACACAATGAACGCCGGGTATTGTGTTGTAAACATGGAGCATTTGTAGCGCCTGCCGGCTGCTGGAGAACAGAGAGGCAACCTGGGCGTGGGGTGCAACTCATTATTTTCTCTTGCATCTATGAAAACTGCAGATAAAGAGCCGGGGTCTGCGTTTTAACAGCAGTGCTCACGTCTGATTGTGCATGAGACCTGTGGAGAGCATTCATGCGAGTAGGAACAAGGGCAGAGGTCAAGGAGATGTGATGTTGGGATATTTGGCTGAAAGAGCGAGGTTACACGGTTTCACCTGCTTGATTGTCATCGTAAACAGCCAGGTGCAAATTACAGTTGAAGGCTGATTACATGATTATTGATGTGATGTAACGGTGCGTGGTTAATGCAAACTGCAGCGCTTGCAAATACAGTATAGCTGCCTTCAGTGTTCACTTTTTGCAAGACGGGCGCAAAAAAACAGGTTTGCCTATGAGTTTTTACCCTTGTTTGGTGATTTCAAGTGCTCTATAATTCCCATACTTATCATTTAATGCCTTCCATGGTCGCCTCAGTATTCACGCTGCTCCATCGTCGCAGTGCAATAATTGCATCTCTTCTAGTGGGACACCAGGAAGTTTAATTTTGTGCATAATGGCAATTATAATGGGATAAAATGCCAAAGAGAGGAGACGCTCACAGATCAAAGCTGTTTGAAGAACTGAATGAAATCACTTTGGGGGAAAAAAAAAAAAAAAACTAAACAAAAAAAAAAGCAAAAGTCTGATTACTTTGTTGAAAGCACCTGAAAAATTGATGTTTGTCCTGAAGGGCAAGAAGTGAGGCTTCAGTGAATTAGAAAAGCCAAAAACAAAAAGTCACTCTTCACAGGGAATATTAAAGAGACACTTCAAACTCATTCATATTTTACGTATATATTTTCCATGTCGGCTAAGGAAATGAAGTTTGCAATGTAAAGTGCAGACGGATGAAAATTCACCCAGAAATGAAATACACTGTCTCTCTCTTTGCCTCACCTCTAATTTCAAAGTGGAATAAATCTCCATAAACAACCTGTTACAGTTGGTCAAATAATGATACAAATCAGTTTCTTTTTTCCCTTTTGTCAATGTCAGAATTGCAATTTACATATAGACAAATTTAAGTGAGAATGGTGCTACACTCTCATATTATTGCTTATGTTATTAGGGTTTTTGGAGATTGTTTGAGCGTTTCAACATCTATCAGAAAAACATTGTGCCTCATGTTCGATCTTACCGTTGGGAACAATGGGAAAACTAAATTGAACCACAGTGATCTCTGCTGTGAAGTTGTCTGGTCAAGAATACACTGCATCTATTTACCTATATATTCTTGTATGTATATATGTGTTCTTATGTATAATATACATTATGTATTTAATAGCCTATGGGATCTGACGTAGGATTTTTGATTTTGTCCAATTATATTTACATAAGCGGAGTCTGTTATATCCATTATATGCAATGACGGCACATTTCCCATGTTTACAACAACGAATACATTACATTTGAGGTTATATCGTTTGTTGGTTGAAGGCACATGCGTCTTAAAAGCCGCCTCGATACCAGTTCATGCTAATTGTGCTCGTCTGTTCCTAGGTTTAAAGAGGATTTGGACACAAGTGGTGTCTGAGTTCTATTCTCTATATGTACTTTTTGTATTATTTTTACAATAATTACATCTTTAGGTTTTCCTCTCGGGTCTTTCTACACGATATAAAAAAGGTTTTTGGTAAAAATATCTCAATGGAAAATGTTATATATTTGTGTGTGTAGAGATTAGACTTTGTCAAATATCATGTGGGCCATGAGTTAATATTGACTGGAGGTGGTAAAGCTGTTGATAAAGTATGACCTGAGGAAATTCTGGGTGCTTATGGGATTTAAATGACTTCAAAAAAGAAGAAGAGACGAAGAAGAAGAGGAACTGTATAAATAGACCCCAGGAGGACCCCCCTGCTATGCTCACACACTCAGCTACAGTCAGGATAAACTTCCCAGAAGTTTCCCCATGAACTCACACATACTGCATTCCATTATCAGTGAGAACATTTGACATAATCCACTTCTGAATAAAACCGTAGTCTAAATTGAGCTGGGCCATTAGAATTTGTGAGGACTGGCCAAAATGTACTCACTCTCCAATGTCTGACTGATGTTCAAAGGTACATTTTATCTTTGCTTCATCATTGAAATTCTGATTAAATTTGAACTGGAATTTCAAAATTTCCGTCTTAAATGCCCTTTGTGAGAGATGTGAGCACAATAATATATTTCTTCCCAAGTGAAAAACAAGTTAAAGCAACACAGAGTAGGACCTCAACCTTCAAATAATGTCTCAAAGATAATTTTGCCAGTACATCAACATACAATATGGTGAATGGCAAAATATGAAAGCCAGAGGAGGTCAGCATCACCTGCATTGGCATGATGAAAAATTCCACCTTAAGGCATAAGTCACTTTATTGAGTGCTGGGATCTCAGTCTCAAATGACCTAGGGGGTCACTGAGCATTTAGTCTGGTCAGATGAGAGAAAAAAATCAAGTTCAACTTTTTGGGAAAAAGGAACTGTTGATTTGGGTAGGACAAAGAGTTGTAAAAAAAACCAACCCAATATTTTAATCTTGATATCACCATCACAATATTCACCATAAAAGCGCCTGTGTTGACATGGAACAGTGTTTAGTTCACAATAAAAACACATTTATGGTGCAAAATTAATATATTACTTCAAAAACATATAGAAGTAACTCAAAAGAAGTAGGGCTGTATGAAATTGATTGTAGGGCCACATACGGCCTGTGGGCCAATAGTTTAAGACCTCTGATGTTGTGTAGTCCAGCTTTCTAATATCTTGAAAAACACATTCTAATATTTGTATAAAACAGCTATATTTGGAATCAATAATACCATTTCCCAATGGTATTCTGTATGAACAGAGACTATAGATTCCAATTGTTATCATGCAAGAATCTACTTCCTAGGCATTCATTACTTTATTTCAAAGTGTCGTGTGCTGGAGAAGCTTTTCTGGTCAATGCATGAGTATAAAATAATGATAATAAAAACGTGTGTATATAAATACTGTGTCATACAAACTCTCCCAATTGTAATGTTACACCAAACCGAACCAGATCTTCATCCCGCTGCTTATATGAACCTTCACTAATGCTCAAATTACACACAACAGTGTCACAGTAGATGAGCACCAACAGTCACAATATGCCTCTTCACTACACAACACAGCACTGTTCGTAATAGCTTTTCACCTCCAGCTGACTCACCGTCGAAAAAACCTGTCGGCAGATTTATCTCCGACCAGTCCTTTCTTTTCCTTTCAGTCTGATTATGAGACAGTCATTTCTATCCCAACTGTGTCAGGTGATGATTTAATGGCTCAGTGCTGATCTAAAGTGAGACCCCGGAATATAATGAAACCACTTATTCATGCGCTCATTCAGTGTTCGAGTCTTCATCATTGTTATCCTAAAGTCTGACACATTTCTTTTTTTGTTTACTGTGGTGTTGATGTAATGTTCATTTCCCCAACATTTTCCCTTTGTATCATAATACGTGCAACAACAGCAATGCATTTAGGTCACAGAGCAATTTACTCTACTCTCCAACCACTTTATTATGTGCACAGGACACATAAATGGCACTCCTACCACTCATGGCAACCATGTCTCTTCAAAGGCACCACCAAATTACCTCATCTTGAACATGTCTACATGCACTGACATTCTGCCGTGTTTGATTTATTTTGATTTTATGGCTGTAGAATTGTCAAAAGTATGTTCACTGAGTGAGTGCTAACTTTACTTTCATTTTCACTATCTGGCAACCATTTAAGAACTATGGTACTGAGAAGCTGATGCCACAAAAAGGTGTGACGCACTGGTGAATCTTGTCTGTGATTGGACGGTCATATCTGCGGAAGTCCTGAGCAAAGCTCTATTTCTCTGCTCTCCGGTATCCAGCCATCTTCGACCACTTTATCCTTGATGTGCCAATCTCAGTTGACAAAGGGCAAAAGGCGGGGTCACAATCTGGCCATAGTTTTTGAATTTTCTAGACATCAAAAACGGTCTTTGAGTTATGGTAATAAGGATGCCAACAGAAGGCTTAACAGATTAGACATTTGAGTAAACAAGCAGTTCATCTACCTAAAAAATGGCCAGTAACTAAAACATATTGTGTTTTATAATTGCTTTCCCTTTAAAATGTAGTAACCAGCTACAGTCATAAAGTTTTCATGGTTCAAACTCACTTGGTTGCGACTTAATTAAATACAAAACTCAAGCTTAAACACCTTTGAAGAATATTCCTGAAGTACTGGTGGGAGCTCATCATTTTTGTAACATCTGGTTCATGGGCTGGAGTGTAAATGGTGGATTTGTATGCAAGTCTAATGGTTTGGAAACGTACAACCAAGGATGGGTACACACACACACACACACACACTGAAGAGAGATTCCTACAAGGTCTGAGTGGCACTAGAATTTAAATTGAAAGTCAATCGATGAGGGGGAAAGGGTGAGCAGATGTTTTAAAAAGCAGCTTCATTTACAAGAGTCCCTCATGGATATATGAAGCCTTTGGTCACAAGGGTCCATCCTGCTCCACTCACCTTCAAACTCAACAAAAATTATATTAGAAACATCTATACATAGGCATATTCATGCAGTTACCCAGTTAGTTAATCATGTGGAAGTTCGCATAAAACTGGCTTTTACTGAAAGATGACATCTTGGACATTTTGGTAGCAGACAGGCTGGTATTGGTGTTTCTAAAGTTGCTGATCTCCCACAACAGAATCTCTAGAGTTTACACAGAATGGTGTGAAAAACAGAAACGCCACCCAGCTGAGTGGCAGTTTTACAGAAGGAAACACACTTTTGATGAAAGGGGTCAAAGGAGAACAGCCAACTGAGCGAAAAGCCACTGTAGCTCAGATAGCCACTTTTTTTTATGACTGTGGCAGACAGAAAATCATGGTCAACAGACCAAATGCTGAGACAGATGGACTATAAAAGTAGAAGACCACATTGGGGCTCAGTCCTGTGAGGCTGCTTTGAACACAGGCTCAAACCTGGACAAAAAAAAACACCACACAATGTGGTTTGATGAATTGTACATTAATGCTGAAGATGCAGATGGTCGGACAATAAACAACATAAATTCATAGACACAACCTGGTTTTAGTAGCAGTCTGCGTGTTTTCCTGGCGCACTTTGAGCCCATTAGGACCAGTCAATCACCGTTTGAACGCCACAGCCTGCCTAAGTAATGTTGCCGACCATATGTATCCCTCTTTATAACGATTCATGCTGCAGAGCAAAATTCAATCGCAGACTGGTTTCATGTAGAAAATCTCCAGACGTCACACAGTTCAAACATGGCGGGCAAAGATGCCACTAAAATAGATTGCAAACACATCTGATCCATAAAAGTATGAAATCATTTCAAAATCATCCATGCAGATTGACTTAAGTGACACAATTGGCTTTTATGTCAAATAGACAATTCATTAGTTTGTTCATTAAAATAAAGTTCCCAAATTACAAAGCTAGCTAAACTTTTAATTTATTGCTCCAAAAAAGGTGTTTAAAATCCCTTAATGTGAACTTTTGCAGATGTGAACACCTCCAGTACTCACATATGCACCTGATTTCATGTGTGGATTGACCACCCACCGTCAGGTGTAATGAAGCACAAGTACATTTCAAGTGTCGTGGCAACTTGCATATTATGCAAGTGTGAAAGTGGGTGAAAGTGGGTTTCTCAAGAGAAAAAAAAAGAAAATTGACCTCTGGAAGGAAAAAAAAAAAAGATGCTGGTGCTTAAGAGCATTTTGTTGAGGTTAAGGGACTTTATTCCCATGGTTACTATAATAATTAGGACTGCAGAATGGTCAAGTGGACCAGTGCAAATGTGGAGCGGCTCTGTTGAGCAGGTCTGATTTGAACAGATGGAGAAAAGGCAATGTTAGAGAAGACAATATAGTTAGTATTCAGGGGAATAGAGCGAGTGCACCTGGACTAAAAGGACAGGAAGGAGAGCAGAAGAGCAGCAGTCACGGCAGCACAATACAATGTCGAATTATGGAAACGGTACAAAAGAGAAAAAAGATTTTATAGGAAATGTTCCGTTTCCATGTCGGTACGGACTTTGATCCATATTTGACATTTATTTATCTTGTGGCAATGTTCGGTGCCAATGCTGCAACATAAGTGGCATGAACTACATCTATCAAATCCAGACGATGAGCAGAAGTTTGAGTTGAGATTTATTCTTTCCTCAAGAGAAAAAAGGTAACTCTCGGAAAACTCCCAGACAATTACTCAAAAAGTGGGACAAGGTAAATAAATAAATGGATAAATTCCTGAAGAACCTGGGGCAAGCTGTGTTCTTTTTCATGACTATGTCAGCACCATCAATTCTAATCTGTATTATATATTATTTCATAGTCTGTCTGCAGAATTGTTGTATACATCATCTTAATCTTAACTGAAAATGCCACAATCAAGGGCTTGTACCGCCTTTGCATGGTTTAAAAAACACTACAGAAAAGGTGAGCGTGGGCCTCACTTTTATTTCTTGATGGTAAAATCAGTCCAAAGTCAAACATCTGTTTGTTTGAACAGGAGGGCACCAGCATTAATTATCAAGTTTGTTGTCCCTTCTTCCCTCTCTTCAAATAGAGTTTGTCTGTGCCCCACGGTGCATACACTGGTCTTGATGTTTTTAATGTCTATTTGACACGCTTCTCATGGACTCCACGCTCCTTATGTGGTTTGATAATAAAAAGGTTTATGGGGGACCCCTGCTGTTAAGTGCTGCGAGACATTTCATTCATGACCACGTCGATCTTTGACATATACTGCCATTCAAGAGTTTGGGGTCACAGAAATGTCCTTTCTGAAGGAAAAGCACTTTTCCAATGAATATAACATTAAATTAAAGCTGCAAGCAAGTGTTGTGCGGGATCTTGCAGTCGCCAGCGCCGCCATCAGGCTGGGTAAGCCCTGTACTATGTGACTTATCTTGCATGTAAAGTTTAGGGCAGATTGGTCAATGTATGGGTGAGTTACAAGGCACTTCCGGTTTTGAGTAACCTACTTCCTGTGTGCAGGTAATGTCTTGCATACGTATCCAGGGCAGGGCCTTGGTCTTGCATATCAAGTTTAGAGCCAATCGTTCAGTATATGGGCGAGGTACAGGGTACTTCCGGTTTCGGGTGACCCACTTCCTGTGTGCAGGTAATGTCTTGCATACGTATCCAGGGCAGGGCCTTGGTCTCGCATATCAAGTTTAGAGCCAATTGCTTAATATACAGGCGAGTTACATGGCACTTCCAGTTTCGGGTAACCTACTTCCTGTGTGCATAGTTTGCAGACATGTTCATGGTGGGCCCTTGGTCTCACATATCAAGCTTGGAGCCGATTGGATCTTCCTGTTTAGCTGCGAAATCAAAATGGCCGACAAATTCATGTTTGCAGATGTGTTCGGGGGCGGGGTCTCGTGTCACCCATGAATGCCGATTGGTCAATGCATGGCGAAGTTATTGCGCATCTCGCATTTGGTGGTGAGCCATCAAAAGTAGCCGAAATTCCGATGGCTGCTGTGGCCACGCCCCTTGTGAATCTGCGAAGGTTTCTGATAACTTTTGATCTTGGATGGGTTTTCTGTGTTGCTACGATAAACGCCCTCTGATCATGTTTTCGACCGTTTCCCATGTAAATGGAAATCATTAATTTTTGCGATTTTTGTCGCCATGGTTACGTGAAATGCTTAGAATAGTCATAGCCAACGATTCCCGATCAAATCGCACATTTTGATATAGGATGTGCGAGTTACATCGCATATATACACAAGGTCAAATATGCAGTGGTACAGTATATCCCTTAGTCCATTGGCTAAAAGTGTATAAAAATTCAACTTAATGTCTATGTTGATATTATAGACTTGTAGATCAAGGTAACCAGATTATGTAATCCAGCAAAGAAAAAAAGAAAAAACGCTTGAAGTAAATTTTTTATCAGACACCTTCACCTGTCTGTAGCCGGTGGCATGCTGATGGCAAGGCTGATCTCTGAAGTCTGGATCTCTGATGATGCATGTTTGAGGTCTGAGGACTTGTGCGACGGCAGCATGTGGGTTATGCATGCGCACGTTATCAAAAGAGGAAATAAGAATAAAGTTACTTTTCCTTACTTTTCAAAAACAAGCACACTTGTAAGGGTGCAAAAGGTCCCCGCAGCTGAAATTATCCTTCCGTTTAATTTTGTTGTTGTTACAGGTTTTGGATTATTTCTTCACACCTTATCAAACACAGTGGGAGTAAAAACGACACAGTCGCAATCCAAGTCCTTTCTTATCTCACACCTTTGATTATTTGCTTCCATAGAGGAAATTAGGTCTAAGAAAATAATTAAAAGAAAGGCATAAAAATGGCTCCACTACTGGACGAGATGGAAAAACAGTCGGCGTTGGCTCCGGGCTGATACACATCACAACACTTCATCTTATATACTTTACCAACACTCTCAAATGTGCTCTGATGACATGACAAAAACCACTTTACTACTCGCCGAAGCATCACAATGTGGAAGAAAGGTGATGTAATGTGGACAGGTTTGGTCTGAGTGTTTTAGAAAAAGTGCTGATCTACTGGGATTTTCATGCACGACCATCTCTAGTTTATAGAAAACGAGTAAATATCTCACGAGTTGTCACAGTGCTGTGGGCAAAACTGCCTTAAAAAACGGGCAGCTCATGAAACCACTTAGCAGAAACTGTCTCTGAATGCACAACATGTCAAACCCTTGTTTTTCAAACAAACACACCAGGTGCCACTTTAATTGGTGTCTTGTGTACCTAATAAAGCGGCCACCAAGTATAATCCAGCACCCAGGTTTTATGACAGTAATATACTGCTTTCACAGATGGTGAGAGGAGGTAATAATGACTTGGGAATGGTTTATTCATAATCCAGCTTCCTGAATTTTGGAAAATATAACCCAGTGCCAGGGCAGTTTGAAGGAATTTGGGGGCCCCAAGCAAAATGGGTGAAAGAGCGACGACTGAGAGGGGCCTCCTTGAGGGGGATCCCGATTGCACTTTACTGCATTGACTATCAAAGGGGTGCTCACACAGTTTGTCGTTGCATTTTATTGATAACCAGTCGTTGTCTTGGGGCCCCAGGCCAGCTCGGGTCCCCAAGCAATTGCTTGGTTGGCCTGCCTTATTGCAACAGGCCGGCCCAGTGCTTTTATAAATGGGGTCAAAGTGAATGCATGACCTAACCTAGTGGTTCCCAAAGTCTGGACTGAGACCCAAAAATGGGTCAAGGAAGATTTTGATTGTGTCACCAAACAAAATAATGCAGAATTTTTCTTGAAATAACATCCTTTAAATTAAGTTTAAATTAGTTTTGGAAATTCAGTTATCAAAATAAAAATGTCAAAATACAAAGTGCTACAGATGGCTGCAAATAAGTCACCACATTTGCTCTCGTCATGACTTATACTGTGATTTGGCTCATGACAGTAAAAAAAACTGGGTCACTATATAGAAATGTTTGGGAAACCACCAACTGAGTCATGACATAAGACAAACTTTGTTGTCTCTATAACCCATCTGGACATTTTTGATGACGATATATGACTGTCGTGCTGCTGCTGAGTGAGTTCACAACACTACACGCTCGGACAGAACAAACTGCCCCCAGCTAAAGTGACTTCATTATCCCCAAAAACACACACATTGATCAGCGCACACTTCCCCACAAACACACCCTCTGTCCGGCTGAGCAGCAGCGTGTGATCTGAGCTCCAGCGTGAGCCTCTATTCAAAGTGAGAGCCGTAATGAGCAGCAGCTGTGTCCATCACCACACCTGAAACTGGATTCATGAGGCACACCCCCTCCTCCTCCTCCTCCTCCTCCTCCTCCTCCTCCTCCTCCTCCTCCTGCTGCACCCACTTCCACTGTGACACGATTATTCATCCAGTAAAACTGTGGTTTCGCTCGAGTTTACCTTCATATTACAACCACTTTGGCAGAAGATGGATGTCCCATCATTTTGCCCGTTTAACTTCTTTAGATAGTGGTGTTGATGAATGAGTTAAATGATGAATGTTTTCAGCTGTTTTAATCAGTTTTTATTACGTCCACCACACATTTAGCACAACTTAATTCTAACTGTTAATGAAGTGGCAGCGCTGTGCACTTACAGGTATTTATATTCAGCCCCATACTGTTAAATATACGTCATTTCACTTTGCATATTTTCCATTTGTCTTTACACTCACCTACTGTGTATTCACCATTTTACTGTTAGTTGTTTTTTCATCATTTTTTTTTAATGTCTCCCAATGTCACGCAAAGCTATTGCAACAAAGCCACTTCACTATCTTGGCGTCCGATCGATTAAAAACACCCACGTGTTTACGATCTATCGCTTTTGTATTTGAATGGGAGCCTTTGTGGCTGTCATGAGCACTGCCAGTCATTTTCACTTCATCTGTGAACGGTTTAAATGTCAATTTAACACTCGTATTGTAAATTAGCTGCAGCTGCAGACGCTGATTTCCTCTGGCAACAGTAGTGATGTATGCCACACGAGGGTCTGGTTTCCAGCGGAACCGAACAGTGGAAACAGCACTAAATAACATTTAGCACTTTTTATGTGTGTGTTCCTACTATTACTCAGTGTTCTGCCTGCTCATATTGCTTGGCTGGACTTACATATACATATACATATATATATATATATATATATTTATCTTGAACAGACTAATGGAAAAGTATGTTCACGTATGAATAAATGTCAAGTGTCACATCCATCTTTCAAGAATAATTCCAGTAATTATAGACTAGGATTGGTAATGTTACATTTGCATAACCACATCTACGTTTTCTTCGGAGGATTATCCACTGTAATACATTTACAAATATACGTTGCAGTGTGAGTTATGATTAATACGCCAGGAAAATAAAATGTATCTGTCATTTATTTGTCCTGACTATCAACTGTTGTTGGGGCTGTTTTTTACTCGTTCCCGTGGCTGTTTCTCAGTGTTGAATCCAGGTTTTCTGTCAATGATGACAAACAGCCCTGTAACTGATTATGTATAGTGCTGTATTAACACTATACATTGATTGGCTCCTGGAGAAGTCACTTATTTCCAAGTTGCTTCAATAAAAAGTCTAATTCCACTGAGTGCTGGCAGCCATGAGATTGTTTTTCAGCTCAGAAATTATACAGATTTTTCTCACCTGTTCGCCCCTGAAGAGAAGTGCTGGGTCCAGTTATAAGCAGTTGGCAGGTAAAAAAAGAATGTTTTCCTAATTGGCTTTCCTGAACATACTTGAGGCTTTGAATTTGGTTGAGGAGAAATGACAATCTGTTTAACGTGTTTGCCAGAGGAGGGGAAAAAAATATGCCCGACTGGTTAATTGATTTAGAAAAAAGGTCAGAGCAGCTGTCTGATTGCACGCCTTTGTAAAGCCTTCTTCAGACACGACTGTCTGAAACAGCCACATAATAAAAGACAATTAAACATTTTGTGGTCAAATCCAAACCATCCAGACTCACTTCCCTCTGTTATTTAGTTTCCTCTCCTGAAAGTGTTTATTAAACGGTGGACATGATCAATACATACATCTCAATTGATGTGTAATTAACGTGTCCACAAGGTTGGGGACACATTACACAACTTTCACAGTCTGTCGATTTTGAAAAGACTTGGAGCAGACACTAACGGACTGGTGTGAGCAGACCGAAAGCATGGGGATCACACATTTAACGACTGCTATTGGCGTGGGACCAACTGAACGTATTGCACTCTCGCACAAACTCTCTACGAGTGCGTTTGTGTGAAGGGTAAACAAACATGTACGCTGCTGTTTGCACAGATCTGCTCTGAGAAATCGAAGAAGTAAAGACATGTATGGGTGAAGTCATGGAGGATCGTTGTTTTGATATTCCCGCTACTTCCTGTCGTCTTCTGATGCTATTTCCTGTGTCCCAACTACTCTGGCTGCCTGTTGGCAGTATGTTTGCTGTTGGGTCGGTAATCGGGACACACTACCCGATTGTGTCCAGAGTTGGCTCAAAAAAAATCCTAAATGTTTGATCGACAGCAACTGAGGTCGTGTTTACCTTCATACACTTGCCGATTTGAGTCTTTACCCCTCATACACAAACAGATTTCTGTGCCAACTAGTGCTGACTGGAGCAGACTCTGTCCAACAGTGAATTATGGGTAAAATCCTGAAAAAAAAAAATCCCCAGTTTAATCCGCCGTTTTCTTTCATGCACGACCATATTCAATAACTTCATTTGTGTAAAAATAGTGTGACTTTTAGACACAGGCAACAATAAATCAATATACGTTTTAAAATAAAATACCTATTTAAAAAATTTACTAAATCATAATTTGTATTTAAAAGATGTATTTTCAAGTACTGCCGATCTCTGCATGTGCTCATCACATCCACACAGTACACATAATTACACAAAACATACAAAATACACTTTCAGTGAATTAACGTGTGTTCAAATTACAGTTTCCTAGCGCGATATCTAGTCCATAAAAAGTGTCCTGCATGTTTTTAGAGGTCACCGTGCTCCAACACACCTGATTCAAATGTGTCGTTACAGACTTCTGCAGAGCTTGATGACGAGCTGACATTTGCATCAGGTTTGCTGTAGCAGGGCGGTGACGTCCCAGAAGACCAGGATTTGGGAAACTCTGGTGTATCATAAACCATTAATGAGTCTGAAGGCGCAACGCTTCATTTGGCTCTTTTAGTTGTGAAAGTGAGTTTGTTCAGTGTTGTGTGGTGTTTCTTGCTGGGGTTTTGGTTCCTGCTTGCTCTTTAGGTGACGCCCACAACCTCCTCCTCCTCCTGAGCTGTCTGCACACCTGTGTTCACTCAAACTCATCAGGCAGAGTCTTTAAAGCAAAGAGGAGCAGGAACATGTCGTCAGTTGAGCTGTGACTGTTGTGCTGAAGGGGTTTTTGTTGTTTGGGGTCTGCTGTGAGTTAGTGAATTTTGTTGCGAGTCTTATTTGGTCACACACCCATCCATGTCCTCACTGCACACCTATAATGAATAAATACACATGAGGGGAGAGGAGTGAGCAGCACACAACTGCACCCATGAGGGAACATTGCTCTTGAACTGTTGTGGTTTCCAAGTCAAGTCCTAATCCTTTCTGCTTTAAACTCCCTTTGTTGCAATTCAACCAGAAGTAGAAAAAGTACTAAAATATTGTACTCAACTAAAAGTACCAATACTTTCATGAAATATTACTCGAGTATAAGTAAAACTAGTCATCTGAAAATGTACTTAAGTAGAAGTAAAAAGTAGTTCATTTGAAATGTACTTTAAGTAGTACAAATATGACAAGGGGTCAGAAATCAAAACTATTTTTGAGCTCACACGGCTGGTGCGACACAGGGTATTAGGTCACTTTTGGTGCGCACCCTCTATGTTCACGCGCCAGTGCTGGTGCTAATCACATCATCATTCATCTGGTTCTGGTATATATTTTCCCCCTGTAGGTCTTCATTGTGCTGAATATTTATATTTACTCAGTAACGGATAGGATTTATGAAGTAACTAAGTACAATACTTGAGTCGATACGTACTCAAGTAAAATACAAAATCCTGATTTTAAATTGTAGTTAAAAAAACACAAAGTATTCAATACAGTAACTTGAGTAAATATTAGTATTTCGTTACTTTCCACCTCTGAATTCAACAGAAGTAATTTGCGTTAACAAGCAGTTGAGCATGTGTACCTAATAAAGTGGCTGAATATGCTATGTTCAATGTGAGGACGTGTTTTGACATGATCTGAACTGTTTATGATTCACACAAGTGAATCCACCACGTTTCTGTGTTATCAGCAGCTCTGTAATGGACAGATTACAGATCAGAGTCTGGTATCCTGTTAAATACTTACTGTCGGGAGACTTGTCGACTCCCTCCACGAAGCCAGATTTTGATCAGGAGAGCTGGGACCACCTGAAAATCAGTGCTCGCGAACACAGACTTGCAACCACAAAGAAACAGACCGCGCGTGCCATCTGTGAAAAGAGTAAATTTGTGTCAAGTTTGAAATTGAAAAGCATCAAGAGTTATTCACTTCCTCTGGGATGCAGGCAGAGTGAAGAGATCTATTATCTGTTTGACAATAATTTTCTGATGCTGAATATCTGAACCTCAAGATCTTCTCCCTCAGGCCCATGCTCATCCCACTGGCACACGGCATGTCTGCACAGTGAATATTAAAATGATGACGATGCATGACTTCTGTTCAGTTTCCTCCAAACTTGTAGAACAGCTGGCAAAAACACATTAACGCGACATCATATTAACATTTAGGCTCAACTATTTAACCAGTCATTTCAAAATAAGAGTCACTTAAGTTGAGATGCGATGGTCTTAAAGGTCCAATTTAGGAGGGTTTATTGAAGCCTTAGAACAAGCCTTTTATTTATACTTTAGGTGGCCTTGCTTTACACCAGAGGTGTGAAACCTGTGGCCCACAGGCCACATGTGGCCTGCTACTTAAAGGTCCCATATTATACCCTATTAACCCAAGTTAAACTAGGTCCTGGTGCCCTAATGAACATGTCTGTGTCATGCTTTAGTCAAAATATCATAAGGATGAAGCACAATAGCAGTTCAATAACCCTGCCAAAACAGACCTTTTCAGAACGCTCGGTTTTGTGCCTGATCATTTACATGTGAATGGGACCCAGGTAAATACACATCCACTGCTTCCAGGGGAGTGTTGCCACTTATCACCTATTGTCATGCACCGCCGTCACAACCCCCGCTCCATATACCCCATAGTAATGTCCGTTTACCCGTTGTTACTGCGTTTCACCGTAATGCATAGAGTGACCACAATTTTGGCTTCTCGCGATCATAAAAAAAAATCGAAGAAAAACGATTAATGCGACGCGGCGTGTATGTAAATTCCCATGCTAGAAAAAGACCCTGAACGCACAAGTGTAACTGCAGCTCCAACTGGTGTGTGAATCAACAACACGAGGAGAGAACGTGGAAACACAACAGAAAGGCAGCCTTTGGTTGAGAAGAAATGTAGGACATCTACATCTTTCTGCAGTGCTTTCAAACGCGTGCTCCTCATATCACCGATCCACACATGTCACTCGCTAACTGCAGGCACGTAACTGGTGCGTTCAAGGTGTCCCTCCAGCATAGGAATTTACATACACGATCAACAACAAAGGGCTTGTGAACATTTTTTTTCATAAATAAAATATATCCACTGGACACAAATCTTCTGAGGCTGGAAGTTTGTGTAAAACACTTTGCTCCGCTGTGCTCCGCTCTTCCTCCCTCGCCTGCAGTCTCGTATTTCACAGGGACAAGGGGGAGCTACGGTGGAGCTGTGAAGTACTCTGCCTGGCGGGGTGCCAACATTCACGGTGAAATGTCCGCACTGTTATTTGGTCGGGAGGTGTAAACATCCCGTGTTTTATCACCTATACTTACACAAAGTGGAACCACTAAAACATGACTGAGTCTTTTTTTTTCACATTTTGGGGACTGGTATGGCCCCCTGAGTCCCAAATAGAAGTACTAAAAGATTAAAAAGTTGGTTTTGCAAAATAGGGGACCTTTTAATGTCAAGTTATAAGAGAGCTATATGTTTTTTGAGTGATTAATTTTTCATCATGAATACCGTGACATGTCATTCCATATCAACACAGGCACTTTTCATTTTGATCTGTCCTCACCATTTTTATTGAGATTTCTTGATGGAATATGATCTTAATAGGTAGTCTTCACACCTAATGGTCAGCTAGAATCTGTACGATTGGTGACTCTACTACTGCCGATTCCTGCATGTGCTCATCCACCCAATACACATAATTACACATACAAAATCCAGTTCCAGTGAATTAACAGTGTGTTAAAATGTCAGTTTCCGAGAGCAATATTGAGGCCATAAAAAAGTCTTCTGCATGTTTTTAGAGGTCACCGTGCTCCAACACACCTGATTCAAATGTGTCATTACAGACTTCTGCAGAGCTTGATGACGAGCTGACATTTGAATCCAGAGGACCAGGATTTGGGAAACTCTGGTGTATCATAAACCATTAATGAGTCTGAAGGGGACAAAGCTTCATTTAACTCTTTTAGTTGTGAAAGTGAGTTTGTTCAGTGTTGTGTGGTGTTTTGGTTCCTGCTTGCTCTTTAGGTGCCGCCCACCTCCTCCTGAGCTGTCTGCACACCTGTGATCACTCATCAGGCAGAGCCTTAAAGAGAGGAGGAGCAGCAACATGCTGTCAGTTGAGCTGTGACTGTTGTGCTGAAAGGGGTTTTTGTTTGGGGTCTGCTGTTGGTTAGTGAATTCTGTTTGCCTGAGTTTTATTTGATCACACACCCATCCATGTCCTCATTGCACACATATAATGAACAAATAAATATGAGGGGAAAGGATTGAGCTTCTCCCATGAGGGTGCTTGTGGAACAGCTGGCAAAAATGCATTAAAGCGGCATCATTATCATTTAGCCTAAAATATTTAACCAGTCATTTCAAAGTAAGAGTCCCTAAAGTTGAGATGCAATGCTCTTCTGTGGTCTTAAAGGGGAAATAAGTAGTTTATAGTGCCATCTAGAGGAGAGGCTGAAATTTACAACAAAGACCTGCTGCTCTGCTCACCCCCTCCCTTCCCTGAGCGCAACGGTATCAGCAGCTGGTCAAATGTCGTCCTCGTCTTTCTTAAGTAAAGAAGTAAAGAGATGCTTGTTTTGTTCTCTCACGTTTGTCCTTACAGGCTCCGGTAGAAACATGGCGTCTCGCTGCTAACAGTGGCAATGCAACCGCGGCCCGCGACCATGTTATTTTACATGACTTTTTGAAACGCTACGAAAATGAAACAAACTATTATACAGCGACTAGACTATGCAGGAGCACATGTATAAAAAAGTGGATTTTGGGTTATATAAACCCATAAATACTACACATTGTCCCTTTAAAGCGCCAATGTTAACATCTATCTATTGAAGCCTGAGAAAAAGCGACTTATTTATACTTTAGGTAAAGGCTTGCTTTACAGTGTTAAGGTGTCAAACTCTTGGGCCACATGCGGCCCTCCACTCGGTTTCAGGTGGCCCGCCACTTCATGTCAAGTTATAAGAGAGCTATTTCTTTTATATTGAGTGATTAAAGGTGCATTATGTAATAATCGAAAGCAACTGGCCACAAAATCCTCCTAATATGTCACAGAGGCTCAGGAATAATGTTCCAAGTTGAGATACCCCTTTTATCAACGGGCAAAAGATGATGATAAATTGAGGTTTCAGCAGCAAGAAAATAAAAAGGAAAATTAGAACACTTCATTCTTACATCTCGGCTTGAGCGCCTGTGAATTTTTATTGCCTCTGATTTCTGCACCACAACACCCACAGAGCATGGATGGAGATCTCAGCAGCTCCATCTCCTGCAGCCTTCACCTCTGTCCCTCAGCAGTGAGCGCGCGCACACACACCTAACTCCTGCTGAAACTCCAGCTCTCCCGCCAGCTCCACAGCACAGTAATTGGAAGTGTTTGAAGTGATGTTCCTGCTTCTCTTGAACAGGAGGAGAGAGGCTTGTTGGCAGCAGGTCAAAAGCTGAAATTTGATGGAGGTTCACATGTAATTCAGGCCTGGTGCAAAGGCAACATTTTAACGTTGGGCTATTAAGACTTATAAACCTAAAGACAGCTACAAAGGAACAATCGCAACCACTTAAACTTTTTCAGATCAATTATTATTGTTCCGGCTAAAACCTCTTCAACCCTTTTCAAAGCTGTGACTCATTGGTGGGCCAGTCAGATCAGAGTCATGCAGTTTTAAACCATGCACACGTCATGTTTAAATGTAGCCGAGGGGGGGAAATGGAGGGCTGTGGCTGCAGCGCTGATCTGCTGCGTCTCGAGCATGCGTGTTGTTCACACAGGCTCTACTGCAGATCTTCTGCCATGTTTTACAAAGACTTTGCTTTTGAAAATCATAAAACATACTTTCAAATAAGATAAGATAGTCCTTTGTTCGTCCCGCAGTGGGGAAATTTACAGTGTTACAGCAGCAAGACAATAAAGAAGGATAATAAATAATAAACATGCATTACCAAAAAGAGATAGAATATATAAAGTACAATATATAAAGATATTAACACCGACTATAAAAAAGGTTTAGAAATAAAATGTAGAATGTACATTATAACCGGTCTGCAGAATATACACAGTATGCACATGGTATTTACAGTAAGGAAACAAGGTTGAGATATTAAATAAGGATATGGATATTGCACTGATGAGAAAACTACAGTATAAAAAACTTGACAATATGAAAAATGACAATATATTGCACTTAAAAAAAAAAAAAAAAAATTACATTATGAAAAAAATATATACAGTATATTACAGCAATGAAAAATGAACAGTATATTGCACATTGAGAGTGGAGTGTGTGTGGTCTACTTAGAGCAGTACTTGTTGTACAGTCGACCAGCTGCAGGGAGGAACGACCTGCGATAACGCTCCTTCAGACATTTTGGATGTTTGAGTCTGTGACTGAAGGAGCTGCCCAGTGGTGCAATGGTGCTGATGCCACAACCGAGTCATAGAAGGTCTTCAGGAGTTCTCCCTGCACTCCAAAAGACCTTAGTCTCCTCAGCAGGTAGAGTCTGCTCTGACCCTTCCTGTAGAGCGCAGCAGCATGATCAGACCAGTCCAGTTTATTGTTAAGGTGAACACCCAGGTATTTGTAAGATGTCACCATCTCTGTCCATTTCCTGGATGCTCACCGGTGATGGAGGAGAGTGTCGTCTTCTGCGGAAATCCACCACCAGCTCCTTAGTTTTCCCCGCTTTGAGCTGGAGGCGGTTCCGCAGGGACCAGTCCACAAAATCCTGAACAAGTTCTCTGTACTCTCTATCGTCATCTCCTGTGATGAGGCAGAGTCGTCAGAACTTCTGCAGGTGACAGGAGGAGGAGCTGTAGGAGAAGTCTGCAGTGTACAGGGTGAAGAGGAACGGAGCCAGAACTGTTCCCTGTGGGGCCCCTGTACTGCAGACAGCCATGTCCGACACACAATCCCGAGTCATCACATACTGGGGTCGATCAGTCAAATAATCCACAATCCAGGATGTGAGGTGAGGATCAACTCCTGCATGCTCCAGCTTGTCCTTCAGAAATGCTGGCTGGATGGTGTTGAAAGCACTGGAGAAATCAAAAAACATGATCCTCACAGTGCTCCCCGACTTCTCCAGGTGAGAAAGAGCTCTGTCCTGCAGGTAGCTGACAGCGTCATCCACCCCGATGCTGGGCTGGTAGGCGAATTGCAGTGGGTCCATCGCTGGTCTCACCACAGGGCGCAGATGAGACGGCACCAGACGCTCCAGGATCTTCATCAGGTGGGACGTTAGTGCCACAGGCCTGTAACTGTTAAAGTCTTTGGGGTGCGGTGTTTTTGGCACTGGTACCACACGGGACGTCTTCCATAATTGTGGTACTCTCCCCAGTTTCAGACTCATGTTGAAGATGGTCCCCATTATCCCACACAGCTGAACTGCACAGGATTTGAGGAGCCTGGAGCTGATGCCATCAGGACCTGCAGCCTTCTTTGCCTTGATCTTTTTGAGCTCTTTTCTCACCTGGTTAGGTGTGAATGACAGATTGGAGCAGGGGGGTTGTGTGTTGTTGAACGAGCTGGGAGATGAAGGGAGTGGAGGTTGGGCAGTGTACTGGTGATCCAGATGAAAGAGGTTGCAGCAGGGCTGTCGGGGGAGGGGTGGGGGCCTGATCAAACCTATTGAAGAATAAGTTCAAGTCGTTAGCCCACCTCTGGTCCCCTACAGTCTGGGAGTCCAGCTTCTTGTGGCCGGAGATGGTATTCAGGCCTCTCCAGACTTGACTGACATCTCTCTCCTGTAGCTGTCCTTCCCCTCCCTGATCTTTCTCCTCGGCTCCCTCTGAACTGTCTTCAGCTCCTCCTTGTTTCCTGACCTAAAAGCTCTCTTTTTCTCCTTAAGGAGAGCCTTTATGTCGGGGTTAATCCAGGGTTTGTTGTTAGAGAAACACCGTACTGTCCTGGTGGGTACAGTGCTCTCTACACAGAAGTTTATGTAGTCCGTAATGGTGTTCGTGAGACTGTTGATGTCCTCCCCATGTCCCTCACAAAGTTCGTCCCACACAGTAGACTCAAAACAGTCCATCAGAGCCTCATCGGTCTCCTCCAGACCATACTTTCACTGTGTGGGTCACAGCTGGCTGCCTGTGTACCAGAGGTTTGTACACAGGAAGGAGACGAACCAGGTTGTGATCAGATCTTCCGAGGGGGGGGAGAGGGGATGAGTTATATGCCTCCTTGGTGTTGGCATAGAAAAGGTCCAGTATTTTATTGCCTCTGGTGTGGCAGGTGACATACTGAGTGAGTGTGTGCAGAGAGGTGGGAGAGATCTTACATTTCCCATAATAATGGACGGGAGAACAGGTCTGTAACGTCTCCTTCCCGCACGGCGTTGGACTCCTGGTCAAATACACCTGGTCCAAATGCCAAGAATCTTTAGTATAAAGCCAAGGATTTATTGGTTCTGCACATAATTTCAAAATCAAAGATTCAGGGAGCTGAGGCACGGTGAAAGATCATTTTCACAGTATATTGTTTTGCCAGATAGTCGAGTGGTTTGTTCCATAAAGAGTTGAGCAGCTTATTTGTGTTTGCCTGGGATGGTCATTTCAGGTGAACACTTGTTATGAAAAGCCATGTTTCACCATGCACGCGCCTTAAACCAGCCTTAAAGGTGCCTTATGTAATAAATCTAAAGCAAATGGCCATAAAATCCTCCTAATATGTCACAGAGACTCAGGAATAATGTTCATATAACAAACTGAACTCGCCAAAATATTTGCACTAAAAAAATATTTTGCAGACTGCAAAACATGTTTGTTTTGAAATCATGTTTTGGCATGTGGCGCCACCTACCGCCATCTACCAATCATATCATAGAAACCATTACAATGTTTACCTCTTGTAACACTCAAATTCAGAATGGTATTAAGCCCATTTGTGTATAATTTGTGAAATAAGACAAAAGAAATTTAAATGAAATACACTCAAAGACGTTGATAAACTAATATAAGTATAAGTCTAATTATGGGTTTAGTAAATCTGCCACGATTTTAAAGAGTTTCAGTTTCCACATTATGACGAAACCTATAAATCCTCCTCCCTTCTAAAGACCTGTGATGCTCTGCTCCATGAGGAGGTTTCTAAAGGTGAAAAGGGTCCATGTGTCGAAAGGACACGTCTACAGAATGACTTTGTCCTCGATTTTAAAGACTCTATAAAACAAACGTTATTTATTTTTTGAATTTAAGGTGTGGTAATGTTGGAAAGGGAATTAATAAATCGTAAAAAAAAAAAATTGATCTTATCTGTGCAAATGAGCCTCGGTATGAGAACTGCTTCAGTTGCAGATTTATGTGAAAACTTTTTGAATGACACCTGTGAAACTCTTTGCTGCAAATATGGCAACAAGAGTCCGCATTGGGTTAATTGCGTATCAATATTTAGATTGGAAGTGATGTAAATGATCAAAATACCTCATCTGCGGCACAGTGTTGCATCAATTTTTGAGACTGTTTTAATGAAAAGGACACAGGTTTCCTGTCTGAGGCTATTCGGTATTAAAGTGGAACATTAATATATTATGTAATTCCATTTTGCTTTTTATATTATGACACATTTTTCTGTTTTATACCTCCTCTTTCAATCTCTTTTATATGGACGTATTATTTCCTGAGCAGAGGGCCAGTAAAAATCCAATCTCTTGAGGCTAATTGTCCTTTTGCCCTAACATCTCATTAAAGTGGCGATGTGTGCATTGGGTTTGATTATGGAAATAAGTCAAGACCACCATCTGGATATCATCCTCCACAATTATTCATCAGGAGCAGGCACTAATTTATCTTAAGCACATGCCCCCTGTTTTTAATCAGAATCCTTGCCTCTGGTGTTGGTTCATCTCCAGACGCTTGTCCACATCCTGCTCTCTACTCAAAAAACTCATCTGCATTCACTTTTACAAAATGCCAACTCCGTCCAGGGACTATTTCATCTCACTCGTGCAAAACCGAGACATTTGATTGATGAAAAGAAACGGTGTCATGTTTATTTATGACGGTCCATTGATTCTGAGCATTGTGAGCAGAGAAGGAACAGCCAAAAAACACTTGTGCAGAGACCTTGGTTTTAAAAAATGCATTTTAATTCAAGATTTATGGATCAACAAGCGCACAAAATGGTGACATCCGGGAGTTCCTGGTGTGTAACATTTAAGGGCAAAAGCTTTTTAGGTTTCTTGTGAGCCTTAAGAGGAAAATCATTTAAAAAGTTCAGCAGTCATGGTCCGCAGTGAGAAACATGTTGATTTGGGTAAAGTGGAGCTTTTTATAAAATATTTTAACCACTAACGAAGATGTTTGAAATATTAACAGCCTGGTATGGAAGTAAAAATGCATCTCATTCTCCTGAATCTTTTAGCACACATTTTATTTACATGGAGGAATTTATATCTTGTTTTTCATGAATTCAATGTCGACTGAGATCTCCATGTGAGGGCCACGGGCCACGGGGGCCACTGGAGCCTAATCCCAGCTGACATTATATTCAGCAGTCGGCTATAAATGATGATTCAGTTTGAGTTGGACTGTATCTTATCCTTGGAATACTTTTCATCTTGAATTTTTTTGGTTGCCTGTTTAAAACCTTGACTTTAACTCGATTATTGAAGATTGAGATTATATAAGTCATTTAAATACAGCGGTAGGAATTAAAACATCCAATGAGACGGATATACTCTCATAGCCTAGTCTTCCAGAAAAGTATTTAAAATGTCTGCAAACCCATGATTAATTGTGCATTATGTACACAAATTGATGAAAACTGATGAAACAGTTTTTCATATGCAACATGAGCTCATTTGTAAAGTGACATACTGCACATTTATCAAGTATTTAAGAGTTAATTTCCTGCTGTGTTTTCATATTTCGACACATTTGCTTTCATGGAGAGGATGATGAAGTTAAAAACCGAGATACTTTCTGAGCCCTAATGAGGTGACTTTTGTGCCAAGTCCTAACTGCAGATTATTCACTGTGTTTGAACCACATTTATAATCTGAGAGGTGCGTTTGAAAAGAAACTTGGGTGAAAATAGCTGCAGGGAACTTTTATATGAACCCAAACCAAGGGGGTCCGCACTAAAATGTTCATTAATGTAATCAAACATTACATTTTTATGAATCTCTGTAGACTACTAAATTTAACCTAATTTTGGTTCAGAAACGTGACCTTACACATAAATGTGGTTTCCAAAATCATATTTGAAATACCAAGAAAGTATGAATAAAACATTTGTATAGTTTTTTTTATTTTCCATAACATCATGTTTCAGGAGAACTGTACACATAATGCATATCATTAAGTTTTTACACACACGCGCACACTGTTCATTATGATGAGACCCGGAGTCACGACTGAGTTGAAATGTTAAATTCCATTACATTCCACAGATTTCCCTTTGGTTCATGTTCCTCTCAGATCCTCCTCCTTGCGCCTGCTTGTGAATTCTCTCAACAATGAACATCAGCCATAAACAAACATCGCACAAGCATGCACATGAGCACAGCCTGGAGAACGGAGCACATTTATCAAGATACAAGAAGTCAACCGGCTAAATGCCTCAAACTGTCCTTAATATCCATCTTTGCTCCAAAACATCTTTTTCTGCCTCTTTACACCAAACAAGTTAGAAAAACTTTTTTTTTTTTTTGGACACAACAGCAGTTCAAGATACAAAGTCGAGTTGACACCTGGGATTTGTTAAGTCTGTTTATAAATCTCATATCCTTCATATTGGATGATGTGTAACCGCATCAGGTCAGCAAATATTATGTAATATTTCCAGTTCTCAAAGATTTGATGCTGCGAGGGAAAACGGATTCCACCTGTGCTGAATGAACCGCAGCCAAATAAGACGCGACAACGTGTGAATATTTATCACGGGAAGAGATTTTGTGCTTTTGCTGTTGTGTCAACAGTGTAGGCAGTGCATACATAATTACATGTATTCACCATGATGGCGTAATGTAAATGCGTTCAGTTATGTTCCCATGGCTTATCTCGTTAAAGGGACCTTGCACGTAATTTGATCAGCACGAGAGTCTTTAGCTCCGAGCCAGTGTTGTCTGTTACGTAAACCCTTAATGAGAGAAATAATGGCTCGTGTCTAGAGAATGTCCTGATAAGACAAACAGAGCTCCGAGTTGATCGGCGCTGCAGGAGATGTAGCTCAAAACAAGAGGTGCACATTAAACTACGGACGTTACAGTTATGGTTGTATGCACATTTATCACATTTAGGTCACCAGACAACCCCAAAATAAAGGAAGGACTTTGAAGAACTGTGTTGAAGAACTTCAAACTCTGGGCAGCAAAAACAACTCTGTGTCCAGTCTGCTGGAAATGATTATTTTTCAAAGAAAAAGCAGATCAAGAACCTTGAACTGCGGGACAAAAGTTGTTTCCAGCAGACTCAGTGTACAGTCTGAAATGATTAAGGAAGAGGTTAGAGATTGTCTGGTGTTTGCATAGCAGACGTAGACTCTGGCTTTATTTCAAATCAAACTTTACAAAAACCCTGCAAATGTGTAAAATAAGGTTGCGCATTTGTAATGACATCCGAGTTTAAATATCACAATTGCAAACGGCATCCGGTAAAACGAGTTAACTGTAAGCTTTTTGAGATGTGACGGTGTTTATGGAAAACTAATTTGGAAACTGGAATGCAGCATTTCCAATTAAAACAGTGTGATGGCCTAAACAGTTTTTATTTTTAAGACTGACTTAAATCCACAACGGTGAACTTAAAGTTGCATTTTCAAATTAAACTTTTTTTTGACTCGCGTATAATACAAAGGGTTTTTCCACTTGACATTTTGTTATATTCCTACTGCATTGTGGGAGGTATGGCTCAAGGGCGCCCTCTAGGTAGCGCGTACAAGTGCCTGCCAGTTTGAAAGACATGCCCCCAGGTGGCAAATATTGTATAATAATGTGAATGTTAATGTGTGTAAGCTGAAGAACTGTAAATCACACGTGATGACTGTGTGCTAAAATGTCCATGTTCTGTTAATTAACCTCGCCATTCTGTCGTCGTGCCACGTGAGACGCACACGACGAGGACATTCTCTGTTCCTGTCCAGATAATGAGCAGCAACAATGCTCATCTTTTCATAAAAATACACAACATCAGTCAGGAAACATTTAACAGCCACAACCAAGTGTTGTATCGAGCTGTGTGTGGTTTTATTGACTTTGGTCACGTCCATTAGTAGAAAGTTGATTTTTGAAAGTCTTTCCTGGATTTCTGAGTTTAATTATATGCAGATAATCAGAACAACCATCTTTTACGCTGCCATGCAAGGTCTCGTGTTGAGAAATACTGTCGGTCCAAAGTTGATGTTGTAGTCAGCGGAGGGAACATAAATGAACAAAGTTACATCATTCTGCTGTGGGGTATGAGGAAGGAAAATGCTCGGGAGGAAAAAGAGATAATATTTGTTCTTCTGCTTCGTCAATTGAGTCTCTCGCCTGAGGTTTACATCTGAACTCCCGTATGGTGCTGGAGAGAAAACGTTCAATCTGTCCTGAATGTATAAAAAAAGTGGCATGATTGCAAACCACGTGCACTGTGAAAAAGGCTCATTCTTAATAGAAAATATGGCACTTGCCGTTATACTTAATATTTGACACAACTGTGTTGACTATAAGGCAGTGTTTCTCAGTGGAAATGAAAGGACCCAAGGTGTAAGGATGTCTCTTGTAATATCTTGACAGAGTATGTGTGCACCTGATGCCCGTCTGTCAGCTTTGCCCAGTTCTTTGGTTTATATTGAAAGTCTTTGCCTCCCTGTGTGCACCGAAAACCACAAGATTGCTGTTCAACATTCTCCTGCCTGCAGCAAACCTGTGTAACACTCCTGCTTCTATCACGGTGAAGTGACCCCTCCCCACCTCTGTTGTCAGGACAACGTCGTCGTCCCCAATGTTTACCCAAATCCCATCTTTAAACTGAAACTTAACATAAGCCTGTTTCGACCTCCCACTGCACCACAGATGTCATGGTTTGCTTCCAAATGTTCTTTTTGCGGGCACTGCCCCCAGCGTGTGCTTTGTCCTTTCAATATTCACAACACCATTTGTTGCTTTTCGTAAGGGATCATTCTTCATCTTGTGCAAGAACAAACAAATCTGCCACAAACTGAACTTAAATCAGTATTAGTAATGCTGTCCAAAGTGGTCAACAAAGTTTCCGGAACACGGAAATGCGCAGCTGCGTTTAAACTGTGCTACACTGAGTTTGTACGAGTCTGTCCAACTCTGATTACGACCCATAGTTTTTGAAACGGGCGCCTCTAGTGGTCGCACAAATAACAGCAATTTGGTACTTTTACACTAACACTTGTATATCTCTTCTACTGCTGGGGGCGGTGCAGGTGAAAACGGCCGGGGTCGTACCTATGTTCCCCGGGTCCTATGTTCCCCGATCGGGGAGCATCTGACCTTTTTTTTTTAAAAAAGGGTCCCATGTTCCCCACTTTGTGGAAGCCTGGGTGTGGAGCTCCAGGGTAAAGGGTTACGGTAAGTGGTAGGGTCCTATGTTACCCGGATCCCTTTGGGTGAATAGCGGGGAACATAGAACCCTTTTTTTAGGGCATCTACGCTTTTGACCCTCATTTGTTGTCTTGATTTCCAGAGATTTAGTGGGACCTTTTTTAAGGTTTGGTAGCGCTCTGTATTTGAATTATGTGTCGAACAGCTTCGAGCTGTGTTATTGTGGTTGTCGGTGGGTGGCACAACAAACCAAAACAGTAAGTGACCTGCATATTAAATATTATACAGTACTGCTGCACCATTGTGATCAGCGAAGCCAATATTCCAATTGAAGGCGTTTTCTCGGTCTCTGATACCCCATCTTGGTCATTTTTTAAACTTAAATCATGAATAATAAGGCTCCTTTGATTTTGTGCAATTGAAAACCAAATGTAAGCAGAATGATCTAATGCACTTGCCGATTGTTGTCTTCCGAGTGAAGGTAAATAGTGATTAAGCATTGGCTTGTAAAAACAGGTAATGATGCAGGGTTATTGAGCTTCAGCTACAATAAAAAAAACGACATTTTTAATAAATCTCCTTAAACAAGATACCACGGATACAAACCACACTGGCAATAATTCACAAAATGTCCTCTTTCCCACAACAATCGTGCTGCTTGGTGCTGGAAAAGCGAACATAAATGTTCTAATGAAATGAATGTTTCTGCAGTGAGCCAGACAGAGTGGGTGCACTCATTGTTTTACAAGTTACTCTCCTCCAGTGTGCAGACAGTTTGCCTCTTTTCTTCTCTAAAAGAAAAATATGTTTTTATTTTCCTGACAAAACATCCCTTTGAAATGTCTTCAGACTCCAGTAAATGGCAGCTTATATACGAACTGTACAACACAACATAATGTAAGGTAGGCACCCTGAGATGGTAATACAGATATGAGCTGTACTGTCTCCTGTCTCACGACCCAGTGACAGCTAACGCATGTAATGGATTCTTTGTTTTTACTTTTTTTTTTTCCTCCCACCTTGAATACATCAAAATGTGTCCTTTTTTGTTTCCCATGAGAAAATAAATGACCAAAATTAAATATTACACGTGAAAAAGATTTAAAAACATTGCATAAATACTCAGTAAGAATGACAAACTGCCACTGCATGAGGCAGCAAATACAACCAAATGTGATACAGGAGGCAGACAAACCTTGTTTTAATTCTAAACTGCTTGCATATTCTTTATTCTTTTGATTTCCTTTGTTTTTTTTTTCCTCTTTCATGAAAAGCAGCAGAACATGACAAACGTGTTGTATTCCTTGCTCTCTTTGTTATCGTGTCACCTAGAGAGTCACATTTTCCATTTCTACTGCAATTTGTCAAGGTAACCCATTATTTGTTGTGGTTTTTTTTTCCATCATGAAATTTACAAGGATTGGAAAAATACAGGTGTTCCACAACTTTCACCCAGTAGTGTTTACTCTGAGTGATATTTGCATTTTTATGAAGTTTTTAAAAGAGCACTACAGTGTTGCAATTTGGTTTTCTGCTCCGTCTCTGGATAAATTCATGTATTTTACACCAGCGCTTTTCCACTACAGTTCCAGCACGGCTCGCCTCCTTTTTTTTTTTTTTGCTTTTCCATTAGTGATAGCTCCAAGAGACCTGAGCCGATGCTAAAATGTGACAGACTGCCGGCCACTAACTGGTCAGAGAGAGTCGTCACTGGAAGAGTTATGAACACAAGAATCAAACGGATCAATGCTGATCAGTTAAAAAGACTTAAAAGTCCTGAAAATGTGTTAATCTCCAACATTTAGCAACAGAATGTCTTAAATCTCAATATTTAGCAAAGAAGTCTATTAAGAGACAGATACTGAACGATTCTGTGAACAAATCTTCTTATAATCAAGGGATTCTAATGATTCAGTTACGACTGCTTTACAAGTCACTCGTTTGTGTGCCGCATATAGATCAATGTGATTCATGTGACTCCGCCCACGTTGAGGACATACTATAGTAATGGAAAACAATACCAGAGTTGAGCTGTGCCGGAACCGAATAGTGGAAAAGTGCTAAAAATGACTATGAACTGACATTTTAAATACAGAATTTAATCAAAACCGTAAAACTAAAGGTCCAGTCTGTAACATTCAAACCTATGCATTGGTAGTATATTCAACTTCTGCGTATAGAGATTCCTAAATAAGTGTATTATCCCTTTTAAGAATAAATAGTTTGCTTTGGAATAAGACCTTTACATGTTTCTTCAGCAACTCAAATGGACAAACCAATTACTCCTTCCTGGTTTGCAAAGTGTCACTTACTCTTACACACTGGACCTCTTTAATTGAATAGGTGGGTCTATTTTTGCAAAGTCGCACCATGTTTGTGAGTTTTTAATCTTCCTAGAAATGAGAACACTTATTGGTTCTCAAAATGTATTTGCTCATTCGTAGAAAAACGATTATGGTTTGAAGGGTGTCTTTACATGCAGCTCACAGTGACCGATCTCGTACTTTAAAACAGCAATAAACGATGATCCTTGTGAAAGCAGCAGCTGAGTAATATACAAAGGTGATGCAGTGAGATGACGCAGCAGAAACAGAACATTTGGGTGTCGTCCATCTGCTGCATCACACGCCAACAACTCAAACATCCCATGCCGGTATGCTTCTGATGTCATTTTTACTTGCTGTGTGTCAACAGTGACAACATTTCCTGAATTGATTGATTGTGATTATTACTAAGATTTTCATTCCTGTCATTTGCAGTGCAAAGTGGGTCAGTTCAACCTGTAGTGTGATGATCCAGCCCTGTTTTTGTGCAGCGCCGACCATTTAACCGTCACAGACAGACACCATTTGCTTTTACTAATGTAGCATCAACGTGAGGCGAGGAGAACTATTTGAGGCCTGTGAAGTTACTAAAGAGAACTGTTCGTTTCCCAGTTTTGTTAAAAACATCCACAGCGGCAGATTTAACGGTCGACTCACACGTGTGCGCGGCGGAGGCGTCGACTGAAAGGCGTCTCGTTCACTTTGAGTGGGGCAAGCGTTTTGGGTTTGCTTGGCTTTGCTCACATTATGTTTGCATGGACACGTGTAAACGTGCTAATCTGATACAGCCCATTTAGAAACAAATCTCATTCCGAATGAGTGAGCCGGTGTATGCCGATTGTCATTCAGACAGTTTGGTCACTTCAGTTACTTTCATTGTGTTACTGCTGTATTTTCATTCCAAAAACAGAATAATGAACAGACATGAAAGTCCCAGAAGTGGAAGAGCAGGGAAAATGAGACGGATAGTGGATCGGATCTTTTGTTTACTACAGAAGCGGAAGTGAAACCTTCTACTTCTGGAGATTTAGAAGACGCTGCACACGTCAAAATATTCCAATTCCTGACTGAACTGGAACAAAACTTTTTGGATTTTTCACATGTAAACACCGCTACTGTGTGCGGCAGAGGTTGACAAATGTTCAACTTCTTCGAGTAGTAGCGCGAGCGTCAGCCAATCAAAAAAAATGCTATGCAAATATTTCAACAGTAGACAATCAAATCACATTTAGGCCTGTACACACTCTGCAAGAACAGACGTGTTCTCTCCAGGGCTGCGAGAAAAGAATGACATCATTTTTCTTGAAACATCTGGGCAAAGCTTTTGTGTGTGTGGACAGCTCGTGTGTGATTGGACAGAAATTTGAAGTGGTTAATGCAGAAATCTCTTATTCCCAATGAAGACTTGCCATGCACTTGAGTTTCTTGTGAAGTTGACCAGAACTAACTTTGCTCTTGCCGCCTCGTGAAAAACAATTAATTTCTCTGTTCTTGCGGAGTTTGTACGAACTCTGAACACATTGCAGCTCAAACAAAGCCATCAGACAAGTTTTTGAAGATTTTTGCATGACAAAATGCTCCAGTCATCGTAGCCATGACGGCCACTGCTCTGTTGACCTGTCATAGCCACCTGTAGCACCAAATGACCGTCTTTCCCACCGCCAACCTGCACATGTAAGTCCACCGTTAAATGGTAGCACATTTTCAATAATAACATAAACGCACCGTTTAGGCAGTTTTTAGAGTAAGAACATGAAAACCCGCTACACACTGCTCATCTCTCACAGGGTGTTGCATCTATAAAACCTGCAAAAATCATTCCCATTCAGTTGTTGAGCTAATCGTTCAAAAACTCTTTGTACCGACATCGCCCGCACACCCTCGTGACTCGCCATAAATTCAAGTTTCAGTTGTGAACTTGACTCTGTCGCTGCACAATAGTCATTGATTTCACATTAAAAAAAACACATTTCCTTTTTAACAGGCTCATGGTGCCGTATTTCGCTCTTCGTTGACGCGATCTCTCAACGACTCGTTGTTGTTGTGCAGCGGCGGCGGAGGCGGCGACTGCTTGCTCTTCATGCTCCTGCCCTCCGTGGCGGCTCGCGAAGTCTCTGTCACAAAGAGCCGAGTCACCCACACAGAGGTGACGATGCGTTTGTACTCGTTCCTGAAATTCCTGTTGAGTAAGCCATAGATGACGGCGTTGAGACAGCTGTTGAAGTAGGCCATGAAGTAGCTGACCACAAAGAGCCACTCGGGGATGTGAGGACCCACGTGTGACGGATCTATGGCCACCGCCAGTCCGATGAGGTTGAGAGGGGCCCAGCAGATGGCAAACAGCACAAACACCACAAACATGGTGATGAAATTGCGCAAGTCACTCGGTCGGAGACGTGGACTCTCCTCAGTCTTCACTTTACGTCGTACCTGGGCATAATGACAACAAACAAGGTGGGAATTAGGCTGTGACGAGGGTGGCCATTCCCCACAGCACAGACAGGGTGGTATTCTATTTATTCACAACAAATCTGTTTCAAAAAGTGTCAACTGAGAGTTGAGAACAATACCCAAAGCAAAGTGCACGTTTTAACTTCTTGCACTCGGTCATAAACTGTCAAAAGAACAAATTGCCAGAGAGCAGAACTATACGCTCCTCTTGAATCAGTCAGTGCAAGTTTAAATTTCAAGTAAATGCATCCAGGAGTTTTTTCTGTGGACAAATGTCTTTCAATGTCAAATTCTCCGTGAGTATTCACGGTGCAAAACCCACGAAAGTCGTCCTTATGACTTTTGCTGATAAATCCATGCTCTCTTGACCATTCAGAATTAAAAGATGTTTTACATTTCTGTCACGTTCGCCGTAGCCCCAGAAGAAAATGCTCATAATGAGTTCCAATCCAATGATGTTTGGCAAAAACTGGTTGTTAGCCCACGTTTGGTTGCTGTATATATTATCATAGAATTAGCTTCTTGGTCCATGAATTATGTTTTTAGTCACGGAATTTCTAAACTTCCTTTGATTTGCTGAGTTTGCTGTTTCCCGTGTTTGTTTGCAGTTACTTTTGATTGTTTTTCTAATTCCTAAAGCCTATTTTGTCATATTTCAAGACTTACTCCAATTGTCTGTGTTTGTTTTAAGTGCACATAGCCATCTCCATTTGTGTTGATGAGCATTTCCTATGTACACAACATCTGTAGGGATATCATTCTCACGCCTGAGCTTTTCTGTTGAAATCGCTGCAACTGACTTTGCAAAATCTTCAGAGCTGGTTTTAAATCCTAATATTATTGAAAAGCTGCTCTTAAATATCATGTCGTATCACAGTGTCCTTGATAGGACAGTGCGTTTTTTTTTGTCTGGGTTCTGACATTTGGAAAAGGACACTGATTTAAAGGTCACAGCTTCAAAATTGACCAAATTTTGAGCACTCCATGTTCATTTTGGATGAACCCTGCAAAGCTGAGTGGTCTTGCTATTGTTTGGCCCAAGGGGTTTCTGTATTATTCAAAGCCGACAGCATGTTTCCAGACTGGTACACCATTCTATTCAACTACCACCATTACAAACCATTACAAAGGTGTCTGAAAAGACATAATTAACCACGTGGAGAAGGAAAAGGAAACTGACCTGAATCACAAGCACCCATATGCGGAGATAACAGAAGGTGACCACTGCGATGGGCACCAGGAAGTGAATCACCACCACCGCCACTGTGTAGGAGCTGCTGACATTCTGGGCAAAGGTACAGGAGTAAACCCGCGGGTCGTAGCGCAGCGTCCCGACAAAGAAATTGGGGACAATGGCCACGACTGTGAGCAGCCAGATTAAGGCAACAAACAGCAGAGTGTTGCGGTAGCTGTACAGGCGACTGTAGGAGAACGAGTGACAGATGTAGCAGTATCTGTTCACTGCGATCCCGGTGATGTTGAAGATGGAACCGATGACACTCAGCCCCATGAGGAAACCACTGACCTGAGGAGAGAGAGTAAATTGTTAATCACACTGCAGACGGGGAGGGGAGGCTGTTCGGTGCAATTCAAGTAGCTTCATTTATCCATCGGAAATATTTGTGCAGAGCTCCACAGAAAACGCATCATTTTGGACGGATAAAACTGCAGTTACATCAACTATTTCCATTCCTTCTGTCATCAATTAAATGGCACAATCACATAATACAATACTGAAAGTGCTGGCCATAGGATAACGTGTGGTTACCATGGAGATGACTTAAATCTTGCCATAGCAGACAATGAAGAAATAAAATGGTCTACAAAGTAAAGTTATATATATTTTCTGTCTTCACTGATAACTCCAAGAATTTACATGCAAGAGCTTTTTAATGGAGAGAAACTCGACTTGTGTTTGTTAAAATATCATAAACTGAAAATTATTGGTGTGAAATGAATGGATCAAGTGTTGGCACAAAGCTTGAAATGACTCCGCTTATACATGAAAGTGAGTGATTTGTGTCTCGGGCCTGAGGGTTTGTGACTGTAATGGCTGTGTAATGAGAGGGCGTGTGTGTATGTGTGTGTGTGTGGCGTTGGATTCCTTTTCATTCTGGTCCTTCTGTTGTAAATGATAATTAATGGTTAGTGCTCCAGCGAAATGATTTTGCTGCTCATCCTTGTGATTTTTCTTGAGTGGGCTGCTACTGTTGCTCGCAAAGCTGTGATGTTGAAGATGAAGACTGATGGTTTTCTTACAAAGAGCAGGTGTCGTGCCAGTAAAATAAAACAAAAACAAGGTCTCACCGTGCACTGTGTGTTTCCCAGTGCCCATCCATCGTGGAAGAGGGCGTAGAGAACCAGGGGGTACGGGTAGAAGGCTACCACGAGGTCGGCAAATGCCAAACTCACCACGAACACGTTACCTGGAGAGAAAACGCACACGGACAACAAATACAGTCAGTTATTTGCAGAATAATGTCATCAGTATGTTTCCATATAAACGCTGAATTTCAGCGCCTATAATTCAGATAATGACAGACCATACACAGTATATAATTCATTGAAATATCCTCTGGGTCTGGAAAGTGAAGCCAACATAAGTCTCTGAAACTTCTCCTGTAAATTACACTCCCACTTGTGGCATGAAATGACTGTTTAGTTGCAGTCAAATCGTTGCCAAAGTGCCACACCGTGCTGATTAAGCCTATCAGCGCTCACGCGCCTCTCTCGCTGCGTGATGTGTTGCCCGGCAACATTCCTGTACTGCACACAGGAAGAGATTAATTTGATGTCAAGACAGATGGAGGCAACGGCAAACAAACATTGAGCAATGATAACACACGGTTTCTTTTTATGACGACCACATAACACCACCGACAAATCGGTTCAATCCCTAAGTATGGGTAAAAACACAGCATGGTGCCGACCAAAATGAAAGTAAGGCTTCAAAAGAGCAGTTCAGAACCTTGTGAGTGAAATCAATTTTTTGACACTCTCCAACCATCTTCTACCGCTTCATCCTCCGTGAGGGTCGCAGGGGGGTGCTGTACCAATCTCTGCCGACATACGCCGAAAGGCGGGGTTCACTCTGGAAAGCAAGTCCATCACAGGGTCACACATGGAGACAAACAACCGTCCACTCTCGCGCTCACAACTACGGTGAATTTAGAGTGACCAATTCATCTTATCCCAGAATTGCAACCTGGAGAAAACCCACACACGCAGGGAAAACATACAAACTCCATGCAGAAAGGCCCTTGTTGCAAAGGCACACTGGAAAAATGGCCAGTCCTTAAGCAATATATTTTATATATATATTTCACTCACATTGTGATGTTCTGTGTCTCATAATAAGCTTATGATGCTCAAAAGTAGCATCTTTTTTTGTCATCCTGTTTTTTTTCAAGTGTATTTAACTTATTTTAGTGACAATGTTCTCGATTTAAGTCCACCCCCTGCTTGAAATTAAATTAGAATCTGGAATTTTGAGACAAAAATGGTCTTGAATTTAGCATTCCTGACTCATATTACACTCTTAGAAATAAGGGTTCCAAAAGGATCCTTCTAGGGCTGAGGTTCTACCTGGAACCATTTGCTTCTGAAAAACCCTTTCCCTGAATAAAGGGTTTTAAAAGGGTTCCAGGTAGAACCTGGCTTAAAAACGTATGACTTATGACAACGCTTCAGCTTCAAGTTTCATCTAAGATGTGACTCAAAACAACTTTCTTTATCTCACTTAAATCTTACTCCTGAGATTATTGTGTCTTCTATTAAGTGAGATGAGATATTTCGATTAGAAATACACTTGGCAAGATTTTGCAGTGCAAGAGTTACTCTCTCCATAAATTGCAAAAAAAAAAAGTTTAATTAATGGAACATAAATCTGACCTCAATTTCTCACTCAGAGTTCACATTACTCTTTACTTCAGGCACTGTCAGTTACTGCAGTGATTAACGTGAATGGGAACTCTGTAACAGCACTGTCACTTTCGTTGGTCGCGTGAAAAGTATGTCTGAGTTCAGTAACTCACACGAGTTGCTGCTTGTTATACCATAAAAAAGTTATTTAAATGGCAGAGTAACTCTCTAATGTGTCTGTCGCCTCACACACACACACTAAATATGCTGGTCCAGTCGAGATAAACAACATTCACTCCCCGTGGAACGTTGCCATAAAGTCTGAAGTATGTCGGTCCACTTCCATAACAATGTAATTGCAACAGATTTCTTGATTTAAATGTAGGTTGGGGGTAAAAACAAGCCTGTTGCATGGGATGCTTTTTTGTTTTTTGTTTTTTTCCTGCAGGCTATCTCAGCATGTCCAGCCCAGCGTGATTGTTGGCTGAGTGGGCTGAGATTACAGAGCAGAGGTTTCAAGCCTCTGCCTCACAGCTGATTGCCTCTGCCAAGGCAAAGTTTTATCAGGGATGCCAGTCGCTGTGTTTTCCACCGAGTGGAGGGACGAGTGTGTGGACACAGCACTTGAGCTTTTGTGGCGCTGGAGCGTGGAGGTTCTCTTAGGAGAGTCACAGCCAAAGCCAAGAGTGGTCTATTGTTCTAACTCGATACACAAGTTCCTCATTAAGGAGGTTCCAGCACTTAGGCCACTCTGGATACACGAGCAGCTCTTTGTCTGGGGAAGAAACCTCAGTGGACATCTGTCCTCGGATGGAAGGAGGCACCAAGAGGTGGGTCACAGTACAGAGACCTCCACTCTGCACAGACTCGGACTCAAATCAGTAATGATCTGATCAAATATGATGTGATTTCTTGAGGATTCTTTGAATAAGCATGATGAGGTACTAAATACATAATGTGGTATTGGTAGTACAAAAGACTCTGTTTAAAAAATAAAAGCAATTCCTTTCAGTTCCTTGACTACTTTCTGTCAAAAAACAAAGCTTTTTTTGGTGACATATTTCCAAGCGTGACAGAAGAGTTGTTTCATAATAAAGAGTAGAGCTGCAACTGACGATTATTTTCTCGATGAATCGTTTTGGTCCATAAAATGTCAAAAAACGTTGACCAGTGTTTGTCAAACCTGGAAACGACGACGTTCTCGAACGTCTTTTGTCCACAAACCAAAATGATCAAGTTCTAATGATGTCTTTTTTACGTGGAGCAAAGAAACAAAGAAAATATTTACATTTAAGACGCTAAAACGGTCAGAAATCTTGTTTTAATCATGAAATAAAGCTTCAAACCGATTATCAAAATAGTTGATGATAATAAAGAGTCCTTATAAGTGTTTTTAATGGTAGGGTTGAAAGGCAAACCCAATGTAAAACAAACCAGCAGCTCTGCAAGATTCCTCTGAACAGCTAATGCGGCCAATTGGCAATTGTGGCCCCGATTTAAAAAGGTGGAGCTGCAATATTTCTGCCTTTGTCAAAAACAACACATGGCTGTTCTGTGGAGGCAAAGCCACGGGCAGGTCTTCAGTAACTTGCTCCATCTCCTGCGTTCCTCACCTTGTGTTTTGCAGACATACACTTGTGGAGGTCATTAGCGGAGCAGCGCCTGCAGTCATGATTGCACAAACAACATTTATTGATCAGCGCAGCTTTCGACGACCCGGAGCTGGACTATTCCAGCGTAGGAACCTCAGATCGTGACGACGGGGACTGGAAAGCATCTCTCCCGTGTGTCGTCTCCTTGTCGCGTCGTTTATCATCGTCTGCTCAAACTGTGTCAAGAGTTGCAAGAGTGACGAATGCACTGCTGCGGCTTTATTTATAGCCAGACGAGCAAGAGCCGCTTTCTCCACCTTCATATTTGCGACTACACTCCGGGTCGGTGCACGTGCGGCTTTGGTGTTTGGCTGTCAGCCTAGAACTGTCACCGCGCACTGTGGTGCACAAAGTGAAGTGTAGCGATTCGACACCTCCTGTACAAGGAAATTAGTCTCCTCTTTTTTTTCGGCGGAGGAATCTCTTTGGACTCCTCTGTCACTGTCAAGTGTCGAGGTGCTGATAAAGAGGAATAAAGGGGGGGGATTTGGCCTGGAGTTACCGAGTCAGGCCCACTGCAACTGACACGGTTTTATTTTATGCCGTTAACGCTGCAGCATCTCTATCTTTCTGTATGGAATTGTTTTTATTCTTATTGACTTTGCACGTGCTTCCTTGAGGCGCAGGGTGCTCGGCGCTCAAGGCCACTGCGGCAATTACGCTCTAACGTGCGCGTTAATGAGTCAGCACTTAACGCTCTGTACGCTTTCTCCGCAACAAATCAAATTAACTGCGGTTTTGTACAAACACACATTTTTAAAATGTCAACGCTCGCGTACAAAGGAATATATAACAGAAATGTGCTCGTTTTTTTGTTTCTAATCTATGTCCCAACATACATTTTCTGTGTTTAATATTTATATTCTATCAGTGTGCATTAGCAAACACCGCATATGACATTTTAATTTGATAAGTGGCCAACAAATCTGTGTAATAATCCTTCCATACATGATTATGTATGTTTCAGCCTTTCATCACTCGCAGCCAACAGGTGGAATTCCATCTCATAGATAATACATAGAAATTTTTAAGGAAAAATGTCTCAGTGTGGATTATTACATATATTATATATATGGGAAAATGCATGTCATAGGTGCATAGATGTGCGAGGCTGAAGAATAGAAATGAAAACGAGAAAATAACTTGTGTATACTAACTTGTATAATGTGTATAATAACTTGTATAATGTGTATAATAACTTGAGTAGAAATTATCTTTTTTTTTGTCTCGCTGCTTATGCATGTGTGTTGTGAACATTAGAATAAAATGGATTTTATCATATACAATACAACTGTACCCTATTTTCATGTTTAAGAGTTTTTTTTTTCTGTTTTAACACTTAATCCTCTTAATAGTAAAAGAGGCCAGAAAATGTCCCGTGAGTAAGTGAAGCCCATTTTTCCAGCATAACATTCAATATCTGGCAGATATTTACAAGTCACTGCATGTTAAAATAGTGTATTAACAGTTTCAAATGAGGAAAAACACTGTACATGCACATAAACAGCAGATTTTAAATATGTTAAATGTTAAATAAACCAAAATAACAGTATAAAACTATTTGAAATAACCATGGTTTGGGTCTTTGTCCAAAAACAGGTGTTTTTCCAAATTTCTCTCTCCTCTTCCAGGTTGCGAGTGCAATTACCATAATAACCACCCGTTGGATTTGACTTGAAACTTCTCAGCTTTCAGAAATGGTTAGCGATGGCACAAACCATCGTGTAATCACAGTAATGCAAAGTGCGCGAGCGTAAGCGTGTCGTAAATGTGAGAAGTTAAGTTGATGATGATTAAAATGAAGTGAATCTCTGGCATTTATTTGTCAGAAGGGTTCAAATATATCTGATATATATAGATATTCTTAGATATTCAGAATGTCTATTGTAATATTGGTCTCAACAACTGCCTCAAAAAATCCATATCATTCACGCTCACCATAATCTTTCTTTTTAAGCATCAGTAATAAACCTATAGTCAGGAATTATTGTTCAAGTTTTGGATCATTAGCGACCGTTATCAGTGAATTCTCAGGTATTTCAGCTTCTTAAATGTGAATACGTTCTGGTTTCTTTGCTTCAAATATAACAAAGAAATCATTCAAACTAAACAAAGACATTTGAGAACATCCTCATTTCCAGGTTTGAGAAACGCTGATCAACACTCTGACATTTTCTGGACAAAATGATGAAAATACTGTAACGTCGGTGCACACACAGCAGGCAGCAGACGTTTGTCTGAACCACCGGATGGCTTTATTTAGAATCGTCAGTGACGCAGACACGATAACGGGCTGTTCTGGCCTCAACCCACGCCGCTCGGCATGTACACAAAACGCCAACTCAGTTTCAGACGGCAACACTTGGAAAAACACACATTGAAAACCGTTGGACAACTTAACCACAAACTAACACATCCCCTTCAGGATTGTTAGAATACCATTAACTGATTTAAGTGTATAATTAAAGTTTATGCTGCATCATTTGAGAATGATCCTGATTACATCTGGCTGTCGTTGTGGCATAAATTTTAAATTACACTGTAAAACAAACTCGCAGATAATGAAATAAGCAAAATGTTTTAGAGAAAAGAGAATTACCGGATCGTTTGTTTTTCGGGTTTTTTAGGGCAAAGGTTGAATTTGATTCAGTTTTGGAAGTGAGCTGAAGGCACTGGAGCGATGTGTTAATCAGACAATTATCACACAGCTGTCGACGCCATGTTCTCTCTACGGAGAGAGCAATTTTTCCAAACTGTCTGACCTCTTAAATGACCCGTTGTTGAACTGCGGTGCCATGTCAATACATCACAAGTGGAAAACCAGACTTTACACAAGTGTAATCTCCAGCTGTCACCAGACTCTTATTGCTCTAAAGGCAATAACCCATTTACATTTTTGCAGGGCAAATTTAGCGCTTATTTCATTGTTTGTGTTGAAGTATTGCAAACCAGAACATGAAAAGCATGTGCGGTTATGTTTATTCATGAGCGTGAGTCAGAGGTTCTGGTTTGCCAGAGAGGTAATGAGCGGGAAAGTAGTTTTTATGCACTGCATGAACGTTATTTGATGTAGTTTTGTAGCTGGAAAAGATAAAAAAGGGTGAATTTGGTTTGACTTTTGTTTACTCTAACTCATGTCGGTGTTAAAGCTAAGTAGATGGCGCTGTGAATATCTACAAAAAAAAAGGGGGGGGGGGGGATCCTCTCTTTGATCAACACTGCGGTTGTTTACAACCACTCAGACGTGTCAGAGTTGCCCGTTCTCCGTTTCTGTGTTTGAACTGAGTTTTCTTCCAAAACGTGCAAAACGGCGATGTTCAAATTAAAATAAAAACCTGCAGAGTGAGCTCATCCATTCGAGGCTCTGAAACACCAGGTGATGTGGACTGGCAGACGCATCCGGAGCAGAGTTTATGTGCTTTTTAAACTGGAAAGCAGTCGTGTGGATGGAGCCACAGTGTTCATCATCCAAGGCCTCACTTTTCTTGTTTTTTCTCTGATTTGCATAATAATAGGCTCCCATTTTGACAAGAAAAATGTGCAAATAATCACATTTCTGATGTTCCATTTAGCTTCATCTGCATGTTTGCCTTGTGATACACTGGCAACCTGTCCACTCGCCCGGATGTCAGCTGGGACTGGCTCCAGCGCCACCCATAAAACTAACTGAAAGCGACTATAAAGTATGATCAATTTCAAACCAAATGAGTGAATTTCCCTCCCAGTGTCAGTAAACGATGTCCAAATGATGGTTTTCGTCAAATTTGCATTTTCAAAAATGTTTTGGAGGGACGAGTGTTTGAATTTCACGTCTCTTCAGTGAATAAACAAAGTTAAAAAAAAAAAGATTCTGAGGGGATAATGACAGAAATGAGCACTGTGAGATAGCCAGTGATGATAAAAGCTGCGCTTTCATGTGCAAAGTCGGCATTCATTGTGGGACAGCTAATGTCGTTAGACGTGGGTAAATAACACCACTGCCACCAGACATGTTCGGCACAATTAACATTGGTTTTATTTTATAATGAAGCTGTCAACTCTGATCTAACCTTCCATCTGTTAAATGGAAGCACGTAGCACAAAGGCACAAAGAATGATCCGACTCAGATGGTGAAACAAAGCTGTCAACAAGAGACGGAAAATTTTAAAAAAATGGAAAAAAGGGGATTAAAGGTCAGCGGAGAAATTGAGCTTTTAGCAGCAGAATATGAGGAGGAAAATGAATGAAGTGTTATAAGAGATAAAACCGAGTCTTGGTATAGTCTTTTTGGCAAGGTGATAAAAGAAAAGATCATGGCGTCACCAGAGACTTCTACTTTGCTGGAGCTTCTTGATGCCAGCAGCGTCTTCACTCCACTGCCTGGTCATGTGAGTCAGCGAGCAAAACCACCACAGGCAAAAAGACGTGGAAACCTTCTACCACCGTTATCCTCTTCACTCGGCTGTTCCTCGCACCTCTGCGAGTATTATTTCCCAATGATACGATCTAAAAACAATCCTTCCTTCCTCCCAATTATCCTGCCTTCACAGCAGCTGCTGTTTCCCCCTTTGTTTGAAAGGAGGCAGAGGATGATGCAGCAAAGGTGGACAGCAAGCTGCTAAACTGAATGAATCGGAAGAAAAGGAACCTTTTTGTGTACGATTTATCACTTTCTTTACCATCTATAGTTCAAGAAAAGTGTTCACAGGACATAAGTTTGAGCTTTTACATCAACAATATTTGTCAAATATCAAACCCTCAAGAGCTTTGGATTCCTGCATTTATGAAGTCGCAGTGTAAGTCAGAAATTGGACTGACCAAGAGTTCAAGGTGGTTGAAGCACAGAAACTGAACTCAAAGCATCGACGCTGAGCACAGAGAGAGAGAAAACGTGAATACATGAGTATGTAGAAGCTCTCTAACCACAATGTTATTTTTAATGCTAAAATATTATGATTATTTCCCATGTTTTACCAAAAATCTGAAACTATAGTAAAGCACCTTATTAATTCTTGATTAAAATGTCAAATTAGAGTTATTTACTTGCAGAGAAATTAGTTTTAGTGTCGTTGAATGCTATGCTTGATTAAAGTCTGACTTCTTTAGAGAAGCCCACTGTGCCGCCTCAAATTTGGGTATAAAATTTGCATATATTTGCAAAAAAAAGATTGAATTCATTTTCTTGTTTTTATGACGGGGATAATACATACTTCCATTGTAGCTTTGTAATAATTTTAAACTTTTTCATGTTTTATAATTTGTTTTTTTAATAATGTTTGTGTGGATTAGTTGGAGAAACCCAAAAGTATTTGTTTTGATTCTGATGTTTCTCCACAGTCACCACCAGGTCCAACTTATCACTGCAATCAACATGGACTCGGGCTCATTAACACGAGCAGGGTATTTTGATAAACATACATTTTTTTCTCCCCTCTGTTTTCCAACATAACTTTGTGCACACATCATAGTTTTCAATAAAAAGTTTCCGCATAAATATGCTGTCCAGAGCCATCATAACTATGCCAAGCCTGTAGGCGGCAGTGTAGGAAGAAGGTCCTTGCCCTCCGTGTATGGACGTGACGGCTCCTCCGGGACAATAAACTAATTCTCGAAGCTCTCACCCGACAGCAGTCCGCCCAGGTCGGACCCAAAACCAGCGTCGCTAGCGGTCACGCGGTCTGGCTCGTGACAGAAGAAGTACCGAAATTGCTGACCTCGGAGCCCTAATACGTCTCTGCTCCTCTATGTAATATAAGAACTGTATTTGCAAATGCAAAAGGACAGCAACAACAGAAATGCTACTGCTACCCAGAATGAGTTTTCCTAAATAGAAAGAATCTTTTCAGAGGCGAAAAACGCCGTTTGTGTGTTAAGGGGTCCTCACTCTGCCACGATTTGTCCAATGAGTGATTTAGTTCAATTACGAAAACTTCTGTGATGCCACGTCGGCCTAAGCACGAGGCCGATTCACCTCCTCTGCAGTTTTGACTTATAACTAACAAGAAACAAAGAATGGCGAAAAGCAGGACAAGGATGTATTATTTTGATTAAAGCGAAGACATGAAAGGGACGATCTAAAGACGGTTATGAGCCCAGCTGTGATGTAGTGTACTCTTATGACTAAAATACTATTTTAGTTTGAGTCATACAAAGGCCAACATTAAACCATGCAAAAGAATTTCAAACATAAGGCTAAAAAACAGAACTAACTAAACAGAACTATGTTCACGTAGTAAAAGTACAACGTTTGTACACAATCTCGCAAAAGTAAACACCCAATGTGTTCTGTGTTTCAAAATCAAATTCTAATTCAGTAGCTTCTCGATCTTTAAGAACATGTAAATATTCTGTAAGTCGAGTTATTTTCAGCCTCTGGTGAGCTTGACTGAACTTTTGCATGGATTTCTGGATGACTCGCCTCCAAATGTCACTTTCGGTTTGTTGTGTTGTTTCCTTTTTGGCTTTGGGTGACTCACAAAGTCTTCCCAAACATCGTACGTGAATTTCAACCACGTGGTGTCTGCTCTTTCTTCCTAATGTCGTCATTTCTGACGCTTTTCCTTGTGTGTCCTCCTCCTCCTCGTTGCATACGGGTAGATCGACCGAACTGAGGTACATTTTTATGTACTTAATGCTCGTTTTCATTTAGTTTTTTTTCGTCACACTTTTGTAACAATGAAAAGGACAGTGAGACTCTTTAAAAGACAGGGAGAGATGGAGGTGGTAGAGCTGAAGATGCTGAGATTTCCTTGGGGAGTGACCAGGAAGGCCAAGATTAGAAAGCTCACCTTGAACTGTTTGGAAATGAAGTGAGAGGCACTGAGATGGTTTTTGGTCCTGCCCCCTACAGTCTGAAGACGTATCTGCATTTAAGGGGTGTCCCATTTCTAAGTGACAAAATAACCCTCAGTTAAGATAAGGGTTGAGCTCGAGGGTTAAGATAGGAATTGGAATTGGCCCTTGATGGAACAGAAAAGGACACGAGAGAGGACAAGGTGGAGGAAGACGTGGTGACCCCGAAAGGGAGAATCCAAAAGACGACGATCAAACTGTAAATTGTCGTTTCCAGTGATCTCCATTTTTGTCCGAGCAAACTAAAACAGTACAGGAGTCTTTAAAGAAAAATAAAGACAGCAGTTTATTTAAATTTGTACATTTGACAAAATTGGATGGTGCCAAAGTATGCAACTCAAGCCTTATTTTATGTCTATATAACCTTTCTTGAGTCTCAACTTGACTTGATACCAGGCTCCTTGTGCAGCAGTTGGAAAGCCACAGGTGTAAATAATCAAATCAGTGATCACAGCACTTGTTGTCTGTCCTGTGCTGCATGAGCTGTGAACAGAGCCGTCCGTAGATGTGATCGGTGACACCTGTGCTTTTCCTCATCGCGCTCAACCGGCGGAGCCACTTCACTCCTTCAATCATCCTCACCGCAGACATTTTCACACCGAGTACTTCTCCATTCAGCGTGCTCCATGGCTTCATTCCACTCACCTGGCTCACTCAGCTGCACTGCGTCTCCAATCAAGCCAGTATAAAGACTCCTGCTTCACACACACACACTCATTGACAGACTGTCCTTTCCCACTTCAGTGCAGGATGGTCAAGCACTTCACCGTGTTCATCATCAACACATTGCTACACATGCTTTGGACCCTCAGTGGCATTATACGCTGATTTCCATGACCTGTTTGTGCATGCATAAGTCACATTCTGGTCAATTGGAATGGAAAAATTCCTTGGAAAGAAATCCTTTCCCAACAAAGCATTTCACATTAGTTTAAAACAAAAACAAGCAAGTGCACAGAGAAAACACAGAAATGAGTCAGAAAAGAGGGCGGCCCACATGGACTCACCATACGACGTCCATTTCCGCTTCATCATATCCACACCTTGATGCTTGTTCTGCTTTAACATCTTTTTGACTCATTAATGGGACCATCATTGTATCAGTGACATCATGCTTTATTAACCCATTAAGGCTTGAAGCGCCTGGAAAAAATATCTCTAAAACCTGAGCTTCAATGCCGACTAAATGACTGATTTCTCAGCCTCTGTAGCAGATATAGGAACACAATTCAAAAAGTATTTGAGAGCTCACACTTGTGGCTTTCCTGTGAAATTGAGTTTATTTAGATACAGGCATGTCAAATTTAAGTGAATAACAGTACTAAAAACAGTAAGAAAATAAAGTAATATCAACTTGTGTCAGTGCCTTGATTTAGTCCTGATGGTGGATGGACACTCCGTCGATGACGGTGGTATTTATCGTCATTATCGCAGACCTCGTCGTCTTCAAACATAATAATGTCTTAACCAAATATCCTGGTTGTTTTGTTCAGCGCGTTCGAAGTTATCAGCGATGACGTCATTGAAGACGAAACTCCTCAAAATCACTGCCGCTGTCAAAGTCCTCCATGTTTGCGAGAAGTCATTTCAATACAATGTCGCGAGGATCCCTTATACCCCCTGAAAATTGACGTATCCGCTTTACCGGCGTCTATGGTAGAATAAAACGTGCAGCCGCTCTCCCGGCATCAATGGTAGAAGTGCGGAAATGCTTTCCTGGCGTCAATGGGTTAAAGTTGACCTGGCAGTAGACCAGGGGTGTCAAGCGGTCCAATGTCGTCCTCGTCGTCTTTCTCCGTGTCAGCAGATGAGGTTCGTGAGGCGAGGGAGAGGGCGAGCTACCGCGGCCGTAGCAGACGAAGCGGAGAGAGAGGAGGCGGGACTTCCGCTACAAGTAAAGCGACGCTTGATTTGTTCTCTCGCGTTTGTCCTTACAGGCTCCGGTAGAAACATGGCGTCTCGCTGCGAACAGTGGCAATGCAACTTTTTGAAACACTACGAAAATAAAACAAAAACTATTATACAGCGACTAGACAATGCAGGAGCACATAATATGTATAAAAAAGTGGATTTTGGGTCAAATAAACCCATAAATACTACACAGTGTCCCTTTAAGCCTGTTGAGAGAAATAAACTCTCAGACTCTTCCAGATCAAGCAGATCTGCAGAAGTAAAGGATGTTGACCTGGAGCAGTCACAGCTATATCTCCCCTGAGAAAATTTAACACGACACTGAAGATAATCAACTACAATTATGTTGATTTATACACATACACTCATACAGTCATTGCTAATTTGTCCCCAGGCGTCACATTTATAATTTTGAGATCTTGACATGTTCTAATCATACGTGAAATACTGGAATTTATTGTTCCAGACAAAAAGGTTTTGTACCTTTTTGGTACAAACATTTAAGTTCTTGTTGTTATGCTATTATTTTACTCATCTGGCCCACTTGAGGCGTAAACAGTCCAGCTTTCAACGTGAAGATTCATTCATTAATAACTGCTCCGCGGTGTCTAATAAAACATGATGAAATCTGTAATAGACTCTCTGTGCATTAGGATTAAAATAAACGTTACGAACGGCACAAACCCATTCTCTAAATGCACACTGCAAAAATAAATACACATAAAAGTATTTGTGTTTTATTTCCCCTCTCTGGTTTGTATGTGCTGTTTTTATTTTGAGGGAAAGCAGTGGCTATTTGTTCTTCCTGTCGTTTTTCTTGCGTACTTCCAAAGGTTTGAACACAACACGCTGACCACAATAACAAACACGGCCCGTCTCGCTAATTAACGGAGAGCCAATTAAAGGGTGGCCAAGCAATTTAACTTGAGTTTCAGGTAAACACTCAAACTGATCATGTCCAGTCAGGCAGGAAAGTGAGACAAGAAAGTTGTGAAACTTTCCTCGTCTAATTAAAAAGGGATAAAATGGCCATGATAATAAAAACACAAACAACAGTATTGGTAAAGCCACTCTAATAAGTTCAATATAAAACGGCTCAGTTTGACTAAACAGGGGCTCACACTTGTTATAATCCACTCACATTGAATCTTATATGCTTCTTTTAATTATAAAATAGTCTGATGTTTGCACACAGTTATGCAAATACCAGCTGTGCTTTGTCTCCTGCACTCGGACACTTTGCATATTATACTCCGATCGACAATAATAGGTGAACAATTGAGTATTGAGAATATGACGTGTACAGTTCAGGAATATTTACTCCAAAATGCTGATATGGCATATTCATTCATTATCCGTTTCATCCTCCACATGAGGGTCGTGGGGTCATGCCAATCCCAGGTGACATGGGGCGAAAGGCGGGGGGCCACACCATGGACAGGTCGCCAGAGACAAATCTTTCACTCTCTCACCCACGGTCACTTTAGGCCCACTTTACATTACGTCACCCGCGGCGCTTACAACTTTCCTCTTTACTTGCTCGAGCATTTTTACGTAGGCCACCTTGTTCCTGGATGACTCCAGATTCTTCTGGATCTCGTCCTCCGACCAGATACTGATCAGAAACTCGGTTTCAGAGGTGCTCCACGTACAGCGTCCAGGGCCCTCCTTCACCCCCGCCATTTTTTTGGGGAACGAAAGTCCCAAGGTTTATGCTAATTAGCGTGCGCTATATGATAATCGCCTAAACCCTGACCTCCCGCTGTCGCGAGCCTGACGCGTTCTCTTTATACGCACTTTGAAGTTGTCAGGGATTCCCGCTGAGTTGTCGGGTGACCACTTTGCAGTTGTCGGGAGAAAAGCGGGACTACGACAGAGGGAATTCTCTTTACGGGGTTACCGCTGTCGCGAAAAGCGTAATGTAAAGTGGGCCTTAGTTTCTAATGAACCACTGCATGTGGTTGACAGTGGGAGGAAACCGGAGAAGCTGGAGGAAAACCCGCACACACGTTGGGAGAACAGGCAAACACTTTGTCATCATCTGTCAGGGAATTTTTCCAGCGTTACAACTTTTAAAACACACCTGAAAAACTGGATGACGAATCACCAGGTTTCTGTGAACACAGTGAACTATCAAGTGCAATTTCTCCCAGACTAAATACAAAAGGAAACGCATACGTCAGAGGGCGAAAAAGCCTGAAAGTAAAAACATGCTCCTCTTTTATCAAATCCCTTTTTCATTTTGCTGCAGACGTTTCAAATTGTTCCTCCGCGTGAAAACGACTTAGTCTCACAGCGCAAGGAAGAGAAAACAATGTTTGTCTTTCAGATACGCTCTGGTTAGTGTCCAGTTATTACTGCCCACTACATTTGGCCGTATTGTATGGAGTTGCGTGCTGAGGGAGTAAAGTCGCAACTCTTAAATCCAAAAGTTTGAGGAGCTGTTTGAAGTAAAAAAAAAGAAGAAAAAAGGGTGACTGTCATCCCTGTGGTCAATGAGCGGGAGCCTTCTTTCTCACATTTGTCATTGTGTGTATCCAACCTGCTCCGTCCTTTGGCAAGCACGTCTCTTCATTCAATGGCGAATGTAATGGGTTTTTCCCTCTTTTCTTTCGGACTCTCTATGTCTTTCTTTGTGGAATATTAAAAAAAGACGAGGAGCCAAATTTCCCCAATTTTGTCATTTTGAGCTCACTCCTTTGGCAAAAAAAACATGTCTCTCTTGATACAAAGGCTGGATAATTTCAAGGACACACTGTACATCTGTGTGTGACCCGGTTGCTGTTATTCAAGAACACTCAACTAAGGACTGACAGACTGGACATAATCTAAGGCTCTGTAAAATTTAGACTGCAATCCTCAGAAACGATGTCATTGATTTGTATATTTGTAAAAACCCACTATGCTGAAAGCAGTATCTCAAATTATGTTTTAGAGTTGTTACACCAGTGAAATAAATTTCCCTGACAGCATCAGGTAAAACGATATCGAGCAATTTTACATATCTTCCAACCACAGCATTTGTAAAATGAATAAAAACTCTGCAGAGTTCTTCTTGGGAGCTACTTGGTGCGTGTGATGTCTTTTGTCGAGCGCTGTGAACGTGCAATGAGCTGGAATACATGTGGAAAACAAACCCAAGCCAAATAATCTTTCATGATTTGCCAAACGCATCATCATTTGGGAACACAATTGGATTATAATATGAGAGCATCAGCGTCTTGCATAAGAGCAATCGAGCCAGTGAACAAACACATGAAAATAAATGCTACAATAAAGCAATTTGTTTGAACCTAAAGGCAATAATCAGCAGGGGAAGTGTCACTGGAGGCTCAGCAGTGGTACTGAATTAAACACATTTTAAAAAGGAGAAAACAAATCCAGCTTCAGTTACCTCGTCGTGTTTACCATACTAAAGTTTGCCTCTTATTTTCAGAGGAAAAAGTTTCAATCCCCTCATTGCCACATGCCAGCGCTGTCGTCTCTCTGCTGTCGTCAGCAACAAAGTTTAAAATGTAAGTCGTGGCATAACTCCGCGAAGAAGATTGATTTATTTTAGTTGTATTGAGTTGGCAACGGCGGACGACTGCAGCAGGGAACACTGGCAGTCAGCTCTGCTCGCTGGTTCCCGACAGTTCAGTCCTCATCAGGCCGGCTGTGGCTGAGGATGCTGCTGCTCACCCACCATGCTGCTTCACTAACTAGGCTGTAGCTGCTGTCCAAACACTCACCGCAGCACCGATGTCAGCGCAGGCCGTTTTCCTGCCTCTCCGACTTATAGCAACGCAGTTTGAAAGAAGTGAACTCCTCTGTAGTGAGAGGGAAACAGACAAGGGCTCAGCCTGTTATTCTTCTGATCCCATTAAAGTTTTATGGGCCCACCCAGGTTTTATTTAGATGTCAGAAATAATATTTCACAGTTGCAATATGCAAGATGTGCACGAAGATTCAACTGTATCTATAAAAAAAACATTTTCATTCTGTTTTTATTCCTCTATTATTATTTCATTATCTGATTTTAGACGCTTTAATCCAAAGCAACTTACACTTGAGTACAACCAGCCAGGGGTGGAGATGAATTTGTGACCATGACGTCATGGGAGTCATGGAAGTACTGGTCTTAACCACTGAGCTACCCCACCCCATTTTTATAACTTAACTCCAACATCAAATTGACTGGAACTGGATTATGTTTTCTGTTGACATTATGCCTAATTTACAACATTATCACATTACGGTTTCACTATTTATAGACTTCAAGGTGAAGTAAGTAGTTTATAGTGACATCTAGAGGAGAGGCTGAAACTTACAACAACGAACTGCTCCTCTGCTCACCCCCTCCCTTCCCTGAGCGCTACGGTATCCTCAACCGGTCAAATGTCGACCTCATCGTCTTTCTCCGTGTCAGCAGATGAGGTTCGTGAGGCGAGGGAGAGGGCGAGCTACTGTGGCCGTAGCAGACAGGGCGGAGAGAGTGGAGGCGGGACTTCCGCTACAAGTAAAGCGATGCTTGATTTGTTCCCTCGCGTTTGTCCTTACAGGCTCCCGTAGAAACATGGCGTCTCGCTGCGAACAGTGGCTATGCAACCGCGGCCCGCGACCATGTTATTTTACATGACTTTTTGAAACACTACGAAAATAAAACAAAAACTATTATACAGCGACTAGACAATGCAGGAGCACATAATATGTATAAAAAGGTGGATTTTGGGTTAAATAAACCCATATATACTACACAGTGTCCCTTTAATTTTTCTGTTTTGACACATTACCCAATTTCATGACTTTCTCTATTGTAAAAATGTGCTTGAGTTCTATTTTATTCTTTTGTTGTTGCTCTTGTTTAAGACCTTACACATGCACCAAAGACCAAAGCAAATCCCTCATATTGAAGGCTTTACCTGCCAATAAACCTCCGTCTGATTCTCTAAGTAGCTTTGTTTTGTCTTCCAGACAAATGCTTCTGTTTAACCACAAGAAACAATGAATTTGTACACCATGTCCAACAGAAAAACCTTTCTAAAGTGATGTACTTAAGTATTAGAGGCACAAAAATGTTACTCAACAACAATCCATTTAAACACCATATGTTGACATGCATAGAGTAAGTAACGTGATTTTGGTCCAGAAACATGAGCTCTCACAAATCTGTAGTGCAAGTGCAATACGAGATAATGTGCATTTTTCCTCCCCACAGTAAAAGAGACAAATATTCAGTGACACAATGAGTCCTTTCCTAATGCTTAAGTGCTTTTGCTGCATAAACCCAACCACAGGCAGGACCCTGGACGTCTCCGCTGACAGTTTTGCACAATCACCATTCACCCCCACCTACATCGTGGAGAATCCAATGCTGTTACTGAATGTAGCGCTTCATTCATTCAAGAAATTACCCCTGAATATAGTCCAGCCAGTGCTTCCATCTCCTACAAAAAGTATTTTATGTTGCAGTTTAGTTTGTATAGGAACTTAACTTGTGGGTGATGACGTTGAATATTTCCCCACAATAAACACTGTTATTTTAGCTGCACTAAATCACATTAAAAATGAGAAAACGTAGACGTCTTACGTTGAAATCTCCTTCTTTTGGCTTATCCCTTTTGGGACCACCATCTCAACCCAACCCCTGCCTCTCTAACTTTATTTCCTAACCATTCAACCTGAGCTGTCCCTTTACTATGGTTCACATCCATGTGCTATTTCACTCATCTTTCATACCCATTGACACGGTGCCGGCACAACCTTCAGGAGATACACTCTTAACATTATTAATGTGGTAAACGACTATTCTAGCTGCAAATGTCTGGTTTTTAATGGAATATGTATAGAGGCCCATTTCCAGTGTTCTAATGGTACATTGTGTTTGCTAATAGCTAGTTAGAAGGCTATTGGATGATTAGAAAACCCTTGAAAACCTTTGTGCAATGATGTTAGCACAGCTGAAAACAGGTTTGCTGGTTCTTCGGTGAAAGGACAAAACTCTTTTGTTGAATAAAAGTGTGAGTTTTCAAGGAAAACACAACAAAAATTGTATAGGTGACCCCAAACTTTGGAACGGTAGTGTACTTCAAGTTCAAAGAAGACTCGCTCTACCACTGAGCAATTTCTAATCAAGCCCATTCGCCGTCAGCACTCTCAAAGCAAACATCCCATCTGTGGTACTCTCTCTTGGCACAAACCCTTACTTTTGCTTGTTTTTCTTCAAAAAAACACGTGATTTGAAAAGTAATTGAAAAATAAATCCCTCGCTGTGTAACTGTTGACTCGAGCCGGCTGTAGCTGAACTTATAAACATGTCAAACCCACAAATATGTCACCCGTTTATCTGTGAAGGTTCTCAATCATCCAAGTCGACTCCTGAAGATGTCACCTGTTTGACACATGCTGGAAAAGAGAGTTTTCTTCTGAAAAACCCCACTAATTCAAAGCGTCAAACCAACACTTTGATGCTCATGACCTTGAAGGTATTTTTTTCACAAGTGTAATTGAAAGTATAATCAGCGTTGGCTTAATCCACTTTCTTTTCCTCACTGCCGCAGAGTCTTCAAGCATCACATTTTTAATTGGAGGCACAAATAGTTTTTTTTCGCAGTCCATTGTCAGTGGTGTCTTTTGAATGCCACTCTGGGGACGCTGCTGCTCTGACACTGCTTCTCTGGCACGACCTCAGAAATGTGTGTGTGTGTTAACAAAGCTGTGTTTCCCTGCCAGATTCGCAAGGTCAAATTTGTTTTTTCTATCTGGTCTTATTAGAATTTCTGTCTCCACAGCATGCAGAGGTGCCACAAATAGCACACGTGTGCCTCAAACGGTCTGTAAATGAAGTGTGTGTTTTTTCTTCTTTTCGAACAAACGTGAGCAGCAGCTAGCCAACATAGTTGGGAACTAACTATGGCGTGTTGTTGTCCTCACTGGACGTGCATTGGCTGCAGTGAAAGGGCATTCAATCGCGAAAAAATTAATATAATTCGAACAGGCCATTTTGGGTTTTCCACTGCAGCGATTAAGTGATTTGTATTGCAAATCAATAGGGTGTCCAAGGATTTAAGGTGATTTGCTTTTGTGAAGGTAAAAGCCTGGCACGAGTGGACGAGTGGCAGCCCACCATGATGTCATCAAGTGGGTTGTGAGCTGCCATTTTGAACCCTTGTATTTTGCAGGGTTCTTTACATTTAAAACAAACGGAACAAACCACATTATGGATGATGTTGGGGGTGGATCTTAACCCTAACCCTTGAGAAGAATGTGCAATAAAGAGTGTCTTGTATCCTTTTTTGCAGCATAACCATGACATTTTCACCAACTATATAAACACACCTTTCACACACAAAAAACCTTGAATATGTGACCTATAAATGCGCACAACCCCGCAGGATGTCCATATAAGGAGTTGTGTATTATTCCCATGGGTGCACCTATGACCACTAAGGTTTTAGAAAGAAGCAAAATGTATATCTGACTGAGGCTGTGTGACATTTGCTGTCAATCACAACATAGCCACGCTCTACCATCTTCTTCTTTTGGCTTCTCCCTTTAGGGGGCGCCACAGCGGATCACCTGCCTCTTGTCATATCCTTTATATCCTCTTCTGTAACATGTTATCCTGTTCTGATACAAGCCACGCTCTACCATACCGCCTGTTTTTCTATAATCGGGACCATCACATAGGCTACGTTCAGATTTCCAGGCTCAACCTTTTCTGTCAACATGATTTCTTTTTTTTTTTCAGGGCTGTGTGGCCACAAAAATCCAGCCATCAATTCAGATTTTCAGATGAGCTCAGCGTTGACGTCAATGACCTGGCCAAAGTCACACAGCAATGGTGAAGAGTGTCCTCTGTTGGAGCTAAATCTCTTACATTTGTGAACATTTGTTTCCCACTTCAATATCGAGTGGTCACACAAATACGGATAAATACTGGTAAGGACTCATCCATATCACTTAATTTTTTTCCAGGGCTACAAACATGACACAAATCAAATGTCTGCCACTTGTGTAAGTGGTCCTAGATCAGCCATATATGCAATATGGAGCCATGTGTCATCAGTGAAAACAGAATCCATGCATCTCATGCCTATGCATGTGTCACCTACAGTAACGTCATGTCCCACCAGGGGGCCACAGCACATGCTTTGGCTGAAACTAATGATAAAGACCATAATGTCCTCATGATATATTTATAGATGTTAACAATCCAGTGAAAATTAAGCTCATTTTTTCATAGACTTAAAAGGAAACTGCATTTCTACCAGTGGAGTCGCCCCCTGATGGTTATTCAAGAGAATACATGTGTTAGGCTCTTCTGCATTGGCTTCACTTTGCAGACTCTGTGTGAAGCATCCCGCGGTGTTTACATGAATAATAGAAGTGCATACTGTGATGAATGCCGGCCTTAGAGGGTTTTATAGTCAGCGTTTCACGTCTGTTGATGGGTAATAAAGGCACATCGACCATTAAGTTAGTGGTCAGATTGTTCAAAGGCTGAGATAACGCCGTTCATCCATGCCCAAACTGCCTCTCGAACCAGACGACAACTAGTGTGAGAAATAATTAGCACGTCGCAAGGAATCAAAGTCGTTGTCATGTGTGGATAAAAGCTTTTGTCTGAGCCTCGTGAACGCTTCTTTACTGCAGGCAAACTGCACACTACACACATTTAGAATGCACAGCACAGGGCCGTGTCCATTTCCCCCTCAATTCCTTCGCATTAAACATGCGGTTCCGCTCAGTCTGGCGACCCGAGCTGTCGAGTCTGTCAGGTTTAACAACAGCTACACCTCAAGTCTGACTCTAAATCTAGTGGCTCGTTACATAATCACTGGATTATATGACACTGTATTCGACAAATCGGGCCCATTTCAAACTCTCCATCCCATACTGCGTAGAAGAGGTGACCAGATTGGAGGGTAAAGCTATTTAGAGAGAATTCCAGCACTGCACAAAAGACAGCACTATATCTTTCTGTGTGTGTGTGTATTAGAGCATGGATACCCTGAGACCAGAGCTCTTCAAGACTCATTGGGTCGGGCCGGGTCAGACAAAAATCCATTAACAATTGGGATTGGGTCAAGTCTTGTCATTTCACTGTCTTTCAGTAAAACATAGAGCAAAAAAGGGCGAATTACTGCTTAATCGGTTCATTTTTTTTAAGAATTAAAGATTTTTCATCTTCTTCAATGTGAATATTCTCTGGTTTCTTTGATCCAGCTCATAAATAAATCATTAAAATTGCGTCTTTTTTTTTTTTGAGTTTGTGGACAAAACGAGACATTCGAGAGCCAGGTTTGAGGAGAACTGATCAAGATTTTTCAAGATTTTATGTGCTAAGCGATTACTTATTACTAATTATTACTAATCTATTATGTTGCAGCAAAAACTCAAATAGATGCAAGTTGCAAGGCTATTGAAGCTGTCCACGGGGATTTTTATCCTCCACAACAACTCGACATAAACCACAATGGTTGGATTATGATCAACAGGAGTTCATAAAGAAGGATTTGTGGTTGTTCATGGTGCATCTGAAATTGTATTATATCCACCATCGGTGTTCATGAAGCCACAAATAAAGGCTTTAACCACCTGTCAGAGTATATAGAGCTTACTCTAACTGTGTCTGACTACAAGAAAAAATACAAAGCTCATGTCCGGTTGGGGTAGTGTCAGGTTATACGATGCTCTCTGGAGCTTGGTTAGGTCTGGACAGAGAAGTGTAGGTCTAGTGAGTTTATGTGAGAGTGGGGAGGAGCAGGGGGAGACGAGAGGAGTCATAGCGACTGCAGTGTTTTTGGTCATTACTCAGAAATCCACAGGTGGCTTTAAAGCGTGGTCGAGCATCAACACGGTCAAGGGTGTGTGGAGGATTTTGAAGCAACTGGGGATGAAGTCACACGCTGCAAACACCACATTGCAGACTCCAGGAAGGTTTACAACTTTAAGATATGAATTAATTCCAATAAGTATTGAACAGGAGATGCAATGCAATTATTGCATTGTTCCAAATTGTGAAATCAATTTGAAAACAATTAAGCGTTGAGCCTGACCAGATCTTCAGTAATGTCACATTATGTCTGTGATTCAGCAGTAATGTGTACACAGGAGCCACATTAGCCTGCTTTTTCTGAGGTTTGCAGGCTTTTTTTCCCCTAGCGAGTGCAGCAGGCAGACATTAAGTCTGTTTAGTCCTAAGAGATTGACCTTTTGAAGTGCACACTGAACTGTAAAGCAAAGCAGATGATTAAATCAGAAAGCTGTCTTAGCTCATCATTATAACGCTGAACATTGGGGGAAATAAATGTTCGAGATTAAAGCGGCGCGGCACAAATGAACCTGCGAATGATATTATTGATTATGAAACAAACAAAAACCTTTTTCTTTTTTGCTCCATCACTTTCATTACGTGACATTTTTTTTCCTCTGCTTTTCATGTCATGACTTGCAGAATTAAATCCAACTGAGTGACTGCAGCCTTTGAAGGGCTTAAATTTCTCTGGGCATTCGGTGTTTGATCAAAATACTTGGCATTTTGGACGCGCTGCATTTGAATATGCACGCTGTCAGTCGCTCTACTGCCAAGTTGTGCTCGTGCTGCGAGGTGGGAAACAAGCGACACAGAAACATAAGGGATGTGAAGCCAAGTAACTTTGTTGCGATTGTTCAAGTGGAGTTCAGTTTTATTTGTAATGAGCCAAATTATAACTTCAGAACTGTGGTTAGCGCTGGTGCCTCAAAGCAACAAGGTCTCCTGTTCAAATCTGTGTGGAGTTTTCACAAAATTAAGATGATTAATAAGGATCGTTTTTGACATGTTTTAATAACTTTGTGAATTATTATCTGCTTATTACAATGCAAGTTCTCCAATTTGTGTTCTTGAGACGCACTACAAGTGAAAATTGGCACAAAAAAGGGCCATCCATCAGCTGTCCTGATTTCTAAAGATCCTCATGAGCGTTGCAATAAAAAAAAAATCATGGTTTACCTCTATAAAGACAACAACCTTCTGCTTATGTCAGTTGAGCTTAAACATGACATTGATGAAGCATTGTTATCATGGTTGATCTACTCCTAAAGTCACATAATTGTCCTTACAATTTTTCTAAATGAGTGCAACGCCTCACTGAGATTAAGGGTGAATTCCAATTCCTTGCTTAACCCTCAATCTTAACCCTCAATCTCAAAAATGTGTGCTCCCTCTAGTGCAAGTGCTGTCCCGATTCTCAGAAAAATTAAGTTGAGGGCCAAGTTTAAGGGCTGTATCGCCCTCAATATTGAGATTTTCCGAGACCACCCTTGGGAGCAAGGGCTACCCAGAATGCATTGCGTGTTTTCACATAAAGATGGCGCCGAAAGCAGCAAAACGAGTACGCTACAAATTAAGTATTTTCTTTGTTAATAGAGATATAAAATTATGAAAACCATTGTATTATCTTAGTTTAGGCCCATATTGTGGATTACTGACGTCATTGTTGCGTAACATTTATTTTTATTTTACAATCTTTTGTCAATAGCCGGCCGGTGCGGACAAGCGATCGTTTGCTATGGTTTACTTTTCAATAAGTTGTGGTGTGTGGTAACTGTCAGCTGAATATGTCCGTGGTTGTGGTATTTGTATGAGTATCATCTTATAACTAACTGACAACCTAATAACTTGACTGACAAATGGATCGTAATAAATAATCCTGACGTAAATGTGTTCTTCTTCTTCTTTTTTGGAGTTGACAGACTGGACGCAGCTTTCGCGTTATTCTGCCCCCCACAGTCTGAAGACGTATCTGCAGTTAAGGGGTGTCCCATTTCTAAGTGACAAAATTACCCTCAACACTTGGTTTTGAGGGCCAGTTAAGATTAAGGGTTGAGCTTCAGGGTTAAGATTGAGGGTTAAGATAGGAATTGGAATTGGCCCTAAGTCTCTTTCACAGGAAGGTCATTGCACCAGAATCATAATAGTCATAAAATATTCCCCCAGAGGAAGGAATAAAATCATAATAAATATATATAAAAATACACCATAAAAGTGTCAGCGTTCAGTGATCAAACGTCTACAACAGTGACTCCACAAGGTTATTTCAAGTTAACTCAAAAACATCCAGTGAGACTCACCTCTTTGAAACTCGACATGCTTTTGCAGTTGATTCCAGGAAATCAAAACATTTTTCAACAGGTTTCAATTTTAGGGCAAAGGGCATCTGCCCCTAACTGTTGAGTGGAAAAACATGTGTGCTTAAGCACCATCTAACAGCATCAATGCTTAAAGGTGTAGACGTTATTAATAATGACAGCAGCAATGGTGGTCCCTACCAATAATCTCTAATAAAAAAAATAAAAAATAAAAAATGCCTGTCCACAAAAATTTAAAAATAATTATTCAAACGTATCAAAACTTTAAAGAGAAAAAGTTTCAAGAAGTGAAAGTGAGGGAAAATGAATTTATGTAGGAAATCGAATTTCCATTTAGACTTTGAGCTTTTTTTTAAAAAAAGATGAGACTGTGTCTGAGCCAAAATCTATAAGATGTGATTAAACATTTGACTCTGTGTTTGAAACGAGTCGGTCTCTTTATGCACACGTCCTTAATCAGTGTTTTGCTTTTTCGAACAGGGCGGATTAAATGCCTGCGCTGTACTTCACAAACTTACGAGTTTGTCAAAGAGAAAAACAACAAAACCAATAAAAATGAAGCACTTTTCTCACTTTTAATTGAAGCACTCAGTGTCATAAACACAGAACACTAAGGGGTTGATGCTCCACAATCTATCTATTATGTTAAATGAAAGTTAAAATACAGTGTCTTAACTTTATGATTTGATGTCAGCCGTGCTGTGAGGGATGTCATTTAAAATAAATCCCCTGTTTCACGTATAATCTTCATCAATTATCTGACACTTTATTTGGATAATTAGCTTTTTTTAGCATGTTTTTGGCGATATTGTTAATCTGGACAATCTGTTAGTCAAATTAAGAAATCCAGGATATCTGAGAAAGCCTGGTGTTACTAGTCCTGCTAAGTGCACATAGAACCTGATGTCCATCACAGATGAACTGATGCAACAATGGCGAAGAAGAACATGCTGTTTATTTTTCACCAAGCAACAACATATGGTGGTGAAACACATGATACGTAAAGTAATAAATAGTAAAAATAGTTTAAATATTTAAATACTACATCACACTATAAATAATTTAACATATTGGGTGGTTTGTGGGTGGAGTTTCCCAGTTATTTAATGCTTTAAACTCCATTGTTATACACCCAGAGATTGATTAAACAAGTTGTAGATGCAGAGAATGTCAGTTGGTGTGACCCACAGCTACAACACTTACAGAGCTCATATGAGCCAAATAATTATAAAAAATAAACTGAGGTTGGTGCCTGTGGCTACATTGGAGATTCATATAATAAATAAAACGAGAGAGAAACAGCAGGGCTGCAGCGATTTTGTTCAATAAATCAATTGTTAATCGATTACTAAATCGACAAGTTTGGTAAACACCAACCCTGACATTCTACAGACAAATCGAGAAAATAATGGACAGATGAATCGATGATGAAAATAATCATTAGTTGATACATAATAATGAACTGTTTTTTTTGCAAATGAGCTCCTCACTTTTTAACCGCCGCTCCGCTGAAATCATCATATTTGCAATTAAAATAAGTTACAGAAACACAGATGACATGAAAGGGATTTTCTATCATTGCCCTCGTTATTTACTTCAATGAAACCTCAGACATTATTTTAATAATCTCAACATCTGCAATAATATTGCACAGAAACGTCGGTCTTCATAGAGTAATAATGACTCTTCATTGAATCACAATGTAATGTAATATTGGGCTAAAATACACCCAGAAGATCATGAATTACTGTAAATCACATTCATTTCTGATCAGATTGTCAGCTGACAGAAGAGATTACGCAGCAGGATTAACAACTCATTGTTGTTTAACCTGGTCTGGACGAGGCTAACTGCACAGAACAAATCTCCATGCTAATTAATGTGCAAATAACTCGAGGCTAAATTCAATTCCCCGTCAAAACAATGACTTTCTAGATGCATTTTAAATGAGTTTCCCCCACTTTTTAAATCTGTGGTCTGGCTTTGCCTACGTCTCTGTGGGTTTACATCCAGGAGAATCTCAGTAAGTAGCTTTCGTTCCGCTTCACTGTCTCTCACTGCAACACCTACACCCCCCCGTCCGTCATTCTATTCTCATTTTCTCATCCTATATTGGCCTTGATTTCTCACATCTTCTCTGTTTCTCTCCCCAAATCCCTTACATCTCCAAACCTCCAGGCAGCAGTGGGTGAAGAAGCACATGGAGCCGTTACGTAATGCACTTCAAATTATCTCAATGCATGTATTATGGATACGGGGGAGCGGAGACACAAGAGGCTTGAGATTTGATAAGGAATAAAGGAATGAAATTAGGAATCGCTTGCTTTGCAGATTAAATCTGCTCAATAGCTCGTGTTTGCGGTTTTTGAGATCAAAGGAAACGCTTCTGTCATTTGCTGTGTGTGCACTCGTATGTGCTAACTCGTGCCACTGAATCATCCCCGTCTCAGCACTAAAGGACTGATAACAACTGGGTGATTCTGATGACACATGACAGTAGTTCTAACGTCGCCTCGGCGATGCCTATTCCTGTTTTTTAAAAAAAACTGCATCACTCCTCTGCTTTTCATGGAGAGGAATCACTGTCTTTTTCCACTATTAACACAATGTTGGGTTGTCATTCTCTGTTTTATAGCCCGTGTCCTTGCCATTCCGCGTTTTTGAACTCTTTCCAACTCATCCCCTGCCTCTGCGTTTTTTTTTGGTTTTTTTTCTCACCACTTTACTCCTCTCTGTCGTGCTGCTCTGGCCTCCTCCTGTTTTCTTCATCCAACTCTCTTTGTTCAAGGGAATTACACAAGCGAAGCTTCACCTCGAAGATGCAGAGCAGTGTCTGGGAGACGCTCATAGCACTTAAACGTGCTGGAAACAACCCCCCCCCCCCCCCACCGTAGTCATGTCCTACCTTCACTTCTGCCTAAACACTCACTCAAGGAAAATAAAATAAAGCCAGATGATGAGAGAATTATGTGCACATTGAGGAAATCCTGCCAAAGCCCAGCAGACACTCTCCTCCCCTCCTTACATGTATTATAGATTAGCTGAGACTCAGCTCCCCTATGGATTCAACATGAAAATACATGATGATGAATTTGACACAATGGGATTAGAGCATGGATACCAGGGGTTTGGACAAAAAAGCAGAAATGATTGTCAGGTTTCGGGTCAGATTGGGTCAGTTGTAAAATAGGGTCAATTCCAATTGCTTTGTTGAGAATAGGGTGTAAACCATTCATTACTACATGTGTAACAAAACAAGTGATAACAAGTAGAAACTGATAAGTGATCGGCTCAGTGACGAGAACTTACTATTGACAACAGTACAGGACTGACGGTAGCTCAGTGGTAGAGCGAGTTGTCCTTCAACTCCAAGGTTGGGTTTGATTCCCAGCTCTGACGGTTGCTCCCCACTTTAAATTAGCAACCTACATTCTCTAATAACTCAGTATAGACTAGCAGAAACTGGCACAAAGGCATCTGTGTAACCCTGGCACCCCATACATTGTCTACAGTGTTCCTCATTATATTTTTGTTGAACCGAACTGGGGCAAAGGACCGATAACCTCCCCAAGGTCAACTCGAGGTATCAGCAGATGAAGGCGTCGGAAATCTTGACCTGACGCCTTCTCTCCTCCAAACCAAAGATGTACTTTAACTCTGATGTTTACTGGCAGAATGACAGAGCATGCAGAACTGTTAACATCTAGTTGTTCATGTTTCTCAGTTCTCCTCTGATCTGAGCTGTCTTCAATAAAGCTTTTCAACGTTTTCTGTTCAAGTGAAAGCCAATCCACATGTCTCGTCGTGTTTTTTGTTGATCCAGGTGTAAAATGTCTGGAAATTATAATGCATCTACCACCTTCCTGGTCAAACACCCACTACTGCGTTCACATTTTGCCATTGGCTATTTTAGTCCAGGCTTGCATCACTGGTTCACTCTTACATCACTCTCTTGTCCAATCAGTCCAATCCCAGACTCCTCCCCCTTTAGCAAATGCAGGGGCTGTTGCTCTGATTCTCTCTCCACCTTGTTGTGAGATCAGCACCTTGTTATAGAGCTTGAATTCAGTGTCAGATTTCATTACCAGACCACGCCCGCTAACCTCTCACTCCTCCTATTCCTCGCTCAGGTCTCAGCCCACTTCTTTGGCATTTTCTAATCAGACATGAGGCAGATTTGACTGCAGATGATGGATGATAAAGTTTATACTTTAACTCGTCACTGACTCCATCTTTCAAACTCCATCTCAGAAACTCCATCAACAATAGTTGATATAGATTATAGTCAAACAATTAATTAAAAATCTAGGGCCCGCAGAAACATTTCTGGTGGCCCCCAATGAATTACAGTTTTAATCCAGGAGGTACTAAGCTTGTTAAATGTTTATTGGACATTATTGGATACAGACCAATAAGTGTAAACAAAAATATTTACCTGGTTTCTATATGGTGAATTTTAGTGTATTATTGGGTTATAAGCTGGTAATAAGCAGGTAGCTACAGCCCCCAATTACTAGCTATTTACCCAGTAAATATATGGTAACAGAAATGTGTTGCTTAGTATTAACCTATAATTAGAAGGTACCAGTAAATTATAAAGTGTTATTATATTAATGCTTAAATTACATTATATTAACGCTTATATTACTTAACGCTAAACTGTAGAACTGGAATCTGGTCATTAAAATTAGTACAAATGGGATTTCTTTCTGTTTTTTTTCCTTTGGCAGCCCTCAGTCCAATGTTGGGTTCCTCAATTGGCCCTCAGGTATCAAAACTTTGAGAACCCCTGATCTAGGGTGTGTGACACATTTTACTGCCTGATTTTATTTTTCAGCGACAGTTTTTATTTCCATTCCACTTGTGTCGTGATCTCCTCTGTGTCTCCCCTTCTCTCCATCTCCTGTTAGGCACATTAAAAAGGTTCCAGTACGGTCGTCTGGTGTGTGTCAGGAACCTGCCACGCACCAGAAAACTGAGAGTAATCCTTGGGATTTAATAAAAAAGAAAAAGAAAAGAAGAAGTCTAATTGATCTGACAACCTGTTCAGTTGACTGATCTTCTGGTTTGATTTTAATGAATTAAAATCAAACACCCAAGTGCACCCATGGCAAGAAAAAGAAAAAGCTTGGTCAAGAGTAGAAACCAGAAAGAGCCAAGGATGTGAGGATGCCTACTGGGTCCCAGTGGAAAAGAAGGGCATAACTTTATTTTCAAAACGATGAGCAGAATATCAAAATCCAGAGCTAAGATGAAATGCTGCATTAGGATTAAGGGATTTTCATCAAACTAAAATCCACATACTTGAGGCACGAGTGACGGTTATACCTATTTAAAAAAAACAAGTAATCGACACCTTTTTGAAAACCACTGACGCCACAGTTGTGTTTTTTTTAACGACCAATGCTGCAGCTGAACGTGTCGACACATTTTTCCAGTGTTGTTTATAATTATCGAAGCATTTAATCTGAGAATGTGAGAGAACATTTGTGTCACACTGGGATTTTAATTCCGTTCAATTCATCTTTGAGTCCAAGTTAATGTTTGTCCAACCTCGACCACCAAAATGGGATTATTTCACGTTTCAAGTCTGAGCCAACGTTTGTGTCAAATCTGAAAGGATATCCTGAAGCCGTTCCTAAGATGCTGTTATCGTGTGAAAAAAAAAACAAAGACAAAATGTTTTGTTTTTTAAGGAACAGTGAGCTGGATCAGGGTTCCTTTTTTAAGTCCAAGTCAACGCTTGTGCCAGATCTGAAGGATCTGTTCTTGTCTGTTCTTGAGATATCATGTTCACAAGAATGGGACAGAGAAACCAAAAATAACAGAGATATGAAACAAAGTGAGGAGGCAAGAAAGTGTAAAAGTAACAACCTATTATTAACTTTATTGTCATGGAACCCTCATTAATTCAAAGTTGTGCCCAATTGAGATTCTCTTCTCGCAAGTGGCAACTAGTTGTGGTCAGAGGCTAGAATCATAATTTTGCTGGTGCCATGTTGAGAATTAGCAAACTGATTATTGGAGGCTTCAACTACAACCTCTTTTCATCTCAATGGGAACATCATTTACAAAATTGACATTGTGTTCTACTGCTGAAGACCTGAAACTAGTGATTGAAACCATTAACTCATCATAAAAATGTTTACTTTTGTTATAAATCAAGTGAGAATTACGCTAATGTCCCATATTTACAACCACGGAGTCGCTCCCTGGTGGATATTTGGTATATTCTCACTTCCTGACTGACTTTAATGAGGAAACTGTACGACTTTGTACATTTCTTGGACTTTGGCTTATAATTCACCCCGCAGCAAAACATGCACACACAAAGGATTGTGGGTACCTAAACTCAGCTGAGGATACACAGCATGCATCCTTGAGAAGAACTCAAGTCTTTCATAGAATTTGAAGGATCCTGCAAAAGTCCCATGATATAAATAACATCCTTGAAATTCAGATGTTTGCCAGATCCATTGGATAAAAAAAAAAAATACATGTTTACCCTGTGTATCCTTGTTGTGTTTTCTTCCAGTGAATTCGATGTTTCAGTCAAGCATCTCAAGCAGGACTGTCCAAAGTGGGGCGTGTGGGCCAAAGTTGGCCCTCCAAAGGGCTTCATTTGGCCCACGAGACTTGTGCATACTAGAAATTAATCCATAAATAATGTCTTTTAAAGCAATGTTCTCTATGTGACATAGATATGGTCTTTAAATCTATCTGAGATATATTATTTTTATTTATCTGTGTGTAAATCATAGGCGTAAAGGTAGAGCATCTCACGCATGGTCGCTTAAATTGCAACTGGTCATTCAGTCAGTGGGCTGACAACTTACCTGCCAAAATATAATGTAAAAGCGGCTCCTTTCAAAAAGTTTTGCGATAAATCACATTAATGCAAACTCTGTGAAGTCTGAGCAGCCTGGTGTAAAGTGAAAAGTTGTAGACCACTGGAAACTGTCCAACAAATCAAAGAGACGAAACTGGCGATCAACAACTCAACTTTCTCTCCGTCTCATTCTCAAAACTTATTTGGACCCATTTGTAACAAATGTGCTTAAAATAAATGGGGGAGAATGTGCCTTTTCATCTGTCAGCACCAGCTGTCACCCGCTATATTCTCATCTTCGGGGCCTGTGCTTTTAAAAAATTAGCTCCTGATGAGTATAATTAAACCACATATAAAGTCTCTGCAATCGGCTGCCTCAATCAAAAAACTTCTTAATATCTTTGAACCTCCTTTGTTGGTCCAGTATACCTTTACTCGGAGAGTGTAGAGCTCGTTCTTACGCTGTAAATGTATTTGAAATAATAAACAAACAACAGAGTTGCTCAAACCTACAGGGTAATGAGTTTCATTTCCAATTAATTTTCCATATGAGAACGTATCACTCTGTGTAATGACCTCTGCTTTCATGCAGCGGCTCAGAGCTGTGCTTTCATTTTTATGAATATTTCTCTCCGTTTTCCCCTCTCGGGGTAAATGACAGGTGACAGGTTTGTTGTGCGCCATGGTTTCACACGAAGTTTATAAAATGGTTTAATGACAAAATACGAGAGCTGAGACATGAGTGTTGGGTATAAACCTCGAAGGACTCTGAGATCTACTGACTCAGGTCAAATAAACGAGGCCAGAGTTTGAAATGCAATCAGCACCAAATGGGAATCATTTTACATTTTGGTTAAGACGCTAACCTAGATTGCTCATATGCTTGTGATAAAGCATTTTAAAAACTGTTTTACACTACACTATCATCATTGTGTGTTTTAATGTTTCCAGTTTCCAACTCTTACTTTGTTATTTTTTTTGATGTAATCCACATTGAATTTCCCCCACGTACGAATTGTGCTACACAAATAAAGCTGTCTCGCCTTTGGCTGAATCTCGTCGAGACTCTGACTAAACATGGCACGGCTCACATCTTGGTCTCCCTGAAAAAAAAAAGGTTATACTTTTCTGCAAACCATGGGAAACATGATATTGGTACACAACAGAAATGTTGGCAAATACGTGTCATATCAATTTTTAAAAGGCACAGTTGTCAAGCTCTGCAGGCAAAATTCTCACTTGGAGGTGAAGAGGTCGGCCGGTCAGTCGATGTGCGGCCTGAAACAGTGAGTGACTGCGAGGGAGACAAAGTGTCATCCTGATGTGTTTTAAATCTTGTGACATGGTGTGTTTTTTATGGATTTTCTGGCATTATGAGGACATGTTGGTGTGTTTTTAACCTTGGGATGTTGACGCAGTGAGGAAAGGAACCTAACCAGAGGGTTTTTTTGTGCCGAAACTGAACCATATTCATTACCAGGAGATGTTTTTTTTTTTTTTGTGAAGATGCTGACACATGATAGCTAAAGTTTGGACCACAGACCCCGGTGGGTCAAAATGGTAATACAGGTGGGGGAGCTGAGCCGTAAGACAAATCATTTAAGAAACAAGGCTTTTAAATGTCAGTTTTGTAGATAAGATATTGACAAATTGCCACATTCATTTAAGTATCAATTTGGGGACCCATCTGTGGGTCCTGTCCCAGTCTTTGAGCATCACTGGTGTTGAGCACATACAGAAGATGCTCATATGATCCTGATTCAAAGTTCAAACGTGATTCGCTGCCTCATTATGGAATAAATCACAAGTATGAAAATGCTTGATCCTGTCCTGATGCATGTTCGTCAGAGATGGGATTTAGGACTTGGGTGGGCCTCAAGAGGATTTTCCCAAATTTAAAATGGGTCACAACATTCTTAAGTTTTGGGAAATGGCTGTGCTGAAAGAAAACTATCACACTGACATACAAGTAGATGAGGAACGAAGAGTTCACACAGATATGTGGATTTACAGACACATAAGTGTGACATATAATCCTGGCAACATGGATGTAAATGAATAAATTTATAAATTGATAGATTACCTAACATTGGTGTTATTGAGACACAGCTAGAGTGAGAGGGGACAGCAGGTTAATCCTGCCCTGCACCAAGAGCAGGAGAAAACAGATTGCTCAACATGCTGCTGCAGCAGTCACCGCTGACATTCAGCTCAGCCGGGGCTTTAGTGACAACTCTTCAAAACAACCGTACAACTGTTCTGTCACAAAAATGCCTCGGCTTAGTGTTTCACCAACAGCCTTTGTTTTCTTTTTAGATATAAACTGGATTGACCCACAAATGAAGTCAGGGGTTAGGACATAATATAACACAAGTGTAGTGTTGTTGTACGACATTACCGAAGACTATTAACCATTTAACACCGAGCGTATCGTGGACAACACGTTAGTGCGCTTTGCATTACCATAATTACACAACAGTGTGTGCTATTGGAAAAATCCCAACTGTTTCTGAAAGCTGAGAAGTTGCACATCAAAGCCAACATGTGGTTACTATGGTAATTTTACTAGCACCTGTACATAGTTTCCATTTTGTGGCCTGTTTTTTGGACATTGAGACAAAGACTCAAACAAATTTTACATTAAATGTGTTTTATACAGTTCAAATTTCAAATTAAACACACAAAACCTGGTGTTCGTGTACATGTACAGTGTTTTTCCTCATTTTAAAATGAAATTAAAAAAAACATGCAGTAAGTTTTTCTGGAAAAATGGGCGAAGGGTTAACATTTGTGCATATTCAGTTGTTGTTGGATAATCATAAATTGTTATCCACCTATATTTCTTAAGTTAATTATCACAAACACCTCTTTGACCTTTGAACTTCTGTGATCATCACCGCGTAGGCAAGTCTCATCAGGTCAGTAAGCTTCTATAACTGATCGTGTTCCTGTTGTCAGAATCTGTACCAACAACATATAACGTCTGAGAAACATAAAAGTACCAAAGAGTCTCTGGCATCAAAGAAGAAAACAACAGTTACCTTGGTTTTGATTTTTATGGAAGATACAAAATAACAAAGACAATAACATGAGCAGAACAGCGCAGGGACATCAGAGGAAATGAGCACCTGTCTCCCTGTGATAAAACTGACACAAACTGCCTGGCCTCCATTAATACATTTTACTTTCTAGAAGGATCCTTTCTTCACCTCAGAAACATCAAGCCTTTAATTACTGACATGAGAAAAGACACAACCATTCAGAGTGTACATAACAGCTGGAACGTTTGCTGGAAAAATAGCTTTTTGAGTTTCATTCACAGGTCGTTGAAATACTAATGTTGTGGTATCAGTCTGTCCTGAGCTTCACTCGTCGGATACGGCATGAGAAATGACCCGAGGCCATCCTTAAATCTCTGTCTTTGCAGTGTAGGAAGATGAAGAAGAAACCTAAAAGTGGCACAAATGTGGCTGTAGCCCATCCACTTAAAGGTTTGACAGTAATGTCAAACCTTTAAAATACTGCTTCCTTCCCATCATCATCTAGATCCATTGTCCTCTGATCCCTGGCATCAAGATGCATTTTCACCAAGAAATCTGCTGCTTCCTGGATAGTTTCTCTTTTTTTGGAACGTTCTTTGTTGAAAACTAGAGATGGTTGTAAGTGAGAATCCCAGTTGGTCAACAGTTTCTGGAAAAACTCACTTATTTTGCCTTTCTAATGCTCGGTTCAGCAGGTTTAACCATGTCTATTTGGCCAAGTCCATTGAGTTCCCATGTGCCTATATTTAGTGCTATTTTTTAACAGTGTTTACAAAGCAGTCGAGCAAATAGGCAGAAATGTATAGGGGGATGATAGTGGGAAAAGAGGTTTTTATTGTGTTCCCTAGAGGAAACCAAGAACAACACTGTAACTTTAAGTATGTAGCCCATGTACTGTACTGAAGTGTGTAGAGCAACAAGACTTGTGTTTCTTTTTGACCGTACAAAGTTTTTAGGGGCAGTAAGGGCTGGAACTAAAGATTATTTTCATAGTTGTATTTGTACTTGTTTGGTCCATAAAAAGTTGATTGCTGTTTCCCAGACCTTGACATAATGATGTCCTCTGTCCTTTTGTTTTGTCCACAAACCAAAATTAATCAGTTTTAATCGTTTCCTTGTTAGACAGAGAAAGGAAACCAGAAAATGTTCACATTTAAGAAGCTGAAAAAAATCAGAAAGCCTGTTTTAATAATTAACAAAAGCACTCAAACATATTAATCAATTATCAAAGTTGCCGATTAATTTAGTAATTGATTAATAATTTAATAATCGTTGCAGCCCGACAGCTACAACTATTGTGCTCAGTTGAGAGAAGGCTGGGGCTGAAGTGTTTCAGGACCAAGGACAGAGACGGATAAGACATTCACATTGTCAGTGTTTCAGCACCACGGACAGAGGCAGCGACTGGTTGTGAAACACAGCTCTTTTTGGAATATTTCAGGTATTAGTTTACTCAAGGCAGAAAGCTTTAGAGGAAAGTAGCTAGCGTGGGGAGGGGGGGAGGGGGCGCGCGATGTAAATAAAGTCTCTTTGAAGAGAGTGTGATCCCGTCAAACTCTCTTTGAAGGTTTGCAACACCTAAGCTCCTTCAAATACAAATCTCAGCGGACAAAAACCTCTGCCCCCACTTGGATGAATCGAGCACTCTCCATTCTCACAGGCAAACACAATAACACAATTAGACGTATGTACACATTCTACTTCATCCCCCACTGAGCCACACATTCCTTTCCAGAAAAAGGACACATTTCAACTGAAACTATAATGGCAGCATAAAGGCTCGCGAGCGTGGCTTTGCTGATGTGCAGTCGGGACATAATGACAGAGGGAGATTTAACACTTTGAAAAGACAAAATGCGAGAGGGCAGAACACAGAAGACGTGTGCAATCCCTCTGCAATCTTGGTCTCGTGACTGACATTGTAAAATATTTATACCACTGGTGAGTGAGCACACATAGCTGTTGTACTAGGCAGGTGGGAAATAAGCAGAGTTTGCTTAGCATTCATAAACATCTGATGAAATAGTGTGGTTCAACACAGCAGCTGTTTACATCACTCCCTCACACTGTCACAGCTGGGAATGAAGCAGAACTATGACAACAGCAGTTGTAAAAATGTAAATATGGCACCTTCTCCTCCTGTACGGACTGAGTCTTCGTATACAGCTGTTAGGTGAGGTGTTAAACTGTTGAGTGGGTTGTTTTTCGATTAAAAATAGCCGATCCCAGAGTTCGCACAACTGTTGGTTCTACTGTTGTTTATGAACTGCTGTGTGGGCTGTTTGAGTGGAGGGAGTTCAGCTATACGGGTGTATTTTTCACATATAGTGGGAATTGCATTATCTGTTTTTTTTAATTTCATGCTCATCTGGTCATAACATTAACGTGTTTCAGCAGAGAGTAGGTCCAGACACGTGTCCTTATACAATGTGGTGATGTCAATAGAATAGTTTTATGGGAGCTGTGTGCAGAACTGAGAGGGAACATCAGCAGAAATATAAATGTTCAACATCCTTCAAATAAAACATACTTTGTCACTTATTAGTGATGGATGTCCTTTCACTGTGCAGAAAAATGAGGACTGAATGGACATTTTGTGTGTGTGGGGGGGGCGGGGGCTTCTGATCTTCCTTTTTAACTTTCTTCAATTTTCAGTTTCTTTACAAGATTTAGTCAAGAAATAACCTTGGCGCAAGGCAATTCACAGCTTTGAAAAGGCTGAACTTTACCTAAACCTTTAAGTTTAAAAAGAAATGTCTCCACATGAGAGCCTTTCTCTGAAGACATGTGCATTCAAACACTCACTCCCTCCGTCCATCTCACTGAAAGAACGTGTCCAAAAGGAATTACAAATTAAGCTGGGTTCCATGTTGTCCTTAGATGAAAGAGTGTACTTCTCTCATTCATTCATTCATCCATTCACTCATTTTCTCCCACTTTATCCTCCACATGAAGGTCACAGGAGGCTGAAGTCAATCCCAGCTCACACAGGGCGAAAAAGGCGGAGTCAAATCATGCAATGGAACACACAGAAACATTCACACATACAGTCATAGTGTGAACTTGATTCTGTTTTTCTCTTGGTGATTTGCACATGTGCTAATTGGTTTTCTGTAGGTTTGCGTCCCAATTTATGGAAAATGCAAAAAAATGCATATTTCCTGACCTAATTGTTAGTTGCTGATGAGGCTGAAAATAGCCAGTAAACACAGCGAAGCAGACTTTGCTGCATTTTCAGTTAATATCAAGCTCTTTTTTTGAAGTCTTCCATCAAGGTTTCTCTGTTTTTTATCAGTAAGGAGTCAATAATGACAAGGGGCTAATTAGGTGGTAAACCATTAACACAAAAACAGTGCAGGACTTTATAGAACTTTTGAAATGGTTCTGTTTTGATCCAAAAAGAGTTTTTGCGTCCATACAGATTTTTTTGTTTGTTTGTTTCGTTTTCATTACCTGCACCATTAAAGTACATTTGTTTTTTTGATCTGGCTCTAGCTGCAGGGTGCCTTCAGGGTAGTTTCCACACATTCACATCTAAAAAGGTTCGTCGACACTATGCACAGTTAACTTTTTTACAGGGACTTTTTATGTGTTGTCTGTATAGTTATGTGCCTGACGTCGCTGCTGCAACTTTGAAGTTCAACAGAAAAAAAGAAATCAGAATGAAAGTGCGAGAAACAACAAGACGCTCACTGTGAAAGTGTGTGCTGTTACTATGGTGCCATATGAAACTGCACGGGATCAGCAGTGACTGTGTGAAATGGAAATATACAGTTTAAAAGCACCATTGATAAGCAGCTTCATCACCAGCATCCAATCAAATTGTAAGACGAAATAGGATAATTTCTATATAATTTAATTAAAGGAAGTTGTGCTGAGGCTGAACTGTGTTTTAGAAGTGAGATCAATAGCTGAAACTATACAAATAAGATTATTATTTACTGCCACACAGTAAAGTGTAAAGATAACCTTGAAAGTAAAGATAAACTTTCAGTAAACATGCTAAAAGATGGATTAAACATACATTAATATAGGAAATATAGAAATGTTAGAGCTGGAAACACAAGAAAAAATATAAATAGTGACATAAAATGTCAAGGAGGCTAATTCTTTTCTGTATATAAAGAAGTTTAAAACCTCAAACACTTGGAAACATTTCACAAACAGTTTGTACAGTGCATGAACCTTATAGATTACTATTATTGAATTATTACTCGGCCATAGGAAACATAATAAGAGTAATAGATCATGCAAATTTAAATGCAATGCACAGTTATGACATTTGCTTAAAACTACATATAATGTGGCATGAGTGAATTTACTTTATATTTTGAAGTTGCTGAAAAATGCGCTTGGATACTTGTTTGTGTGGCTGATGAAGCATTTGCGCACAAATGTACCAAAAACACTCATTGTCAACGAGCATCTTGAGAGGATGAATAGAAACTGTTTAAACTAATTAAGTTTACCAGGTTTTCCACCGAGAACAGATCCGTGTATAATACACCATATTGTAAATTCACAGTCTGAATGAAATACTTTGGAAAAGTGAAGTTTGCTTCCTGATCACACAAACCGACACTGCAGCCTCATGCATCGTTAAACAGAAAAAGTCATGATCTTACCCGCGTTCCTCAGCTTGCGGTTCCTGAACACGGAGATGATCACCAGCAGATTCCCCAGCACGTCCACCACCGTGGTGAAGATCAGCACGCAGGCCAGGATTGCTATGACCCAGGCGGGGCGTGCGCTCCCCTCCGTGGCCAGTGTGCGCTCCAGCTGCTGCTCCAGCTGCGGCTCTGTCCGGTTCTGTATGAGCGTCAATGGTTCCGGCATCACTGGCCCACGCAGCCACAACGAGTCCAGCTGTGCTTTATGTCCCGCGGGTGCCGGCGCGTCCTGAGGAGCGAAACATGGCGCGCACCTGTGTGTCTCCACCAGAGCGCACGGCGCTTCAGTCTTAAAGGCGACGATGATGATGATGGTGATGATGATGATGCGTTGCTTGATATTTTGTGGTGATCACGTGCGACCTACATAAAGTTACACAGACTCTTGTTGTTCTTTATCCTCCCAAAAAAAAAGTCATCCATAAAACAATGTGGCGCAAAAACAGCCAGACGCGCGGCCACTCCTCCTCCTTATTCAGACAGTTATTTATCCTTTTAGAAAATGTTCCATAAAATAAGAAAAAGGTGCGGAGCAGTCACATTTGAAGTCTCCATCCTCTGCCAGCGTCCCCGGTCTAATGGCTGGCATCTCTAACTCCTGTCAGTCCGCATGCGCTCACGTTGACGGAAGAGTCAGGAGGCGATTCCTCAATAAAATGTCAAAACCACGTGAGTCCTTGTGGGTTACATTTGCTGTTCTCTCAAAGCGGAGGAGCCGAATTGTCTCCCTCCAACCATGTGTCCTTGCCCGCGTTGACCCTAACGAAGCAACCGCAGCTGTGCGTGGCGAGGCGGCACTGTGGCGAATTTCGCAGAGGAGCTCCACAGTGAGGCGCACAGCGGGATGTGGATAAATCCACGGAGTGAGAGAGAAAAAGAGAGGAGAGAGAGAGAGACGCTTCCACAAACAACATTTAAACCTCCGACTTCCCTCTACTCTCCGTGACCTTCTCATCTCCCACTGCCACGCACAAAACGATTTCCCCAGTTTGTTCCCAGCGTGAATCCACCCGCCCCCCCCTCCCCACAATCTGCCTTTGATCTGACTGTTAACTAACTGTGCACGCGCTTGGTGGGTCAGTCTGCGCGAGGGAATCCGATCAGCTCACTGTGACTTTGTGAGGAGAGACGGGACAGCGTGAAATCACAAAAGCTGTGTATTAAACATGAATAAATCCACATTATTTAACAGTTTTAAATGTTCTGAAAATCTGTATTAAAGGTGCACTATGTGAGGAGTGTATTGTATTAAAGGTGCAGTCTGAAACATGATGAGGATACATTGTAGGGTTTATATAAATGGAATAAAGCGGGAGTAGATGGATGGATCCCGGAAAGCAGGGAAAGGACTTATGCTGAACGACCGTCCAATCGCAGACTGCCAGATATTGAAAGTGAAAATTATCTTGGAGAAGTGGACAGAAGCGTACATTTCTACAGCCATAAAATCAAAATAAATCCAGACTGATTATCATGATGGTCATAAGAGGGTTAAACCTTTTTAAAAACACTTAATACGACAGCTTTGACATTCCTCCATTCACACACACAAGGACACATTAGCATGTAGAGCTGGGAATTGAACCCACAGCCTTTGAGCTGCACGGTAATGCCATTGCAGGCACTATTGATTATCAGTGCCTCCATCAGGGTGACATTTTTCTACTCTTCAACTGTCGTTCATTTTGGAAGGCAGTGGCAGCTGAATCCTGTTCATCCGTACTCATAACGCGGCGTTAACTCATGGCATCGACGCACACTGGCTCACCATCGGATCCAGCGGCTTCATATGTCATCGATCCTGTCGGCGTTAGCGGTGACACATTGAGGCCAACGCCGCTCGCCTGTTTGACTCCACACTGCCGGTCATATGGGCTGCAGCGTTCGCCCTGGAGCTCGAGCGGCGCGAGCAGATAAGAGCAGGCCACGCAGTGTCAGTGATGTTAACCACAGGCCTGATGTGATGGCCAAGAGACAGACAGCTGTGGCTGTGAGGTCAGACACACAAAACACAAAAACGCTTTGTACACAAAGTGAACACAGACGAAAATAATTAATTTCTGAAATACTAATTAGTTCCCACAAAAAGGTAAAATGTGCACAGAAAATTACTAATTTGTTCCCATGAAATTGGTAAAGCGTGTGCACAAAATACTACTTCGTTCCCACAGAATACTAATTTGTTTCTGTGCATTTTTGTTCCCACGGAAAAGGTAAAATTTGTGCATGAAATACTAATTTGTTCCTACAAAATAGGTAAAACATGCGTATGATATACTAATTTGTTCCCAGATAAAAGGTAAAATGTGTGCATGAAATACTAATTTGTTCCCACGGAAAAGGTAAAATTTGTGCATGAAATACTAATTTGTTCCTACAAAATAGGTAAAACATGCGTATGATATACTAATTTGTTCCCACGGAAAAGGTAAAATGTGTGCATGAAATACTAATTTGTTCCCACGGAAAAGGTAAAATTTGTGCATGAAATACTAATTTGTTCCCACAAAATAGGTAAAATGTGTGTATGATATACTAATTTGTTCCCACGGAAAAGGTAAAATGTGTGCATGAAATACTAATTTCATACAGTCGAGACTATATGGACCATGGCATTGAAAACATAAATCTGCTAAATGAAAGCAGCAGAGCGTCGCTGACAATGGGCGAAACATGCTTCACAGACACTTGATCACCTCGTGCGTCACTCCTCAAAGAACCTTCAGCGATCTTCGAGCGATCATTTTACAGTTCAAGCATATTGTCGTAGGCAATAAGAAGAGCAAGAAATGAAGAAGTGGATGAATGGTGCTCTGAGGCAACAGCCTGTCCTGACACCGTCCTGCACAAAAGCACTAAACGTGACTTCTCTGTGATGTTCGTGCTTGACGTCAACAGGGCGTGATTGCATTTCCCTTTAGTTGACTTTCTCTCTCGGAGCCGTCGTTCCCACACTGTGTTTTGTCAAATTTCTCAGAAGGTGGCACCCAATACCGAAGTGTCTTGAGAATAAACTGTGAAGAAAACATAGGAAAAGGAGACACGGATGGGTTATTCCAAACATGTTCTGTCTTTGAAACCGAGACGACAAAGACATCTCATTATTATATAAGTGTCTACAGGCGGGCATGGGCAAAAATACAATCGAAATCCTAAAAATACTCAGATTCAAGGAACTCTTTATTTACTTTCTTGGTGTTCAGGAACACATGAAGCCCACAGTGAATCAGCCAACAATACAAATGGACCATCTGACGACACTAATTGTGTGTTTCATCACAGAACAGTTGCATAATTTAGTCTGTGTGTGCAAACCTCTATTAACCCTTAGAACACAGAGCAATTCAGCTGCTTTTGTCCATTACTATGTTAAAACACACAGTATATACAGAGGTTATAAGAACATGCTAAATAGCCTAAAATACCTCAACCCTTTTCCTCAAAATGTACTCGAAATGTTGGAATTTGGAAACACGTCACAGTTAAAAGGTCACTTGGCTCGTATTTATGAATGAAACTAAAAGAAAAACGGTCTAAATTGTGTGACTTCCGAACAATTATTGCTCCTTTATATCACTACAAAAATGCGATATAAAATGAATCATATCTTTGACTCAACAACACATAAGAAGACAGGAAAAAACGAAAAACGCAGAAATGTAATTTCTTTTTAGGTTTATCCACCTTTTTTAGTGTGAGTTTGAGAAAAGACTATAACTATACTCTAGACACTTTTAGACTCAAACTGATAGAATAAGGTCCAGGAAGTAATGAGTCTAAACAACGCCGTAGCAGTGGTGAATAAAACTTTCTCTTCCTGAGGCGAATGACATCTGCGGCATGATTTTGCATGGAATTTGACTTTAGTGAACTTTGACTGGTTGTGTTGGAGCCTCACAGCAGCAGCAGCAGCAGTGTTTGTGCTGTTGAAAGTAAAGATAATGAACTGTAAGAGACCTGGAATTCGCTGTGTCAAACCAGTCTTTTTTTATTATTGATATTTGGCATGAACATTGTAAAGAAAAGGGAAAAAAAGATTATGTTTCTAGTTAAATCAGGAGATTGACACTGAGTCATTTCCTGCACAGGATTGTGGATGTTAGCAGGTAATCATTGTGCCGTGAATCCATTGGTGTGACTGAATGCTGACTTGCGGTCAGTTTAAAAAAATGTGTCATTATGATTATTATGAATGATTTTTGCTGTTTATTCAATGAAATGTGTGAGTGTTGCACTTGGAGCGTGTGATTTTCTGTAACCAGAACCAGTCGGACTGAAAGACCTCCACGACTACTTTATGTGTCTTTATGCAAAGCTGACATTCATTCATGGTCATCAAAGGATGAAAATGAAGAGGTCACAGCATTTTAACATCTCATAAAATGTGACAATTTTTGAACAGAAAGGCGTGGGATCCTTTCTTCTTGTAGAGGAGGTAAAGGAATATTTCTCCTGTAATGGTCATTTCAGTTTTTATAACATCATTTCGGGGCCTCAATAAGTTATTTAACATGCATATAACACTGCTTTGAAATGCTTCTATTTGGTTAGAAATCAGAAGTTTGGCAGGTTCTAACCCAAAACAACTGAAGGAGACAGATCCTCACTTTTGGTAGCTTCAGGCATACGATTACATTTTCAAGTTAAAACAAACATATCAAAATGAATCTGCAAAACATCCCAAAATGTATAACATGTCATGATTCAGGTTAACCAGGCATGGAAGCAGATGCTCTCCTCAGCAGTTGTTTGTGTCTCTATATTGGATTTATACGGGAAACCAGATTTGTGTGCAGCTACTTTGTGTCAAAAACCCTCATTTTGAGTCCCACTGTAACCCAAAAAAAACCAGCCTTCGTAACAGGAAGTAGCCGCACTTTTGCTCTTGCTTAGAGCAAATCATGTTTCGGATCAGGGAACCACAGTTTGCTGAATGAAACTGGAAGTGACAGGCAAGACCCCATCAGGGAGTGAATGCAGGTCACTGTGTCACAGTTTTCAAGAACCCTGTTTCTGCTTCTCCACATCAAGGCATTGTCATACTACTATGTTTTTATTTGCTGAAATGGTTTAAAGTACCTGGAAGTGACCTGGAAGTTGATACTCTTATGCTCCAACAGTCAGGTCTACGAATTAGTATTTTGTGGGAACAAATTAGTATTCTGTGTGCACATTTTACTTTTTTCCTAGTATTTTGTGCACACGATTTTTCAATTTTGTGGGAACAAATTTGTATTTTGTGTATGCGTTTGACCAATTTTGTGGGAACAACTTATTATTTCGTGTACGCGATTTTCCTATTTCGTGGGAACAAATTAGTATTTCATGCACACATTTTATCTTTTTTGTGCGAACAAATTAGTATTTCATGCGCACGTTTTACCTATTTTGTAGGAACAAATTAGTATTCTGAGGGAACAAAGTAGTATTTTGTGCGCATGCTTTACCAATTTCATGGGAACAAATTAGTAATTTTGTGCGCGTGTTTTACCTTTTTTGTGGGAACTAATTAGTATTTCAGGAATTAATTATTTTCGTCTGTGTTCTCACTTTGATCCCCACAAAATGTCTCTTCAGGACAGATTGGCACAAAACAGAGACATTTATGTTCCTCAGACGACTCTCTCCCTCCTGAGAACATCTAATCCAAGAAAGTGACAGACATGATGATTGGTGATAATCATTGCAGTGATAATAACCCTCATAGAACTGATGGGAAACTAAAATAAAATGTAATATTTGTTCAGCATTGTTTCAGCATAAGAATAGAAACAGCACCCAGGTGGTTGTATTCCCTCTATTCTACTCTTAAAAGTTAATGGTTTATCTAAATCCCGACTTTGTTTATTTTAAATAATTAACCCACAGTAATAAACATCTATTTTCAGATCCTCTGGTGTTCCATATTCTCCATCTTCACACCTGCTCTTCATTTTGAACAGATTGACTAACCTTCTGAGAAAAGGGCCGTATAAACTGTTGCTCAGAATATTTTCTGAAATTATATTTAAATGGTTTGACATTCATATTTACAAACAAAGAGGAAGAAAAAGACCCTTCAAAGATGATAATCACACCACATGCAATGTTTTTTTGTGACATTATGTGAAAGCTCTCAGAAACTGAAGGCAGCATGAAATCTACTGTGGAGCAGAAATGATATGTTCACAGAAAAGAGAGTATAATCTGGATTTGGAATTCCTGCCAATAGATGATTATCGCTTTCGACAGAGACAGAGAGAACAGAGGTAAAAGCTATTAATCCCAGTGGTACATCTGCAGTGAAAAACAATTCAGTTTGATATATCGGTGAAAGGAGCAGGTTTAGGTGAATGTCTTTTTATCAGACGATGGATTGAAGTCTCCACTCTTCAACACAAAGGTTACTACCACAGGCATTTCCCGCAATACACAGATGCAGCGACTTCAGCGAATGTGATTCGCTTATTGTGCTTTTGAGCATTAAAACCTGTGATGATGAAAGCACTTCATACAGCTGACCTCCTTCGTTTTTTGTTTTTCTTTCCCTTTCTTTTCTTTGAAAATCAGATATCAGCATTATTGAGGGTTTGACACTTCTCGACTGCATTTTGATCCGTCATCCTGTCTCGCCTGCGTTAAAGGCAGCATTTCTTCACAAAGATCAGAGGAGCTTTGTCAGAAAAGTCCTACAGCACAAAACTGAACGCTCCTATTAAATCAGCATATTAGAGCTCAAGCGTTGACATGAAAATGGACCAAGTCTTCTGGTAAGACAATCGGGAAGTGAGAGTATACTGAAAAACCACCAGGGGGCATCTCTGCTGATTGCAAAAAAAGTTTCAGATCTTCTCCAGTAGCATTTGATAACAATTTTGTTAATGATCCCATGTAGAGGAAAACAGACAATATAGTACGGCAATATGAGTGGATACCTGTTTGATTGACAGCTGATTCAAAAGAAGCCTGTAATATTCAACTGGTTGCCACTTGAACCAAGACTTTGAAGGTCCAGTGTGTAATAATTAGTGCTCTAAACTGGTGTAATGATGGAATGAAACTTGTCATATCTGTGATTACTCGATTGGACGTATTGGAAAAGATGATTAAGGTCCAAAATCTCCAATGTGCCATCTAATGATGAGACTGCAGATTGCAGGACTCCTGTGTTCACCAAGCACTTCAGGGAACTACGGTGGTCTTCATATGCCAGAAAAGATGTAGACCCTCTTTGGCCACTCTGTCCACTCACTCTGTTGTTTCCTTCTTCTTCTTCTGCACCATAATCAGTCATAAACTTTGTTTACTGCGTAATGCAAGCATATTCCCCAAAGTACATACAAAAAGGCTTATTCCAAAGGGTTTTGCATATGCCAAACATTTGCCGTCACATCTAATCAATCCGAATGTGTGTTGTTGATGCCTTGACATTAAAAAACATTAATATAAGCCAACGATCACAGCTAGGACTGAACAGGACCTTCTTCAAACCTTCATACTGTCTGAACAACATTGTACCACCCAAAAAGTTTAAGCGACTGAACCAACCGAGCTCCAGATATTTTCTGTAATTTCTTTCAGGTCATTCCTTTATTTGTTTCAACTTGTCGCACTTGATGAGCAAATGCCTTAAGCCTGTGAAAAACCAAAACAAAGCAATTATACACTTTATACAAACATTTTAATGGGTAGTATATTTAATCGACCTTTAAGCCGAAGCTTATGTAAAAACATTATTGGATGATGAGATTCCTTGTTTTTCTCCTGGGGTGATTTCCATTGTTTGTAGAACATAAGAAAGCATCTTTCAATCATTCAATCATTTTTTTAATCATATTCTACGACAATTGTTGTGCTCTAATGTCTTGCAAATCTGACATAATCCAAGGGTATTTATGCACTTTAATCATATACGGAAATCCAATAAAGCCGCTGAAGTGTGGGGCTGACTTCCCTGTCTTACACGTAGCAGTTATGCAGGCATATGCCAGAGGATTGCTTCGGTAATAATCTGTTAAAACAGCAGGGGGGGCTGGGATGAATCTGGTACACAGTGACACAGGGCCGAGGGCAGCTTTCTGGTGTGAATACATATTGTCGACATACATGGATGTGACCCAAGTGCCTCATTTTAGCAGCGTCGGCATATTATGTTTGATTGCAAAGTATCCGTGAATAATTCATGTGATACAATAACTTGAGACACACTGACTGTCTGCGTTTGTGTCGGCTTTGTTGGTCACGTGAGTGTGTGTTTTTTTTGTGTGTGTGCGTTTCATCAGAGGCAGATGTTCAGCACACAGATGAGGTCTGGCCGGGGTGTGTAATCCCGGTGTTACTGAGAACAGCGTGGATTCATAATCACCCACCACAGCTTCTCCCCCATAAGCGGGGGAACTGTGGGGGGAACGGTAATCTCCCTTACTTTTCCCACTTCTCCGCTCTCGCCTTCATTCTCCTCCTCCTTTTATGTAACATCCTTTTCATCCCTCGGTCCATGCCTTCCCATCAGCGCTGAGTCCAGTGCTGAGATCTGACTTGAGGAACGGCATTGTGCAAAATGGAGCAGAACGAAGGAGATGGATGAGGTAAAAAGGAGGGGGAAAAAAATGGGGTGAGGCGATAGAAAAGAGGGTTTTAAGTGGCTTAGCTTACTCTATGGTGTAAATGCCAGATGGTCCAATAAAAAGCCAGCACAGCTAAAGGGACTGGCAGGGCGTCATCAGATTCCTCTGATGAATCATGAATAAAAGCGACATTCTCTTCCTCTCTCTTTGTCCCTCTCTCATCTACCCCTGTATTTGTCTTTGCTTTGACCATGCGTCTGTCACAAGCAAGAGAAAGCAAATTAAAGGGACATGTTGCATAATCCTCGTCAGCGTCATGCGAATAAACTACAAATCTGGGTGAATAAATTGCCCGCGGTTTCCCCCTCTGATGAGACAGCAGGGCGGTTTTACCTGTGGTGTGCTGTTGTTGATCTTGTGTGTACCAAATGTACATTGCTGGAGGCCAGATTATGTCAGAGTCATATCCTGTGGGCACTTACTCCCCTCATTTTTCCCCCTCTGAAGACCGCAAACAAAGGCAGGATTGCCCAAAAAAATAAATAACTGAATAAACAAACAAAATGCAAAGTAGATTCGAAGAAAGCTGACATGCCACCTGCACCTCTCAGGTCCACCTCTGGCTGTTATCGCCCACCACGTCCTGAGCATATTATGCTAATTGATAGAAATCTCATTTTCTGTGTTGCCTTGTGGTAACAGGAGGGAGGAACAGAGGAAACATAAACTCTGCACAGCAAAAACAGGCTGTAAAGTCGCTAATTTAAGGACGTCTCCTGCAGTGACAAGATTCATCAGGTATTACGTGAATCAAGGAATGCATGCATGATTTTTTTTTCTGTTTCCTGGGCTGAGGTGAGAAAAGGAAATTGAGATTTGTCTTCCTTGAAATGTGTTTGTTTGAGTCTTGAGTGGTTCATGGTTCCTGCTGTGAGGGGGAGGGAGAGGACAGAAGTGGAACAAGCCAGCTGACATTTGACGACGAGCCTTTCTCATCTCTCTGCACTGACAGAAAACATACACGGAGAGTTTAGCTTAAAATGACATCCACTTTTCCAAAGAAATTGCAAAGAGACGAAAGCGATTTCCGTCTTGAAAATACAGCTGCAGCCGCAGAATCATAAAATGGTTTATTAACATATTTCAAAAAATATTCTCCTTTTTGTTTCATCCAGATCTAAAATAGTCATCCTAGCACTGACTCCTGACTCATCGCTGCGCACAAACACACAATTATTTCATATAAACTTGGCAAACACTTTATTACCCACTGTACCGAAGCGGCAGGGGTGGCATCCGGTGTTTTCATGCTCCTTGAAGCAGATGAGCTACAACAGGTTGTCCATTCAGGGATGATCATCTGCTTAACCTTGTTTGTAACAAAGTATTTATTTTAATTACTGTCATTTCCAACCAGTCTGGTCATTCTCCTCTGACATCTGGCATCAACAAGGCATTTCTGCCGTTGGATATTTCTCCCATTCTGTGAAAAATTCACACTTTTGTGTGAAAAATCCCAGTCATTCAGCAGTTTCTAAAATACTTAGACCAGCTCTTCTGACACCAACAGTTATGCCACGTTCAAAGTCACTTAAAGCTCCCATAGAGTGATCCTATCGCACATATATGTGAGTTATGGAGGTCTACTTACATACATTAACTTGTTTTTATGGTCAAAAACCTCCTAGTTGCTGTAAACAAGTCAATCAAAATCTCTCCTCACTGAAGCTCTTGTCAGCCGTGCTGTTTCAGACCGAAATCTCATCCCCAGAAGACAGACTGTGTTGTGATTGGCCAGCCAACAAGAGCTTTCCCAACTCTTGTGATTGGCCAATACCTGGAAGTGACGTAATTAGCACTTCAGCTCCCAGAAGCGCAGCTCCCCCTCTGGAACGGTGGATGCACTGCTACTCATTATCCATCCATCCATTATCTACCACTTTATCCATCATGGGGGGTGCTGTGCCTGACATAGGGCGATAGGCGGGGTGCACCCTAGACAGTTCACCAGGCCATCGCAGGGCCACATATAGAGACAAACAGCCATTCACTCATGCTCTCACGCCTACTGTCAATTTAGAGTGACCAATTTACCTAATCCCCATATTGCATGTTTTTGGACTGTGGGAGGAAGCCGGGGAACCCAGAGAAAACCCACACACACACGGGGAGAACATGCAATCTCCTTGCAGAAAGGCCCTTGTTCCAACCAGGGCTCAAATTTGTTGCCACTCATTATCAAAACTTTGTTTTCAGAAGACACTGTCACAAGTGAAACACCTCCACAACGGACGTTTTTCTTCTTCTGCGGTTCAATGTACGCAACCGGATGTGCCTGGACTAGTGCCCGGAGCAGGAGGATCTGCTGTTCAGGAGATGAGATCCTTACGTCACGATTCCAGGCTTTTTCAGAGCACTTGCTTAGCCCGAGAATATAATAAAGCCCAGCGTTCTCAGCAGTGGCTGAACTGTTTGTTTTGGCTGGTTAGCTGCGGTTGAACAGGTGTACCTAATAAAGTAGCTGATGGGAGTCCAGTCAGGCAACTCTGCTCTCCCCCATGAGGTAACTTTATCAAAAAGGTCACAAGGTCAGTGTTTATGCCAGAAAAAGTCATAAAGACCATCAGTCATATACAAATACAAGCACACACACTACTGTATATACACTATATACACTTCTTTACCTCTTAATTGGCTAAAATATACACACAAACACTATCAGGGGCAGGTCTTGTTGCCATGGGAATGCATTCTGGCAGACAGACGGCCTGGCAGTGTTTATATGTGGAAGGTTGGAAGAAAACAAGGACAGAGTTTTTGTCAACTCCACAGTGGGTAGAGACGTGGAAATAATGAAAAAGTGCAGAGGTTCCTCAGCGTGTCCCCTTGTTAGTTAGAGACGGGGGCGAGAGTGTGGAGCACGATGACCGTCGCCCGTCTTCCACCTTCTGTCACCGATCAAGAATTAATTGGTCACCTTTTGAAGATGTAGATGAAGCGATTAGGAAATGTCACAGTGCTCGCTGGGAGCAGAGCAAGTCGCATTGAGTAATTAAAGTCGCTTTAATTTGGATTATGTGCAGACATGCTCGCTCGAGTCACACGTATCTGTTTGGAAATCAACTCAAACTAACAGAAGGAGCACACAGTAAAACTGTATACTATTCATCTTGGCAGAGATGAAACCTCTCCCTGAGGTAAACAAAAAAGATAACTCGGAAATCTGCTCAGCTGTTGACAGCAAAAGCTAAGCTAAGCCACAATCACAACACCTTTCTCTCCCCCCCCAGCATCTGAAATGGTTTTAAATACAAAATGTACTCCTTGAATTGTGACAGCACAATGTGTGCATTTAATTTCCAGGAGACTTTTATTATATACATATATTTTTTAAAGAACGCCTTCGCACCTTCCCAGGACATCAGTGACTGTAAGCTCTGCTAAATGAATCTGCCTGATTCCAGTCGGGAGGGAAAGGGAAAAAAAACATATAAGAGGCGTAAAGAGAATGACGCGATAGGATTAAACGTTTTATGGGGATGATTTATCTCATATAGTTGAGATAAAACTCACCTGCTACAACATTTTCACCAGACAAACGCCTTTTTAATTCCAAGAGCGAATGCATTGTTCTGGACACACACACACACACACACACACACACACACACACACACACACACACACACACACACACACACACACACACACACACAATTAATGCATTTTTATACTTTCCTGACACATGCTTATGGTAATTTTCCGAGAAAATTGCTCGCTCACATTCTCGACTATCACAGGAAATAACCATTATATCATTGAATTTTTCTTGCAATTAGTGATTCAATAATTATACATTTGCTTGCTGTCTTTGTGAATACAAACTAAGTGTGTGTGTATGTGTGTGTGATCCGGCAGAACAATGCGAAACACAAAACAGCATTGTAATCATCTGAAAAGCAGACCCATCGTCTCTTTTCATATTTTCCCTGCTAATAAATGCTGTGCACCAGTGATTCCATAAATAATTAATGAAATCGCATCGATTCTCTTTTGACATCTAACTCTAAAACAAAGCACAGGTGAAGGTGAGTCCAGAACCCGTACATGATTCTTGTTCCTCCAGTTTACAAAAGAGCTGAGGATGGATGAGTGTTCGCTTGCACCTTGATAATAAAAGTATACAGAGTCATATTTTCTTTTAATTGTTTTTTTTTTAGGTGGGAGATTCATTCAAGGAATATTCAATGTTTTATTCTTCCATCGTGTGCTTATTTAAATCCGTCCCAGCCTGTGGGGGGTTCAGATCCAGTCGACGCTCGGTTTATCCGCGTGGCTCTCCTGGCTCGGAGCGACACCAGATTCAGCAGTCTCTCCAGCTCGTCCCCTGAGCCCGCCAGGCTGCTGGAGTCGAGGCCGCCGCGATCTTCCTCTGATTCTCTCCACTCCCCTGTCTGTAAATCCCATGCCCTCAGCGGGGGCATAAGTTGAGCTGGATGCAGATTGAGGCCCGCGGGGCTCGATGGGTATCCTTCGTAGGCACGTCTGGTTGGGGGTAGAGTGTCATAAAGGCTCTCGGTTTCTCCTCTCTGCTCTGCGTCGTGGCTGCACCCTTGGTATTCCTCATAAACAGGCGAGGAGCTGTCCTCACAGCTGTCATGGCTGTGCAACTGCTGAAGGTCTCTGTGGTCCTGGCGCCCGCCTGCTTCTCTGCTCCTTCCCACCCCTTCTTGTCTCCTCTTTTCTTCTCTGTCCAGGATGCGTCTCCTCTCCCACTCACCCGACTGATTCCTCTTCCACTGGAAGGTCCTCTTCCCCCCACTCTCAGGCGCCCGCTCTCGGCTGCCATAGCCCAGAACTCTGTAGTCCAGCTGGAGAGAGCGCGTGCTGCCTCCTCGTCTGATGTTCTGCTCCGTGTCACTGAGGTCACAATGGGATCCCAACTCTGGTGGACGCAGACGTGAGGGCGACAACCAGCTCGAAGTCTGGCTGGAAGCCTCCCACAGGTATGCTGAGAAGATACAGAGAAAAAAAAAACCTTTTAAAGCCATTTCTTAATGGAACAAGATCAGAGTATTTAATAAAGGTATCTGAGTTGCTGCCAAATCACAGTCAGTGAGGAGGGGAGATTATCTACCGAAAACGATCATCCGGCAAAACATCAGAAAATCACTTCTAAACATTTATATTGAGATGAACGAGGTGACGTTATTGAATATGCTTTGGTGTTCCTGTCACTCTCGACTGAAGCCTTCACACTTAACACAAGGTGTGAAACCACAAACAAAATGGATTGGCTGCTTCAGTGCAAACAAACTCGGCGTCAGTCATCAGCGAACAGCAGATTCGTTGGCTTTCCTCCTTACTTATGTATGTACTTACTAATTCTGACCCTGATTTGACATTTGACAGCAGAAAAAATACCCTTAGGCCCGGGTCATACTCTCCGCCTTCCATGTCAACGAGAGCTACTTTGCATTAACTCCGCTTGTACGCAGCCTTGGTTCTGTTCTTTGAGCGCTGAGTTCCACATGTTTCGGTACCAGCAGACTTTGTCATATTACCTCAACCAATTGTTGCCATGGCTACCATCGTCTTTTTTCACTAAAACTAATTGGAGTGGAAAGTGTTGTGCCATGCGGACCCCTATACCTCTGTCCACAGGCGGAAACAAAAAGAACAGTATGACTCCCGAAGCCTGCAATTTGATTACAAGTGGCCAAAAATAATACAAAAAATAATAAATACTTTAGATGTTCAAACTTCTGTAAAAGTGCTAGAGTAACTTGTATCTACTGAAATAGATTTTAGACCCAAGTAACAGTCAACAAAATTAATTTCCCTCGTTCAAGCAGAGGTCTCAAACTTGCGGCCCTCCGCTTGATTTTCATGCGGGCCAATACATTAATGACAGATAGAACTTGCATTTATAGACAGACTGTGTGCATTTGTAACTAATGGATACAACTCATCGCCATTAGCTGCAAGTTCTAACGCTGAAGCCTCTCCCTGAAAAACACAAACGCACAGGGGAACCAAACGACACGCACCATGGTCCCATGCTGCTCCCCAACATCATCAAACTAAGTCTTTTGTTTTTGTTTTGACTGAGATGATATATGGCGGATTTGAACGAGCATAGGCATACCCCATCCATTCCCCTACAATACACCCTACAAACTCCAACATGGCAGCTGCATAATTCATGGTTAGTCTAATGAGCTGTGAGTGAAAAAAATATCATATTGATGAAGTGAGAGGAGCCACGGGGGTCACCTTCTGTGTGGGATGGGGAGTGCACTTCATTAGCAGGCATTAGCGCCTTGTATATAATGCATGACACATGTGTTGGCAGGGATATTTAAAATACCGACATACCAGCAAGCCACAGAACATGTGGGAGTTCTTGGTGCTGAAATATCCACATTTCTGTTTGAAATATTGTTTAAATGGTGCTGGTGTGTGTGTGTGTGAGAAGGGCATGTCATATAATTTTCTTGTGATCCACATAGCGATGCATTCTTTGATGGACTCTACACAATCTCATCTTTGCTCTGCAGGAGGCGACTTGCTGTCGGTGAAGTGGAAAACAAAACAAATATCTCACGGGACGAGAAGCCCTTTGATGATGAAACACTCTCCTCGCAGGAACCAGTGAATGTATAAGAAGCGTGACACGGAATCGAACATGACATGGAAGAAAAACACACTCGATAAGTGGGGCGGGGGGGAAACCTGGCAGGCAGCCACTTACTCTGGCAACGTCGGCAAACACATGCAAACAACACAAGGAAAAACTACCTAACACATACTGAATAAAGTGCACAAACATGCACGCTGTAATTGGAAATACAAACACGCAACGTCATTCAAGCAGGAATAATGGAGAGAGAAATCAATATAATAACAAACAGGAATCTTAGTGTGTGTGTGTTTTTATTGTTTTATTACAGTTTGCTTTGGAACTTTTCATGATCTCAGTGGCAACCTGTTGTGACATCACTCATGAGAATCTGAAGTCCTGTTTTGAAGCGTCCAGAAGAGAAGGGTCACTCAGAAAAACATGCCCAAAAACGTAAACCTGACGTTTTGAAATCCATTCATCCATCTGCCCATCTTCTACCGCTTTATCCTCCACATAAGGGTCACTGGACCAATCTCAGCTGGACAGATCACCAGTCCATCACAGGGACACATATAGAGACAACCAACAACCAAGCACTCTCACACTCAGACCTACGGTCAACTTAGTGTCCAATTTACCTAATCCACATGATTTTGGACTGTGGGGGGAAACCGGAGAACCCAGAGAAAACCCATGCACACATCAGGAGAACATGCAAACTCCATGCAGAAAGGCCCTTGTTCCTACTGCATCGCAAAAGACAGAGACGGACTGAGCCTTTGATCCATACTTTGTGGTAATTTCGTCCATTGTTGTGCACGTTGCAGGAGAGCTTGCGATGGCAGACGAAACGGAGCAATACTACCGGATATAGTGGGGGCAAAAGTCAAAAGTCCAAAACAGTCCAAAAAACAGGATCAAGGCGGGCATTTGCCCGAATGCTTCGAAGAGCATCTCTGCGAGATGGTTACAGAATTACATCCGTCTAAATGGGATGACATACAAACATTCAGTGGTCTTACATTCCACCAACGCGATATTCGCTTGCACTTATGTCTCTTTCTGATCCAGTACAATAAAATAAAGTCTTCAATGGGCGCCATTGTTTTTTTTCTGACATGCTGATGCCTGCAACTTGGCCCTCGGCACCGCCCTCTAGAGGAAGTATTGCACGTCCGTACCGACGTAGTGACGGAGAAAACATTTGAGATGGACGGATTTAAAATGGACAGAAATGGAGTATCATTTCTCCACTGTGTCGTTAACTTGCAAGGAAAATGTTTACTGAAATTAAAAACCAAGTGCAAAGTATAAGCTCTTATTTTTCAACCAGCAGAGTCGCCCCCTGTTGGTTTAGTCAGTATATTTTTACATCCCGATTAAAAGACAAAAATACAAGAATAATCTCATATTTTTGATTAATTTTTACTGAATTTCGTATATATTTTAAATTCACTGTGCTACCTTTACCTCTTGTGAAACTTACAATCTTCTTCCCTCTTCAGAAGTACTGTGCCTTGAATCTACCTTTGTGGATGAAAAAAGAGGTGACTTACTAAAGGAACCAGAGTGTGCAGTGGCGACTTTGACATTGTTTGGATCAGAAATGCAAAAGGAGCTTTTGCTGCACTATTGCTTTGGCTGCCTTGCCTTTTCTTGCCGTATGTGTTGCATGAACACAAACAAACTAAATCCCTTTAGTGCTGGACAATCATTTAATTCTGCTGTCTGAACTAAAGCTTCTTGTGCTCCAGTGTGAGCTGGCAGTGACAGCTAGGATTTCTGAGTCAGTAATGAAGTGCTTTGTAGACCTCGACAATTTCATTGCAATTGACAACAAACAGACTGGGTAACTACGAGCCAATTAACATCGGTTTTAAGACTAGAGCGCAAACAACTGACGAAAACACGGGGGCTTTTACAGGATAGAAGCGCATCGTGAATTTGTTTAAGCAAACCCTCTCGTTCGTTAAGAGTGCTCAGCCTGCAAAATGATGATGCCCCATTTACTGTTGGATAAAACAAGGGAGAAAGTGTTTGAAGCTGCGTTTTTTTTTTTTCCTTATGCTATTCTCTGTGGATGTGAGGCTCGGCTCAAAGTACCCCTGAAATCCACCGAGACCATCTACAAGGCCGGGCTGAAAGCTTTGCTCTGCTTGAAGTGAGGACCACTTCACCAAAGTTGGCCGAATTATTTAACGTCAGCATTATTCAAATCATCATCATTAACGTTTTATGCGCAGCAGACGCCCTTGCATGGTTTGCCTTCTTACCTGTGATGAGAAAATGATTTTATATGCAGTATACACAGAAAGCAATTTTTCCTATTTAGATAATAAACATACCTGAGCATAAAGTACTAAAAACATTCAAAGTACAAAGTTCACTTGGCTCGTTTTTATGAACAAAAAGGAAAGAAAAACGGTCTAATTTGGTGACTTCTGCACAATTATTGTTACTTTATATCACTACTAAAAAAATGACATAAAAAGAATCATAACTTTGACTCAACAACACAATAGAATATGAAAACAAATAGTGCTGGGCACTAGATTGACGCACGCCGTGTTTCCATGACGACTGACTGGAAAAAGAGGCGCGTGACGTCATGTTTACGTGCCGCGACACCGGAGTCCAGGCACCGTTTACCAGTTAGCTCCGTTTGCTGCAATAGCTCGTTTAGCGCCGTTAGCACGCCTACAACGGAACTGTGTACTGCATACTGTGTACTGTATGTGCGCCTCTGTTTTTAAAGTTTAGCGTCACGTTAACGTAAACGCGCGATGCGTTAATGCTGACGCCGTTAACAGCACTAGACATTTTTTTTTTAACATTTGACCTATACCTAAAACACACACACCCAGGATGTCCATATAAGGACTTGTGTATTGTTCCCACAGCAAATAACCACAGGTGCACCCGCGGATCACAAAGGGTTACAATATTAGTATATTGGTAATATGAAAATAAATAGGTTGCCATTTTGTAGAACAAATGACTGAATCGACTTTCACATTCATTATACAACCGTTTCAAGTCATTAAACACACAAGCAAATGACTCGAAAAGACCGAGTTGAACTATTTATCAGACTTTACTGGCTAAAAATCAGCAACACTTCACCTCTGAGTGGAACTCTAATTAGTTATTTTAATCAATAAAGCGGCAGCAGAAGATAGAATGCATTGGAACGGCAAGTGCGGCACAAATAAGCTTGGCGTTGAAGTGGGTAACGTCACAATATTAATATGATAAAGGTAAACGTGAACTCGACTGGTACTGGCTCTTCAATCAGTGCCCATATTGATATTTATAATCTGCCAAATTGTGCCCGACAACCATAACATAAACAGACATTATTGATGAGGACCTACTTTTACTTGCTGATCACCAAAGACAATTATTCCCGATTGAACGTTAATTATACGAAGCTAATACTTCTTTCTTTCACTGTCACTCACGAATAAGTGACATCAATTCGATCTAAATGTTTTCTTCTTTGCTTTTTTGCTGGATTCAAAAGAACCATCTCTCAGAATCCGTCCCCAGCTGGAAGCCAGGAAAGCAGAGTCAGAGCCTGGGAGCCCAAAACATTTCACATTCACAGTCAGTGAAGTGAACAAAAAAACGGCATAAACAGAATCTGTAATCTGTGCCGTATCGAGTATTATGGGAGAATCTGAAGGAAATTATGTAAAGAATACAACGCGTTGGGTTTTGTGATCACAGCTTGAGAAATGAGCCAAAGGGATGGAGACAAGTTAATAAGATGTTTTGGGGTTTTTTTTGTTGCGGGTGCTTTGCGTCTCACTCACCAGGGCTTTTTAGCTGCTGTTCTTTGTCCATATTTGACACTACAAAGGGAGAGAGAAAGTGAAAGTCAGGCGAAGGCTGAGACAAACACCACAGAAACCAAAGGGGGGAAATGAAACGTGGAGGGATTGAGTGTTAGAAGATATACTGTATATACATACACACAAAGGAGATATAGGAGTTAACAGGAGCTCTTCTTTCATACCTTCACTTTCAATATCATCAACGGCGTCATTGACAAGACGAATGACAGTCACTATGGAAGCTATAGGCAGAAATCACACGGACGGAGGGAGGGAGAGAAGAAGAGGAGGAGAGGAACAGTGTCAGTGCAGTTATAATAGCGTGATGTTACGTGTGCCGAGGCGAGGTGGATAATGAGTGAATCCCGTGTGCAAACAACAGAGGAGACATGTTAGTTGTATCAACACGTTGGTGTGCACGTATGTGTGTGTGTGTGTTTCATTATCCCATTAAGGAGAGGCATGAAGACTTGTTTCTCTGCGGCCACGCTAATTAGACAGGAAACAAAGAAGCTACATGGGCTCCCTGTTTGAAGAACACACACGCTCACACATGCATGCACACAACCCACACACACACACATGATCATTAGGGGATATCAATGGTATCGAGCGAACTGTGGGAAAAAAGAAACCCTATAGATTCTCAGAAAAGAGACGAGAAAGTGGAGTTTGATGCATGCTGGAGGGCGATTCCTCCAAATGTTTCTTTTGACTACATACGATGGCCCTAATGTGGTAAACCCATTCAGTATTAAGGAGAAAATGAGGCTTTGTAGCGCAGCGGTGAGGTGGTTAGCACTCGCAAGCCTCGCAAGAAGAAAGCTCTCATTTTGAATCAGCGTTCTGTGTGGAGTTTGTGTGTTCTCCATAGGTTATCCTCCTCTTCCTTCCATCATCAGAGATGAAGCTGAAGACCAGCAGTTGATGACTGCCCACAGCCCTAACTGGGTGATTTGGCCCCTGCCGAAATGACAACGCATGCAAACGGGGTCGTATCCATGTTCCCTGGGTCCTATGTTCCCCGATCGGGGAGCATCGGACCTTTTTTTAAAAAAAGGGTCCTATGTTCCCCACTTTGTGGAAGCCTGGGTGTGGAGCTCCAGGGTAAAGGGTTAGGGTTAGGGTTGGGGTTAGGGGTTAGGGGTTAGGGGTTAGGGTAAGGGGTTGGGTCCTATGTCCCCCGGGTCCTTTTGGGTGAACAGCGGGGAACATAGAACCCTTTTCTAGAGAAAGGGTCCTATGTTCCCCGGTCTCATACAAAGCGGGGAACATAGGACCCTTTGGGTGAACAGCGGGGAACATAGGACCCTTTTTTAGAGAAAGTTGTCCTATGTTCCCCTGTCACATACAAAGCAAGGAACATAGGACCCGGGAAACATAGACACGGTCCCCATGCAAACCACTCTTCGCAAAGCGTGCACACAACGAGGAGCTCGTATCCGTCGTTTATTTTCGCACATAAACACAACAATAACATGAGGTCGCTGTGCGATGACCCAAAAAACTGAATAGTTCTTTTAGTTTCCTGTTTTCTATAAAGAATACAAAGGGACCACCTTCTGCATGTTGTATATTGTGACAAATGCCAAACTGTGGCAGAATTGACGTGGGTTGTTATTATTTGCGTGCCGCATCTGACGCCTTAGGTTAACTGCAGAGTCTGAAATGCCCACGGATGTGAATGCAAGTGTGAGCGGTTGTTGTCCAGCAAACACTGTCACTCAACCAAATGTTGGCCGGTAACAAGAAACGTATATTACTCACAGATTGGTTGTATAATAGGGACAACGTTTCCCTCATATTGGAGGGGAAATTCTTACTTGGAGGAGAAGGGGATGGATACAACACATCTGCCGATCTGGTGTGTTTTCATGTTTTTTAATGCCGCTCATATTGACACTATATATGCACATATATATGCATTTTCTTTTCCTCACAATGCAGTAAAATAAAAAAAAGCTTTAGTGTCATTTTATAGAAAGCAATACAGTGCATGTTAAAAAACATGCTATATACGTCTTTTCTGCTTAAAGCTATCACCAGGAATGGGTTTCTCATCACCGTCATTTCCATAAATGTGCCACAAGCAGATAAAACACGATTATGTTTATAGACTTGTAGATAAGTCAGTCCAGGAAATGCTTTATTATAATGGAACATAACTGAGACTGCAGTTTGACTGCACCTGCACCTCCGATGATGAGAGGTATACAGTCGATATTAGACGGACAAATGGATGAATGATGGATTAGGTTTCAGGGGGGATTGAGGGGGATCTCATCTCACCGTTGTCATCAAAGGACTCTGATGTGAAGGAGCTGAGGGAGTTCTGCTCAGGTGTGGAGTCAGAGAGACGGTCCACGGCGTCCACCAGCTCTGACATGTCCACTGTGGGAACACAAACACAATCCACTCAGATCTGACAGAAAATTAAAACACACGGATTTGTGCGTCATTTTTGCCTGGATTTGTGCCTTATGTATTTAAATGGAGCCCATTGTGTTTTAATATATAATTTTTTTTTTAGAAAACGTGATTATTTCTGAGGTTTATTATTGTATTTCTGTCCAACTCCTGGTCGTCACACTAAGATGTTCCTGGAGTTGTCATGTTCTCCCCGTGACTGCGTTACACAGCCCCAAAAACATGTTCACTGAAAAATGTCAAGGTGTGAACGTGAGCGTGAACAACGTTGTTTGTGTCTCTTTTTTCCGTCCTTGCCTCTCACCCAGTGTCAGCTGGGATTGGCTTCAGGATGAGTCATGTGGTTCTGATCCAGGAAATTCAATAAATTAAAAAAAAAAAAAGTATTCAATAATTAATCAAGGATGATGTGGAAGGAAGAGAAATAAATAAAACGCCATTTCATTGAACTTGTACATCTCTGTTTATTTATCTCTAAATTAATGTGAACATTTTAAAGGCAGTGGGACTTAACGGGTGAAACACTTAAGTTGAGTTGAATTGCAGTTTTAACAGGTTGAATCACTTTGGTGCCTGAGTTACTTAACATTCATTTGCCTAAGAAAATAAAACATATTTTTGTTATTTATGCACCAATTAGTGACGGTGATTTCGGTCACGGGTTCTGTTTATATTCTTCTAATTGATAATATGAAAATAAATAGGTTGTTAAGTTCCCATTTTATAGACCGAACGAATCTGCTTTCGCATTCGTTATCCAACCGTTTCAAGTAATTAAACGCACAAACAATGATTCAAAAAGACCGAGTTGTACTGTTTATCAGAATTTACTGGCTAAAAATGTGAAACACTTCACTTCTGAGTGGAAGTGTAATTAGTTATTTTAATCAATAAAGCGGCAGCAGCAGCAGATGGAAGTCACTGAAATGGCAAGGGTGGCATAATAAGTTTTTCAAGTTTCAAGTGTTTAAAAAGCAGATTATACAGCTAAGGTCACAATATTAATATGATATAGGTGACTCAGGTGGAACATTTAATGAGCAGAGTACATTTAATCTCATAAAATCTTAACATTATATATGAAGAATAATGGACTTTGTGTTGGTAGAATTAGTCATTTTTGCACACGCACCAATAAGTGATGGTGAATTTGACAACAGGAGAAGAAGCAGTGGACAACACTTATCCGCGCCCAGGGGGAATGGGTGTCTCGTCATCACGGAATTGGAACCAGCAACCCAACAGTTACAAGCACAATTCCTGTTTCTTTTAGCCATGCATTGCACATACAACACCGAGTTGACTTTACTTGGTTATATCAAGGAATTTGCACAAATTGGGAACCACAAGGCAAGTCCAGGGTTCAAGACTGAGTGTGAACAAAGGCCTTTTTGGAGTTTTCTCCAGTTTCTTCCCTATCCAAAAACATGCAGATTTGCGGATTAGGCAAATTGGACACATGACTGTCTTTCTGCATGCAGTTTTGCATGTTCTCTTCGGGTTCTTCTGGCTTCCTCCCACAGTCCAAACACATGCAAGATGGGGATTAGATCAATTGCAATCTCGATTGGCCGTAGGTGTGAGAGTGGATGGTTTGTCTCCATGTGGCCCTGCTGGGCTGGCAATCTGTCCAGAGTGTATCCCGCCTATCGCCCTATGTCAGCTGAGATTGGAAACCCCCTTTGCGACACCTCATGTGGAGGATAAAGTGGTAGAAAATGGATGGATGGACAAGGTGTGAGTGGATGGTTGTTTGTCTCTGTGATGATCTGGTGACCTGTTCAGAATGTATCACACCTTTTGCCCTATGTCGCCCCCCACAATGCTCATATTATGGAGGATGGAGCAGTAGATGACTAACTTTGATTTTAGAACACCTTACAAAGTACTTACTTTGGAGGATATTGCAGTACAAACTGAAAATGGGATTCAGTTTTTCTTTAAAGGCTTGCTTGTATATTTTTGATATAAAAAAAATCCCATTGCAGCCCCAGGTCTGCTCACTGTCCCATCCCGTCTCCGCTAAAGTCACAGAGGGTCAAGACAACACACTTGCTTTTTCTAACGGAGCTCAATGCGGCAGAAGTGAAAACACAAACTCAATGCAGCACAAAAGTACAGCCACTCACATTACCTATTTAGAAAAGTCGCTGTGGCCAGACTGCTAAGTCCTTACACTGCAGCAATCAAAGTTATTTTCCCTCGTCTCCCCAGACATTTCCACTGCACAAACAAGTTACATTCAATTTTTATTCGGAGAAAAGTTGTCAGCTCCGAGGCCTAAAGTTAACTTTAACCTGCATGTATATATTATACATGCAGGTATATAGGCAAACGTTTCAAATAAAGTGATTCCGCGGCTGCCGTTTCTCGAGTTTCGTGTTGTTTTAAATTATTCAAAACCGCCACCGTTTGTGTATCAATAACTTCGGATAACGGTTGCAGCGAGGACAGTTTGTTCAAGCAGGAGACGAGTACATCGCCGTAAGCTGGAGCAGCAATAAAATGCCTCGTTTCACATTATTGTTCAAGTTTGGGGGGAAGAGACGCAAGAGTAAGTGTTCATTTCAGACGTTTCATAAAAGTGCTCCGACAGAGGAAGTGGCAGCTTTTTGCTGAAGTCACTTTTCGTCACTTTCCTGCTGAATCTCAACAATCTTTGACTCAATAACCGATTGGAATCAAACGCTCTGGATTGTTATGTCATTGTGAAATAAAGATGACATTATTCTACAACTTGATCCCTTATTTAGTGTTTTGTGCTTCTGGTTTATTCAGTATTCATCAGCCTTGGTTTTGTTCTTTGTGTCTTGTCTTGTTCTTACAGTCCCCCCCCCCCCCCCCCTTTGTGATGGAACGCCCCGCCCTGATTGAATTCACCTGCGTCTAATGAGTCTCACCTGTGTCTTGTGTATTTAATCTCTCTGCTCTCAGGGTCAACCTCTCAGTTCATGTTGTCCTTTGTTTTATGAGGGTTGTTTTGGGGTTCAATGATTATCTTGTGTTGCTGTTTTTGTATGTCTGCCCTAAATAAAGGTGAAGTTTTGTGTTACAGCCTTGTGTTCCCTACACACTGTCGCAAATGGCGCTTTAAGGTTTTTATTTTATTCAAGCCAAATTACATAACCTTCGCTTTCAAAGCCAACATGGAACATTTTCTTTTTGATACCTTCTTAGTTTTCTCTCGCTGACCTCAGTGCAGCAGTCCTTCTTTTTACTTGCTGGGTCTGATTCTGGCAGTTACACACTTGAGTTGCACTCGGTGCAGTGTTTTTCTTCCACCTCACCAAACTGACACAGAGCAAGGACAGAAGTTCAGGTGCAGAGTGGGAATGAACGAGGTTCCACTGTTGTCTGTCGAACAAGTCAGTGACCCCTGAAAATCATTTTAAAGATGTCATTTTGAAGGTTAGAAGAAAAAAAAGAGGATTGCATGGTGCTTGTGGAAACATACTTTTGTATTCTGTACAGCAGCAGGAGCAGCATAGTTTGTTCTGAGACGCTTTGTTATTGCAGCTTTTGTCCTTGTCACCCTTGTCTGTCGTGTCTTCTGAAAATGTTTTATTTATTTTTTTTAAAGAAAGTTCTGCTTCACACTTATGCAGTGATGGAGCAGTCGAAGAGATTGTCCATCTCACCACATTCTCTCTGTGAGCGTGTCTGGACATCAACTTTAGCTTTCTAAGCCTACAAGCCTGATGGTCATGGTTCAGTGTGTACAGAACAAGTAAAATGTTCCTGTGGGAATTAGAAGGAAGGCAGCACCATCAATCAAACTAAATAGGAAAAGACAGGCACTGGTCTAATTCAATGAACACAGTGACTCCATGAATCCATCCCTTTTTTTAAAAAGTGGAAATGATAACATCATAGAAATACCAACAAGGTTGATTATGACAGAAAAGGGACAACATCGTAAAAATCAAGTTTTTATTTTTGAGAACACAATTGCAAAAAATTGGGAGATATGAGCCCAGATTTGTCCCCACTGACTCTTTGTTTATTCATGATGTGGTATTTATTGACAGAAAAAAATACCATTAGGGCTCTCACACAGTTGTGCGAGAATCTTCAAGGAACTATTTTTTTCTTCCATTTTTGAGGCCCTCCGTGTTGGTGAAAATGGACAAAAATTGGCACACAAACCAAAATTGGTCAAAAATGTCTCAGCACTGCCCCCAAAGGTGAAATGTGGAGTTGCACCAAATTTCTCAAAACTTGGTGGGATATGTCACAGCTCAACTTTTAAAATTAGTAACATTAGGGGATGTTTATTGGCTGAAGGTAAATATTTAACACAAGTATGTTTGTAGAAGTGTAAAATTCCTTTAAGTAAAACTTGATGTAATTTAGGGAAAGACGTAGCTTTGCAGAGATGGCCGTCTTCTACAATAGCCTGAACCTGTGTGAGTTTTGAAATCTGAAGCTTGCTACGTAAAAATGAAGCTCACATAAACCCTGCAGATCAGTTGTTCTCAAACTTTTTATACCAAGCACCACCTGAGAATATATTTAGCCCTCGAAGTAACACCAACATATACTGTAAATGCAGTCTTTTCACAGGAGGCAGATTTATTCACAATAAGATAATTTGCTCTCCTCATCCTCTTCTTCCTCACATACTTCACACACTAGTATAGTGAAATTAGATTAAGATGGAGCGAGAGATAAGGTTATCGTAATTATTATTATTTTGTATGCACTCTGATCACATGCCCTGTGAAGTTGAACAGTATTTCTGAATTGTGGTACGTGAGCTTCCTCCTCTAATTCAAAGTATTTATTTACTTGTGTTTCCCTTATTTTGTTCTCCTGCCACGAGACTCTGCCGTCTGCCAACGTTGGCAGCTGTGACTGAGGTGACGGATCCGACCTCTGCTCTAATACTCGCTCTCTGCCAAACCATATTCTCATTCTGGCACCAAGATCTTTTTAAATCCCCTTCACTTCTCCTTTTTTCGCGAGAGCCGTGTAAACACTACTAAGAAAATTACTCACGTATGTTAAGTTCAGCCGAGCACTAATACAACGGAGCTAATAGAAAAACTTCTTGTGTTTGGCTCCGTTCACCTCCCCCTATTATTTCTCTAATTTCTCCAATCATAACAGTTGACAACATTTTAATTGGAAATACTCGTTGCCACATACACTGAGCCAAACATAGCTCTAATCCCAACCTTTCTCACTTCTTTTCAGCAACTGAAACGTGCTCACACATTGCTCTCTGTAATTCGTACTTTAATTGGGTACAGTTATCCTTTTCTTTTGTGAGTGCCAAAGTCATTTAAAGGTACAATATGTAGTATTTATGGGTTTATATAACCCAAAATCCACTTTTTTATACATATTATGTGCTCCTGCATTGTCTAGTCGCTGTATAATAGGATTTGTTTCATTTTCGTAGTGTTTCAAAAAGTCATGTAAAATAACATGACCGCGGACCGCGGTTGCATAGCCACTGTTAGCAGCGAGACGGCATGTTTCTACTGGAGCCTGTAAGGACAAACGCGAGAGAACAAAACAAGCGTCTCTTTACTTGTAGCAGAAGTCCCGCCTCCTCTCTCTCCGCTTCGTCTGCTACGGCCGCGGTAGCTCGCCCTCTCCCTCGCCACGAACCTCATCTGCTGACACAGAGAAAGACGACGTAGACGACATTTGACCGGCTGCGGATACCGTAGCGCTCAGGGAGGGGAGGGGGTGAGCAGAGCAGCAGGTCTTTGTTGTAAATTTCAGCCTCTCCTCTAGATGGCACTATAAACTACTTATTTCCCCTTTAAGTCATCAGGAACATTTGTTTTGCAAAGAAATTTGGTTGCTTGTCACTATTTCTTTAAAAGGATGGCGTTCCAAACCGATTTAAATAATATATATTTTTATTTATCTGACAAACGTATCTGTATTTTATGATAAAAGTATCTGCTATTCCTAATTTGTCCACATTATTCCTCCTTTCAGTAAATTCTGGCAGACTGTGCAGATGTGTAATTAATGCTGCCCTACACTGTTCCAAGACTTTTGCCAAAAAGGACACAGAATGCAGCCACAATGTGACCACTTCCTATTTATTAAGTTTCAGCGTTCAAGGAATATAATATCCGGCATCACTATGAGACGCATCGGGGCGGAAAAAACGCAATAGCTTGCAAGGACGATTTGTTTGTGTGTCTGAGATAAAAGCAGGCTGTTTTTTTATCCAAAGCTGAGAGATCAATGAGAGTGAGTTTGTATAAAGATATGCATAAAATCATGTTCCAAGAGAAGTGACAGGCTTTTGCCATAATGTGAAATACTACATTTGTACAGATCCAATGTGATCTGTAAGCTGTAATTACGTTGTATGATTCTTTCTCAAGATATTCCAGGTTGTTTGTAAAAAAGGTATTTCATAAAATGTAAAAACAAAGGTCAAAATTTAGAGCTTGAGGATATTGTTTTACCGAGCCAGCCCACTTGAGATCAAATTGTGCTGCATGTGGCCCCTGAACTGAAATGAGTTGACATGGGAATTAGAGAAGGAAGGCAGCACCATCAATCAAACGAAACCAGAAAAGGCAGACCCTGGACTAATTCAACGTACACAGTGATCCCATAGATCCCTTTAAAAAGTGATAATAATAATGATAATATAACAGAAAAACTCAGTATTCTCTGTGTTAACAAGGCTGTTTAAAGGTGCATTATGTAATAAATCTAAAATCCTCCTAATATGTCACAGAGACTCAGGAATAATGTTCATATAACAATCTGAACTCACCAACAACAACAGTACAGCCAAAATATTTGCATTAAAAAAAATATTTTGCAGACTGCAAATCATGTTTATGTTTTGAAATCATGTTTTGGCATGTGGCGCCACCTATTGCCGTCTACCAATCATTGCAGTCAGTAGAGTCTCTGCTGCCGAGCAACCACAGGTTGCCAGTTACGTCAGAAAACGAAACCAAAAAAAGACGCCTGTATTATGAATTTGAATGTAGTAACCGTTTTTGGCCACATTCTTACATATGGCACCTTTAAATATAAATAAATGAACATAAAATGACACTTATTTATGACAGTTAAAGGAAACCATCTTCAAAATCAAGTACAAAACATTTTTTTTTTGAGAACACAATTGCAAAAACAGTATCCCAAATAAATCATTGAAATACTAGTCTTTATTTATTCATGATGTGGTACTTATTGACAGAAAAGACCAATGCGTTCCCTTGTTAGTTGCACTGTGACATATTGACTCGTGCCCAAAAAAGTTTATAAAATAAGGGAAATGTGTAAAAGTGGATGGAGAAATATGGAACTAAGTTACGCCAAATTTCACAAAACTTGGTGGGAACATGTCACAGCCCAAGAGGAACTCAACAGGAAGTCAGACATTTTGAATTTAGTGTCCACCTTGCACGTACCAACATGTTTTGTAATAAACACATCAAATATGAAAAGTTACCAAAAGGGCTTGCAGATTCAAAAGTATGTGGCCATGGCAACCATTGGACTTTCAGCAAATTTTGACCATTCGCCACAAAACAGGAAGTGGCCGTACATCCATACACCGATCTGCTCCAGCACGGTGGCTGCGAGGGCCCCACACAATGCTGCTTGTAGCTTAAATGATTATTCTTGTTATTGGTTGCTGAGGTGTAAATGAATGCTTGCGATTGCGTAATTACACTGGCAATTAACGCTGAAGCAATAAACACAAATATCAGGATGTTTTTAAGCTCGATCACATTAATTAATGGACTGCAGAGTGCTGGTAAACCTTCAGGGTAACTACTTTTTCTTTTTGTGTGTGTGTATACGCTCATAAAATAAATTCTATCCAATTCCCACAAGAAGGAACCAATAATTAGGTAGTAGGAAGTTCCCACCACGAAACTCTGAAAAGCAGCGTGATTATCTCATTGGCAGTGAATCCGTGCTCTTGTTGTGAAAAGTTTCAGACACCAAAGTGTCGGATAAAAGTTGATTTATCTCGTTTTGTCGGGCCACGTGGAATCAAACCCGAGACGACGTCTTTCAAGCTGCCGTCGTTTGTTCATGTCCTGCTTTTGTTTGGGGGAAAAATCCAAAGGACATCGACTTCTGGCTGATTATTTGAGCCTTCGCACGGACGACTGAAGAGAGTTAGAGTGATGGAAAAGGACGCAACTGGCAATTTCAGGAGTGTAGCAGGGGAAAAAAACACAGGTTTGCAGTGTAATTTGTTGCTCCCAGGAAGTAAAGAGCAAAACTAAAATGGAATGATAGCAAAAATAAAAATATTACTCCTTAGCCATGATTGCATACTCTGGGCCGTTTTCTTTGATGTGTGTGATCAAAAGGTTTAGATCAGTGTGAAATAAGCTCTTTTAGATGAGATGATGGCGTGAGGGTAACACAACGAGTTCACAGCCTGTGTAATCTGCGTCTGTTTGATCACACGTTAGAAATCGTGTGTGTGTGTGTGTTTGTATGTGCATGTGTGCGTGTGTGTGTGTGTGAAGTCTTACCCTGTGGACTGTTATCTCTCTGTGTTCTCTCCAGCTCAAAAGCTCTCTGCCCCCATTCCTCCTCTCTCTCATCTCTCACCCTCTCCAGCCCGTCCTCCCTCGCTCCCTCGCCCTCCCAGGACACTTTGTGGGCTGGACTGTGCTCGGAGCGGCAGGCCGACGCCAAAGGGAGATTGGGCGCCACGCTGCACACGGCGATGCCCCTCCTACTGGCCAGGCCGCGGACGTTGGACGCGTCGGAGAGGAAGCTGCTGAACTGCAGGGGTGGAATAAAGCAGCAGTGCAGAGACGTGCAAGGAAAAGGAGGTCAAATGATATCGAAAGGAATGGACCGTGTTTGTCTGCAGGAAAATGAGAACGCACTGTTTGTACTGTAAAATGTACAGTCCCCTGATTTGTATGAATAATTGTTAGATTATATTATTACCCCAGAATAAGCCATTTTCATTTGGATCACTGTGTATTTACAATAGTCCACAATGGACAATAGTGTGGGATAATCAGCTGCAATGTGCACCTTCACCAATAAATGGTGCTAAATTCTACACACTGTATTTTTTATATTATTTTTTATTCTCTCTACTGCATAAAATCTGGTGCTCAAAGTATCCCCCCCTCTGAAAAATTATTAAATAAATAAATAAATAAAGCCCTGGCTCAGCAATGTTTGCTACAGCACTGGGCTTTATTCTTTATATATTTAATTTCATTTGGTTTGGGTTTTTTGGATTGAATGTATGAATATCATACCAAATTACTATAATCTTACTTATAAAAAAAACTTCATAAAAATCACCAGCAGAAAGAGACTATTTGATATGTGTTAGAACAGCAAAGACAGTCAGCAATGATCGTGATAATAAATAATTCTAATAAATGATAAACATTTAATTATGTATAATATACACAACAGAAAAATCGACATAATAACAAATAAATGTAGATATGACAGCGAGTAACCAGACTATATAGAGCATGAGATTAATATTCACAGTGTAAACATGGAATAGGATTTCATATATGATATATTGCACTTGAATATTAATGGGTATGTTGCACTGCACTGAATCAACATAGGACATAGATCACCATCATATTAATATATTATGTGTGCACTTTAAGCTCCAATGATTAGATTTTTATTAAAATTATGTTTTTAAATTCCCCTAGTAGCACTATGGACCATAAACCTGGAAATTAGCCTTTGGCTATAATTCTGTATATATATATATATTCTTTGAAATGGTCATTCATATACACATATTGTGTCATGTTTAGATTAAATTTCTTACACTTGCTGGTGATAGTTACTTCTACAATTAGCCATCCTTTATATACATCAGTAGTGAACATTCAAACCGGGTGCAGGAGCAGTGGGCAGCACATATCTGCACTGAGGGGCACAAATGTCCCTGACCTGTCCCACAACTACAAATCCTCCAGTTTTAAGCCAAATTCCCTTCTACTCTGCCACAAGCTGCCAAGACCACGGGGCTGTCCAAAAAGAAAATGTGGCCATCGCGCAAGTCCACACCAAGCTGTGGAAGTCGCGTCCTCCTGAACCATGACAGCCATGGTTCTCAAAGTGTGGTACTTGGAGGAAAATCAGAAAATGAAAAAACTTTGCTCCGTCTATTTACGCCACTGTATTTTATCGGTGACGATATTGGTGTTACGCTCAAGAGCTCAATATTTTCTCAGGTGGTATTTGGCATAAAAAGTGTGAGAGCCACTGCTTTAGAGGCATCAATTTAGCGAGCCGCGATGTGTTTACTGACATTTTGAGAAATGGCGTGGAGTGCCGCGGGGGTTATTTCTGGCCTGAAGAACATAACATGGTTGTAGTTTTATTACTTCGACCAATAGACCTCTTTCATTGCAGACATTTTGACAGGTCCCAGTGTGAAAATCAGGTGTAAATAATAACTGCGGTGTTTGATTTCACTCCCTCAGAGTCACTATGTCTTCATATGGGATTCATGAACCTGTATTTACGATGAGTAGAAACGGCAACTTGTATTAATTACGATTATTTCGGTAATCGATTAATCATTTGGTCCATAAAACGTTGATCAGTGTTTGTCAAACCCAGAAATGATGATGTTCTCAAATGTCTTGTTTTGTCCACAAACCAAAGTGATTCAGTTTTAATGATTTCTTTGTTATGTGGAGCAAAGAAACCAAGAAAATATTCACATTTAAGAAGCTAAAACCATCAGAAATCTTGTTTTTAATTATGAAAAAGCTTCAAACCGACATACCCTGCCACAAATGTTGATGTGTTCAAATTGACATGTTATAGTTATTGTTATAATTATCAGTGACAACCGAGCTTTCCCTGCTGACACATGTCAAAATATGCGAGTTGTTTATTCTGGACAGTTATTGTGGGGGTTTATTGTTTTCTCTTTGTAAGAACACAGTTAAAAAAAACAAGTACTCAAGCACACTGTCTATAAAAGTGAGGACCTGGAAGTTATATAATGTGGAATAAATATTGATATTATCATAAACTCACACAGCCTGGTATTTTCATTACTGCGGTATCATCATTAAACATCAATGTTGGCTTGATCTTGAAATCGCAACATAATTATGTTCTTTCAGATGTGCACTTGACATTAAAAAAACTCTGACTAACTAAAGGTTGCACCTACTTGGCAATCATAATCGTTGTTTCCACCGAAGACATAAAAGTATGGATTTTTAATGTGATCCAACACTAACATCATTATAAATGAACATAGTTTTACACACCTGACTTCCCTCGCTGGAAATTGCCTTGTCACCGTCTCCATTCCTCATGCCCTGGCTGCTAAATCCTCCTGGCAGAGGGGAGTGGTGGGAAGTCGGGCGCACCACGACCTGAGGGGGGCCTCCGGTGCTGCCGCACACTTCACCGTAGGTGCTTGTGCTCCCAGGTGATCCTCCCGACACGCGCACGGCTTTAAACTCAATCCCTTCGGCCCCCATGCCGGTCTTGTGCAGCATGTAGCTGGTTTCATTGGAAATAGCCGAGACGCCCATCACAGTTTGAGGCCCTGGACCTGAGTCCAAGTTTTTGCGGAACTTGATTTTCTTCCTAAAAGCGATGAACAGTATGAGGAGGAGGATGATGACAAAGGCAAGGACCCCGATGCCAATGATCTCCCCTGGTCCCACATAAGATAGTGGCTCAGCCTGGAAAACATGAAGAGGAAAATTTTACATAAAGTACATATATATATATTTATATATGTGTAGATATTAAAGTAGACCTATTATACCCTATTTCTCCAAGTTAACCTAGTTCCCTGGTGTCCTAATGAACATGTCTGTGACATGCTTTGGTCAAAATACCTTAAGGATGAAGCACCATAGCTGTTCAGAATGCTCGCTTTTGAGTGCCTGTCTCTTTAAATGCAAATGAGACACAGGAAACTACGTCAGCGTCACTGAGGCTCCGGCAGCTACCAGCAGTTAGCTTTTGAAAAAGCCATCATTTGTCGACTCTAGCCGACACATTGCCGTCATATATAAAATGTAAATCCTCTGAGGCTGAAAGTTTGTGTAGAACTCTGTGCTGCACTGTGCAGCCAAGAATAAAACACTTTGCGGACATCCGCTCTTCCGGATACTATTCCCCTCGCCTGCACTCTCGCATTTTATAGGGACAAAGCGGAGCTCCGCGAGACGACAATTCCAGGAATGTCTGATTGTGACGGACGTCAACATCGTGTTTTAGACTGAGGCGGACCACAAAAACGCAAGTCACCTTTTTTCACGACTTATATGGCCTCCAGAGTCCCAAATATAAGTACTAAAATGATTAAAAAGTTGATTTTGCATAACATGTCTCCTTTGAATAATATTCACACTGATTTGCTGTTTTTTTTCTTGGTGCCCTGTGATGATCATGACAGACAGCATTTCTGCTCTTGCTTCACAAAGGGAACCATTCTTCCCACTTGAATAACGGTGGATTTCAAACGTCCTTAAAAGCAACAAATGAAGCTCAGGTCTCTTTTGGTTGCGGGAGGATAAGAGGTTTGAAAGAGCAGTGAGGGAGGCCTTCGGTGTCAAATTGAAAACGATTCCTCGACAAAGGGATGACGTCAACACTTATCCTCCACCTACGATGACACTTCTCATCAGATGGAACATCACTCACCCTCCCTCACGACAGTCATTGATCAGATGAGGTCACTAACAGTTGGTTTGTGAACTTTTTGGATGATTTTAGTTTTTGTTGTTTTTCAACCAATAGAAACCATCTTTTTGAAAGGAAAACGCAAAGGATGTATCTAACTGAGGGCAGGAGGACTGAAAGGTCACCGTGTTGCCATGCTTCATCATGTATTTGACTCTAAATGGGATGTTGATATGTTGTATTGAAGAATAGCTCTTGAGGAAAATGTTCACCGTCTTTGTAAATCAAGGGAGAAGTAGTAGTCGTAGTCATTTTCTCATAAACTCTGATTGACTCTTGGTAAGCCAGGACACAAATCAGATACAAATCACGTTTGGTGGTGGTTTAAAATTTGACTAAAATCAGATTTCTACAGATCCATCTCCGCCTGAACGCTCTGACAGCTCAAATTGGATTTCAAACTGTCTTTTCGTCAAAACCTGCAACGTCAAAACTGGTGACAGGAAAGTCAGAAGTATCCACTCATGCTGCAGACAGGAGGAGGAGGAGAACTCACTCTATGAGTTTTTCTTGAGCACTGCAGGAGTTTCTGCACCATGATTTGACAAGGCAATACTTTTCTCTGCATCGTATTTGCAATCAAAGTTGTGGACTGTCTACCTGAAAAGAAAATATCAGATTTGCCTGCGGCCTAAACCTTCAGTTCTGGCAACCAATGGAGTTTCCCTCTGATCGCCATTCAAGACGTTTCAAACACTTCTATATTCACTTTATTTCCAGAACTGAAGATGCCTCATGAATGGGAGGTGAAACATTCTTAAAGTCTAGTTGCTCTCATTGAGCTTTTCTTGAATATCAACGACCCGAGTGACTAAGAATCTTCACCCCCCACAATGAGCGACATTAACCGAGCGTGCAAGCCTCAATATACGAGGTATGTAGTGCGCGCCAAGAGTCGAGAGCATGACAACTTCAAATAGAAGCTATGATTTACCCATTACCACACTTTTATTCATCCGCTGAGGAAACAAAGATACCAGGCTGGTGAATAAACCTTCCAGGAGGGCACAGCTCACGCAGAATTAAAAAAGTTTCACAGATTATGCCAAGTCTAATTAAAAGCAAGCTGAATGCAAAGAAAGCCGACAGCACAGCTGGGATGTTTTTATAATTATATTAAAGTATATTCTGTAAAAGATATAAATAAAAGCCTCGTCTTGCTCATATTGTACCTGGGTGTCGTCCCCGAGTTCTCCACGTATCTGATCGTCACAAAACTGCCCGTCGTAACCTTCAGAGCAATTGCAGTAGAACGACCCGAACGTGTTGACGCACTCGCCTCCGTCCCCGCACCCGCTGACGTCCTGGTCACACTCGTTAATGTCCTCATCACATCTGCACAGAGGGGAGAAACATGACTACACGTAAACGTGCTGAATGCCAATTGTCAACATGACAAAAGATGGAAGCGAACAGGGAGAGAGGGAACATGGAGACATTGGCGATGTCTTTTCCGGAGGCTTCAAAGGACAGATTATCCGCACAGATGTCCTGTTTTTTTTTTTTTTTGTAATTCTGAGTCAGGAAAAAAAAAAGTGCCTTCACGCAAATACAACATATACGGAGAGAAGAATACTCATAGATAAAGACGCCACTTCCAACAGAACACCACCAACGTAATTTCAATCCACACACACACACACACACACACACACACTCTATACGTGCTCATTTTTGCAAACACGGCGCCCCACTGTGCAGGAGACAGAAAAAGACTTGTATTTTTCTTTTCAATTATCCTTTTTTTGATGGAATGTTTTTTTTTTCTCCCCCCAAAACACTCAAACATTCAATTGTTGGTTTATAAGACGGAAAAAGATTTCTGATGTCTGCAGCTTGGTTGTACTACTGTTTCTGCTTTAAATGATGATTGTGTGTGTGTACATAAATGTGTGTGTGTGTATATAATATATATATGTACATATACATATATATGTGTATATAAAATGCACGTACATATACATATATATATATGTGTATATAAAAATACATGTATGTATGTATGTAAAAAAAAAAAAAAATACATGAATGTACATATACATGTATATGTGTATATAAAAATACACGTATGTATGTATTTATATATGTGTGTGTATATACATATATATACTTGCTTTAAAATATATATATATGTATAATACAATAAAATTAATATATATATATATATAATATATATATTTTATTATTTATTAAGCCGTGTCATCGTTGCACAGAAATTTTGCATATTTGATTCTGTTTTTAAAGCCAAGTTTCACCTTTTTTTTTATTTCCCCTGTGAGTTATAATTTGAAGGACAGCACAGCGAACCATTTAACAGCCACTTACACTCAACAGCTGTTTGACAGTTATTCTTTGGCTTCGGTCTGTGTTTATCATTAACATTAACTGATAATAATCTGAACAATCTGCTGCCCTTAGAAAACCATTAAAGCGCTATTCTGTATTATCTCGGTTATTAATCAGCAAGATTCCACTCCAATCAATTTCAACATCATGTTTTTTGTTTTGGTTTTTTTTCAAAAGCAGCAGCATTTTCCACTTTGAGGGGAAAGTGCCCTCTCGTGGCGACTCAGCCGAACAACCCACATGAGCAGAGAGTTCATTCCAAAGGCAATTACTGAGTTGTAATTAAAAAAAGGCAGCAAGAGAATGATTATAGGCTTTTCACTTGAAATCACACACAATTGAATTAGACACACTAATTCATTTTGCACAATAATGACTAAAATAACACAGTTGAGGCTAATGTGGGTAATGACTGTGTGTGTGTGTGTGTGTGTGCGCGTCCTCCCGATCCAAGCTTAAATATGAATGTAAATCGCAGCTGTGAATGCGTCGACATCATTACCACCCTCATTGTCATTGTGTAGATGAGACGCAGCATTCATCAGCACTGGATTTACAGTGAGGAATTAAAGCCTCGAAGTGTGCGTGTGATTTCAGGCTACTTTATCTTACATAAGTCCCCCGAGTCCTCTGGGACAGCCACAGAGGAATGTGCTGCCGACAGGGCTGCAGTCTCCACCGTTCTGGCACGGATTGGGCATGCAGGACGTCAACTCCACTTCACAGCGCCCTCCTGTGAACCCGGTGCTGCAACTGCACAGGAAACCTGAAGGAGAGAGACTCGGCATTGTTACAATCATGAAATATGGATATAGTAAGGCGCTGCTGCAGATGTAATCAGTTCAAGAGCTCATTTGTTCCAGTCTCAATCACAACCCTTAAAGGTCCAGTGTGTAAGATTTAAGTGAAATTATGTTTGGTGCAGTAGAAATGGAATATAAAAGAATAATACGGTTCATTGTTGTCTCTTGTGTATTTATTCTCTCTCTGGAGTTGTCGGTTGACAAAACAGTAGTGACACTGAAGCTCAAACGTGAATAGAAGCTTTTATCTCCACATACCTCCTGAGGGCAAGCTGCTGCAGATGGCGCCATTTAGGCATGGCTGGCTAATGCACGGGTCTGGATAAAGCATGCAGCCCAACTTGACCTCACTCAGCCCGGCGATCTCAGCGTAACGACTCCTCTTGTTCTGGAGCGGGAGCTCGTTCCCATTCAGCATTAGCGAGCCCAGGCAACCCTGGAAGCCGTCCTGTGCTCTCGGGGGCCCAGGACCCTGGATCCTCCCCGGCACCGGACTTGGCATCTCGCCTTGCACGCTTGGTGGCCTCACTTGGGCGCCAAAGAAAAAAGACGAGTCCGGGGCGAGAGGCCAAAGCCGAACAGGTGCTCGGGCAGCTCGGCGGCGCTCCACATAACTGTCGTCCAGTGACAGGAGGGTGTAGTTCCTCGTCAGCTCCAAGGCGACGGCGTGCCAGAGGCCGTCGTTTATAGGTCTGCCAGAGATGCCCATAATGCCGAGTGTGTTGTCACAGTCCAGCTGGAACCAGAGCCGACCCCCTTCAATCTGAAGAAGAAAACAGCCGTAACAACTTCTGAGATCTGAAAACAGTACAGTAAAGAGTAGAAGCAGGATGTAAATGTGTTTACTTTGAGCATGGTGCAGGGGTTAACCCGCGTGAACATGATGACGCCTCTTCTCTGAAGCGTTCGAATCCTCAGGCCGAGCCTCATCTCTCCGCTCTGGCCGCTCTCTGTCACTCTGTACTTGATGTAACTGTTGCCAGAGAAGCTCAGAGAGGTTTGTCCTTCACAACAACACAGAAAGACAAGGGTTTTCAATTAGAGAGGGGGGGGGGGGGATGTCAACCTACAAATAATAGCATGTTCAACCCAATGTGCTGAATGTTTAGATCCAAAATGATATCCAACCTGCACACTCGTCGAGTCTCTCTGGCTGACACTGGCAGACAGATGGTGCCGTAGGACCAGAGCGGACACACTGCATGTCTACTGGACAGGACTGACCTTCACAAAGCTCCAGAGGGGTTGGACATGCACCTCCTGCTCAGACGGAGACAGTCACAGAGATTAAAATATCATCTGTCTTCATATGAGGGGAAATCCTTACATTTAATCGTTAGCCTTACATATTTATATTATACTGTAATGGATGAATGTATTATCGTGTACATACGATCTGTTTTTCAGTTATTTATGAAGACAAAAATAACAAATTATGTACGTACAAACCTGCAAATTCAATGTCTTATTGCACAAATTAAAACATGTAGTCACTCCAGGTAGCATTGTGAAAAAATATATCTAATAAGAGCCTCACAATATGAAGGACTAACAAAGAAAATTCTAATCAGTGTGAGAAGAGTGTAAGAAGACCTGTATATAAGGGAGATGTTTATATATAAGGTGAATATATACTATATACACAATATTATTTAGAAAGGAAAATGTGCAAAACGTTAGTGAATGCCAGTTAATTCAAAGTAAATTCCTTAAGTTACCTTACCTGATGATCACCAGTGTATTTAGTAGCTATAACTATTACCAAAGATCTGGTTTAAGTTTATTTTCAATGAACAAAAACACAACATTTGCAAAAGTCAAGCTTTTGTTAGCTTATCAATAAAAGGTAGACCTGAATGCGTGGAATAAAAACTCTTGCAGTAACGTCTAAAAGTCATGTGACAGACACTTCTGCATTTTGCTGCACTGGAAAACAGTGAATACAGCAGGGGAGAGGAAAAGTGTCTGGACCAATGAGGAAATCACAACATTTAACTGCAATAATTTATGATGAAAGATCTTCATATGGACAGCTATTGGCGCTCTTATGTCATCGAGTTGCACCTTGTGATTCGTCTGTGTTGACACAGACTTTGGCGCCATCTACTGCTTAACTCGGTGAACTCTCCTCCAACATATGCTTTTCAGAACACAAACAGTATAAATGGACATTTTCTTAATGCATGTTACTGAAATACAGGCTAATGTGAGCTGTGCTCACCTGGACAGGTGCAGGTCTCGGTGCGGCTGAACCTCGGCGACACCAGACTGACCCTCTCTGTGCTGTAGGTCACGGGTGACTCCGTGTCCATCACCAGTGTCTGCTCACACACTCTGTCCCCACAGTCCAGCTCCCCGGAGCAGGCCCTGCTCATCACCACCGCCCCAGCGAGGATGCCGCGAACCTGGCCCCGTGTGACCGCCTCCTCCAACAGAGCAGATAACTCCCGCTGGGTGTAATACCCGTCCATCCGCTCAATGCCCGATGACTCTGGTCGCTCCACGGCCAGAAGCAAGTCCACGTCAGGTGTTCCCCTGACTGGTTGTACACTGAGTATGTGCAGGGGATCTGTTTGTCCCGGTGACCATTTCCAACCAGTTAGTCCACGTAACATGAGCTTGATCTGGCTCAGGTAGCGTCCAAGCAGGTCCTCGGGGGACAGAGATCTGATTCGTAAGTTCAGGGAGCTGCGCAGCAGACCGTCTGTCACCTGTTCCACCTGGACTGAGACATCGGCTATCACAGCGAAACGTCCATCACTCACTGTGGCGTTCATCTGGTATCTGACATATAGGACAAAGGAATACTTATATCAATATCATACTGTATAACTCGGTGTGGAGTGGATGTGTGAGATACAGTGTGTACCTGCCAGGTTCCAGGCCCGGCAGAGCCACGATGCTGCCGTCCTGTCTGTTGATCGTGAACATGCTCTTGGGCTGAGGCTTCTGGGTAAACGACAGCGCGTCGCTGGGGTCGCGGTCAGTCGCGTAAATGCGACCGATCGGGCCGCCCTGGAAAGTGTCCGTGACCATGACAATGAAGATTTCCAGTGGGGAGACGGTGGGCTTGTATTGGCTGTTCCCGATGACTCTCAGAAATACCCAGGAGGAAGAAGTGAGACTCGGTTTACCAGAGTCAGTTGCCTACAAGAAGGAAAACAAACATCCAGTGAGATATTACGGCTGTATTTCATTTCTAATGTTGACCCCTACAGTTTGCTCCTTGGGATTGAGTGAGAAGAGACAGTGGTTAAAATCTATACACTTTTTTGTGTACCAAAGTCATTATTATGTACTACACTACCGTTCAGAAGTTTGGGGTCACATAGAAATGTCCTTATTTTTGAAGGGAAAGCACTTTTTTTCAATGAATGTGACATTGAATTTATCATAAATACACTCTATACATTGTGGTAAACGGCTATTCTAGCTGCAAACATCTGCTTTTTAATAGAACATGTGCATAGGTGTATAGAGACCCATTTCCAGTGTTCTAATGGTACATTTTGTTTGCTAATCTCATTTGAAAGCTATTGGATGATTAGAAAACCCTTGAGCAATGATGTTAGCACCGCTGAAAACAGTTTTGCTGCTTCTTTGACGAAATTATTTTGAATAAAAATCATTATTTCTAATCTTATCAATGTCTTGACTACATTTTCTATTCTTTTTGCAACTCTTGATGAATACAAGTGTGACCTTTAATGGAAACCCCAAAGGTGGCCCCAAACTTTTGAACGGTAGTGAAGAAAATTTATTAAGAATTTAAGAAATTGGGAAATAATGTGTGTGATAATAAATAGTTAAGAGCTTTATTTGACAAAAGAACTAAAGATAAAAAAAATAGAGATGTAAAGATTACTGAAGCCATTTATTTGACCTAAATCAAATAAATATACCGTGTTTACACTTCTGTGGATTATTTTGTAATGGTGTGTTAAGAAAAAAAAAAGAAGAAAAATCAATCTCCATCCACACATCCTTTGATTTCGTGCATTTATCTACGCCCAGACAAGAACACACAGGAACGACTATAAAACTGACACAGGCACGCTGTGCCAGTGGGTGGCAAATGGAGCCTCCATCAATGATCCATCAAAATACAAGAGGAGAGGTTTATTTGCGAGCATGTGCGATTGTGCAAAGGCGTTTGTTATTTCTGGTGCATGTTCATTAACAAAGCGACGGCGGAGAAAAAAAATCATTGTTTCCTAAGTGATCTATTTACACAGAGCTTTTGAACACCTCATCTTTGGAGGAAGCTTGGAATAATGCTGCCTGTATGAAATGCTGAATCGCAGAGGGAGAAGTTTGTAATGCTAAATATTTAATGCTATGCAAATTCAACGTGCCATAAGTGCATTCCAGCTTTAAGGGTGTATTACCATGTCAAACCGTATCCATCTCTAACCTGGATTTCCAGAACGAACTCTCTGGGTGCTTCAGGGCCAATGACACGGTTGTTCCTCAGAGTCCCCGTCTGGTCCAGCGAAAGGAAGCTCCCCTCGTTTCCCGACACAATGCGAAACTCAAAGGGGGGACCGTTTCTTGGGGAGTCTTTATCGCTGACGGACAGCTTCAGCAGTGTGGTGCCAGCCACTTGATTTAGCTGGACGTGCAAAGAGATAAGATGTCTGTGAAGGTCCGCAGTCGTCCAGGTCGATGCGTTTTCAAGAGTGTAGATATGAACACTGGATATGGACTTGCTTTCTAAAGGCCAGTACATACTCCGCAAGAACAGACACATTTGTTCTCTCTCCCAAGACTGCAGGGAAAAGAATGCCATTCTTTTTGCTTGTTGTCACCTGGGCACAACCTTTTTCTTGTATGGTGTCCAACAACTATTGTGTGATTTGCCAGGAATTTGAAGTCGATGTGTTTTAATGAGAAATGTGTTTGTTCCCTTTGAGGACTATGAAATATGAAATGTCCTGGCCTGAACTAACTTTGTTCTTGTTGTTGCCAACTCAAAAAAGAACAAGAAAAGGAACACACAGGGTATCTGCGGGGTCTTAAAAAGTCTTAAATTTGAATTTAAGGCCTTAAAATGTCTCAAATTCTCCTAAAATCTCATAAAAGGTCTTAAAAACAATTGTGAAAGGTCTTAAAAATCTGCATAAAACATGCATAAACTTCAGTCACGCTTTGAAATGTTTCTATTTTTGAGGATGCGATAACAACACGGAACTAAAGTAGGCCGCCTGTGCTGCCTGGTCAGAATTTATCGAGCCCCACTATCTAATGTGCTATGCGCACCCGCCGAATTGCAAGTTCAACAATTTGTGGCTCCAATTTTCCTTCATGTCTTTTGTACTTTTTTGCCAGTATGGATTTGAAATGGGTCTTAAATTGTATTCATTATGGTCTTAAAAAAGTCTTAAAAAGTCTTAAATTTGACTTGTTGAAACCTGCAGAGACCCTGAACACATTTCTCTGTTATTGTGGAGAAAGTACAGGCCTTAACACCTTGAAGTGAAGCAAACATCCTGAAACTTGGTCAGGGCGTAAATAACCTGCTTTGATTAACATAACAGTTCCAATGGCCTAGATCTACACGCGAGCCAAACACACTCAAACCTACCTGTACGACGACTGTAGTGTTGGCAGGGTTGAAAACGGGGGCGTTGTCGTTAATGTCGGACATGTCGATGTTGACAGTGACGGTGGAGGACATGGCAGGGGAGCCGCTGTCAAACGCCTGCACTGACAGAGAGTACCTGGACACCTAGATGTAGAGGAAAGCGAATGAGACAAAGCGGCTGCACCGTATTTACAGTATAGAGCAATATGTCAGAGGCCGTTATATAAGATAGGAGCGCTGGCTGTGCTCACTATCCGTGAAACTACCGAGAGATATTGTATTCTTACCAGTTCTCTGTCAAGCCGCTTATTGACTTTGAGCAGTCCTGTTACAGGGTCAATCCAGAAGTGGTTGCTGCGGTCACCTTTCATGATAGAGTAGGTGATTCTGCCGTTTACCTGACTGTCCAGGTCTTCTGCTAAAACCTAGTGAACACAAAACGCGGGTTTGAAAGGGTGCAGCGAGTAACTTCTAATGATGATTTTTGATGAAATGGTGTTATTATTCTGCCACTGTGTAGTCTTTGTGAACAGAAACCATGTCATTTTTACTTCAACGCAGCATCTTTCATCTGACTGTGTCAAGCCGTGGGGGACAAGAAGCATTTATCCCATCAAACTACTGCACAACCGTGTTTTGTGAGCAGTAGAATTAACTTCTGAAAGCTTTTGCAACACATTTTATGTTGTATCCTTCATTCTAAACACTGTAAATGTTAGGAAAAGAGAGTTATGTGGAGTTAAGAGGCTATATCAGCCTATATTTAAAACTTACGCACTACATCTTTAAGGTAAAAGCTAAGCATAAATATAAGTGACTCAATGTTACCCTTGTAATTGTTTGTCCCACAGACGCGTCCTCACTGACAAGGACATTGTAGATGCCTTGACTAAAGGCCGGCGCGTTGTCGTTGACATCCATTAGTTCGATGGTTACCATGGTAGCGGTGCTGAGGGGAGGGTTCCCGCTGTCCCAGGCCTCAACAGTGAGGTAATAGTCCTTACACACCTCAAAGTCCAAATCATCAGCCACAGAAATGGAGCCTAAAAACATACACAAAAGTACTATCAATTAATAAGATTAATAAGAAATGTAAATTAAAGTCATTAAAGGATCTCTGCTCACCCAGGTTTCTGTCAACAGTGAACTTTCTTAACTCGTTGCCCGACCGAATTCTGTAAGTGATCTCGGCATTAAGGCCGATGTCTGCACTCGTGGCCAAGACTCGCAGCACCTCGGTCCCCATGGCTACGTCCTCGGGCACTGTGATGACGTAGTCCCTCCTCTGGAAGACTGGAGCATTGTCATTCACATCCAGGACCAGAATGGTCAAATCAGCCTGAGGTTAAAATAAAAACAAAAAAAAAAAAACGCAAGAGACACAAATATCAATGGCAGCAGATACTTAAGTCTCAGTAACAAGATTAAAGACAGGTGAAAATCAATCCAAGTCAGCGAACAAAAAAGCCGAAGAGAGAATTTACTGGACACGAGATAAATGTTAAAGATTTGTGGCATTACAGAGTCGGATAAATGCTGTTTTTTGCTGAAATCCAACATTTAGCCCGTTTAGGTTCTGCCAAGTCCATTCTGCTTTTCCACAAACTGTGCTGTTGCAGACACAGTTAATCTTTCTCTCTCTTGTTAGGACATTTTTATTTTTTTTAATTGAGGTTATGGTTGTTATGAATTAGCAGGGCAAAGTATAATCTAATTCAGTGGCTGTGTCGGATGATATTTCACCGTGGCGCACTCGTGCAAAAACAGCATCATGATTAATTTCAAAGAGATCCGTGATCAATTTTTATGCGAATCATTAAGACCGTGACATTTTCCTGACATTTATACTTAGTCCAGGCTCATAACAAGGATCCATGGGGTGTCTTAAAACTATTGGACTGTCTGTTTGACGGGTGTGGCCAGATTACACCATGTATTTCTATGACAGTGTCTCTCTCTTCAATGCATATTTGAAAAGTAAATCAACTTTATGTTGCAGGAACCGATGCCAGAAACACTGTGTGACATCAGTAGTGCTGGCTTTAAACAATGATTTGATGCAGATGGTTAAATCAGGGTTTTATAGGATTGAGGGTGTTGGAAAACCAAGAGCAGCTGCATTTTCAGCAACATTCACCAGTCTCACAAGCAGCATACGGTGCTGGAAAACCTTGTTTCTTACCTGGCATTAACATCCCACCCTGAGTGATCCAATCACAAGTGGGCAGTGCTTTATCTGAAAGGTCCCAATCTGTACATGAATGCATCATTCACAAATCACAATAGATCCATTCAGAGGTGGTCAGAGGAGACGGGGGCCAATTCCTGCCGCATGAATGCAATCCATCCTGACGACAGCGTGAGACCGCCTCCTCAGCTGACGTCCCTTTGTAACCACCGACGGAACATCAGTCGCTATATGTTTTCGCCGGAGTTTGTTTGTTTGTCTGTTAGCAACATAACTCGAAAAGTCACAGACAGATTTGGATGAAATCAGGAAATGTCCGCAATGGGAGCAGGAACAAATGATTACATTTTGGGCGTGATCCGTGGGGGGCTGAGCTGCCTTGGTTGGTCTGCGCTCTCCGAGTGCTTTTCTAGTTTGTTTTTTTAATGGTTCCAAACTTGTTTCATGTTACAGCAGCGTGAGTAGAGCTTTGAGCCACCCGGACTCTATTTTTTTCTACGCACAAACACAGTAACACCAGGCACATATGTACAACCAGATTTGTTCGGAACATAGTTTGTTCTTGACGTGACGTCATGAAGTGTACAAGGGCAGGGGAGGCCAAGATAAACAACGCTATTTCCTCTCCTCCATCTGATTTAAATTCTGTGTAGACAAAGCTCACAAATTCAGGCGTCGCAAAATCTGGTCATCTAAGCACTTCGTGAACCTGAGGACACGAGTCCGGAAATCAGCGCTTGATTAAGTCCTGGACTTGATCACTACAGCACTGTCTCCACTTGAAGCAAGCGCGATGCCAGCGCTGCTACACGTCAAACCATTACTGTTGCCTCTGGCGCTCTTAAAGTGATGTATTTCCCCCGAGGTTTATTTACTCTTATGGTTTATGGTTCGTTCAAACATCCTGAAACAGCCAACACTTTCTCATCTTGTCTCATTGTCTTTTTTTTCCTTTATACATTCCATGCATCCGTCTCTGTCACCTTCCACCTTGTGTTTCTCATTCCACGCACTGCACAGTGACAAAGATGGAAGATTAAGTTTCATCTTAATTAAAATCTACACGGCTCTTTATCTGATCTCCTCTGTGAACAACATGTATTTATTCATTGGCTTATTTTATTCATGTGTGTGGACAGAAATACAGATCGTGCATCAGCAGAGAAAGGACTCTATTGCTGGCAATCGGATTTGTTGTGTGTGAAATCTAATCGCATTATTACATTAAAATGCTTCAATTACCAAACATATTTAGTTTTAATTGATGTTAATTATTTAGAAGTTATGCAAATCACATATTATTCAGAAAAATAAATTTTAACATGTTCTTTTACCATCTTTTGCAACAGAAACAGTAGCTTGGTGTGACTTTGGACCCTTGTACCTGTGAGGACAGTGCCCCCTGTTGGCCAGCTTGGTCAGTGGCTTGAACGCGAACACGATAAGAGTCTTGGCTCTCCCTGTCCAGAGATCGCTCTAGTCTCACCATCCCAGACGATGGGTCGATGGAGAACAATCCACCCACTGAATCCACCAGAGAATAAACCACTGTGCGGTTCAGACCTGAAAAAGACAGGAGACAAATTAATGACCGCAGAAGATTCTCTGTCGGTTCTTCCTCCTGTTCATGGCAATCATTTTTCAATCAGAGAGGGATGATGGATACATGTACAAAGTGCATATGACACCAATGAAAAACGGCACCGCTCCGGGGCGATTCCCATCATCTTGCTCGTGTCACAGTCAGCAGTTTGGATGCTAAGTGACAGAGTGGATTGAAACCACATTTGTCACACGTAAGGAAACCCCTCTGTGTCCATTATCAGCCTTGTTGGAGTGTTTGTGTTGGTTCCTACACGACTGATATACCTTCATCAGGGTCTCCGGCCTGCAGACGGGTGAGCAAAGCCTTCGGCGCCGCATTCTCGAACACACTGGCCAGGTAATGAGTAGACGAGAACAAGGGGGCATTGTCATTCACGTCCAGCACTTGGAGGGAAATGTCAGAGCGGCAGAAGAGTCCGCCTCCGTCAGTGGCTTGAGCGATGAGTTTGTAGGTGGATGTCATTTCTCGGTCCATGGCTGTGGCCGTGCGAAGCTCCCCTGTAAGACATCATAAGCAAACTAAATAATAACATGGGGGCAGATGTTTGCTGTTCACTGCTCCTGTGTTTGTTTGTTCAGGATGGTTTAAAGGCAGACATCGATTGGTGTGTGTGCCAATATAACTAATTGTAATTCTAAGTAATGACTCTGGTGTTTCCCTCGTGGGTCTTGCCTCAAGGTCATTAAGAGGCTGTTGATTTGCAGCATCCTTTGCCATACAACTTTTTGAAATGTGTCTTGGGCCAAAGAAGTAGGTCAAACTAGTCTTTGGTCACTCTGAAATAAGCTTTGTTTCTCCATTATCCAGACAAAGCTCCTGAATCCGTCTCCAAAGGTGAGGATTAAGGGAGTTTTATTTGTTCCCGCACCAAAGCTGCTGTGAAATGCAGGGAAATGCAATGTGTTGTGATTGTTTTGATCATTTTGATTAGTTTTATGTGTTGACTCTGCGATCGCCGATGGGCTGGCTATCCGTCCATGGTGTGTGTTGAGTGAGTCATCTCTGCATCTCCCAAGTTATGGTTGGAGTTTTGTGGAGCTAATAGGAACTATAGAAAGAATGGAACAGACATATGTTATGTTGAATTGTTTAAATTGCAATTAAAAAGCATCTTCATGTACCAGTGTTTGCATCCATGTAGAAATCCTCCACCCCGATACCAAAGAGTGAATATTGAATCTCAGCACTGGAGCCTGAGTCAGCATCTGTTGCTCCAACTGTCAGAATGCCCTTGTTGGAGGAAATGTCCTCGGGAAAAGAGGCACTGTACACGGCCTGTCACAACACACACACACACATTGAGCATCAATTTTTGAAAAAAATAAAGACATCGGTCCAGCAGTGAATCCATAATCCCCACTGACAGAACGAGCGCAGCACTGTTAAGTGGCCCGCGTTGAACCGGCTGCACTTTTGCCCTCACCATTTCACCACCACACAGAAGTGGGACAGTGTCCCACTTCATCACTCTGTTACTTCTGTTCTGTCACATCCTCTGAATGACTGATTAAAACGTACAGCTGAAATGATGGAGATAGGACAATTAATCTACACGCTGTACGTTATAAGAAGAGTTGAGTTGTGACTGAAAAGGCTCTAAGATAATCTGAATGAAGTGCATCAAAGGGTGACTGTGCCCCGTCACTTTTAAATAAATCAAAAAGTGTCACATCATTAATAATGTAAAAAGGTAAAACTACACCTTGTGCCACACATATTATTCTTAGAGGTTCCCAAACCTTTTAGCACCCGACACGCAACAAATAACCAGAGCAGAACTGGGACCCGTTGTCCCAAAGCACATTAAACATGTCCCAATGTTTTCCTGTGCTCTGTCAGAGTGAATTGAACCGATGCTGCAGCTGATGCTGTCAATAAAATCTGTCACAATAACTTCAGGGGTCATGTGAGGAGAGGACATGTCATATTTTATACATCTGAACTATTTTGTACTTCATTCTTTCCAATGTATTTCTTTCTTTCATTATTTAGGTTGTGTGTGTGTGCTTTTCATTTTGCAAGGGCAATATTTATGTGTGTGTACTTCTGTTGTTGACTGTAGAAACTAGAATTCTTGGTAGTATAGTAGTATATGGCTATTTTGTGATTAAACAGAGTCTTGACACTGAATGTCCTTCACCATTCAGTGCTTCTGTGGAACACCAGAGTGACCACGCTTTAGTTACACTCGACTTCTCTGAGAGCAGAGAGCATATATAAGAGGAGACCAGAATTGATTTCAAAGAGAATTAGTAAGAGTTTAAGAAAGAGAATGAAAGTTCCTCAGCCAATTACGTGCAATTGAAAAACCCGCAGAATGATACTAAACCAAATGGGATGTGCCTTGAAGAGCCCAGACTCTCTGTCCCCTTTCACACAGGTCGTCCCTCGCTATATCGGCTTTTGAATGTGCAGTAATAATGCCATTTGTTCGTGTACATTATCTCATTATTTAAAGCAGTATTTTTAGATGTTTCCCTGCACCAGATTCAAATGACCAGATAATCAGCAAGCTCTGCAGAAGCCTGATGACGAGCCATTTATTTGAATCAGGTGTGTTGGAGCATGGAAACTTCAAAAACATGCTGATTCCCCAGGACCTAGATTGAGAAACCCAGAATTTTCTACTGCTATTAACTGTGCTGGATACCTTCAACATTATTTTATCTGAAAATACCTATTAAATTGTGTTACATTATAAAATAGGTAAAGAAATGTATACAAATATCAATAAATATGTAACTAAAAGCACAAATAGTTATTTAATATGAAATTAAAGACAAAATAAATAAAGTTTGGTATGTTTGATCATCTTTTCTATTCATATTGAACCCTAAAAATTGCAGTTTTAATTAATTTTAACTGAATTTGAACTCATGTAGAGAATAATGAGAGAATCAACATCATAACTGAACAAATCTGCAGCCAGTCCTACATTTACATATGCTAATACTATTCAAGACAATAATCTTCTGAGCTGAGCCAAAAGCAAAATTACCACAGAAAAGAAGTTCATCTTTGTAGAAAATGGGTTTTCCTCTAATTCATGAGCCTCTGGCAATCCGAAGATTACAACTGTGTATTATTTCATATTATAATCATGTTTTTTGTAAAGTGCCATATCATAAAGTTGAGTATAATAGCAGTCAATAACATTATTTCTGCACTGTTGTGCTACTTCACGGACACAAAGTGTGTTATAGACTGTTTAATTATGTGCATAATTCATATTTTTGACAAACCACTAATTAGAATCTAGTTAGCCTGGAAACAAATAAGATTAAAGGCATGTAGTGGACCAATGAGTACAAAGTAATGATTAAAAAACGACAGTTTGTCCTGGTTTATGTCGTCACTGAAGTATCTCCTTTTCTATATCGTCTTATCCCTGACCTGGTTGCAGATGGGACTGTTGTCATTGGCATCCATCACGGTAACTTCCACCGCAGTGCGAGCAACATAAAGGCCATCAGTGGCAGTGATGTTGAGCAGATACCAGTCCTGCTGCTCACGGTCCAGTAAACCGCTCACATAAACCTTCCACTCCCCCTGCACGAGGGCCAGGCCAAACACGCCCCGCGGGTTTCCTCCTGTAAATCAAAAAGAGGAGCAGGAGCAGGAGGAGGAGGAGGAAGAGGAGGAGGAGGAGGATTAAAGTGCTGCAGGCAATTCACAGCAAAGACAGACAGAGGTGAAGACACACTGTAGCGGACCTGTGAGCAAAACTGGGAGTCGTATTATTGCACAGGGATCGATGCACACCAGCGCACCACCCAAACCACATGCACACAGAGACACAAATGTGTTTGTGTGCGATCGATAGGAATCCATCAACAAAGTGTAAAATCAGGCATGTGGTGTAGAAACCGTGGCCTTTTTCCGAATTTAACAATCTGACCTTTTATTACAACACTGCGTTTAGAATAATCAGTATGTTGAAATGCCAGATTATATATCATCCTCATCATTATCAGACAGTGTAACGTGAAAGGAAATGACTGTTAATGACTGTCATTTCACACGGTTTTGCAAAAAACTATTTGGGGAAAATGACAGATATAGCGATTGAAATTTGGTTTTGCGATATTATTTTTTTGGTTTAGGCTGAATGTGATGGAGCATTATCATCACACGTCGCCATCGCTCTGTTTTTGAGCTTCTGCTCTCAGGATGTTTAGTGTTCAGGTCAATAAAGACTCAGACAAACAGTTTTTACCCGAGAGCCATGAACAAACTCACTTCTGTTTAAAGGGACAGTGCCATGGAAAAACACAGGAGAATGAGAAATGACCGTGTGTATATGTATGGAAGAGGATTCTGAATTTTAAAGTCAGAAATTCTAACTTTATTCTCAGAATTTCTGACTTTAAAACTCTTTATTCTCAGAAGGACTTTTGACCCTGAAATGCTTCCCAGTCATTTTTGCATTGAGACCCACTTTTAAAAATAACAAGTCACTCTGAAAGGCAGGGTACAGCGTGGACAGGTCGACAGTCTTTCACAAGGTTACATAGAAACGAACAAACATCCACTCTCACACTCACCTACGGTCAATTTAGAGTGTCCAATTTACCTAATACCTAAATCTGCATGTTTTTGGCCTATGGGAGGAAACCGGTGAACCTGGAGGATATTATTATTTTAAACAGGTGAACCTGACATTTTCCAAGACATAAATATTCAATAAGTGAGTCACAACTTTATTTTATATGCATGTGTGGTAATTCTTAAGTAAAAGGCTGAAAGAAAAGCAAAAAAAAAAAAAGCAAATGTATTTCATAAATTTGCCATCTGTGGGTCCTGACCTCGACTCTGGGAATGGATGATAAATGCATTTAAAATGAAAAGATATTAGGAAAATAAAAGGCTTAGTCATGTGTGACATTTTGAGTCTGAATGTATTTAAAATTTGACCTTTAATAAAAGCAACCCCCATTAGGCCTTTTCATCATTTCTATGCATCTCAACATCACGTCTCACGATGTGTTTGGACGAAAAAATCAATGCTTCCTCACCCGTGATGTAAAAGCTGACTTGACGGTTCTGATCGGTGCCGTCTCGATCTCGGGTCTTCAGAACAGCCACCACCTCGCCGAGGGGGTCGCTCTCTTTCACCGCGCCGCGGTAGAGCTCTCTCTCGAACCGCGGCGGGTTGTCGTTGACGTCGGACACCGCGATGGTCACCGCCGTGGTGGAGGAGAGAGACTTGGACTCGCCCAGATCTGTTGCCACCACTTCAAAGCTGTAGCTGGAGGAGGTTTCGTGGTCCATCTGACTCACCGTCGTGATCCAGCCCGTTTTACTGTCAATGGCGAAGACAGAACTGGTCGTGATGGGAGCAGTGGAGGTGCTCACATCCCTTGTCATGTCCAAGTTGTGGGTCAGCAGTTGGCCAAGTCTGTAGGTTACCTGCACGCCAACACATAGGGTATTTTTTAGATAAAGTAGACATATTATACCCTATTTCTCCAACTTAACCATGTTCCCTGGTGTCCTGATGAACATATCTGTGACATGCTTTGGTCAAAATACCTTAAGGATGAAGCACCACAGCAGTTCAATCACCCTGCTGAAAAACAGCCCTGTTCAGAATGCCCGATTTTGAGTGCCTGTCTCTTTAAATGCAAATGAGACACAGGAAACGTCAGCGTCACTGAGGCTCCGGCAGCTAACAGCAGTTAGCATTCGGAAAAGCCATCATTTGCCAACTCTAGCCGGCACATTGCCGTCATATATATAAAATGTAAATCCTCTGAGGCTGGAAGTTTGTGTAGAACTCTGTGCTGCACTGAATAGAACACTTCGAGGACTTCCGCTCTTCCAGATTCTATTCCCCTCGCCTGCATTCTCACGTTTTTTAGGGACAAAGCGGAGCTCTGCGAGATAACAATTCCAGGAATGTCTCATTGTGACGTAGCAAAGAGCCCCCAAGTCAACATCGCATGTTGTTAACTCCTGGACCACAAAAACATGAGTGAGTCATATTTTTTCACACTTTGCCTACTCATAGGGCCTCCAGAGTCCCAAATATAAGTATTAAAATTATTAAAAAGTAGATTTTGCATAATATGTCTCCTTTAAGCACAAAAAACTGCTGTTCTCAAACTCAGGTCTCAAGCCTTTATTAATATGGCCGATGCATGCACATCACTTCACGTTTGTCACCTTGACGAACGAAGCCTTGGTTTTGAAGTTTTACCACGCACTCAACTATTTGAGGCTTTTTTCAAATCGTTTGCTTTCAACCAACTTGAACATTGCTGTCACACACCTGTCCGTTGGAGCCCCAGTCTGGATCAATGGCACGTACTTGAACCACTCTCGTCCCCACAGGCATCCCCTCCATCACTGTTGCGACATACGTGTTGGTCTCAAACTCGGGCCTGTTGTCGTTCACGTCCAGGATCTGCACGATGACGAGGTCTAAAATTGGTCTTTGAATTTCTCACCACATCTTTTTTTTTCAATTACACCTACACATTTCTTTGAAATTTCACTAACTCTCTTTGAATCATTTTGATTGTCTTTGTTTTATTAGAACAGAGGATGCTTTCAGTCTTGAGGTCGACTAATCAAACAGCAGCCACTGTTTGATAAATGATGCCAGTATTGAGTTTTTTTGGCCCATACATTTTCATTTTTTCCTCCATCTGATAAAATAGAACTGTTAAAAGCTAAAGTTTAACTTCGGCAACCAGTTATTGAACAACACTAGAAGTTTTTCTCCAATCTAGATTGTATGTCTGCACTGCTGTACAATTATATACAGGCATTTCAATAGAAATAATCAGATAACTAAATATAAAATACATAAAGCAGTTCATCAAAAAGATTTATCAGCCAAATTAAATCATGGCAAACCAAAGAATTGCTCTCCCAACAAAGTTGTTGAGGTTAAAACACTGATTGTGTCACATTTAGGAGGTTTTATTGGCAGAAATTCAATGTACTAACCATACATATGTTTGTATTAGTGCGTAATCGTGTTAAATAAAGTTCAGTTTGTATCCTTAGAATAAGCCTTTTATAAGTACTGAAGGCTTTCGTGACAGAGGCCACCAGTTTGTACAACAGCTATAATGGACTTTTGCATTATGAAGCAGGAGCTTATTTAGAGAATTACGGTGAAATCTGATGCATAAACCAAGGAAGAAGACATAGGATTTGGGAAGAATGGGTCGACCAACCTTAACCTCCAGGTCCACAGTGGACACAGACTCAATCAAGTCTCTTCTTGTCGTTGCTGCCACCTTGAAGCGGAAGATGCTGACCTCTTCGTAGTCAAGCGGCTTGACCAGGCGGATCAGACCTGTCTCTCCGTCCACATCAAAAGTCCCTCCCTCATTACTGTCGGGCGTCTGTCCCTCCACTGCAGTGAAAAGGCCGTTCTGTCCCGGGCCCATGTACACGGAGCCCAGGGGCGATCCTACCGTCGTGTCCTCGGGGATGGTAAAAGAGTACTGAGGCTGGCTGAAGGAGGGGACAAACGCATCGGCGGGGACGACGTGGATGAACGCCGACACCAGGGAGTGTTTGGGGGGCGAGCCGCAGTCCGTGGCTTTGACGAAGAAGGACAACACGGTGCCCTGGAGGTGGTCCACGGCGCTTTTAGTCATCATCCAGCCGCTGTCTGGCTCCACCTGGACACCAACAACATCACAAAGATGTCTCAATCTCAGTTTAGAAAGAATAATCTGACAATATGTCTTGGGTGGCATCGGGCATGGGATGTATGAGAATTGTCTGTCATAATTAAATGGACCAAATTGAATTGGCGAGCTGGACAGCATGTTCAAGTCACTCATGGGAAATGTTATCCATTGAATGGATGATTCAATCCATGATGGACGGATGAATGGATTTGACTCTCATTCTGAACTTTACCGCTTCATTTTTCAGCCATCTGTTTTCTCTCACCTGCTCCTGTTTCGGATTGTTTACTTTTCCTTTGTTATTGGAGCTTCCACATTCAATTAAATTCATATGCTACTCCTATTTTATATTCACTCGAGTTACGCAGCCCTTTGCTGTTGTGACTTAATTGCGTTTTCCCCTTTTAATGGTGAAAAGTGACGGAAGCATCAATCTTCATGCAGCATCATTCTGATTTGATGAGCAGAAAATGTATAATCTGCAGCAAACAGATGGTTGTTAACTCACTGGAATGGGCAGAGGGGGTATCGTCTGAGGATTTATCATTTATTAGAAATGGAGGGTAGCGGCATTGCTTTGAATTTCAGTATGGCTTAAAAGTTTGGTTTGACTTTTTTTTTCTTTTTAATGGGACTGAGAGGAAGTTTGCGGCTTCGTGTTAAAAGAGCGAGTGAAGAGCAAAATGAACTGACCTCCAGCACATCCACCAGTGACAAGCGTGCCTCACTATAAAGGGAGTAGGTGATTCTTCCATTAGATCCAGCATCAGGGTCCGTGGCTTGGATCTGCGTGACCAGAGAACCTTTGGCTACATTCGCTTTGATACTCATGCGATACTCCACCGCTCTGAACCGCGGGGTGTTGTCGTTCTCATCTCCGAGAACCACTCGCACCGTGCAGAATGATGCGCGACCTGCAAATAAATCGAAACTTATAGACTTGTAGATTCATCCAATATATGCTTCCATACCCTTAGAGCAATGGCTGAGTTTGAATACGATCTAATTAAAGCTGCAGTGTGTAACTTCAAAACACTACTAGACTGAGAAACATGTGGTATGTATGTACTAATGTAACAACACATTAGTTTATATTTCAAAGTGACCGCTTTAATTAATGACATAAGTGAGATTTGATGTCCATTTTTAACGTTTGTCTGTTTGCAATTTTGCCACAACATCTATACAGTATGTTAAACTATTCCGGAAATCTATCTGGTGTCTGAAGTGTTTATATACCTCCACCATCCAGAGCCATAACAGTCAGCACCATGTCCTTGTTGGAGGGATTTTCACGGTCTAACTTCTGAAGAGTGGATATGACTCCATCCGCATCAATTGCAAACTGAGTTTTTCCCAGGTCGTTGATGAAGGAATACATGATCTGGCCGAACAAGCCGGAGTCGTCGTCTGTTGCACGAACCTGCAAGGGAATTTAGGAAAGAGATTCTTATCTTTATATATATACTATTCCACTGGGTTATTAATGCAGTAGGACATGAGGAGTGAGAAAAATGACTTACCTGGATGACCTTTGACCCTGGAGGGGCATTTTCTTGGACCTCAGCCAAGTAAAACCGCTGACTAAACACTGGGCTGTACAGGTTTGCTCCCAGGACACGAACAATCACCTGTGAATCACTGTCACTGTTAGTCGTTATTATAAATATCACATGAAACAGGCTGTAAAGAGACGGCCACCATCAAACATCGTGTGACCAGAAGGTGAGTGACAGGTGCACATGACTGCTATGATTATGTGAACTTAGTGGATTTATTTTTAAGAATTAAGAAGAAAAAATTTGTAGAAAGGCCGTAACGGACTGATATCGGTAGATACTCAAGGCTTTGTATCAATCATGAAAAAGTGGTCATTCCTCGTTATCGTCCTCATCAACGGTATCATTATCATCACAGTCTGCTGTCGTAATCGCAGTGCCATCGCACTTAAAAGCTGATTTCATGTCAAGCTTTAGGAGTGTAAACCAAAATGTGATTTAGGATTACGGGGCAAAACAAGCCAAAATGGGTGAAATGTTCCCAGTGCCAAAACATCCCACATGTTCCACTTGTAATTTACATCAAGAAACAGATGTGAACATGTTTTTTTTCCAGATGGCAGCTCATCCTCTCAGCAAATGTGATATGACACGGACACACATTAACCTCTAACTGTGGAGCGGCTCAGCAGCCAGGACTAGTCCGACTGGTTTAAAAAAAAAATAAATAAATAAAGAAGAAGATGCAAATGCTTGTGATAAAGTGGAAAGCGAGGGAGTTGCTAAAGGAGGTCACACGGAATGAGGCGCATGAAAATAAAAATGGCAAATCCGTTGACAGGACTGAACTGGGAATGCTAAGAAAGTGCCTCACCTGAGCGGTGTTAGTGAAGACTCCGTCTGACACAGACACGTTGAGCTGATACACCACTTTCATGCCTTGTCTCCTCTTATTAGACAGACTCAGCACTCCTGTATCCGACTGCATCATAAAAGTCATCCGCTCGTTCCCTGAGAGAATGCTGTACCTGCAGGCAAATTCAGAGGAAACATGAGCACACTGATGATCACGTTGAATGTTGTTACTTTGTTTTTACAAGCTGCTGGAAGTCAAAGTGTACGTTTCTTTTAGCGGTAGAGCCAAACCAAAGTATTTATTCAAATATTATTTCATTAATTGGCCAAATCGGCTAATCACAGTAAAACTATTAAAGTAGACATATTATACCCTATTTCTACTAGTTCTCTGGTGTCCTGATGAACATATCTGTGATGTGCTTTGGTCAAAATACCTTAAGGATGAAGCACCACAGCAGTTCAATCACCCTGCTAAAACAGCCCTGTTCAGAATGCCCGCTTTTGAGTGCCTGTCTCTTTAAATGCAAATGAGACACAGGAAACTACGTCAGCGTCACTGAGGCTCCGGCAGCTAACAGCAGGTAGCATTTGGAAAAGCCATCATTTGTTGACTCTTGCCGGCACATTGCCGTCATATATAAAATGTAAATCCTCTGAGGCTGGAAGCTTGTGTAGAACTCTGTGCTGCACTGTGGAGCGGACCGAGACCACCTCTTTTTAGCGGTCTCAGTCTGCTTGATTTGGTGCGGACCCGAGTGCGATTGATGCTATCACAGCAACGAAAACGAAACGAACTAGAGTTTTTGGTTCGAATGGATCGTTTGGTGCGCACCAATTGCTGTTGGTGTGAAAGGGCCCCTAGATCACCCCTTCAGGCCGGTCTCGGAGCGGTTGATTTGGTGCGCATCAAAGTACTAAGATTACATTCACACCAACGCAAACGAACCGAACCAAGGGGCCAAACACGTTTGGTATTAAAAAGTAGATTTTGCATAATATGTCTCCTTTAAAGTCAAGTTAAAAGTTTATTTCTATAGCTCTTTTAAAAGCAACTTCAGTTGATCTTAGTGCTGTACAAACAATAGAAATACAAACTTAGTTTGGTCATAGCCTGCATTGATTTTAGAAGACTGCCATTGGAATCAGCTACAGAAAACCCTATATCAGTCCATCTGTTTTCTTATTACGTCTGTGACCAAAACTCAAGAACTGCGCTTTTTCAAACACAAAGAGAGAAAGTTTTTAGAAAAGATTAAACTCTGTTCAATTGAAAACCATGTACAAATAATTCCTATCACCACTGGTGGAGCAAGCAAAACAGCAACACAGGGCCTTTTCAAAGCTTTTCCTTTGTGTTACCTCAGCCTCTGAGCATCACAGATGTCAGCATCCGACGCCTGAACACAAGTCACAAAGTGTCCGCGGGGAGCGAGCTCGCTGACGAAGGCCTCGTACAAGGCTTGGCTGAAATTAGGTGGGTTGTCGTTGGTGTCAGTGACAGTCACAGTTACACTAACATCGCTGCCGAGCGCCGGGTCACCACTGTCCGTCGCTCTGACAATGAAGTTGTAGCGTTGGGCGAGCTCGTAGTCGAGCAGGCGTGCCGTGAATATCAGCCCGCTGTTGCCGTCTATGTGAAAATAGTCGCTGCTGTTGTAGATGTCAGACAGGATCTGGTAGCTCACCATGGCGTTTTTCTCCGAGTCTTGGTCCTGAGAAAACACCTGCAGTGAGAGTAAAGATACACTTTTTATTGCCTCATGCATTATTCAAGATGTTTTTTTTTTTTATCCTGATATACTCAATAGCATATAGAGACAGTAGCTTTCCCTATTGAGTCCTAATGGAGGGGAGTAAATAACGGTGCAGGTTACGCTGAGATGAGATGAGAAAACAGAACGAAAAACAGTTGTTGAACACCCAGAATGAGAATCTGAAGACTCAGATTGAATGTCAGATAATCAATTACCAAAGCTTGAAGGAGTAAAAACAATTTCAGAAGTGAGGTGGAGGAGTTTTGAGTTGCAGAGGGAAAAAAAAAATGTAATTACATGGTTTGACCTGTGAAGTGAATGATTGGAATTTTCATCCCAGGCACGGCAAACATTGGTGGGATCCACTTTCTCAGACTGCCGTCTGGATCCATGTAGAATTTAATAACACAGTCAAATAAGACAAATCACCATTTTTTTCATTGACTGGATGAAGAAATTCGAAGTGTCCTACGTAAACCGTTTCTCAGGGCAATAACAACAGTTCATATATTATTGACCAAAGGTCAAGAGATTCAACTGGGCAATTTCTGTGGACGCCAGCTCCCTATGCATAAATAAACAGGCATTTAATATTCATACGCACTACTGGTGAAGTTAGTTTTGAGTGTAAACAACCATTCAGGAAGATCACACACAATAGAACCACGGACACAGACCTGTAACACTGTCGTTCCAATCATAGAGTTCTCAGGAAGCACAGCGGAGTATGAATTGTTCCGGAACAAAGGCGGGTTATCGTTGACGTCCAGCACAACTACGTCCACGTCGACCTCAGACTTTGCCCCCGTCAGCGTATCTGTGGCCTTCACCGTTAGCCGGTAGTACTGCGTGGTCTCGTGATCTAAGGGGTAAACCACGCTGATGATGCCTGTGTCGAAGCCGATGTCAAACTGGAGGGAAAAGTCTCCGTCGCTGATGCTGAAGATGATGCTCTGGCCTTCAGGACTGGTGGCGTTGATGCAAAGGACGGACGTGGACACGGCCACGTCCTCTTTGACCGTGACGCCGTAGAAGGGCTTGTCAAACACCGGCATGGCTTTGTTGACGACGGTCACGGGCAGATCCACCTCGCTGGACAGAGGTGGGAGGCCGCCGTCGGTGGCCACGACGACCAGCTTGTACTCTGCGTTCGATAAATCTGCTTCAAAGGTCCTCTTTAAGCTCAGCTCTCCTGTTACACGATTCACCTGCATGGAAACATTAGTTTAATTTGATAAGTTTTTAAATGCAGAACAACAAAAAGCAGCATTAATATCCCATGTATTGAAGAAAATAACATTTGGTGTGTGGAAAAAAGCACTTCCACATCCATATACTTTTTCGCTTACTTTCAGTTCATGTTTAGAGTAAGGTTACAGTTGGAAATATCAAAGATATCTTAGATGTTATACAACTGCAAACTGCTCAGATATTCAAACGTGTGACTGTGAAAACAGCATGTTCATGGCCTCAAATTCCTGCACAGTAATTAAAATAGGCTAACACAAGAGAAAAATGCTGATGTGATTTGTGAGCAAGAAGATGCTCAAGTTTCCTCAGGATTTGAAATGCCCTTCTGGAAGTTTTGCTTGTACATGTTTAACATGTTTGTAGCAGATTTTTGCAAAAGCTCAAACGATGTAGATCTCACCTGAAAGTTCCTGTGCTGCTCTTTGAGGCTGTACGTCACTTCTCCATTCAGACCGTAGTCTTTGTCAATCGCCGACACCCTGAAAATAGCCGATCCTGGCTCTGCTTCCACCTGCACTGCAGCGTAGTAGGGGAGGTTCACAAACTCCGGAGCATTGTCGTTCGCATCCTCCACCTGAAGTTTGAGTTGGAGAGTTTAGAGAGAGGACAACAAGAAAAAAAAACTATTTTACAGACATATTTCCACTCCCACCTGCACTTGCACCATCACCCTGGCCACTCTCAGTATCTCGTCTTCTCTGTTGACCTCCACCACCAGCTCGTAACGCTCCTTCTCCTCTCGGTCGAAAGGCACGCCAGTGGTGAGCACCACTCCACAGGTCGGCCGTATGGTGAAGCGTCCGCCGGGATTCAGCAGAGTGTACTTGAGCGGCTCGTTGAGGCGATGGCCGACCGTGTTCACAACCGTCACCATGGTGACATCGGGGACATTCTCTGGGACCGAGGCAGAATAGACCGGGAGGGTGAAGAGGAGGCCGCTGTCTATGGTTTCTCTGACAAGTACCGTGACTGATGCCATGCTGGAGAAACGTCCATCCCATACCTTGAAACGGATAAAAGCAGATGCCTTAATATTTAACTTTATACTGTATATGGCAGTGGACTCATTGGTTTCCATGTTCAATGCCATGTTGTCCTTGTGTGTGTGTGGATTTTCTCTGGTATTCTAGTTTCTTCCTACAGTACAAAATACATAAAGGCTGTTTGCAAAAAAGAACTCAGTTTGAATGGAAATCTATGTATAAATGAGTCTACTTTTCACTTGACTGTTCACATCACACGAGTATTGCTCAGTAGGTGCCTGGCTGCAGGCCACATCATTGGCTTTCAGATTTTAAAAACTGACCTGGCACCAGTCAAATCACAAATCTCAAGGCAGACTCTGTTTTTTTAAGCTGGACTTTATGTTAATGTTTATTAATTTTCCTTGCTGGTGGTGCTTTTTAAAAATATTCTATTTGATTTAGTTCTGTAACTCTTCAACTTTGCTACAGTGAGCCGTCTTGGCCAGGTCTCCTTTCACAAAGACATTTTAATCTCAAGGGACTTCCATAAAATCTTGCTGAAGTATTCTAAATGGAGACGGTGATTAACCACAGTGTGTTGCACAGCTGACCTTGTGCTCTCTCCTCCTAGTGGAAATCATTAATATGAAGCCAACCACATGCTGACAATCTAAGCCAGTGACAGGATACAGAAGACAATCTAATAGTGTGACATGTCTGCTGGTGTCCAGTCACTTACCTTCACATTAAAGCGATAAGTGTCTTTACTGAGGTTCGGGCTGACAATGGTCACGACTCCAGTGAAGCGCTCCACAGAGAAGAACTCCACGTTGGTATCCACAAGAGAGTAAAGAAGCTTTGGCGTGAACAACTTCTCAGAGTCTGGGCTGAAAAGTGAGTCAGGGTCAACAGCATCAACCCTAATGACCTCGACTCCCATGTAGGTGGGAAGGAGGAGGACCGTCTCATAGGAGTCCTGAGAAAACTTGGGAGGGGAGTCGTTGATGTTGTTCACCTTCGAGCGGGCAGCAAGAGAAACGCACATTTTACAAGGAGGAATCAAAGTGCTTTATGAGGCAGTATAAGCTCATTTATAGACCTTTTATTTACCTTTATAAACACCACAGCTGGGCTGTCAGCAGTCCTAACAGGCTGACCACTGTCTCGAACATGAACCCGGAAGACGAACTCAGAAAATGTTTCATAGTCCAAACTGGCAATTGTTCTGAAATATTAGAATCATTCAAATGAGAATAAACTCCTGAAAGAATGAGCTCTATCACAATACACAGATAAATGACACTGGTTTACCGTATCGATCCAGTCCCAGAGTCCACGCTAAAGAACATGCGGGCGGTGTCGTCTATGATATGGAACCTTAGCAAGGCGTTGTGATTGCGGTCTGCATCGGTCGCCTGGATGACTAAAGGGCTACCGTCTTCTCCCAGGACCACACTGTTGACCGGAGCAGCCTCACTGATTTCACCCACGTACCTGATGTAAGAAAGGAGAGGTACATGTACCACTGAAAACAAGGTCAGAAATGAGTGGTGTCTTGGAATGCCTTGAAATGATCTGAAATAGCTCTCGAAATTTGCATTGCTGTGTTTTTTCTTTAATGCCACCAAATAGATAGTTAACTTTTGAAACTCTTCCTCCCATGCACACCTGTGGCATTGTTTGCCAGCAAGCTGACACTGATGCTCACTGACAACAACACGGAGCAGTTTATCAATAAAACACCTCCAGATGACGTAACTGAAACAGTCATTGATGCTGGGTCTTCCTTGGCATCTAAAACAGCCTTCAGAGACGATACAAAGCAGATCTACTGACAGTGTGGGAGCACATTTTACTGTATTTCCCTCCATTGTATCCTATGGGAGTGCATTTGGCATTACATTTCATTCTAAGGTCTTAAAATCCCTGAACCCAGGCAGTACACTGATAGAAGGAACTAGGTTTTTTCCCCCCAGATAATAAAATAGTGAGAGTACTAACAGAGAGAGACAGAGAAGGAGAGAGAGTAGAGGTTTGGTTTGACCACCACTGATACCTGATTTGTTTGAAGACAGGAGGGTTATCGTTGACATCGCCCACCTGGACCACCACAGTGGTACTGGCCTCCAGTCCAGCCATGCTCAGAGCATGCACCACCAGAAAGTAGGATGTTGTTTGCTGCCAAAAGAAAAATAAGGGAAAACCATGGATTTTGTTGTGTAAAACTCATCATCACTCAGAGAGCCGTCTTGAAAGCTAAGTTTAAAAGACTTAAAAAAAAAAAGACATGATGCTCACAGAAGTTTGACAAGTGATTAGGCTTTTAATGACTCCTTGAGTGTCATAAGGAGAAGAACTTGATGAAAAGAACACCTCCACAGTGGAGAGTGGAGTGGTTGTGTAGCAGCCATTAGCAAGGGGAACGCATTGCACTGATTGAGGGAAGATTAGATGCCATTCAGAGTCAAGTGTCAAGGTAATGTCACTGAAACAGTGTCTGGTTTTCACAGCAAGACAGTTATTCAAAGTGGACCTCAAAATCCATCACAAACTCCTTCAAGGAAACTCAAAAGTGAAACTTTTTTGAAAGGCGCTCACTGAACATAATTGAAACGTCACTGAAATGACTCTTGCCATGCAACGACAGCGCATTAGTATTTGCAGGAAGGCTTCAGGGGTTGTTTGTCCGTCTCTGTGCAACAAAAATCAACAAATATGTAATTTCCCCAGCGCACAAATGTTTCCTTATAACTGTATCTGCATGCATGAGAGTCTGCAATGAGTTTTGGCAGATGGCGTGAATCTGCTGAAATGAAAATCATTGACAAACCTCAAAGTCAAGTGGTTTGCGTGTGCTGATTACGCCAGTGTGATGGTTAATAATGAAGCAATTTTCCTCGTTGCCCCGGTTGATCTCGTAGATGACCGCTGAGCGGCTGAGGGCGCCGACGGTCGTCACGTACGTCCCAGTTGTGCAGTTCTCCATTATCTGCGGACACAAGGTCACCAATGGTGTCATTTCTAGGCACTTTGATGACTTATGTGCTATGACACAACAATTACAACAGTCTGGCCAAGTAATTTGATTGGAAGAGAGACATTTTATGAGTGTCAAGCAATATCATCTATCTATAAATGTTAGGGAAGTCCATCTGGCTGTTATTAGTATAACTGTCCAATGGGTCGCTTGACAGGCCTCAAACTTGGCAGGTGACTTACCAAGGGCACCGTTGTGTGCAGCGCCGACTTTGACATTGTTTGGACAAGAAATGCCAGAGATATTGGTGGAATTGCAAAAGATGTATCGCTTAATAAAGAGATCTGTCATCATTTGTCAGTGTTAATGTTGTCATGTCATGAAATACACACAAAAATATACCCCCCACATATATAAAAATACTCCTAAACTGGCACACACTGAACAAGATCTGCTCTAGATAGAGTTAAATTATGAATGGTCGTCAGGGGAGGACAAGTTATTTGAAGAGCGACGGGATCCAATATCCCTGGTAGCATCTCTCAAAAAACATCTGAGGAATGTTCCACTGGGTGCAAAAGCTTTCTATTATCCGCAGCCCAGGAGGGAAGTAGCTTGGACAAACACCTTCTGGTAATCCACCGTCCCCCAGAGAGTAAACCAGCTGTCCCGAATCTTACTCCAGGTGTGCAGAGGGGCAGGAACACACATATTTTACATCAACTACAGCCTGAGAGCCACGGCCACACAGAAACTGAATTGAGGCAAGGGAGATGATGGCAGTGAGTGGGCACGGGTGGTTTGATGTTGATTTATTATGCGTTGTCATCTCAAAAAAATGTTGCCTAGACAAAAAAAGTAAGCGTTTAGTCTGGCAGGTATAAAAGCTACTGGAGAACAACCAGTGAGTGCAGGGAACAATGGCGATGTGCACTGTCAGATCAAGCTGTGATATCTTCACAGTCATGCTGCTATTCAGACAAAACAGCACCCCGCCCTGTGTGATGTTGCCTAATTCAATATCTGTTCAGGGATTTACAATTTCTTTCCTTCCTTACCATATTCCACCATTCCCTGACTCCATCTATCTCATTCTTCCAAGTCCTTTCTCCCAAACATGCATCATCCATCTTTCCTTACCTCAGCCTGATACTCCCTCTGAGAAAATGCAGGAGTGGAAAACTCAGACAGGATCAGGGAGACGCGAACTGAAGCTGTGGCCATTAATGGAGGAAATCCGCTGTCTGTGACACGAACGGTGAGCGTGTAAAAGCCCACACAGGTGAGATCCAAGTCTCTGGAAATGAAGATAAGGCCTGTGGCATTATCAATGCCAAACACACCGCCGGTGTTACCTGCAAGTGGCAGCAAGGTTAGAGACTTCATTACGGGGGAAACGGTAAAAGAAAAGACACCAATAAAGTCATGAAATAAAGACAAGATAAAAACTTCAGATGGTCTCGCACCTGCTTCGATGGTGTACATTAGCTGCCCATTAATCCCATTGTCTTTGTCTAAGGCCGTCACCTGCAACACAGACGTTCCTACGGGAGACGACTCATAGGCCACTGCGTCGTATACGGTGCTGGTGAAGTATGGGATGTTATCATTGGAGTCCTCCACCGCTACCAGGATGCGAGCCAGGTCACGGTTAAATGGAAATTCCTGATCCTTGACCTAAAGCAGCATCAGGCAAAATGAGAGAGACGCATAGGGACAGGGCGGCAGCGCGGCAGGAGGCTATAAATGACAGAAAGCAGCTAAAATTAAGTGAGACAGCCAGAGCTGCCAAGAGGTGCATTACTTGGAAGAGAGAGCACAGGGACACACATTAACAAACACACTCAGGCTCACAGTAACAAGCACACACACACATTTCTCCTCACCATGATAGTAAGGATGTGCTGTGTTCTGGCTTCATAGTCCAGCCTGTCCGCAGTGTAGACCACTCCAGTACCCGGGTTGACCCTGAACAGTCTCATGCTGACGGGGTCCACGCTGCTGTAGATGGTGAAGCTCAAACGGGAACGCTCGTCCACGTCGGTCGCTCGGACCCGCAGCAGCTCCACGTCCACCGGCACGTCCTCCGAGACGCTGACATCGTAGGCGGCCTGCGAGAAAACTGGAGGGTTGTCGTTGCTGTCTTGGATGCGGATGAACACCTGAATGAGACAAAGAGGAGTTTAAAAACTCAGTGAAGTTGGTTACAGTGTTAGAACTGTGCATTAGAAAGCATCTGGCAATATGATATGTATCCTGATTAGGACTGCAACGATTATTTTGACAGTCGAGTAATTAGTTCGTGTGTTTTTTCAATAATTAAAATAATTAAAGCTTCTTCAATATATTATGGTTTCTTTCCCCCATATAACATAGAAATCATTAAAACTGAATACAGACAATTGCCCACATTTCTGGCATTTTACGGACCAAACAAGTACTCGGTTAATAGAGAAAATAATCGTGAGTTGCAGCCCTAATCCCGATACCGGGCTTATGATATTACACATTGTGATGTACTGGGATTTTACCCCATTTTTTTAATTATTTTAAAGGAGCTATATGTAAGGAATGTATTATATTCAGTCATAAAGCGAGCTAGACATGTCATCAGAGAGGAAAAATAATGTTAAAATAAAATGCTAATTTTCCTTTCCAGCTCACAAACCAATGTTAAAATCAATGTTATGGTTTGGTGATATGCCCACCACCCAATAACACAGCTTGTAGGACTTCAACACTCAAGTTGCCAGCAGAGCTACTCAAAGAGCTGCAGATTTGGTTCATAATGCATCAATGCTAAACATTACTAAATTTGAAAAGCCTCAGTGACCCTCTAAAAAAGGTCTCGACCTGAGGAGAGGAAGAGAAAGCTTTTCACAGCCCTGTCTTATCACCTTTATGACTTCTCTATTCATGTGATAGTTGTCCACTGTTGCAGACACACTTTCACTTTCAATCTCACGCTAAATTTAGCCAAAGACGGAAGGACAGGTATGTATGAAAACACCAAATAGTGCAGCTCTGTGCTGCAAACTATGTTTTGTAGTACCACTACAGGAAGCTCCGCGGGATAAATAACAATGTTGTATCATATATGTATAACCTATATCCGGCTTGACCACAAGCCTGCTGCCATCTACTGGACGGAGGCTATGATGCTAAAAACAAAACACTATCAAGAATATTAACATATTAATATCATGCTACAATCGGTGTTTCCCAATATTGGCCCCTGAGGACACTGCTACAAAGAATCATTATGTATCGCATATGAATTAGCACAATATTTTAGAGTATCATTATTTTCTCACACAAATATCTAGCTCGAGTGCAGATGAAGCTTCAGTGACTGATAATACTTTATACAGCTGTAGGGTAGTATTGCCCCCTTGTTCCCTTTAATTTGCAAGATATGATTGAACATATAATTACAATCTTTTTCACCCCAAGGCAAAGCGATTGTTTACATTCTTACATTTCTATGCTGCAGATTGTGTTTTGCCCATGAGCGATGCGAGCAATATCTGGATTTACACAAACACTTGACCTTTACTTGGCCGGGGCTAATCCCATTAATCGAGTGATATCAAGGATTTTCCCCTTACAAGGCAGACTTAGCGGGCCAGCCAAGGCAGCAGGAGCACAGGAAGTGTCAAAGACGGAGCATATTTCATAGTCAGCAAGAGATAATTTCAGAAAATAGGGGGAGTGCAAGAGTGGGGAGGAGGAAAGATGAGAGTAAACAGCTCGCCGAGGAAGAGGTAACAGTAATTGAATTTGATGTGGGTCTGGGAGTGTATAAATGGTGGTGCCAGTGCATAACAAATCAAAAGTGTGAGTAACCTGAGCTGTAGCAAAGTTGGTCCCATCTGTCACCTGAATAGTCATGTTGTATACAGACTGCATTTCTGCATCCAGGGGTTTGGCCACCACTAGCGTACCCACACCTACTTGAAGGTCAAACTGCATGTCAAAGCTCCCTGGAATCACACACACACACACACACACACATATATATATAGCGTTTCAGTCATTTGGTATTCACTTGCCGTGCTAAACTCAGGTGCTCTAAGTTATTACTGTGTAATTGTTTTGGCCAGGTGCCTGCATCTGGAGCCTGAGGGTGAGCGAAATAAAACAAAAATGAGCTGAAATGCAATGCAATGTAGCAGCGGACCCACTTGGCAGCCGAGGAGCTGTTAACAGCCACACAAACATCTGTCTTATCACTCCGAAACACAACCCATCTCAGAGATCAAAAACCTGCAGCCGGGTCTTTTTTCCACAGGCAGGGAGTGTACAGTTTAGAGGCTTAATGTTTGATTAGAGGGAGGGCGAGGGTTGATGGGTGTTCGGTATTCAGCACCATCCTGCGTCTCACTTCAGCTTCTCTCTCGAGATATCTTGGAGCCTGAGCTGTCCTCAGCATATGAATACTGATTGGGCCCTTTTTTTTCCCCGCAGAAGCACTGATGTGTGTTGAGTTGGAGCAAAGCACGGGGATTTATGCTTTGTTGTTTCTTTCTTTTTTTTTGAAGGGGGGTGGGGGGGTGAGGATAGGATGGTCAATAATACACTATGGGGGGGATCTGTCTCACTGGGTTTAGGAAAACAGAAATTATAGTCTGTGGGATCTAAATAAAAGAAATATCCTGCCTGTTAGAGTTGCCTCCACGGTGGCCGTGATCATGCTTCACAGGTAGTTTTAGTATTAACTGGTGAAGTAGCATCTGTGCTACAGAGTGTTTATATGCACAGTAAATAAACTGTGTTGTCTCGTCAAAGAAAACTGTATGGCGACCATTAATCTTTACTCCTTTTGTTATTATTTAAGATAAACAGCCTTGAATGTCTTTATCAAATCAGTTACAGACATGACAAATAACCGGGAATTTCTCAACTAGCATCCAAACAAGAATGGATATAAATAGCGCGACAATGAAACAAAAAGATATGGATGTAAATGAGATTTTCCTGAATGACACAGACATATGTTAAGGGACTTCTTAGAGGACTTCTCTTATGGAGAATCATTGTTATTGATTTGGCGTTTTATCTCCAAAGGAATGTTACCTGGTGAAGGTACATGTCGTATATATACTCTATTATCTCTGGTTTTGGTCTCTACACTCTTAGAAATAAAAGTGCTAAGTCAAACCATATAAGGTTCTTCGGCTTGTCCTCATAGAAGAACCCTTTTTGGCTCCAGGTAGAACCATTTTATAAAGGTTCTACCTGGAACCCTTTTAAAACCCTTTGTCCAGGAAAGGGGTTTTAAAGGGTTCTTACTGGAACCATTAATGTTACCAAGAACCCTTTTCTGGAAAGGGTTTTTCAGAAGCAAATGTTTTCCTGGTAGAACCTCAGCCCTTGTAGAAGGATCCTTTTGGAACCCTTATCAATAATAATAAAAATAAGCATCATCTATTTTAATCATTTATTTTCACCAAAAATGAAAAATGTCCAATAACTCTTTGATCCGAGAGTCCTGGACAAGCTTTGTGTTTTAAATTATGTAATAAATCTAAAGCAACTGGCCATAAAATCCTCCTAATAATGTCACAGAGACTCAGGAATAATGTTCATATAACAAACTGAACTCACCAACAACAGTACAGACAAAATATTTGCATTAAAAAAAGTATTTTGCAGACTGCAAATCATGTTTATGTTTTGAAATCATGTTTTGGCATGTGGCGCCACCTACCGCCGTCTACCAATCATTGAAGTCAGTAGATTCTCAGCTGCCGAGCAACCATGGGTTGCCAGTTACATCAGAAAACGAAACCTAAAAGACCCTGGTATTTTAAATTCGAATGTAGTAACCGTTTTTGGCCACATTCTTACATATGGCACCTTTATCAACTTTATTAGACCACCCGTCATAAAATTGAGGAAAAAACATAAATATTCGAGAAATATTTCAAAAACTTGTTCAAGACTAAAAATGTTGATTTTAGTTATTTGCAAATAACTGGGCTTCTTCTCTGAGAAGTCAGAAATTAATCAAGCATAACATTCAACCACTAAAACTTTTTTTTTCTGTTCAGGAATGCAAGTAAATAACTATAATTTGACATCTTAATCATGTGCTTTACTAATTTTTTTTGTAATGGATAACTAATTAAAAATGATAATTTTGGTTGAATAGCTTCTACATACATTACAGTAACATAAAAACAATGATTTGGATAATTACCAATGCTGTTTATCTAGGGCAGCAGTCGCTTTGGGTGATGGTCTAATACATTTGTAAAGCATTATACTCGCTATTATCTCAGGTTTTTTCCTGAGGGACTTTTTAATCCTACATTTTAACCAGAAATGTTCCAATATCGCTTTGATCAGGGAGTCCTGGGCAGGGAATAAAAGAACGTTGTATGTAAATATGAGCAGGGTGAAGAAAGATAAAGAGCACATTCGAGAATTATGACACATTAATAACACATAGACACTTTAAGGTTCATCTGTAGCTGGGTATATAGATCACAACATCACCTTTAAACGTAGAGAAATCTCTCAGAGGAAGGAAAAGCGCATCACATCCCCTACATACTCACTTTCAAAGGCAGCAGCATTGTGGCTGAACTAATGGCTTAAACCTGTCCTGCATGGGGAAAAGATATCAAGCTTGTGGTGTTTGTGTGAGCATCCGTTTTTTTTTTTTTTTTTTGCAAACACAGATCAATATGTACTGCCCTTGGGCATACAAGGTCCTGCTGCTGCATGCTACATTTCCTGAATTTTCAGAGTTTCTCTGCACTGGAGGCATGTAGAGAGAACGAGTGTGTGCTTTGACCTAACCTGTGTCAAGTGAGCAGTTTCCTCCACACGCGTTTTGTGGAATGTAGAACATTTCTCTGGCGAGTCGTCCACCTGAGAGATGGAGAGAGCAGACGTTTGAAAGGGAAAAACAGATTTCTTTCTTTTAATATTTATGTATTCAAGGGTATTCAAGGTTTGCATCATTCACAGCATTCACTCTGCAACACTGGCGCTTCCGCATTCATACATGTTATTAAGTAATGCAAGCGGACTGCGCATCAGAATAAGCCGGCACAGGAAGGGAAATGCGATCCATGAATGTTAATTTGAGTCCAGAAGTTGGAGAGAAATACCGTCTTACTTTGAGTGGAAGGGAAAAAAAATAATAAAATATTAAACAGCTTTTCCTGTGCAATTATCCCACTGGCATTAACAGCGAGAGTGGAACATGAAATAAATCCACCACATTTGCGTTTTTCTATCTTTTTTAAAGAATAATCAACTGGAAATCTACTTGCTTTCATATTGACATCTAAGTAAAAGGAACTGGGTTTTCGTCAAATGTTTATTTAAACTGAATTCATTGTCTTCTTCTCCAGCATACTCAGAGTTTGCAGGAGCACAAGATGTTCTTCCTCCATCATCACCATCTCCATTGTGCGACAAAACCCGTGAGACATACAATGTCCTGAACAGACATGGCCATGTGTAATTATAATAATTAAACTGAACTCCATGAAACTACCAGGGGGGCTTTTAATTTTCACAATCTGATTTCGATCATGACAAACATCCAGGAGAATAATGGACGTGGCATTTTTGGAGAGGTCCTGCACTGTTAACATGCACTGCATGCTGTGAAAAGTGTTGCCTCCAGTGTGTTTACTCGTTCAGGTCCAACTAAATAAATAAAAACATCATCACGATTATAATTATCATGCACATGCTGCTATTAATAAAATATAGAATATTTTATGTATCCCTCAAGAAGCTATTTGAGGTTAAAGTCTCTCTCTTTCTCGCTGCAATTCCTTATTTATTTATTCCACATATAAAAATACAAGAAAGAAAAAATCAAAGTCAAATAAATCGGGTGAAGACAGTATGGGCTTAACACCTAAGCCTCAAAATGTCCGTCTGGGCATTTTTTTTTTTGCTTATTTTAATGGTAAAAGAGCCAGAAAATGTCCTGTGAGTAAGTGCTTTCGCCCATTTTTCCAGAATAACTTTCAATATCTGGCAGTTATTTCCAATGTTCTGCATGTTAAAGTAGTGCATGAACAATTTAAAATGAAGAAAAGCAAAAACATTTTATTTAAAAAGACACTGCAGCTGTACATGAACACCAGATTTTGCATGTTCTATTTACATCGTCTGCGATACGCTCGGTGTCAAAGGGTTAAATAAAGACCACATCCAGGAAAATAAACAATTACCAAAATGTTATATACATATATTATTTAATTTGGTCGTGCTGCTCAGCGAAATACAAATGTTATTTGAAGGACATATTATAAAATAGGTACAAATAATGTTAAGCTTCTGTTCAAAAGCCAATATACGGAAAGTTGATTGTTTTTTTGAGCTGATATAAGCTGATTGTTTTCAGCTTTTTTCCCCACAATAAGATGATTTCCTAAATTTAGATGGAAATTACTGGCACCATCATTTATACACTCCCTGGCCCACATCAAATTCAAGCAAGATACCAGCTTTAACAAACTTGAAATACTACTTATTTTATTTTGAATTTATTTGAATCATTTTCTTACCAATGATATTGAACCAGACAGGCGCGCTCGACTGGCTGACCGCGACGACTCCCACCGGCTGAGCTACGGTAGCCGTCTCCAAAATTGAGAAGTTGTAGTACCTCTGGGTGAACACTAGGGGCAGAGGTGACGGCACGGGTTTGCGTATCCACTCGACATGGAGCTTGACGGTTGACCATAAAGGAGGTTCGCCGCTGTCCTCTGCCTTTATCTACGACAGAGAGAGACAACAACACAAAAGAGCCAATAAATCCAAATTAAGAGCAAAACAAACTGTAACAATGAGTGGAAGTAGTCGTCTTCATCGGTGCAGGGAGTCGATTTAAAATTGATTCACTTCTCGTCTTGATCTCAAGTGTAAGAATATATGTATTCAGGTCAAGCAAACATCATGAATGTGTTAGAATTCCAGTCTCGACGCTTCGCACAGATTGTCTGATCTCGCAGAAAGAAATCTATACCCGTCTCCTGCGCGCTGACACTACCTCCACATTTGCATACACCTGCACGTCAGCGACAACGCCCCCATCATTTAGTGAAATCTGGTATTGACCTCGAAATTGATCTCAACAATTACACGGTGTGGCTGTGTCGCCCGCCAGACTTCAAATAGCTTCTCCTGACTTTCCAACAGTGAACAGAGATTTTCTTGAAAGAAAACCAACGAAAAATGTATATATATAAAGTGTGACTATGAAAGATGCAAACATTAAACACTGTTCCATAACAGTTTTTGTCAAAATGATTGTTTATAACCTGTCTCCTACATCTAATCAAATATTTATTATGACATGTGCTGCAGGTCTCTCAGATTTCAATCTCAATGGGGGTTAAATAAAGGTTTAATAAAGATTTGCTTTAAGATGTTATCTTGATAATTAAAGGTCCGGGGTGCAATATTCAGAAGAAATTGAATATGTTATCTAGGGCTGCAACGATTATTAATCGATGAATTGGTTTCAGTGTTTCCAGCTTCTTAAATGTGAATATTTTCTTTGCTCCATATAACAAAGAAATCATCAAAACTGAATCATTTCGGTTTTATTTTTCTTCAACATGAGCACATCATCAATTGGATGATGAAAATAATTGTCAGTTGCAGCCCGAACACAATTCATTCATAGGTTTTTCGAATGTTAAACTCACTTTAAAATAAAAATAATATTTTTTTTTTTGTGGCCCTATTGTCATGCTCCGCCTTTGTCTCCGCCCACATCTCCTCAGCATGCAATCAGGTCACCTGTGGCCCGGAGCACACCTGCTCCCAATCCCCTCATCAAGCCTCTACTTATTTCCTGGTTCTCCAGCCTCTCGTGGGCAGATTGTCACAGACCTCTCTGTGGTGAACGTCACGGCTCTCTAGTGCTAGTTATTTGCTTATATTCTGCTTTATCTGCTCTCCTGTGTTCATTGTTCATCTCATCTGTTGAACTCATTCTTCAGTAAACTGTTAAACTGCCTGCTCCTGGGTCCAGCACCACCTCGCTTTAACACCTATATTATATTAATCCTTTTAGATGTAATTTACGGAGGTTGCCACCTTGTTACAGCAGTGTGGGTGGACAAAGTTTCACATATTGGAGAGCACTATATATAAATAAATAAATAACCCTGTACATAAAAATGACAACAAAGAACAGAACAACATCCTCTCTGGTGTGTGTAGTTCCCTGCAGTCTCACCACTAATTCTAACAATGGAGAAGGCAATTCTGTTATTTGATTGTTGGAAAAACATTGGCACAATACGCAATTATTCATTCATTTTCCAAAGCTTATTCTGGGAGCTGGAGCTTGAGCCAATCCCAGCAGACAGTGGCCAAGAGGCAGGGTTCAAACTGGACAGGTTGCAAGTCTGTGGCAAGGACAAAGACTTGCAACCTGTCCAGTTCTCCATATATTATATGGAGAAAACAACCCTCCGTTTAATTTAGAGTCTCCAGAGAAATTATCTGTGTCTGATTCAGCTAATCAGTCAATCAGATGCATAGGGAAAAAGGGTCTGCGGTGCATGCATGCATCATAAACTGTATATAAAAGTGGCTGGTGCAGGAGTAATGCAGTTGTTACGATGTAAAACTGAAACCTACATGTTTTTGATAAGATGGGAATGTAGAAATGCAAATTACATTTCATGCCAGCCTCCAAATCGCACCGCGCTATCCGACATCAGCATAAACCTCAGATTTGCCAAGCGTCAATCTCAGCACTTTCAAACTTTCACACAGTAACCACAGAATTACCAAATGTGTACACGTCCAAAAACGCCCGGGTGAAATACGACAACGGAAACTGATGACAAAATAAAACCGATGGAAATAGAAACTGACAAAGCAGCACTTGGAGGGTTGTTCCCAAAGGAGGCAACAGCCTTATCTCAGAAAAGAGCATTGGTGTTGTCCAGTTAACTCTGTTGATTTATTGTCTTGTTTGAGTTCTTATTTCCGCTGAAATCCTCTAACTCAGCCAGATCTTAACAGAAAAATCCAAACTATATTATAGTTAAAGGTGCCATATGTAAGAATGTGGCCAAAAACAGTTACTACATTCAAATTCAAAATACCGAGGTCTTTTAGGTTTCGTTTTCTGACGTAACTGGCAACCCGTGGTTGCTCGGCAGCTGAGACTCGACTGACTACAATGATTGGTAGATGACGGTAGGTGGCGCCACATGCCAAAACATGATTTAAAAACATAAACATGATTTGCAAGATATTTTTTTTTAATCCTAATATTTTGGCTGTACTGGTGTTGTTGGTGAGTTGTCAATGTCTTGACTATATTTTCTATTCAATTGGCAAATCTTTTGATGAATAGAAGTGTGACTTTTAATGGAAAACACAAAAAAAGTGTATACGTGACCCCAAACTTTTGAATGGTAGTGTAAGGCTAAGAAAATGTCACTTATTTGTACCTTCAGCAAGAGCCTTGCCACACTGAGGCAGCCATCTTGTGTTACCATATCTACAGCCCAAATGGAGGCGTGTTTCACATTTCACTATGCAGATAAAGACATGGCTCCGGCAAGATAGCCCGATACATGGGGTGCATTCACACCAGGCCTTAAGTCGTTTGCTCGGAAAGTCCGGTTCGTTTTTGGAGGATGTAAATGCATAATCAAACTAAAAACTGTGAAGTGAACCAAATGCAGGACGCAGACTACAACGCAGGGCATCATGGGTAAACGCAACCAAAACATACGCGCCAGTAGAACGATAGCCGGGAGAAATGCCTGAGCCCGTTGTTGCAGCGTATAGGTGTGGTGTGTTCAAATAAAACAAAATTTGCATAAAGTTGCGAGCTGTCTTGTTCATTGTTTGTCTTGTCTTCTCCTTCAGTAATTCTTGATGCAGCACCCCCCTCAGGCGTGGAGGGGAATATGTTATTTAAAAGGTTCAGTTGGCAGAAATGAAATGGCAGAGAAAGAGCGAGAGAGGAGAAAGAAGAGAAAAACCATAGGCTCATTCATAAAAACAGTGAACCTCATTGTAAACATTAACAACTCACCGTGAGGAGATCGTAGCTTCCCGCCGTCACCATCTTCTTCGATGACACCATCCCCGTCCTGGGGTCAATGACGAACTTCTCGTCGTCATTGCCGTCCACGATGCTGTAGGTGATGTTGCCGTTTGTGCCCGCGTCGCGGTCGTAAGCGAAGACGCGGTACACGGGCTCGCCGCGCTTGTTGCGGTCTCGCTCTGGCAAGCCGATGCGGTAAGTGACCTCGGGGAAGGTCGGCGGGTTGTCGTTCTGGTCCTCGATGTGAACTATGACCCACACCGTCGACTGGCGCGTGGTCACTGGACCGTCGATGACTGTCACCTGAAGAAAGGAAGTCTCTTCAGTTTTATTACAAATGTGGGTGTTTATGAGTGTTTATTAACATCATAAATCACAGTTTCCACTGTATGGATGGCGCTGTGTAGTGGAGGGGCCACGTGGGGCTGAGCTCACAGGAAATTTCTTTGTATTATTGATCTCCTGGAGGCAGAGGCAGAGGTCTGATCACTGATCAATTGGATCAGATGAGGGTGAACACCACTGCTGCCAGCCGGACTGCTCACTGGACTATTAATTACAGACAGACAGGGTGGTGTGCATGCATGGGTATTCCTCCTGAAATGTCACGACAAGAGAGGGCAGGACGGTGTAACACAAAGACTTCTGTCCTCAATACTAAACACTCTTTTAAATGTAAATGAATCCCTATATATAGAAGCCGAATGCAAGCTACTCTCTAAAAGTTTTGGTAACTTTATTTTGAAGTGTCGTCATAAGCCCGGTTTTTTATCAAGAGCTGCAGCCAACAAAAGGGGCAAAAAGAGCTGTACATCCTCGACAAGTCCATTCAGTCCATTCGAGAAAAAACAACTACGCAGCAATACCGTAGGTCAACTACGAGGTTATTCCATTCCATTTTATCAGGGGGCAAAGTGCCTCTACATTCAACAGACTTTAATAAGGTGAAAAGAAAAGTCTGGGGAAAGTAGAAGTTTGCTCATGTCTCTAAAGTCAAGAATCTCTGATTATCAGGCTCATCTGCATGCAGAGCAACAGGAGCAAATGAAATGGTAATCGGCGAGCTATCTGTATGCCCGGTGTCTGCGCATATCAAATGCAGGGCAGACCGGCTCCTCTCCTCCCTGTTCTCTTCCTGACTAGAAAAGATAACCAATGATGAATGATTACTTTTAGAAAATCTTAAACCTGGGGCCCAAAACTGCAGCCATTCATCACAGTTTATGGAGCCTTGAGGGGCTGCCATGGTTGTCCTCCAACATGTCTTTGTTAATAGTGAGCTGTGGCAGGTGGCAGCGCCGGATAAATAATAATACTATAATCCTGTGAACACTGGCGAGGCTTTTACTGTACCTCTAAGAAGTGCTCTGCCTGATGTTCTCTGTCCAGTTTCCTCGCCGTGGTTGTGATCAGCCCTAAGGAAAATGACATGAACAACATGGTTAATGGAAAACATCGACAGGCTGACTTTATACGGTATATAACTCAACCAAGTGATACTGACTACGATACTACATATTAAGATATGATACACTGGGGAAGAATATACAATACCACATGATGCATTGGGCTCCCATACACTACAATACAAAAGAATACACTATGATAGATTAGGGAATTATAAACACACAATACGTTACTGTTTTATATTAAGATATGATACAAAATATGATGCATTATGATACAATACCATACAAGATGTTGGGGTATATATCTAATAATCTGACACATTGTGGTACTAAAAAATATCATATGTTAAGATAGGCTACAATATGATATATAACCGCTATTAACTATACAGTATAATACACGGGGGTAGAATAACATATGATACATTAAGACACACGATACAATATGTTATGTTACTATAAAACATTAAACATTAGGATATAATACAATATAAAGCGTTAGGATATGATAGCATCAAGACACACACACACACACGTTTGCATAGCATTTGCAGTGAGGACCCTGATAGACCCTAACAACTGTGAATGCCAAACACTAACCCTAAAACTAGGTCTTAAAGCTCCCATAGACTGGATGTTCCAATTAACGCTGTTTTTGAACAATGTTTTGATAATGAGTAGCAGTGCGTCCACTGTTCCAGAGGGTGGAGCTGCGCTTCTGAGAGCTGGCGTGCGAATTACGTCACTTCCAGGTACCTGGCCAATCACAACCCAGTCTGTCTTCTGGGGGTGAGATTTCGGTCTGAAACAGTGCGGCTGACGAGAGCTTCAGTGAGGAGAGATTTCTATTGGCTCGTTTGCAGCAACTAGGAGGTTTTTGATCATAAAAACAAGTTAATGTATGTAAGTAGACCTCCATAACTCACATATATGTGCTATAGGACCACTCTATGGGAGCTTTAACCCCAAAAAATCCCTTTTAAAGATGTGAGGGCAAGCCAAAATGTCTTCACTCCCTAGAATGTATACATCTTTTGGTCCTCACAAAGCTACAAATGCTAGCACACGCACATAAAGTTGTTGCAGTTGTTCCTGCATCTCTACATTTCTCTACAATTCAAATGTGTATAATCTCCAATCTGAATATCTGAGTGGGTGCACACAGCAGAATCCTCACATGCAACATCAGTGTATTGTTCTAACAACCACAGCCTGCAGCTCTGGCTGGAGTGATGGCATTTGGCACAGGCTCATATGGCAGTGTATAGCTGAGGGTCACACAGTTGGCCAGCATGCCACCAGGACAGAAGGGAAAAGAGCAGCGCTATTGATAACAGCTTTGATCGAACCAGATTATTCAAATGAGCAGACTGCGGGCTGCATGAGAGATCACAGCGACACCGACAGCTCCATTTTCATTATGCAGAGGCAAAGATGCCACCTTTCCCTCCCACACAGACTCGCACAAATACAGACCCGGAGATAGTGTTAATCAATAACCGCTACATTTACCCAGTGAAAACCTGTGATTTCAATCAAACGCTCGTCAAACTCTCTGGTCCGACTCTGAGCGAAGGAAGGAAATGATGGAATTGATCCAGCAGATAGTTTCACAACTGTGTGTAAGCTCCTTTTTTGTTTTTCTCAACAAAAAAAAAGCAACGTCCTTGAACGCTATTCATGAGAGCATCCACACACAGTGAAACGGGCACATTTGTCTCAGCCTGGATCTACATATATTACTCAACTCATAAATACAAGACAATAAAAATGCACTGATACGAGCACTGAAATACTGTGACTTTATTTTTGAGTGTGTGAGTTTGTTGCAGAATTTCTGTCATGAGCTAAAGAGAGTATGCATGGATAAATATACGTTCTTTGTGGATTTGTACGGACTATAATTCCACCGAATATGCTTGTTACTGTGCATTTGTAACAGTGCAGTGAAGGATTTCAGAGACGTGGGATTACCTTTAGTTGTGCAGTGACAGTCAAAACGCAATGGACAGACTAAAACCATGACACGTGCGTACTCGCACTCGATGTCATGCTTGCACATATCGGTGTCACCTTGAGCTTGCTATGCTGGCTAACTTCAATTAGGCAAATTAGGAGCGAGCGCTCGCAAAGCTGCAGTGGAAGGACCGCGAGGGTGGAGGTGGGGTTTGTTCGACGTGAACACAGTGGCACGCTGATAAAAACCAATGATCTACAGCTCGCAGCACATCTGCAACCTTCACATGTACACGGAAGCCACGCTATACTCCACTGGTATGTTTTACAACCTGTTCAGTAATTTCATAGCCGAGTTGGGAAAAATCTTTCATTTTCTATAGCACCTGTTTTCACCAAGCAACACGGCACAAATTTCCATCCCAGTTTTTCCCTAAAGGTTGGAGGGTAAACACAGTACAGCTTGCTTTTAATATGATTCACGTAATTTCAATGTCTCCCTTTTATTTTGATTAATGCCATTTTAATTGCCTTGCTTTTATTCTACGATTTTCCTAATGTATTTTCTCTGCCCTTGCAAAGCACTTTAAGTTGCCCCGTGTATGAATAGTGCTATACAAATAAACTCGCCTTGCCTTACAGTCTGTTTGTGGGCGACAATTTAATGAGATTGGAAAAATGCAAAATGTGAAAAAGGTGTATTCCAAAAAAAGAGAGGATTCAAGGCTTTGCTCAGTCGTATGACATTATTTTCACTGTGCAGCGCTGGTATGATGCAATGCTATTTACGTAGCTTACGTAGCTGTCGCCTCCTGTTGGAAATGGAAGCCGGATAAAGGTGCATTTAAAACCAACTAGTATCTGCTAGTATTTATCGTTGTTTGTGGATGGAGTTGTCTGTGCAATGTTTGCAGGAAAAAACTGCCTTAAAGCTCAAGTGCGTAACAAGCTGTGATTATTATTCGGCTTCTGTTTTCGCTTTGTGAATAGAAAGTGTTCATCCAGTCACGTTGCAGAACATCCGCGTTTGCGGTAGAGCATATGATCCATAGGAGCATCTTTTCGACCGTTTTACGACCCCTGTATTTGTTGCAAGGTTAAAAAAAGACTTGGCTCGGCTACAGTTACAGACAATGACAATAACACGTAAAAAAACAGACTTACCACACCCAAGGTACCAGATTGCTGTTATTTTTGTAACCTCTAGGGGGCATCTATTTTAATAACTTAACTGTGGGTCGTAATCAAACAAACAACAGGATCATTTAAGTTGGAAGACAAGCTTATTTCTTTGTGTTTTCAGTAATACTCCTAACATTCTTGCTTTAGCATAATGTCTTAAAGGTGCATTATGTAATAAATCCAAACCAACTGGCCATAAAATCCTCCTAATATGTCACAGAGACTCAGGAATAATGTTCATATAACAAACTGAACTCACCAACAACAACAGTACAGCCAAAATATTTGCAAATCATGTTTTGGCATGTGGCGCCACCTACCGCCGTCTACCAATCATTGCAGTCAGTGGAGTCTCAGCTGCCGAGCAACCACGGGTTGCCAGTTACGTCTGAAAACGAAACCTAAAAGACTTCGCTATTTTGAATTTGAATGTAGTAACTGTTTTTGGCCACATTCTTACATATTGCACCTTTAAATTAAATCGCTTCCTGTGTGCAGCGTGGGAATGTTGCCGGGTGACACAAGATATAAACGCCGCTATGCTACCATTTTTGAATCGAATCGAATTGAACTGAATTGAGTTGGCGCAGCGCGTGGTGGATATGGGTAGCACTGTTGCCTCAAAGCAAGACAATACGTAGGTCCCCGAGGTCAATTTGGCAATCTAAATGGCACCGTATGTGTGAGTGTGAGAGTCCCATTTCGTCCCTATGTCAGCTGAGATTGGCCAGCTGTGCTGCAACCCTCATTCATTCATCATCTACCACTTTATCCTCCACATGAGGGTCGCTGGCGCCAATCTGAGCTGACAGGTCGCCAGTCCATCACAGGGCCTGTAACCTTCATGTAAAGGATAAAGCAATAGACAATGAACAAACTGAGACAGTGACAGCTGACCTGCACTGTGCGACTAGGCAGACATGCAGCAACATTGAAAAAAAAATTCAAAATTCAAATCAAGTCTTTAGATTATTGTTGCTTCGTGCACATTGACGTGTACAGCCAATTTGCTTAAACGCTAGTAAAACCCAGCCAATACAATCAAACAGAAGGTCGCAAAAAGGTCACGCAGCCGCCACAGCGCACGACACTGCGAGTGCGCTGCCGGCATTAAAAGAAACACTCCTCCTAACTCCCTGTGACATCACTTATCTGTTCTGCTCTCACCCCCCATATGAGGTCGGCTTCACTCACACAGGCAGAGACAAACAGACAGCGCTGTAAGCAGTCACAGCACATTTAAACACTTTCTGCTTCACTGCACTTTGGGAATATAGTTGCAGCACCTCAAACCCCGTCAAACTGACACCTCCAGAGTCAACTTTAAAACATGCACTGCTTTGAATCTGGTTTGGGAAAACTTTTTCAGACTTGTACAGGGTTACCCCTCCCCCCCTCCCGTTCGGGTCATAGTGGAAGGGGCTGGCAGCTGCCTTATGAAAGCAAATCAATGAGCTGGGTTTTGTTCATCCATCTATCCAATGAACTCGCTGTGGTGCATGGAAGGTTCTTGACTGAGTAAACAATGAGGAATGATTTATATTGAATGCATCTCTCATTCATGCATGTCTCATTACCAGACTAATAGACTGGCACTGCCAGTTTCATTACTCTGAAATTTATTGTAATGATTGTATTTGGTAGATATAGTGCAGAATGGTATATCCACGAGACAAAAAAAAAAGAAAAAAGCGAACACAATTCTCTTGTTATTTATTAGACCTTGATGAGCTAGTGAAAACCAATGTGGAACGTAGCCTTAGAGGAAAAACACTGCATGAAATATTAAAAAACCAATTGCTCAGTGTTACGGTGACAGTCGGTTAATCACCGTGTTGACAAGATAGTCATCGAAAATGAGAGTGTCCTCGTATAGCATTGTAACCAACAGGATAGTGGATTTGGATTGTTCACTGACACAGCAGAGGGCTCAGGTGGGTACGAACTCTCCCCTGTGGCACACACACACACACACACACACACACACACATAGGACTGTGTAGCTATTCATCTGAGGACACTGCATTGACTTCCATTTATTGCAGCCTCAAGCTAACCCTATGAGAAAACGAGATTTAAAAAAATTCAGTGCCGATTAATAATTAGTCCTCTTTACTTTCGGGTCTTGAGGTCACTTAGAAATGTCCTTATTTTTGAAGGAAAATCACTTTTTTCAATGAATATAACATTAAATTAACCAGAAATACATGCTATACATTGTTAATGTGGTAAACGGCTATTCTAGCTGCAAACATCTGGTTTTTTAATAGAATATGTACATAGGGGCCCATTTCCAGTGTTCTAATTGGTAAATTGTTTGCTAATCACGTTAGAAGGCTATTGGATGATTAGAGAACCTTTGAAAACCCTTGTGCAATTATGTTAGAAAGTTTGATTATTTTCAATAAAAATCATTATTTCAAATCTTGCCAATGTCTTGACTATATTTTCTATTAATTTTGCAACTCTTTTGATGAATAAAAGTGTGACTTTTAATGGAAAACACAAAAAAAGAATGTATAGGCGACCCCAAACTTTGGAACAGTAGTGTAATACAAATTAACATTGAGTGCAAATACTGAAATGTTAGTCCTTTTATGGACACTGGATACATAAAAAGTCCTAATATTGCTGTATACTGTATATATTACCTGCTATAGGTCTGAAAAAAGAAAGATAACACAATTTAAATACCATGGCTTTAGACTCCAGACTGTTTTTTCCTTTTACATTTGAGACAGCATGAGTCTGTTTTTCTGCATTTGCTGGGTGAGACGTCATCGTCTACTTGCATGTTTAATTACTACTGTTCAGCAATTTAAAACTTAATTAGGAAACTGAAAATGAAAAACATGTATTTATTTATTTAGTGACCTGCAGTTCCGTCAGGCCCAACACTGTCTGGCCTAAACAAAGCGTTATTTCTAACCTTAACCATGACCACTTAACGCCTAACCCTAACCTAAACCTTTTTTAAACCGTTTTAAAGTTGTGAAGTCCAGCCGACATGCTCTCAAAAAATAGTTCAAAATCAAAATGTGTTTACTACACACACACACACACACACGTCATTATCCAGGTTTACGTAGTACGAAATATATATAAAAAAACATTTAAATTGGTCGATTTTTATTGGTATGTTGTATTTCTCACAGATGAATACATGAGGTTCTTATTGCCTCATTTACACTTAAATTAGCGGGTATGTGGCAATATTGTAATTACAGCAATATTGTCAACAACAACACAATGGAGCTCAGTAATGTTACAGTGTTGACTATTTTCTATGTTCGGTCTTTGGTCTCTTGGTAGACGATGAAGAATTGAGTTGGGTTTTCGTGTTCCCACGAAAGCAGATCGGCGCAAAAGCAAATTAAAAGCTTCTATATCTGCTGAGTCATTTGACCTGAGAGTAACTCAAAATTAAACTCTTTCTCTCTGCGGGAAAGGGCTTCATCACGGCGTCATCGTCACCTCCTCTCGAACACGCCGCTGCAACCGAGTACTGTTTGATTACTTTGCCGCACACTCTCAATTCTCAATCTCGCCCCCAACTCCCATACAAACAGTAATTATGTTTGTCCTAATCATCTGCAAATCAACTTCATATAATATTGAAACTCACATCCAGTGGATGCAGCAAAGCTGGCACAGAAACTCATATTATGATAATTAATTCTAATTAAGATCCTCGCAACTCTGGATAACTCAATTCCTTTTTTGTGTGTTTGACACCGATGCAGAGTTCCAATATCTCAAACTTCCTGTCCTATATTCTGATAGTTTAGTCGTTTTTTCATATTTTTGAACAACTGAAATATTAATAACACATTTGTACTGCATGCATTTACTGGCGAGACATAACCACTCACTCTGAAAACACAAAACTCTGCTTCCATTAAGAATAAAGCAATGATATTTCTTCACATATTGGATGTTGATGATTCACTATATCTGACCAATACCAATACAGATTATTGCATTGTCTTGGGTGGCATTAAACTCACAAGCATAGATTATATTATAATTAGGACTCCTGGCACAAAGTGAAAGGAACCTATTGTCCCTATAGAGATTCTTATTTTTCTCCGACATTGCACTGATTTTTGACGGGGTTCATGTGCATAAAAACTTTTAAAATTGGAAATCGGGTCGGCTCTATAGCGCCCCCAGAAGTCAGGTCATGGTCAGACTAAAGTTTTTGGAAATTTGGCGGATGTGGCGGGCTCTCTCCAAAGTTTCTCGAAGGATTTTTTGGGACATTTTAGCCGCGAGAGAAAGTGGCCAAAATTGCGTTAACTGCATTTTTTTTCTTTTTTCGATCGTGTCTAAGTCGCATAGTTGTTCTCATTTGAACCAAACTTGGTACACTTGTTGATCTTATGATTCCAAACAAATTTCTAATGTACTTCCGTTAGCTCCGCCCACCCAGAAGTCCATTTTGGGAAAACAAAAATGGCTAGTTGGCACATTTGAACAAACCCGTCCTAGTACATTTGAGCTAGCCACGTCAAACCCGGTCCATTTGTTCTCAACAAGAAATTTCTCACAGTCAGACATGAAATTCCATAAAAGATCAGAAACTGTTAAAAAATGTAAGCCAGTTTTTCCCCAGTAATAAATGTCCTCTAATGTCTTGTTTTGTCCACAACCAAAGTTTACTGTGATAAACGAGTAAAAAAAAAACAATCACTTCTAAACTCACTAAATATGTGAGGATTCATTTCATAGTCAATCACTAATCTATGAATTGTTTCAGCCCTATTGTGCAGGTTTATAACGGGGTAAGAATATCTGTGATATCAGTGGTAGTATATTATGTGAACCCCTATAAGAAAAATTAGAATATTATCAGTCTCCTTGTCCTGGTTCATTTGTGTGTGTTTCCTTACATCATGTCAGTTTCACAATTCTGTGAAGCCACAAGTGTAATCACTGTGGAGTTGAGGATGAGAAATAGAAAAGTTCTACTCCTGACATGTTGCATAATATATACAGACTGTAGTATTTTTTTTTTTTTTAAGTCATCATATTGACATGTGTTTGAATCAGAATGCAGGTCCCCAGATGAAATGCAAACATGCACGTATTTGCCTTTTGTCGCTCGCTGAAACACTTTAACTGGGACAGAGATGGCAAAGAATTCTCAAAGCTTCTGTTTTTTGTTTTTTTTTGTCTGAATTTGAATATAATATTTCACCTCGTCAATAATTCTTCAGTGGAAGCCGAGCTTCTTGAGCGCTGGGAGCTCCCTACGCATCAAAAACTTAAACACGTCATGCTTTAATGATGTTTGTATTCTGTACAGATGAAGTGATAATTCACTTCATTTGTCACTTACTTTTTTACAGTCCCCCCCAGAGACTGAAGAGACTGTTGAATTTGAGACCCTGTTATTATTAAACTGGGTCTCAAATTCTCCAATCAGTCATTCACATGCAGCAGATGCATATAAAACACACAGACATACAACATACAGAAGGGGCTCTAAAATCATAAATAAAGTAAGTGCACAAATGATCTAAACTGAGATTAAATGTACTTTTTGAAACCTGAGTTTGATTTTTAGACATCAAAGTGTGTTCGCAGGTCTTAAATGCAGACTAAATGATCATGGACTTAAACACCAGTGTAGACATAAGTGTCTGAAAACAGTATTCTCCTTAACGGCCATCTGGCTGCAGAGAGAAGTAACTGTACAGTATGTACCTCTACGAGAAAATGAGCCTATTGCTCACTTTCCCACTTGATTTATGACACCAGTAAATGTGTTCCTGAGGAGTTTATGGACTCAATTTCCAGTTTCAGGTCCTCTTCGTCGCCACGCGGTGTCAATTTTGCAAACGATGTTCCCATTTAGAGGTAAAAAGATTGTGAAGGGGCACAAACGCGGTTGTGATTGACAGCGTCCAAAAGGTTGAAGTTGAAGAAGGTTGGACGTGCAGCGAAGTGAGGCCCCCACACCTGCTCTGACAAATATGGACTTCTTCTGAGTTAAATAAAATGGCTGCAGCTCATTAACTAAACTGACGGGTAACTAAACTTGGTCGTAAGGCGTTTACAGCTCCGAATCCATCTTTCCCGTGAACTACGGTGCTTATCGTTTGACAGCTGTGGGAGGGAGCTGGAGCCAATCTCGCCTGGCAAGTGGCAAATTTAATCTGGACAGGGGCGTCAGTTCTGTGTTCAGATTACCAGGCTAAAGTGACTCGTATCCAATTTTTTTTTGCCATTTGTGTCACTCAAATTAGATCTTTTTTGCATGGCTGTGTGAGGTTTTCAATTCCGAATTGTGTCAATTAAGTATGTGACGCTAGACACATTCTAATCGAGTTCTAGCGCACGTTACACGTATTACAGCATATTGGATAGTCCATATTTGACAGCATTTTAAAGGAAGCTGAGCTTCACTTGCCGTCTCAGAGCGATCGCCACCGTTGACATCATCCACCATTAAATCTCACACACAGCGTTGTGACAGCCTCAATTTCCAAAACTATCCCCAACGTCAACGCCGCACGGTCTCACAAAATATGACTGATTGTCTGTTGTTGTTGATGACACATGCAAACAGCCATGAACGTGTGCATGCACTTACACAGTCACAGATACGTAGAACGTAGCATCGACTGTGGCTAATTTAAGTGGAAGGTTTCATTAAAGGAGAAGGAACGCTTAGAAAGCAAAGAATAAAACACACAACAAAAACAAAAATCCCTGGTTTGGCTGCTTCAGTTTTGATCAGGATTCTCCACTGTGAATCTGACAGTGTCGGAGCACGACGCTAAATCAGTGCACTCATTAAAAAACTCCAAACTTTTCAGTCAAGTCCAATTAGACAAAGAAAGAACTATCCGCTGACTTGTTCCTAAATTGGACACACAGTGTTGCCGTCCATTTTGGTTTCATTCCCAGACAGACGGCTATTTTGTTGCAATGCGCACATTAAATTAAAACTGACTTTAACTTCCAGGCTGTAACTTCTCATGCAGTATTTTTTATATATATATATATATATATATATATACAGGCTCACAAAAGGTAATATATAACCAGAGGCTGTCGGATCATTGTTTTCACAGGTTCAGGCTCTTTAAGGCTCCATCTTGATCCCATATGCAGTGGAAGGGGCTTATGGTTGTTGGCAGTATGTTATGAATAAAAACCTAATTCCAAATCCTGGCTTATTCCTCTGAATACTTCTCCCAGCAAAACTTTTCCTTTTAACCTTCCGATAGGTCACAGAAAGAAAACGCCATTTCTCCTATCTTATAGGAAACATAAGCAGTGAGACATGATAAATTCACCCACTCTTTGGCTTCATAAACAAACAAACTGCACTTATTTCACACACTGCTGAGGAATACCGGTGTTAATATTTGGTTGCAATCAAGTTTACTCGCCTCTACGGCTCATCGGCGTCGTAGATCTTTGATTGTGTGGGCACAAAAGCCTCTTTAATTTGTCGTGTGGGAATTAAAAGCTTTTTTTATTGAAGGAAGTAGGAGGGGAATGATGAATTTATTTGGCAAACACACATAAACACAAGCAACTGATAATTAATAATTATTTTTCGAATTTGTTTGTGTGCATGTACCTGTTTTGGGGTTGATGGAGAAGAAGTTCTGCGGGTTGCCAGCAGTGATGCGATAAGTCAGGCGACTGGGCGTGGCGGTGAGGTCGGGGTCCTGCGCCTGGATACGGATGACGGACACATCCTTTGGAGAGTTTTCCATGACGACAGGGTGGTAGATAGGATCGGAGGTGAGGGGAGCGTTGTCATTTACGTCCTCCACCTGAGAGAGGAGAAGCAGGGGAGGACGTGTGAGACACAGGAGGCAAGGGTTAGGCAGAAACTGGCAGTGTTTGTTGTTTGCATCGCTTTAACGGTCCTCTGTTTATAAGATGGATCTGAATTGGCAATAGATGTGTTTATAAACCCTTGTAAATCACCATGTCTGGCACTGCTGTGTTTATCTACTGATTTAATATCTTAAACAACTGATGAAATACAGCACCGACTGGGTTTGGGTTCATGTGCTATCCATCAGAAAATGGAAATTTATTTACCAGAAAATGTCATCGATGTCACTCTTTAAATGCACTGCAAATTAATTTTCCCTTCTTCCGGCATAGATCTAGAATATTTATGGCAAACGCGGCGTTGATGGAGTGTTTGCTGGAAGGTACAGAGAGCCAAGACAGTTCAGCTGCAGCATGAGGAGCACCTGGGCCTGATTAATCTCCCTATTTGTGTCCATGATGAAGAGGCTGGGAGTAAAACAGCCGATCAAACCGCTGCACCTGAATATCCCGGAGCCAGAAAAAGCTGGCTGTTTTTTTTTTTGTTTTTTTTTTTAATCCACTGCTGAACTTGTCCCCAAAGGCAGGGCAGTGGTGGAGCAGTGATGTTTAGACAGTGGATTAGTTAGTGCTGAATAAAGACATAGAGCAAAGACAGAGTACTCTAATATAAGCTACACTGTGACCAGCACGACAGAAATAATTTTATTTAATTATTGAAAATATCAACTTAAATGTGTCTGTTAGCACCGTCTTGTCACCAAAGATAGCATATCTGCCTATCGATCACGACCAATCAATAGGAAATCAGCCTCAAATTACTTTAAGCGAGTGAAATCCAATGTGCAACTCTTGCATGGCTTCATTTTTTATTTATTTTTATCCCATAATAGCAGTGCGGACGCACGATGAATGCTGATGATGCTCTGTTCTCGTGTGATGATTTGAAATGCCACAGATCGCGAGTTTGTCTTTACATAATATCTGTGTTTTAGTTGCCAAAAAATAACCACTTCTTTCGACAATAAATGAATTATCTTATTTCAACTTCTTAAATGTTAATATTTAATGGTTTCTTTGCTCCTTTAAGTCTGAAAAATCCTCAAGAAAACAATCAACGGATTAATCGATAGCTGCAAGTCTAGACCAGGGTTTCTCAATCCTGGTCTTGGAGACCCACAGGTGTTTTCCCTGCTCCGAGACACCTTATTCAAATGTTCAGCTCATCAGCCAGCGCTGCAAACGCCGAATAAGGACACATTCATTTGAATCAAGTGTGTTATAACAGGGAAACACCAATGTGGGTCCCCAGGACCAGGATTGTTTCCTGTTTTACTTTGAAATCACTACCATTTCCTCACTGATTCAGTGTCTGCTTCCTGTAAAGTTTCCCTCTGTGACGAGTTTCCTGTTGCCAGTTGGTCTTGTCCGCTGACCAATGGGCTAAGATCAGTTACTCGTAGCCTTTTTGACCTCTTTTGTATTTTTGACCATCTTTTGTTGCCTTGTGCTTTTTTGTTTTGTGAGTTTTGTGAGTTGTGATTTTAAGGTTGGTTAGAGGTGGAACTGTTACTGGAGTAAAAAAAAAAAAGGAAACATTTGTGTGACTGATGAGACTGAGAGAGTGAACACAGGTGGCAGCGCCAACGCGTCCAGCTGTCTCCGACTTCTAATTGTCCAGACTAAAGTGCAAGCCTTCAAAACAAACGGTGGACCTCCAGAGAATCCACTCCACGAACCTTTAGTGTGGATTGGCTTGCAGAAGCATATCAGTGAGTCGGAGCACATTCTAGCTGGTTTCTTTCAAGCTATTACGAGTGTGTCCTTTGCTGTAATTTATAGTTACTATCAGTGAAGTGTGCGCTTCGATTTTTGGGGACTTTTTCTGAATGAATTTCACGTCACTGCAAACTGCTGCTCTGCATTTCTCCACTTTAAACTCGAAATAAATTACCTTTTTATGAGACCTGCGATGCATGTATATTATAATGTGAATATTGCAACCATGACGTACCTGGATGAAGACGTCTATCGAGGCTGAGAGAGGTGTCACCCCTTTGTCTGTCGCATAGACCGTAAGCCAATAAGAGTCTTTGATTTCACAGTCCAGGATACCAGCAGTGTAAATCACACCTGTGGAAGCAGAGAGAAAGATTAATGTAGCTGTGACTTTCAGCTTGAGAATAGTTATGCGTTAGGTGTGTGTGTGTGTGTGTGTGTGTGTGTGTGTGTGTGTGTGTGTGTGTGTGTGTGTGTGTGTGTGCCATCCCGGTGTCATCGCTAGGATACAACCTCAGCAGATCTTATAAGTTTCCAGAAGAAAGGGCTGAACTTTAGAGTAAACTTTGTGTCCCCGGTTCCAGTGACATTCACGGGCATTCGTGGCCCGAGCTGTGGTCACCTTCAATGTTTTCAGCTCCTCTGCAGCTAATCACAGCTGACCAAACTGCTCCCACTGCTACTCACTCGATGCTGAACGCATCCTGAACTGCCCTATACACCCAGACTGCTGCGTGTTTAGTGGCCTTAAGGAAGATAAGTAGCCGACAGCTTTTGGTGACCTCTTGAGGGGCAGGGAGAGCGCTCAGAATGGATGGCACATGGGTGTCACTTTACTTTAAAATCAGTCAAGCAGGACTGTCCCAGTAACTACACTGAAGTGAGACACGGCCTCATGCGTCACTTCAGATTCCAGGTATTGGGATCCACTTAGTGTGACATGTCTATTTATTGTCCAGAGCACTGAAGCACAGCGCAGCAAGGTCAGGAGAGAAAATGTAATTCCACCGGAAAAAAAAAACACATTAATATACAGTATGATGTCGATCAACGTTTCAATTTTAATTGTACAACTGGGTGTCAAAGCTGCAGTGCAGTGCTCAACTTGTGGTGCTTTTTCTGTTTGTATTCTGCCTCTGTTTTGTGAACGGAAACAATGTAAGATTATTTTTATTTGCTCTGTCCTTAATCTGAAAACGGGCTCTGTCAAGCAAAACTATCAGACTTGACTGAGGGAACATTTGTGTGTATACAGCAGTCTATAAATTGCAGAAACGTCTGTCTGTTATTCGCATATCTCTCAAACCGATGGTCCGATTGATTTCAAACTTGACAGGTGTTTGACGTCGTCTGGATAAGTCATGCAAAAGATGTCGTTAAAAATCTCGGTATCTCGATCCAATCTAATCCAAATACACGTCACCTAATATAACCATTATAAATTGTTATGCATGACGTTCAATTATCCATATTTATTGTATGCCATTATGTCAATGTCAGTATTTGCTTTCTACCATACACAAATAAAAGTGTCACTGAACTTTTGCTGTGAGTAACAATGAGCACTCAAACACACCACAAACCAACAATTACTAAAAACACACAGAAAAACAGATTTTGCAAAAAAAAACTTTAAAAACTTTAAACCAGGTTTTTAGAGCAGACTAATTCACTTCTGAAACTTTTTGCTGGCACTTCATGGTTTCAGTCATACAACCTGTTTGCAGTTGTCTCGCTTTATTAGCACAATATTTCTATCGCCTCTGTGTCTTGACACAAAATAAGCCTCTCTTTGCACAGAGCAGGAATGTGCACAGGAATACAGAGAGTCGGGTAGAGATGAATCACGATTGTGTGAACTCGTTTGACAGTAGTTTAAATGTAAGAATATAAATTGTTTATATTTCAAAGTTATCTCTAAAAGGTTTTCCACACCTATTTTTATGAAGGTTTTTATTGATTATTCTGTTTTTCAGTGGCATTAAGTCAGTCAAATCTTAATTTAAGCTTTTATTAATGTATGATTACTTAAATTAAGCAATCAAATTAGTAGCTTATTTCCATATTTTGTCAATTATTTAATTAAACCCCAGGATCCTCAGACATTTCACCTGAGGAAACTCTCAGATGTGATGTGTCCCGTAGCCGAGTGGGTGTGATTTTATAGTCTAGACCTTAATTAAGTTTTAAGTTGCCCCAATAAAACATATTTGCTCTTGCGTACATAAAAACAACTCAAGTCAGATATCAGAGAGAACACACCGAGCTGATAGAAGCAGGCAGTTAATGCATTTCAGCTCAGTGCACATCATCATCATCATCATCAGACTGACAGTCTTCTATTGAATCCTGGCAGATTTACGATCCAGTTAGTCCCAAAAAACGAACTGTCTGACTTCACCTGTGCCGAAGAGACTCCATAAGAAAAGAGACATTGAGTACAGTGTGTGTGTGAGTGTATCGTGTGTCGAAGCACATTATCATCTCAGAGACATGGCTCATCCTGAACACATAGGACTTTTCTAAGGCATATACATCTGAAAAAGCTGCCAGTGACAGGCTGCACTTTACAGAAATACAACTAATACATCCGACCACTTTCAATAAAGTGCTGCCTCAAAAACACTGGAGGTCATTTGGAGTTGCAGCGAATAATTATGTTCATAATTGATTCATTTGTTGATTATATTCTCGACTAAGTGAGTGCTTGTTTGGTCCTTAAAATGTTGATTAGTGTTTATTAAACCTGGAAATAATGACGTCTCGTTTTGTCCACAAACGAAAATTAATCAGTTTTAACGATTTCTTTGTTAGACGGAACAAAGAAACCAGAAAATAATCCCAAGTAAGAAGCTGAAAAATTAGACGGCTTGTTATGATAATTGAAAAAACACTCAAATCAAAGATGAATTGATTATCAAAATAGTTGTAATTTAGTAATTGTTAGTTATTGCCTGGGGTGAAACAGTGAATTTAAGCTGCACTTTTTGTGCCAGTTTTCGGTAATTGTGAACTATATATCATTCCATATCAATCAAGACATGCGCTTTTATTTTGAAACTCATTTTTGCAATCATCATGTCACCTTTTAGGAGTTTGAGATGCACACAGGTAGTAATTAATTCCATAATATCTGAATTATAATCATGTATCGTGAGTGCAATTTAATTCAAAAAAACTTTTTTTCATCAAGGGTCGGGTATGTAAGAAATAATTAAAGCTAACGTTGAGACTGCAGAGTGAAACAAACCCGTTCCTTTTCCAAGTGTCAGGAAGCAGCTGTGCGAGAGCCGAATTGCTGTCGAAAAAATTAGTTTGAGGCTACAAAAACCAACAATTTTAATTTCCACTGGGCCTTTGATGGCTATTTATTTGACGGCAAAGAGAATTTAAAGTGTTTTCGAGACAAAAAATAGACTCTAACTTTATAGTTTCTTGTCTTTCTTGTGCGTTTTAGTTCAAGCTCTGTAGTAGAATTTGTATGAGTAATAGTTTGGTGTTGGCAGATGCAGATCTCTTAAATGTCAACTGCATTGTTTCCATGGTAAAAAATGAGCGAGAACATCGAACAAGACAGATACAGTGCATTTCACATGGATGAAGGCGTTTGTCCGTAACTCTTGAGTGGCAGAAAGGTCAAGACTCTTCAGCCCACACTCAGCACGCCCAGGGTAAACTAACACTAACTGCCGCTCTTGCTTTATTCCACGCATCACCTCAAGCAGTCAAATATTTTTGTTCTGTCAAAACCCTCTTGAGCTCAGTAATGTTCTCTGAATAGAATTCAAAATGACAACGATTGATATTTTCATACCAATACTAATTTGTTTGGCCCCAATGAAGGTCTTAATTGCTAAAATAAAAAATGTGTCTTGGCATGTTTTTAACTGTTGGAATGCGTCAATAACCATGAATTATTAAAAGCTTTATAATCACACTCTTGAGTGCTTCAGATTTGTCTTCGTGTCTTAATTTGTTTGTGCTGTTGGAGAAAAGACTCGCTGTCACACATTAAACGTCTCCCGTGACACGACAAGGCCTCTCACAATCATTCAAGTTTACAAATCAGTGATGGGGGTGCGCGGGACTTCTGTAGCAACTTCCTCAGCTGCATGACAAAGGTGTTGCCTTCTCACCAGAAAGCATCCATCTGTATGTGTCAGATTATGATGAAGTGGCTGCCAAGGGCGTGCGTGGTGCATAAATGAGCATTTGCTCAAACACATCCTTGCTCTGTCGTCCTTGACCATGTCCTTTTCCAACCACATCTCATCTGTGTCAGAAAGCTTGACAGTAGACGAGTAGACTTGGGGGGGGGGGGGGGGGGGGGGGGTGGGGGGGGGGGAAACCCAGAGCTGGCTGTTACAAAAGCTCTTTGAACTTTAAGACCGACACGCACCATTCACTGAATTCCGTATAAATTGGACTTGACAGCATCTATTCGCACCATAAATAACACACTTCATAGGGTGAATCGAGAAGAAATCGGAGTGGCCGTGGCATATTTTTCTAATCTGGAAGTTCTCGGCACACTCAGGTTTACGTCCATCTGTCATGTCTATTCAACTTTTCCACTCTCCAGAGAAGGTGATAGGGTCCCACAACCTAATTAATTCTATGTCAAATAATCAATCCGAAGATTGATTGGAAAACATGGTGTATGTGTGTGTGTGTGTGTGTTTGTTGCTTGGCATCTTAGTCAGCTGCTATTTTGTTTTATTTATTTATTTATTTATGTTTTTACCAACTCCAACTCAACTAGAATTGATTACTTTTTGAAAGTGTGTTTGCCTGTAAGTTAAGGAATGCTTTGTCCTGGCTGTGACAAATCCTGGAGCTTGCAGACCCACTAATAGAGGAGCAGGGGCTTGTGACAGCTGCTCAATGAGAAATTGCAGGGATTGCTTTCCCCCTAACCAATGACAAGAATACCAATTTCTCTTCAAAGAGCAGGAATGTTAAGGGTTTGAGCCGCAGAAGATCCTAGCTCTTTTCTGAGCGATGGTCCCCATACTTTCCACCCACATAGGACTGAGTCACCTTTGAAATCTAAATATCAAGAGTGGGAAAAGGGGGCATTCATAAATGATGGATACGACAGATAATGGAGGTGTAATACATGGAGAATCACAGAGCCAATTTACTCACTACAAGGGAAGCGGAGACATAACGTATGCAGGCTCAACCGAAAAAAGGATTTTGCTCTGTTTTTTGTCTAATTCTCGCTTTCACTCCATCTGTCCCACTTTCTCCTTCACACACTTAGTTTTGGCACCGAGAGCCACAGATTGACAAGCAGTCGGAACAAAGCCACTCGACGTGGTCGGAGAACGAAGCAGGGGCAACGCTGTCCACGCCTGACAACACCAATGAAACGAAACGCTTGTCATGCGCTAACCAGTATCTTCTCGACTAACTCCAAAGGGGCACCCGGTCAGAGACTACCCACTTGTTTACATAACAAAAAGTAAAACTTTAAAGCAAAAACTATGGTGGGGGAAAAAAATTGGAAAATGTCAGAGGAAGAAGCGTGTGTTTGCCTTTTGACACTTTTTTTTATCTTCTCCAGACTCCACTGCATTCTCCTCCTTCCTCTCTCCGCTTCATTTCCACTCCCCTCTCTCTCTTGCTTCCCTTTCTGCTCTAACAAGCACTCTGATTTCCCCTGGAAAATCTGCACTCACTAAACTTCCTCACTGGCTGTGAGGCTCCTCGCTCAGGCTATGATACAAAAGCAACAAGAACTATTACTGAATAGTGTAGCGGGACCTGTCTATAGCTATTGTTTAGTTATACATATGGGGAAAAGCCATTCTCTCTGTCCATCCATCTGTTTCTCTCGCTCGCTTTGTATCTCAACGACAGTCAATACTAATTAACCTAGTTAAAGGTCAATACAGGCCTCCAGTGCATGTCATGTACAGTAGGGACCAGCCCGACGAGAGGTGAAAGAGCAGCCAGAAGAGGAGCGCAATCATTTCCTGTCTAAAATCCAACTCTTAAGTGGTTGCTGCTTGTTTTTCCTGGCTGCTAAACTGTTAATTATATTTATGCAATTACACTAATTACACAACAAAATTATTCAGCAAAATGTTTAGTTCCATAATCATTTCCCCCCCATGTTGAAATTTGACTTACTACCATAGACAATGCTTTTTACATATATTTAAGTAACTCACAACAAGACTTCACTCTCTGGTTCCATTAAACATAAATAATGGATCAATAATGATAATTGTCAGTGCTGGTAATGATAATCATTGCCACATATTTATACTCTGTGCCTTGCCTCTATTGTGCTGATTGCAATTATTCTGCAGGACTGCTGCGGCTCAGACTCCAGGCAGACTGGATCATTCAAATTGTCCAAAATTGCCCCTGATGGCTGTGCCGACAGTGTGTGAATAGGATGTATGACAGAGAAGCTCTGCATGTGAGAAAGCGTGCACCAGTGTGTGTGTGTGTGTGTGAGTTAGTGGGTGAATGTGACTGGAGTGTAAAGCATTTTCACTGGTCAAGAATTCAAGGCTTTTCTCAAACTTGATTTTGCATTCTTGCAACTCAACAGATTTGTTCAAACTGTAGTGAGTCACATTTCAATATGGACAAATGTCAGCTTAGATACAAAGCCAAAGTCAGAGTAAATTTTTAAATAAAGACAAGATGGACAAAAAAAGACAGACAGAGGTCACAGCAACATTGTGCTAATAAAGCGAGATGACTGGAAACCCAGTCGTCTCTCGAAAACAAAAAGAAGCCGCCACTGAAACTTTCAGATGTGAATACTTAAGCTCATCTCTCTCATCAAATCTTTCATCAGTTTGATATAGGATAAACACCACACCGGTCCCTGCGTTGATTCCTCACATGGGTCTGATAGTATTGCTTCACAGAGCCCTTTTTTTTCTACAGGTGGACACTGCATACTAATTACGTTACATGTTTCTCTTTACGAAGACCAAACAGAGGCAGAATAATCAGCAACAATAATCACCAAAAGTTACACAACACACTGCAGCTTTAAATAACAATGATGAAGACAGAATGATTCAACTGAAGCTGCATGATAAGACATGAGAGGGAAATGTGTTATTCCACACTTATTACTGACTAATGATGAAAATGAAATGCTAATAAACGTACTTCTGACTGCTTGTCACGACTGAAATATATTCAGATAATGAGATCCTATAGGTTTACAGAGACGGACATTGCGAGCCTTTAAAATTCACACACACGCTTCTCAGGTTTGTTGATTCCACCAAACAGTACTACTCAATGACCTCAATAATACTTGCAATGAAATAACGTAACAGTATCATACAGGGATGAATTTGATGAATTTTGGAGCTTTAAGGTTCACTTTTTCAGCACCACGGAGAGAGACACACTAAGCTGAGCACGGAGCACATTAAGCTGAGTAGCTTTAGCGCCAATACTGCAACAAGCCTCTTGAGGACAAAAAAAGCAGAGGTTCTCAGTCACACCGTCTTCTGTTCCCATGGAAATTTTAAAATATTCACGCTGTCTTGCTTTCTTGATATTTGCAAAGCTGTCAACAGGAAGATCTCTGATTCAAGCCAATATCTCTGTTCTCACATGAGCCCTTTTTCTCTCTGATGGAAATTATAATATAGCAAATGCCAAGAACTTGTTGAGGTGGCCATACTATTATATAGCATGATGTATGAAGAGATTGGCCTTTCATTGTGGCACATGAGCCAACGTGCATATGAATTTAAATGTACTGTCCTACTTTCATATTGGCTATTTGATTAATTTGAATTCGCCATTGAATGAGTAATCGCTTGTTCATTGGATCAGCCTGTTTTGTAGCTTGACACTGGTGGACAGTTTTGGGACCAGACTTTCCCAAATTAGTCATAGTGATATCACTACACTTGATGAGGACAATACTGCTGTGAACGAAAGCCTTGATCAATGTTCTCCACAAAGCACTCAAACAGTTGTATGGAGCAACCCGAGGCCCAGCCAGTGCGGCTGTCATGCTGCCCTCATTACTGTAATTATCACAGCTCCCATGTGAGGCATCATCAACACGCTGACTTTGACTAAACTTCAGCTCTCGCTCTCTCTGTCAATACACACACATGCACATTCATTCATGTAAGTGCTGAACACACATGGAGAAAAACTGACACACAACTGAATGTCATTGCTATTTTTACATGATATGCAATGATTAGCAATCAGGTTATTGATGTTGATATTCCAAGAAGGGCATTAAACATTATTGGATTTTCACTTTACATAAATAGGCTTCAACATCGATCTTGTGTCACACCTGTGTCTTCGTCAATGGTGAAAGTGCCGAGTCCGCTGCCTCCTCTGACAGAGTACCTCAATGTGCCGTCGCGACCCTTGTCATCGTCCTTTGCACTGACTGTCAGGACGCTTGTGCCCACGCGAGAGTTCTCCTTCACCGAGCTTCTCACGGCAAAGTCGGGGAAATAAGGTGCATACAGATTCTCATTGACATCCAGCACCTGAAGAAATGGACAGGCTCACTTTACTTTTGATGGTGTAATGAAGATATAAGTGACATCACCTGACAGAATGTAACACCGCATTAACATTAAATAATCGTATAATAACTTGTGTTGACAATGAAAAACAAAATGGTTGACAAACTTCAACTGGTAACATTGAATTGTGATCATTCAAAAGAAAATGTTGCTAACTTTGTTTAAATGAACTTAATAATTTGTGTATTAGCAATTGATGAAAATTAAGTTTGTCAACCATTTTCTTGTTTCGGGATAAAAGGCAAATAAATTATTAATTTGTATGAACTGAATTGAATCAACAAACTGATGCCTTATTAATGAAAGTGTTTCTCCGTGTGCGTGCCTGTACAGTATGTGCTACCCACCTCCACCTCCACAAATGTCTGACTTCTGAGGCTGGGTAATCCCCTGTCCTCGGCAACCAATGTCAGGTTGTAAAACTGTTGTTTCTCAAAGTCCAGATCCTTTGTGATCCTCAAGAAGCCGCTCACAGCATTGATCTGCACAAAGTATCACAAGCAAAATCACAAACTGTCAGTTAAAGCAAACACAGTAGTAACAAGAACATAAATGGTGACATCACCCACCTCAAAAGTGCCATTGAAGTCATTAACCAAGGAGTATCGGACCTGTCCACCAGGGCCGACGTCTGGATCCTGAGCCTGTACCCAGGTAATCACAGTCCCCAGTGGGAGGTCCTCTAGTACCCGTGTACTGTAACTGCTTGGCATGAAAGCTGGGGCACAATCATTGACATCATTCACAATTATATTTAGAGTTGTCACTGATGACCTTCGAGTGCCTCTCTCTGCCTTGTCTCTCACTTCAACCTTCAGTGTGAACATTGGCGTTGTTTCTCTGTCCAAGTGGCTCGCAACAAACACACTTCCTGATTCACTATCAATACCAAACTGAGGGACAGGGGTCACCATTGCATAGGACAGCTGTCCATTCTGACCCGTGTCACTGTCGAACGCAGTGATCGTAATTACTTCCATGCCAATGGCTGAGTTTTCTAAAACGAGAGCTGAGTAGCTGTCCTCATAAAACTGGGGGTCATTGTCATTGGCATCCTCAATAATTATAGTGAGCAGTCTCCAAGTGGACATCTGAGGTATGCCCTGGTCATAAACGGTGATATTTAAGAAGTAACGATCCAATTGCTCACGGTCAAGTGGCCGCAATACAGTAATCAATCCAGTCTCCATGTTGATGTTGAAGTAGTTTTCTTTGTTGCCATCAGATATGGAGAAGAGAAGGCGGCCATTGAAGCCTGTGTCACCATCTCGTGCTCGCACCTGGAATACACTGGCACCAGCAGAGAGGTCTTCTCGGACTAGAATGCTCGTAGGCAAAGCCTCAAACTGTGGCGCTTGTTTGTTCACAGAGAACATGTCTGTGTTTCTCTCATCTGGTCTTGGTTTAGCCATAGCAGACACCTTTGAGAGCATTTTCTCAGCCAGCAGCTGGGCGACCCTGGTCTCCTTGCAGTTGAACCCTCTGGGTGGCATCCTGCCCCTCACCACCGATACATTCACAAACGTAGGATCCGAGAACAGTTCTCCGTCTGTCGCGATCAATTTCAGGTTGAATATCCCATTCTTTGAATTTTCCACCGCCAGCGATCGCTTCAGCGTCAAAGCTCCTGAATCTGGATTCATATGAAAATAATCTAACTCGTTCCCGGACAGTATTTTATACTGCACGATCCCGAGCTCGTCCATGTCTACGGCTGACAAGGTGACAATAGTCTGGCTGACGGGGAAATCACGGCTTATCATGCCCCTGCATGACACACTCTCAAAAAGAGGCTGATTGTCATTGATATTTATCAGACGAAGAGTAACATTAACCTCGCTCTCTCTTCTATAGGGTGAACCCCAATCAGATGCCCGCACTGCAAAAGTATAAATATCCTCTGATGACTCATAGTCCAGGTCTCTTGTGATTCTCACCTCACCTGAGCCTTGGTCTATGATAAACGGAAGCGACTGTTCTCCGCTGATTGTGTGCGTTACATACCCATTCTCCCCTTTATCATAATCCACAGCGGAGACTACGAGAATAACCGTGCCTACAGGTAAACTCTCGTTGATTGCGATGTCATAGAATGGCTTGTCAAAAACTGGAGAGTTGTCATTCTCATCCTCTATGGTGATTTGGACCCTGGCTCGCTGCTGGTTGATAATGTCAACCACCTCCAGCTCTATAAAACCCTGTGATATTCCTGTCAGATGTCTGGTGGTCATAATAACTCCATTCAAAGGGTTTATATCAAAGTACACTGGGTTTGAGTGGTTGCTGAAGCTGTAATTGACACTCAAAGAAGCTGGGGAGACTTTCACCACCTCTACAAAAGTGCCTGGGGGAGCTATTTCACTCAGCTTGACTGCATAAACATCTTTCTCAAAATGTGCCAGCACTGGGTCTGGCTTTTTAACCAGCAGCTGAACAACTTGGGTGTTGGAAAGCTTTGCAGGTATACCCCGGTCTTTGGCCTGGAGGGTTAGGTTGCAGCCATAGGGGAACGTATCCCAGTCGACAAATTCTGCTGTTTTAACCCTGTACTCATTCCCAACAGGCGACCGATCAACCACAAACTGTTCCAAAGGGTCTCCCTCGATAATGGACACCCACTCAATATCCCCAGAAACCCCTTCGTCTTTGTCCTCCACAGTCACTAGAACATAGATTGGGTCCTTGTCCGTCCCTGATGGAGCGACTGCGACTGCTCTGAGAACCGGAGCAAATTCGTTAACTCTTTGCACAGTCAGAACCAGCCTAGCGGTGCTGCTGATACCAGCATCGCCATAGAGTTTCATCCCTCTGTCAACCACCTGCACCTCCAGCTCAAACCGGTCTTCTTTGTCCATTCTGGGCTGACCCGTGAGGGTGATGACCCCGCTGGTCGGATGAACGGAAAAGAGTTCAACTTTGTTCCTCAAGAAGTAGTAGAACTCTCCATTGGAGCCTGAATCGGCATCTGTGGCTGTGACACGTCCGATGCTGGCACCCAGAGGCGCACTCTCAGGGACAACAAATGAATAAGAGGTTGGGGAGAACAGCGGTCGGAGATCGTTGGTATCCAACACCTTGATATAAACTGTTGCTAAGGCCTCTAGACCTCCTTGGGCAGAGGCTTTCACTGTCAGTGTGTAATTGTCCTGTACCTCCCGATTCAGTGTGGCACCACTGCCTCCGTTAGTGCGAATACGAAGGAAACAAAAATCTCCTATGACGAACTCCTCAGCCTGGAAGATTCCCTCATTGTCTCCAGACATAACGGAATATTTTATGTCTAAAGTTCGAGGTGGAGCAAGAATGATGCCCATTTTTACCTCGCTTCTGGCGTAGGTTCTTGTAGCAGAGTTCTCAAAGACGGAGGCGATATAGGTGGGCTGGGTGAAGAGCAGCAGGCCTTGTCCTGCCCGGGGTTCTGGTAGGAATTGAGCACAGTTTAAAGAAAAAAAGTGCAGGAGGAGGAAAAAGCACATGAAGTGGAAAAGAGGAGAGAAGCAGGGTAGAGGAAGCATGTTTCCCCAACGGTTAACCTTCATCACTACTCCATCACACAGTCAGCCTATATTTGGGGAGAACAACAAAGAAAAACAGATCTGGGTTCAGTTGGTAGGTTGTTGGGAACATGTACTATTCTGCTCACTAAAGATTTGACAGAGAAATATGAGAAACAAAAGTTGCAAAGACATTTCAGAGACATTTCAGGGACACTTCTCGTCACTACAGGGATATGATAGCATTTCCAATGTTGGGCTTATACTATTTGCATTCAGACTCTGAACACTGCACCCGAAAGGATCAGAAGCAAAGACCGACATCTCTTTCAACAGAGTACATCCAAAGCACAGTGCACTTTCACAGACTCAGTGAAATACATCACCACCACATGAAACAGCAGCAATGAAGCACACTCACTGTTACTGGACAAGGATTTATTATTCTTGAGCCAGTAACTACTCGGGCTGTGACATTTTTACAAGAAAAATAATAAAAGAAATCTGGGCACTGGATAGTTTAAAAAAAATATATACTTTTTTTGTACATCAGTTGCACAACTTGGGGGGGGGGGGTGGGGCGTAGGTGGAGCACAGCTGATAAACACACAATTGCACAAGTTTTTTTATTATTATTATTATTATTATTATTAATAATAATAATAATAATAATAATAATAATAATAATAATAATAATAATAATAATAATAATAATAAATATGATCATAAATAAATTATTCTATAAAAGGTTTATGTGGGCTATAATTAATGCATGTGCATCAGCTTAGTCTGCCCATGTCTTGGCTTTACAAAACAATATCTGATGATAAAACTAAATATATAAAAAATAAATAATTCAACCTTTAAAATATGCAAATATGATCTGTACTGTACCAAAGAGAGCATCACAGAGAGTCTGTCTCTGGAGACACTGAGATGCATTTATTGTCCGATGCACAACCTTCTTGCAAAATCCACGAGTTTATGAAGCCACAGTCCTAAAAGGAAGTGTGCGGAGTATTGAATAGATTACACACTTTCTCACACAAATCACAGCGTGTCCTACCTTTAGACGAAATGAGTGAAAGTAAGTCCTTTCCCATCCTGTGTCTGGTTGAAAATGTAAGACAAAAAGCAAAGCGGTGGCGCAGAAATCACTGGCGGTGTGCAAAAAGGTAAAATTAATGTGCACACATCCCGACAGGCTGCAGCCATCCTCGTAAAACTAAATGGGTATTGCCCCAGTTTCGTGTACCTGGCCACTGTAACCCTGAGTACAGTGGGGGTAACCCGGCTCCATCTGCAACACTTAACAACGAACTGAAAAAACTGTCTTTTACACTCTCACGTCATATCAAAGTCCGAGATACATGTGCCACGAAGAACATGTCGCTTTCAACGCAAGTTTATGAGCGGTCAGCATCAGTTGTCGCCTCTGTGTGGGACCACTGTGCGCTCGGGATGGAGGAGGGAGGCAAAGTGATGCGAGGCGAGCACGACTATCTCCGATCTCTGCCGAGTGCGCCCGAAAGAGAACCCGGAAGTACTAGCAGTGTAATTTTCAGCAGCAGTTCGGCAGCAGCTGTGTCTCGCGTGTCTCCTCCACACACACGACCTCTTTTGCGGCTCCTTTTAAACCTGACCACCACTTTCAACTCATTCCACTGGTCAACATGTCTGTCTTGTGTTATAACAAGGGATGCGGGCAGCGATTTGACCTAGAAAACAACCCGGACGGTGAGTAGTACCTGAGACTAACTATCTGTTAGCATGCTAACCTCTCAACATCTAGACATTTCTGTGACGGACAGGCTGATTGGGCCCATGTCGCCAACCTGGTATTAGCTCTCGGGACCCCACACATTTTACACTTCATTCATTTATAACTGCTATAGTTGATAATAACACATTTACTAAAACAACACATGTTCTCGCTGCTTTATCGCGGTGCTGCGAGCATGCTAAGCTCGTGTTTAATTCAAGATGTTTGTAACCGGACCGTTGTCCCGGGACATAGCAACGTCGGAAGCTGTTTTAAGTTGCAATGACGTTTTTAATTAAACGTAAACCATCAACATCACAGTTCTCAAGGTTATTTATGAATTATGCTGCTTGTTATAGTGAAAGTGAAAGTTTGTGTAACAGTTTGTTCTAAAACAAAAACTGTAACTGAGTGAAACAAAAAACATGTTATTACATTGATAATTTTGTCTGGCTACGAGCCTTATTACAGGTCCAGTTATTGATACATACATTCTGCAAACGAAGCAACTAGAACTAGGAAACGATAATTATGCAAAACTGAAATGCTATAATAGTGTTTTTATTTACAGTGTATATGTACGAATGGAAAAGCTGAGCTTCCCTTGCAATGGCCACTGGAGACTCGTGCACGATTTACAGTACTGTAATGCAGTGTGAATGGGGAATGCCTTTGTTGCATTTGAAACAGTTCATAATAGGCCTGACCATCACACTGAGAATGTAAATTATTTGATCTGTAACTGTATTTGGACTCAAAATCAACAATAACAGACCCGTTCAGACCTGGCCAGATCTCATAAAGAACATGTCTGAATGCTCCCACTCTGACCTTAATGCATCCTCACATCCAATATCAAAAAAACACATTCAGAGGTAGTTTGAGGATGCATGTGGCCCCACTATGGAGCTGCATGAATGAAATATGTCCTCAAGATATATTAGAGTGCACCTCCTCAGCTGATGTCTGATCCATGGCAGCTTCATTTATATATATATATATATATATACTACAAGATGACACTTGATTCGGTTTGTATGCACCTCCATGGTGACAGGAAAAGCTTTCCCAAAAATGAAGGTTTCAAGTCTTCAGAGTTGACTGTGCACTTAAAATGTATAGAGATTGAGCAATTTATCACAGAGCCTGACAGTCTGAATATGTCTGACCCATATAAACCTGCCCCCCCCCCCCCCCCCCCCCCCGGTGCTTTTTATGAGTATTGAAAGAACTAGAGCAAACATTATTCCAGACCTGCTGTAACCCAGCATCTTCAACTTTCTGATAAAATGTTCCTCATCGCCGACACTTGAGATCACCTTGTTAAAGCATCTAAGACAAACAATATATTTAATTAAGTTAGTTATTGTATTATATACCTGATATGAAGTGATTACTATACAAGTGGAATCCGTTGTCAGATCTGATAATCTAGGATGTATTTTAATACCTGGTTCGAACAATACTACATAAGGTTGTCCACACAGATAAAAAGTAATGCACAATCTGAAGAAGAAGAATGTTTGCAGTCTGATCACAAGAATTATTCATACAAAATATATCAGGTATCTTGACCAAGTTTTATTTGAAATTCTGAGACCTCTGACTATATCCAAGATGGCAGAGTAAACATCTGTCCAAATCCTTGACAAGACTGAGACCAGTTTTGAAATGTCACACTACCAGTCGGCATACAAAGACGCAAAATATGAACACACAGTCTGGGGAGGGATGTAAGGTATATTCATGGTCTTTCTAATTCTTACTGCCCTGACGAAAGCCAAAAAGTATGAACTACCATTACTAGCAGTCAAGTGTTAATCTGTGGAAGTGAACGCAGTCTTTTGCCAAATTCATGTAGTCATCGAAAGTTTACAGTGCGTGTTCCTGTTCAAGACAATAGCTCGTTTATGTGTTTGACAAACACATCCTTCAGACATTCTGTAAAGGCCATGGTCAAGATATGTAGATCAGACGATGCTCTTTTTATTTATTTCCTCACAGTTTAAGGTGGTAACATATTCGTCTTGTACTGTTAAATCTGTATATTTCAAGAAGTGCAGTAACAACACTAGCAGGAAAATAAATAACACATATGGTTTTCTAAGGTTGTGATACTCAAGTTCATGATCTTGATTTTCTTAAGAGACTTTTAATATAAAGCCTTTTAATCTTAATATAATTTAACTCTGAGGGAAATAACATTGTCTTCTACCCCAGCGAGTCTTTCATTTGTAAGATATGCCAGATACTCCATGCAGGAGTCGAGGCTAATCTCCATTTTAATAGGATGCCTCTTTTCATAACAGCAGAGTATATTATCATTACCTTCCTGTCTCCGATCTGTATCTATGGCATTTGCACAGACCGGTGACAGCGTGAGCTGCACTGTTTGGAGGAAAATGCTTCATTTATGTTGTCACCCCGCTGAATTTCTTTATTCATTATACAGTGATTCGTCTTTCAGCATTGCTGCCAGAAATGACACCGAAAACCCTGTGCTATACTTTTCATTTAAGGCGAATCTAAACTTACGATTTACTTAAAAAATCTGATGCAACAAACATATACGTTTGATGAATGTTTCCAGCCATTTGTCTCGTGCCCAATTTGTTGACTGTGTGTTTTGTTTTGCTGCACTTGCCAAGGACAAATGCAAATCATTTAATACATTTTAAATCAAAGGCGGTTTATATTTACATGAATAATAACAATTGCTTATAAAAGCTTACCCTTTTTTTGTCCTTTGAGTTGTGCGGTCTGATAAATCTGTAATACTTTTGTCTGCTTAGTATGTTTGAGTGTCTTTTCATTCATTTGCTGCTGAGGCCCTACATTGTGGTACATTTGTTTTGAAATTAAGTATTAAATAATCAAAGAGACTGAATGAAAGTAGTCTGATTTTTATTTTGTTTTTGTATTAAAATCTGCACAAAACATACTAATTTATGACAAACATTGTTCCGAACGTACCTGCTTCCACACAAACTGCAAATGCTGCTGGAAAATATGCAGTTACCACCCTCTAAAGTGACTTTATTTTTTTTTAATTCAAGGTTTCAATTTGTATTTCAGTCTAACAACACATTTGAAGGACAAGGCACCGCTAATGAGAGGTTTAAATGATCAGTGTGTAACTTAAAACAAATACCTGTTACATTCATATGAGCTCAAACAATGTTGATTAAATCCATCAGTTCCACACAACTCTTTTTCTCAGTGTAGCAGTGTTTCCATCGTGTATTGCCTGGCGATATTCCTGCACTGCAAACAGCAATCACTTCCTTTTATGTCAAGACAGACATACCCAGTCATTCCACAGTTCAGGAAAATGCCTCTTGCCCCCATCCGCTGCTTTGCTAAATCAGGTCTGATAGTATTGCTTGACATAGCCCATTTCCAAATGAAGGACACCAGAAATCATCAAAACTTACACATTGCAGCTTTAAGATGAATCTGCAGGTCTTAATACATCATGAATCTAGATTTAATTAAAAGTAACACAGAAAAGCTACAAGTCGGTACTTGATCAAGTATTCAATTGTAACACAGTTTACAATGTTGTCACATACTTTCCCTCCTTCATCATCGTTGTTGTGTTCCCACAGACGGCTGCACCTATCACCCAGGTGTCCCTGTGTTCCATGATGCTTTGAAGGTAACATGTCTGAGAAATGTGCCGTCAGCTCATGTTCTGTTGTCCTTTCTCCTGGTTTAAGTTAATTTCTGTGAAACTCTCTCCAGGGATGGTCCTGCTGCAAGAGGAGAACAACAGACTTCTCTGACTTCCTCAGCATCGCTGTAAGTCCCGCCGTTTTTTACTTCATCCTCTTTAATTCTCAGTGGTCACGTTTCCATTGTCTATTGTGTTCCTAAGCATCGGCTGCCACATTGACTGTGGACATGCTGGGCTGAGTTGTGCGTGCACTCATTGTTTGTGGACTGTTTTCTCCTCACAGGGCTGTACCAAAGGTCCCCATAACAAAGAGAAGCCTCCCGAGCCGGTGAAACCAGATGTGATGTCATCGGGTGAAAAGAAAGAGTCAGACAACCAAAAAACAAAGTTTAATGAGTACATCATCTCTGCGCCAAAGCCTCGGGAAGCTATACATAGACCAAGGTAATCTTCAAACTACCTAAAATAGCTCTTTTTGTATGAGTTCCACACATGAAAGTAGATGGGCTTTTGTAGATATCAAAATTTACTTTGTACAAAAACACATTTGATAATATCTAAACCTTGATTTGGCATCTTTAAGATAACAAAAATAAACAGGCTTCAAGGAAAAAGCTTTGACCAATCAACACATCAGCCGGACTTTCACTTTCATTCTGTATTTTTGTATTTCGGCTTCAAACTAAGACTGAAAGTCCCTGGGTTCGTATCAAATGCATAAAAGAGGATCGGTACGATTTTACAGACTTTAAATCAGAATGAAATCATCAAACAAATACGATCCACAGAACAGTGAGAGGTATCTCTAGTCTTTTACCCGCAGTTCAAAAGAAACTCGACTGCTGAAATGACTAATGAAGAGATTACTATTGAACTGTGAAAATCCTTTCATGTATTGGTCTTTAGCCCTTTGTGCCAGAGTCATACTTTTTGACATAATTTTGCCAGTAATCTGTTCCTTATTTAAAGTACGTAGCAAGAATATAGTTTTAACTCATCAAATCCTTTGTGTTTGTTGTCATTTCAGTGCCGATGAACCGATGGTGAGATTGCAGCATAAAATTGCCATGTCTCTGAAGCAGGCTCTGGAGAAGCTGAAGCTGACTGAAAATGCAGCCGAGAAGAAAGGTGAGGACTTGACTCTTATCTTCCCTACGTCTGTCTCCTCTTTCCTCCTCCATGTCTCTGGACCTCTTCATCATAGATCACCGTCCATCTCCCTGTAACGGGAGCAGGGAAGGTCATGATGACAGCAGAAGTTGATGGACTTCCACTGGGAATTCGACCCCCTCTCCCACTTCTGTCATTCACATCATGACACTTGAGCAAAAGCTGACAGCGTGTCATGACTGAATGCAATTTTTCTCGATGCTCCTCAAAGTTCGGTTGTCAGATTGTCTGTTTCTTTGTCTTTATAGAGGAAGACGGGGACGAGATCAAGATTGGAACATCCTGTAAAAACGGAGGCTGCACCAAAGTAGGTCATTGTGTAGAAAAAAAGAAGTGGGACAAATTCTCATTTTATTGAAATGTATCAAATTTTGTGAAACTTTGACTGCAGTAGGTTTAATATTTTAATTCTTTAAGCAAATTCAAGTCACGTACAGTTAAGACCAGACGGTTAATACTTTTTTTTGTTCTTCAGGCTCTGTGGGGGGACTGTGTGTTTAATGGCTTAGATTCCCCACACAGTTCCTTTTATTCAATACTCACTTAGCACTTAAAAGTATCCATCATTGTATTTTAAATTAAAGCTACTGAAACTTATAGCCTAAAGGAACAAATCATATTAACCGCAGAAAAATAATTTTGGCCATGAGTTTTTTTTTCGGAGGGATTAAAAGAAAGGTGTAATTAAATTAAAAATAAAAACAAATCATGTTTATTTAAGGTCCAAGAAGAAGATTAAGGGAGGTTTGATTCAGCTTCTTCTCCACATCCACAGTCGCTCTGTTACACATGTAGACGTGGTTTATACTTCAGCTAGAACACAGAACTTTTCCTTTTTTCCTTGATTCATAAAGAAAACATATGGAAAGCTGTAGCTACTATATGACCTCAATGCACCACACTCTTGGAATATGTTTGCAAAACTAGAGATTTCAGGCTGCGTGTGAATAAAAGACAATACGATAAAAAACCTTTTCGGATTTTCCTGAACTCAATCTCGTCCCTAATTGAGCCTGTTGGAGCAGAAACCTCAAGATTAGGCCATAAATTGTGCGGGGAAAATTTGCATTGACTGGTTTTCGAATAACCCTTAATTTGGACTTGAACAACTTAAATTGTTTTGAGATGTTCTCATACGGGCTGCTGAATTGAGTCCATTTTTTTTTTACTTTTCAGATTTTTCCATGACCTTAAAAAGGGAAAGAAGTAGAATATATTATTTCATACATTCCTCTGTAGCATTGGATTAATATTCTAAAATATACTGTAAGGCTTAATAGGCAATATTCTGCCTGGCACTGTTCATCTAGAGAGATGACGGTTTTAAAGAGGGAAATGTTAGACTTTTCCGTTTCTAATAAATAACCGAGACTTTCTTAAGTTTGGCGAGAACTGCATCCAAAATTGATGCCTAATTGTATTATTGCTAACACAAACTGCTCCTGCTTTAGTCTGAACTACACTATTGTTGTTGTCGTTCTCAGAGTTTTGAAGGACCTGCAAGTGACTCTGAAGTGTGCATGTACCACGCTGGGTGTCCCATCTTCCATGAAGGGTAAGAACCTGTGATCCTTTTTTTATTAAGAAATATTATAGTCTTTGGTTTTCACTATTATTTATTTATTTATGTCTATGAAAGAGTTGATTTTCTCTGTCTGTAAAGAAGCGTGAAGGGCAACACTAGTATTTTCCTCTTGAAAACGATTCCACTTCATGGCGTATATATATATACATCACTTCTCCTGAGTGACAAGTTATTGACTGCCACAAATCCAATGTGTGTGTGTGTGTGTTTTTCCTGTGTCCCCAGGATGAAATACTGGAGCTGCTGTAAGAGGAAAACCTCCGACTTTAACACCTTCCTCTCTCAAGAGGGCTGCACCAAGGGGACACATTTATGGAGGAAAAAGGACACGGTAGGTGTGACCACTTCACAACGAGTGACTGTGTCTGCATTTCTTCACAACAGCAGGCAAATTAAACTTCGTTTTACTCCTCTTGAAATTGTCTGACATCTCCCTGCAGGGAAAGAAAGTGGTTCCATGTCGCTTCGACTGGCACCAGACCGGCTCGCAGGTCATCATCTCCATCTACGCCAAGAATGCCGTCCCAGAGCTAAGCTACGTGGACGCAAACAGCACCACGGTGAGGCACATAATAATCTGTCATGTCAGTATTCATCTTACTCTTTGATTGTGCTCTTTTTTTTTTAACCGAACATATTTTTCTTTTTTGTGCTCCAGCTCAACATACACATTATATTTGAGGGAGACAAGGAATTTGAGCAGAAAATCAGCATGTGGGGAGTAAGTACAGCATCACTTTGAACCAGATATAAAGTGTTGTATACTGTGTTTGTGTAGCTCATAAGATGCCACAGTATAATGTTAACTTATGACGTGATTCCACCGGCTCACCGGTACCAGGCACGTTTTTTTATTACCTGCTCCAGTGAGGTTCTGCGGCTGTATTGCAGTCCAGTGAGACGGAGTCTATGCTCAGGTCATGGAGGAAGTTCTGAACAAATAGTTAACTAATTCTAATGATTCAGGTTTACTGAAAACAACTGCTTTACAAGTCACTAGTCACTCGTTTGTGTAGTGATGACACTATTTTTGTTGTGGAAAACCAAGCGAGCTGGGACCATAGTGGAAAAGGGCCATTATGTACTACAGTGTGCACTTATTAAAGCGGACCTAGACCGAAAGTTCCAATTAACACTGTTTTTTAGTGTGTATCTGTGTCATTACCTTATTTACCAAGCCCTGAAGTTTTCGAAACAAACAGTTCAGCCATTGCTGAGAACGCTGTGTTTTATTGTAATCTCGGGCTCAGCGAGATCTCTGAAAAAACCCGGTCCGGTTACGTAAACAGTGGTTCTCCTGAACAGCAGATCCTCCTGCTCCGGGCACATCCGGTTGCGTACATTGAACCGCAGAAGAAGAATAACATCCGTTGTGGATGTGTTTCACGAGCGACAGTGTCTTCTGACTCCGGGTCAAAGTCATAAAAGGGACTACGGCGGGGAGTCGTGACGAAGCTATTTTTAAACATTGTTAAAACAATGTTTTGATAATGAGGAGCAGTGCATCCACAGTTCCATGAAGAGCTGCGCTTCTGAGAGGGGTGTGCTGATTATCTCGCTTCCGGGTATTGGCCAATCACAAGACAGTTGGGATGGCTCTACACTGACTTGCCAATCACAACACACTCTGTCTTCTGGGTGTGAGATTTCAGTCTGAAACATCGCGTCTGACGAGAGCTTCAGAAAAGAGAGATTTCTATTGGCTCGTTTACAGCAACTAGGAGGTTTTTGACCATAAAAACAAGTTAATGTATGTAAGTAGACCTCCATAACTAACATATATGTACAACAGGACCACTCTATGTGAGCTTTAATCATCATAGTTAGTATTCATTAATTACTTAAGTTGTTTTGAAAATGACATTTTTCTGGATATTGCCATTTACACAGGAAGAAACTTCGCTCTTAAAAAGAGTATTGCTCCAGTAATGTCTCCGTGCACACGAAACCCCCCTAACGAAAAATTTAAGTTGCTGTGAATTTTTGTGAACACATGCTGTGACATCATTTTCCCAAAGTATTGGTTGTACACACGAAAAACACAAGAGTGGCATTTTGAGATTTTTCCGCGATACGACACAAAATATTGTTTCCGTGTGAATAAAAAGTATTTTTTAATGAAGATTCTCCTAAACTTGTTCTCGTGTGTGCGGCCCTTACAGATTATTCAACTGACGGCTAGTGTTTGGATCGAGCATGCAGATGGGAAAGACACATTTTCATTATTTTCCTGAGGTTTTCGCACTAGCTAACTCGGGGAAAATTAGCAAACAACTGCTTTGTCAAACTCAGCATCTTCTTGTACAATTTCCGGGAAAATGTCAGTGCGTGTCTGACAGCACCACTGAATATTCAACACTAATTGAATCATGGCTGCTCATAACTAAGTCTGTTTGCCAGACATCTGGCTTATCTGGGAATCGCATTATGCCAAAATAACTATGCTGCTCTTGTTTTCCGCCTCCTCACATTGGGTAAAAGTGAGAGGCAATCAATTTAGTTTGGGTTGTTTTTCTAGCCCCAAGCTGAAGATAAGAAAATAATTGGAAGTGCTTATTGGTTAGATATTCTTTTGTCTGTGGCTTTTCAAGAACTTCCCCTTTTTAACCAGTTATTTTCTTCGACACACCCCCTCTTTTCCTTATAGGTCATAGACGTGAGTCAAAGTAATGTGAACATGATGGCAGCTAAGATCGAGATCGCCATGAGGAAATCCGAGCCCATGTTGTGGGCTCGCCTGGACCTTCCTCCCCCCGTCCCCCCGCCCAAGGAGACCAAGAAGGAAAGTGAAGAGTCTGATAGTGAAGATGAAGAGGATTCATAAGGATTCACAGTAGAGAAAAAACTTAACATTCTTCACTTTGGAACTTTGGCCTCTTCTCCTCACTTGATTTTTGCCCCGTTTTTCCTCAATCACTTCAATTTATTGTACCTTGTTCATTGTTGTTTGTTTGATAATCGAAAGAATCAACTATTTTTACAACAGATTTACACGTAATGAGCGAATAAGAGAAGGGACCCTTGACCTTTAATCGTGAACTGAGGGTCTGGGTTCGTGCGTGACCATATTTCATTTTACACCATAAAGCCTTTTCATGTCAGCTGCTCATCACAAAGGACCACAGTTGTGACCGTTCTTCTGTTCCAACACGGTTTGATTCCATTTCTTTTCTTTTTTTTCCTTATCACATCTAAATGTTCTTGCATTTTTTTTCATACACATTTTCATTCCATCCTTTGTCTCCATCTTGTATAAATGATCGTATCATTTCGTCCACTCGTATCACAATCACGTAAAATGTGTTATTCTGGACATCTCTGCCTGTAATTTCTAAAATGTCCATGCATAGAATAATAAAATGAATTTTATTCGGAATAAACAGTGTTATAATAATTACACTACAGTGCACTGGGACTATCAAGCCTAAAATTAGATATTTGTCACACCTGCACTGACTGTATTTCCTTTTTTCCACAGTCAAATTGTACACTTTTCTCCAAATTTTTAACACCTTATCGATAATGTATGTTTTAAAGTGATCAATGCAATATTTGTCCCCGATTCTTTTGTCAAAGCATAATGGCGGCATTTTTATAATGAGAATGTTTACTATAATATTGCAGAAAGGCGTCTGAATACAAAGTACTGTGTTTTTTAAAAGAAACCACGCTATTCGCGACAGCATGTGTCAAGGCTTGGAATGTATGAAATAAATTTGGCTGAATGAGACCACATCGCAAGGGTGAAGTCATTAGAAATCCCATTTTTCCAAACCACAAACAAACTTTTTGTGTCAAACTTTTATAATTGGGGTGATGCATGCGATGGCCGACGTGTCCTGCGGTGAATATTCCCAACGCAGTCGTGCAGCGGATTCTCCGAAACGCTCTCTGTGCTCTGTTCGTGTGGCGTTAACACCAGAAGCTTGCAGCCGTTGGGACCTTGAGAACTGAAATGGCACTCGTGAAATAAGTTGATGTGACCTTTCAAGTGAAGGTTTTGAAACCAAACTGGGGATTTCGGTGACTTTTACAAAGGTTGAAAGTTGTTGTGTTTTTTTACGTATACGTGACTCAGGATTGAATATTAAAGTTAGACCCTGATGTGGCTAGGTGTCAGACCTTGGTATGGAGACATTATCACTTTATTCTCTTTCCAAACACATAAAATAACAATGAAATGCGGTTCAGTCAACTCTCACATACTGGAGTTTGTGTTATTCTGAATGTTTAAATCGTGTTCTTCACAGAATATAGCACCATTGTGTTAGACATTCAGGAGGGTTTGTTGGCAACATGTGTAATCACATTAAAACAAAAATAGTTTGCTTTTGAAAGCCTTACAATAACACTTGAGGGGTTTCCTTTACATCTTGAGCTGACGTGGTTCAGTAGCACCAAGGAGGGGTTTGTGTTTTACATTTTCAAGCACCTTTAAACAAATATACAGTACATTAAAGATTCCCCACTGGTCAAAAAAACTGTTTACATTCACATTTTAATTGGTTTTTTTGTCAGTGGGAGTGCAATCACTTCAGGGTTAAATAACTGATGCATGCAGGTTTTTATCAACCTCAGCTTCATTCAGTATCAGTGGGAACATGAGACCCAGGTGAACACACTTGGATCATAAGGATTTACTTCCTTTCTAACACTTGTGTTGCAAGGTGTTTTGCAGGGTTCCCACACCTTGGTCAACCAGGACTTTTCAAGGGCTTTTCCAGGACCAATTCCCTCAAATTCCAGAACCGAATGTGCTGACATGGATTCAGATCGGAGGACAACTTGAAAGAGCGTCCACTTTTATTGATTTGCAGCAAGCGATTGTCCTTGGTATCTTTGGTAAGCCCGTCTTTGTAATTTTCTTAAGTGAGCCAGAGATCTTGGAATTTGCATTTTCCGTGCATCACGTCATTTGCTCACTCTTGCTTAACGTTACTCACTCGTTGACCTGCATGGAATCTCATGTCAACGGTGGAGAGGGAAAGTGGATAGTAATTATGACACAAATAGCTGGCGCTGTAACAAACAAGGGAGACATTTACCTTAATATTCAAATTTCAAGCACTTTTGATTGATTAAAAGAGACATGCAGTCCTGGCTGATTTCACATCGATGTTTGGTAGTTTTGGTAGTCGGCTCCCACATTGCCTTTGGTCAAGATAAGTGGTTGTCTTTCTGAGAAAAGGTTCCTCTGATACTTCTTTTTCGGCCACAGTGAACCTCGGAGTCTGCGTTTGGCAACGAGAACGGCAGCAGCGACTCCCACCGCCGCGATCCCCCCGACAAGCGCCGCAAGCAGCATCCAGGGCCACGCGTCCTGCAGCTCCTCCAGGTACGGACGCATGGACTCTGCCAGTCTCTGGTCTGGACAGGACAGGAAGGTGTTGGAGAACAATGTCTTTGACATCACTCATCACTTCATAATTGGTCTAAAATGACCGTATGGGGCTAATATCAGTATCGGTAGATACTCGAGTTTGTGATATTGGTATCGGACACAAAAAAAAGTGCTATCGTTCCATCCCTAGTGACATTATTATCCTTTTATATTCATCTGTGTAAGATAAGGGAATATTGTTCTGTTGTTTTCCTGTGGGGAAGTTATTTAGTATGCAGAGGGAGAATGGGGGAAACAAACACAGATAATGGGAAATAGTAAAAGCCCTCCTTGTGTGCAAATGGGAAAAAAATGACAGAAAATTAACTTACTGGCATTCAGCAGGGAGGAGTATTCGTATCCAAGGTCCTTGCTGGAAACAAAGTATTCTCGATTTCTGTGCAGGGGCAGGAAAGGCACCATGTGATATTCACTGTTGTGCCCAATAGGAGCATTAGAGTCCGGATACTGGGATGGAGACGGCGTGTACCTCCTGAGCCACTGCTCATAAATGCTTCAGTGAGAGAAAAGGGAAACACATGCAGTGATGACTTAGTAAATGCAGCTCGTTTGTATCTCCTTGTGTGTACCTGCCCTCTCTCACCTGTCGACATAAGCGTGGTGGAGGATGAAGATGGGGTCATTTGCCGAGCCCTGCACTGACGACATGGAGCCATTCATGAAGACGTGCACAGCGGCGTGCATGCCCAGACGAGAACTGCTCCCAAAGCCGGTCTGAGGATCCCCGAATCCTGCAATTTAAGACGTGAATCATCAGCACGGACAAAGATAAGATAAGATAATAATATTCTACTGACAGCACCTCAAAAGAGTGTTTGATTTCACACATTTGTCTCCTGATACCAGAATAAAACTAAAATATATTTGTACTGCACTTTCATGCCACTTTTCCATGAAAGGTGTACATTTATATATATGTAAATGTCTCGATAATAATTTAAGTATTCAGTTTTCTTATTGTATCGTTCATTCTTGTCCCTCTCTCTTTTTTAATGTTTTTGTTGCCTATTAATTCTGTGTGGGGTCAATAATGTCAATCCTGATTTAATCTAATCTCGACAAGAATGATTTTCTGTTATTTACTCCACTCAGCTCGTATAGATATAGATATCCTGGGATGCACTAAAAGCCTCTGAAGCTGTAGTTTATTAGAAGCAGCACTTTTTTCTGGACACTTTTGTTGTGACATTCAATCAATTATTGATAAAAAAAAGAACACATTTTAAGTTTTTACTTTAGTTTCCCTCAATATAAACTGAATGTTTACAGACTTGTCATCTTGAATCATGAGTGCAGATCAGGCATTATGAACAGATACTGGCTAGACTTTGCATGCACTCTCCAAACTGTGCATGAGTACTGGTTCAGTAAACACAAGTAATTTCAAAGATAATCTGATCGACATGTTTGTGTTTATCCTTGTTTTGCAAAATGTTATGAGCTTCCTTTTTTTAACTTTTGAAACTATTCAGTTTATACATATCGTAACAATATAGATTTATGTTGTCAGGAACTATAAGGAGTATATGTTAAACTTTCAAGCATGTATTAATTCGAAATGCTGCATATTTCCTGTCAGAATGATGTGTAGTTACTTATACCAGTCCGTACAAACAACGATGTGTAATTTCAGGGGAAAAAACAGATGTTCCCTGACCGGGAATCGAACCCGGGCCGCGGCGGTGAGAGCGCCGAATCCTAACCACTAGACCACCAGGGAGCACATGGCGAAAATCGTACGTGATGGCCCTATATAGATGGGTTAACGACGAGTCGTACACAGTACTGATTAATTTTGTATTGCAGACGTGTTGCTTCGCTGTTTTTGTGCGCAAAGTACCACGTAGACAAGAGCGTTGACTCGCCTCGAATTCGCTCCCTCGAATACGGCGGTCCGCGCCCTCCCCTCTCGATAAATCTATTTGGAATCATCCACTTCCTGTTTGCCATTTCGGACCTTCCACCATGGATGTATGGTCAACACATCCATGCTTCTGCGTCACGAGTGTAAACTCGCGGGGGACTGACGTCTCTCCAGCTTTCGTCTTCGGAGTAAGAACTATTTCTACAAATTACTACAATTACTACTTTTACTCATGTCCTAAATACTAACAGCGTTTAACGGTACGGTGCTAAAGTTCGGTTTGTCACATACTGAGCTAAAGTGTATGTAAAGTAGCTAGTGTGTCCATAGTACAGCACGGAGACTAATGACACACACCTGCAAGTTGTTTATATTGTTGTCCATATTTCACATGCTTTGACTGTACATTTACATAGTATATCGTTAATTATAATTTCACAAGCTTCAGTCGTGAGAATTCACAATATATTTTTATATTTTGTGTTTTATGGAGACTGTTACCAGAAACTCCTATTATGTGAGTTTTAACTGTTTCATGCATGATTTATACAGGGAAATACTGTTAAATCGTGGCAATGCATCACATGATTGGGAAATTTACTGTGACATTATTTGATAACCGACTGTGAAAATACAGCAGAATTTGCTTTAAGTATACAGTGATTTATTGTAAAAGTAATGCCAGTCATTTACAGTAAATGTACAATCATGTACAGTGAAAATTGTTTTACGTTTTTTAAATCTTACTCTACACACTTAAACACACTCTATTTTTGTAACTGTACTGTTCATATTCCTGTTCTTATATTACCATTTTGCTGCTATCCTATGTGTTAATTTGAATTTATTTGATTATTTTCCATATTGTACTGTATCGTATCAAAATCGTATTGTGTGAAATCGTGTTGTATTGTGTCTCATGTTGACTCTCTCTGACCTTCCATAGTGTTCCTGAAGCTCATGTTGGCGCTGCGGTCCATGGCTCCAGTGTCATAGTTGGTCAGACTGAGCGTGAACTCCACCTCATCCGAAGTCGGTAATCGTTCCACCAAATTGCGGTTGTGGTTTCCAGGGTTACGACGCACTGGTCCTTCTTGTGTTGTATCACACAGCACGCCTCTCTCGTTGTACTCCTCTGCTCGGGAACACAAGACCTGCACATTTGCAAACACATATGATGTAAAAAATAGAGAACGCATTCAGAGAGAGCAAACATCTGCCCACTTTCACCCAAATGAACAATTCATCAACATGTAAAAGGATTAAAGGATGGGATTGCAAAACATTCACTAAAACTTCACTTAATTTGAGGCAACAAAACAAGTGGCATTACTTCCAAGCAAACTAATAATTGTGAAACAAAGAGAAGTATATTATTTTTTTGCAGACAAGAAAATGTCCAAACCTACCTTGCAAGGGTCCTCCTGAATTGGTATAACCCTCCATCACCAAATTCTAAATCTAAATTATTCACTATATAATAAGGTCAATTGATAAAAACTTCAATTTAACCAAAAAAAATGCTCTAATAAATAGTGGAGTATTGGTTGCCAAGTTGCCATCAGATTCGGTACCTTAATCATGCGTGTTCCTTTGCTGTTTGAAGTTTTCCCTTTAAGTTATAATGTATTGAGCATTTGTACTTCAGCTCTTAAAATCATTAATACACATGACATACTTACTTATATGCATCAAATGCAGCTCAAAGTGCTTCACAACTTAAGTGTAAAAAGGGATATTTAAAGACATAAAAGATCAAACGTATAATAAATAGACATGAGAGTATCGAAAGGAAAGTGTTTACAAGTCCCAAAATAACCAGCAACAGGGGGACAAGGGTATTTTAAGTCATTTAAAGTATTCAAAATATTTAACATTTTGGTAATTTTAAGTTAAAACATTAGGGGAAAAATCCTGTATTACTCAAAATCTTGTCTGGATAAAACAATTTAGTCAAATTTGCTTCGATAAAATGCAAAAAAACACTCTATTGCCAATGGCAAAGAATTTTAATCAATCAGCGTACCTCTAAAACAGAAAAATGCTGGCAGATAATTAAAATATGTTGAATTAATGATGTGATTGTGTTTACCTTCCAGGACGAGAAGACTGATCCAGGACTGAGCAGATTGGCATCCTGGGGGCTCCGGGCCCCCATCAGCTCGTCTGTGCACAAATCGCAGTCCTGCGCGTCCCTCCAGTCCCAGTACGGGATTGTGAAGCTCGTGTCTCCGGTCAGCTTCCTGATCTCATGCTCCCAGTGCAGCAGGTAGACACGGTGCCATGGCAGAAACGCAGGCGCCCAGTGCGCAAAATCCACGTCGGTCCACACGTTGCCCGGCGGCCCCAGTAGCGCGTTGCGGGACACGTAGTAATGCATCCACACAAAAACATCATACACAGACACATCAGCAAATATCGGGTTGGAGCCGTTTTCCATCTGTGCGTACGTGGCCGTGGCCACAACATAGTCCTGGCTGATTGTCTGTTTGGCCAAGTTCAGGTAAGAAACCAGTCTGATCCTCTCTGACCTGGACAGGTGGAAAATGTTCCTCCTGAGAGACTCTCTCCTCTCACTGCAGTCTGCGCCAAAGTAGCCAAACTTACAGTCCGCACAATTGAAACCCATGAAGTTCCCTGCGCACTGACAAGTGCGGTTGTAGAAAACCAGAGGCCACTTCTCTCTGTCGTCCAGCCCGGAGAAAGGGTACTGCGGCCCGTCGGGCTGCTCCGGCACCTCCACATCCTCACACTGGCCTCGGCCTGAGTTGACTCCACAGGGCGAGTCGTCCCCTTCCCAAGCCGGACAGCACTCCTTGGTGCGCAGGGCCTCCTGCGTGACGCACAGACGCGGGAACTGTTGATGGCTGGGTACAAAATACAGCACGAAACTAAGTATAATCAGTGGAGACATTTCAACGATAGGCTGTATTTAACACGGCGAGAAATCAGAACTCATGTGATTTGTCACGCTTAAATACTGCATATTTCTCCATGCACCCCCTCCCACATCCTCCTCCTCCTCTTTGAGCAGATCACATGCTGCTTAACCTCAGGGTGAAGCTTAGTTTGTATGAATGCCTGGTAGTTTAGCCCCCCAAAATATCTCAAAAATGCAGCACTGACTCCTCTTGGAAAAAGAAGTGAATTAAAGTTGACTGGATTTGCACTAAGAGGCCCTAATGACATCCTAATATCATCATTATCCTGATCATGAAGCCTAAGGATTCAACTAAAATAAACAGGGTATGGCTGTTTAACACAGTGATTCCCAAAGGATGGGGCGGGACCCCCAGATGGGTCAGTATTTTATCATTTGTAGTTTTTGTATTTTAGACTTTTAGCCTGTTACCATCTGTAGTTTTTGTATTTTAGACTTTTATCATTTGTAGTTTTTGTATTTTAGCCTGTTACCATCTGTAGTTTTTGTATTTTAGACTTTTACCGTTTGTAATTTTTGTATTTTAGACTTTTGCCATTGGGAGTTTTTGCATTTTAGACTTTTACCATTTGTAGTTTTTGTATTTTAGCCTGTTACCATCTGTAGTTTTTGTATTTCAGACTTTTGCCATTGGTAGTTTTTGTATTTCAGACTTTTGCCATTGGTAGTTTTTGTATTTTAGACTTTTGCCATTGGTAGTTTTTGTATTTCAAACTTTTACCATTGGGAGTTTTTGTATTTTAGACTTTTACCATTTGTAGTTTTTGTGTTTTAGACTTTTGCCATTGGTAGTTTTTTGTATTTTAGACTTTTGCCATTGGTAGTTTTTGTATTTCAGACTTGCCATTGGTAGTTTTTGTATTTGAGACTTTAACCATTGGTAGTTTTTAGTATTTTAGACTTTTACCGTTTGTAGTTTTTGTATTTTGTAATGTTCTGCCATGCTTGCTTTCACTGATGAGTAGAAAAAAAGGCATATAACTCATTCTCTCCCTCTTATTCATCTTATCCATAATCGGTTAACATTTAACCCTAACCACAATTCAAATCTCAACCCCAACCCAGGTTCTGCCTCATTAGGACCAGGATTCTGGTCTCCAAGAGAACTGGTCCTGACAAGGTCTGGGTTAATGCCAGAAAAGGTCTTAAAGAGGTAAGACACACTCACACACACACACACACACACACACACACACACACACACACACACACACACACACACACACACACACACAGTTGTTGTACAGTATTCTTAGTGAGGACACAGTTCTAAACCTAACCCTAAAAACAGGTCTTAACCTATAAACAGACCTTTTAAGGTGTGACAGAATGTCCTCACTTTCTCTGGTTTATACGTTTTTGGTCCTTGCAAAGATGCAAGTACACATATCTATGCATGCACACACACCGAGAGAAATAAAGTGAACTGTTTTCTCTGGCATTATGGGTTGAAAATCACCATGACAACACTGAATCCAGAGAAACAAAAATCACATTATATGAAGGAGAAGAGATGAACTGTGGGACAGTTGAGGACAAGATATTCGGTGGCAAAATAATAATAATAATTCTCATTATTTTGTGTCGCAATTTTCATTTGCATATGATCACATTTGTGAAATGTCCTTTCAGAGCAGGGACACAAAGATGTGCAGATTAAGTCAGACGCGATAAACGAAAAAATCAACTGACGCACATTCAGGAAAGCATAAAGTGCCCTTGGCAACAAAGTGTGGTATTTGAATTTTTTTTGAAGTGGTTTTCAGAGGAAAACCTTGATGTCTCTCACATGGCTGTCTCTATACCTGAGGCCTTTCACACTCTATTCATTGACATTCAAATTTGTGCATGTGATTGTCACTGTAAACAATAAAGAATTAGGGGCAGCCACCAGAGGGTGCCATGTGACTGTCTATACCTGATGGTTCCTGTCAATCACATGTCTTCTCAGAGTTTCATTCGCCTGATTCTAAGAAATGATGCGAATCGTTTTCAGTCATGCGTCTGACCTTGTGTTTTACTAGGGATCTGTGAAGTCACCCAACAACAAGGTTTTGTTATGAGTGGAATCTGCATCACATGTCTCACAAGCATCTGAGCGTCATCGATTCCCACTGCTCCATCTGCTTCTTTGTCTGCAGCAGCCTCACAAATGTGGACAAATCTCTGATGATGTAAATGTAAAGGAGCAGCTGTGACTGCCACAGTCTTCTTTTTTAGGGTATTTAATTTGAAATCCCATTTTGAAACAATGCAATTGTTCTTCTGCAAAAACGCAATACATCATTGTTAGAAATAATTGGATACAATGTGGATGGTGGCTCCATCTTGTTATGTTTTCATCGACGTGGGTTTATCTGCAAGTTTGTCCTTCTGTGAACTATCCACAGTTTTTGATAGTTTTATTATATGGAACTGACGTTGGACTTAAATTAAATACTAATTACGTTGGAAAATGAAATGTTTTTTCAGACAGAATCGAGAGACTGCATGACTGATTTACCCTCCGATCGGATGAATAATGCATTGATCATTTCTCGTTGTATTGAACGAGTGAAAGATTTGATGAATTTGGGTCAGTGGCAGTGAGGATGTCACATTTGCAACTCACCATCCGCCCACACGCAGAGACAGAGAGAGACATCTGCAGCCTAATGAACACAACTGTTGCTTAAAATAGTCACTGTATCATCCTCTGATTAGATACATTCTCAAACTTTAGTGCTCACTTGTTTGCTCACTTGTGTTTTGTTTCTTTCTTCTCCTCCCCGTGGGTTTTTCGCCTCCTGGAGCTTTGACTGTTGATGCGCAGCACTTTCCCACTGTTTTGGAGTAGGAGGAGAACGTAGAGGAGAGGGAGAAGCAGCAGGAGGAGGAGGAGGAGGAGGGCCTGTGCTCGTCATGTGCGTCAGTAAGTCAAACATGTTCCAATAACGCTCGACATTATCTGCTGCTATTTGCAGTTTGCTGTAGCCAGGCGCCAGTTTGAGCCTGAGAAGAAACCGGCAGCTCTTTCCTTGTTGCTCCTCCGTGTAGGAGACGCGCTTAAAAGGGATGGCATCAGCGAGGCAGTTCGCAGAAAAGAGGTAGGCTGAAGTTTTTTTTCTGCTAGTTTTTTTGCTTCAAGCTCATAATAATGACTCAATGAGTCATTATGTTTCAATACAGATGTGATAAATGAGCTTTATTATTCATATGTCAATGCAACAGCAGCCCAGGTGTCAGTTTCACCTTATTAATGATGCTGAATGATGCACCTGCAGCTTCATTTCATCAATAGCATCTGTGACTTGGGGGTTTTGCCAATGAATATTCATCTTTTTTCCCTCAATATTCAAAATGTTTTGTAGCTGTACCTCAAAATAAATATGTAGCATTGATAGAATAGGATGTTTACTGTGGGAGGAGTTTTTGGAATTTTTTTTTAAAGATATTATCAAGTGTTTTAAAGCTCCAGATTATACAGTATTTTAGACGTTTTAATCCCATATGAACTGTCATGTATATTGAGCTCCTCAGGCACGAGGCTTCTCTTTGTTCTTGACTCCAGGTTAAAAACTAAAGGAGGCAGAGCCTTTAAGATCAGGGCCCTGAGGCTCTGGAATCACCTGCCGGTGGAAATAAATCTACATTTAAGACTTTTATCTAAAAGGTTATTCTGGTTTTATCAGATTCTATCTTTTGTTTAACAGAATATTGTTCTTTTTATGGGTTTTTATCCTGATTCTGTTGTTCTTGCTGTGCTGTACATTACTTTGATAAGTGTGCATATCCTTTTTTATCAGGAAACGAACCCTTACCCTTGGAAATACAAGGACAAACCATTCATCAGAAGCTCAGCTCTAAGAGGCACAGGATGACAGGAGGTGTAAGGAGGAAAACACTGGCGCTGCACGTCGGGTGGTTGGCTGTCGGCTTGTTACTGATGTCTGATCTGAGCGGTGTCAACGGCCAGAACAATGAGAGAAGAGTGTTGGCACATATCCCAGGTGACATCATTATTGGAGCTCTGTTCTCCGTTCACCACCAGCCACCTGCAGACAAGGTACACGGAGCATGTGAGGTTGTTTTGCGCTCGATCCTTTTCTTCCCTGATAAATGTTAATTATAATCCAGCTGCTGCTCCATTCTGCTCAGGTGCACGAGCGAAAGTGTGGAGCGGTGCGTGAGCAGTACGGGATCCAGAGAGTGGAAGCCATGATGCACACTCTGGACCGAATTAACGCAGACCCCGCCATCCTCCCAAATATCACGCTGGGCTGCGAGATCAGGTCAGAAATCAACCACAGCACTTCATATCTTAATCTCATACAGTGAATACTTGTTTGTGACATATTCTTTTGGGTTTTGTGGCAAAGTACAGACCTAATTAGGGATCAACCACTTTGGGGGACAGGTTCAGTCATGTATAATTACTTGAGAGCCCATGTTACATAAAGACCACAATTAGGTTGCATACAAATGCACTGCATTTTACACAATGTATTTAATACATAACAATTGCCTTTGTTCAAATGACAATGTCATTAAACGTAAGCCACTCAGACAACCATTTGCTAACTATGTTATCCACTATTTTTAATCAGGCAACTCTTTGATGACTTTGACAACTTCTTTGTGCAATCACTCCTGTTCTAATTGTCCGATGCATTAGCGTGGTGTGTCCATTAGTGTCTCTTTACACTGAATTCCTAAGCAACTGCGATGCTGTTTTGGCAATTTATTTGGATCACACAAAGATGATGCCGCTTTCAGTCGCTGTGGAAGCGTTGGCCCCCCCTTATCAGCCTTTCTCTTTTTAGTTGTGGCGGCCATCACACTGCCAAGAAAGGAAATTTGCAACTTGGGCTTGTATGATTTGGATTGTTTGCTTGTGCTAGTTGGTTGTTAAGAATATATTTTAAGGAGGAAGCACATAAAACCTGACCAAGTGCCATTATTGGGCCATGGGCTGGACATTGAACGCATCTGGTATACGGTATATTAACTTTACACTAAAGGAAAATGTGCAATTTCTTTACTTCTTACAAATGTCTAATGCTTTAGCTGCATTATACATGTTTAAATTGTTATTTATTTGTCTTTGTTTACTTCAGAATCAGAATCAGAAATGCTTAATTAATCCCTGGGGGTAAATTAGGTATTTTACTGTTGTTATTGAAGCTGCTGTTGTTTTTCCTTTTCTTATGTATCTGTATTTTGTTCCATATCATCAACAATGAAGATAGATAGATAGATAGATAGATAGATAGATAGATAGATAGATAGATAGATAGATAGATAGATAGATAGATAGATAGATAGATAGATAGATAGATAGATAGATAGATAGATAGAAGGTTTTTAAAATAAAAGGTTTAATAAATGTAAGGTTTATTAGCGTTTTTTTGGGAGTATAATGGGTGGGGAGAATGAGTGTTCTCGAGCAACAGGGAAGGACAGATTGGAGATTTGAGGTGGGCAAACTTCCACTGAAGAAGTTGCACAATAGAAGAAACTGCAGCTGCAGAATTAAGACTTAGGTCAGGTAACCAAAGAGTGTTCGCGTGTATAAACCAGGCATGGACTGTACAATCTCAGGATCCTTTGATATATATAGTTTGGCCGGAATTGTTGTGATGTGACAAGAGGAACACAAGTTAATGATGTATGGTAATTATGTTATTCTTTATATACAGAATATATCCCAGTCACTGGAGGTAGTCTTAAAAAGAGTGTGGATTTTCAGAAAAATCTTAATTGCATTACATTACATTTCTACTGTCCAAAAAGATGCCTGGGCTCAAGCCACTGTCCCATGTTAACACTTTCTTTTGCTAGCCTACTACTACTCCTCCTCCCTTGTTGCCTGTCTGTTAATTATGTTGCACGTTTTACTTATTGGTTTATTTTTTAGCTATTGTCTCTCATTAATGCCATAAAATAAAGGGAAAGTACTTTGTTACTTGTTGTCTTTGTGATAATGTCAATGAGGGAGAACAAAGAGGAGCCAATAGCAGTTGGACAACCATACCACAAGCTAGTCATTATTCATTGGTGGCAGGAAGTATCTCTCCACGACAGTGAGAGAATGCCAACACAACTGCAGATTTTGTACAAAAAGCACAGTGAAGCTGTCAGGTTAATTTGACTGACTCATCCTGATGAAACATCACATCAGCTCTGGACAAGGTTTGAATTGCAGTTGTTGTCGAGTGGTTCTGAGGTGACAACACTGTGTGTTTAAAGAGAATTCAATTGGCCACTCTGAGCTGTCATCACACCTTTATTTTCTATCCCGCTTCCCAAATCAACAATGTGATCTTTACCACCCTGCACCAGGGACTCTTGCTGGCACTCTGCGGTGGCGCTGGAGCAGAGCATTGAGTTCATTCGAGACACTCTGGTGTCCAACGAAGAGGAGGAGAACCAGGGCAGGTGTGCTGCGGAGGGGGGCAGTCTGCTGGTTCAGGGAAAGAAGCCCATTGTGGGTCTGATCGGTCCAGGATCCAGCTCTGTTGCAATCCAGGTGCAAAATCTCCTCCAGCTCTTCAACATCCCGCAGATAGCCTACTCAGCCACAAGCATGGATCTCAGTGACAAGGTAGATAAGTAAACAAATGCATTTAAATTAAGGTTTAAATGCTATAATATGTCAAATTGCTGCATTAAAATATCTAATAACAATGCTATATATTAAGTTGAAAAGTGTACATACAGCAGCCAAAATGTTAAACACTGTACAGGTGATTAATTCAAATATTTGGTACTATTTGGTATTCAGTTTAATTGTCATTATTGGATCACAACTACTCTCTGATGTTTGTTATGCATTCTTTTGCTGAAGTACGGTGAACTAAAGTGGCCTGGAAGTGCAAACCATTATTGCAAAATGTGAAACACTTTTACAAAACCCAAAACAAATTTGCAAAAGTACAAACGTTTTTGAAAATGTAACTTTTGTTTGGATTTGTAAAAGTGTTTCATGTTTTGTAGTAATGGTTTGCATTTCCAGGCCACCGTACTAAAGTGTAAAAATACAAAAACACAGGGGAACCAAACAAGACAAGACAACAATTCCCATGATCCCATGCTGCGTCCCAATCTAATCAAACTGGGTGTTTCGTTTGGATTTTTGATGGCTGCTATAGCGCCACCATTCAAAAAAACAGAAAAAAAACACCAATCCAAAAATAAAAAGAAAAAATAAGGAATAAAATCATACAATTTGCTCACATGGAGGCTGTTGGAAAAAGGCATTTTTCTATAAATCTTAATATCCAATACAAAGAGGTGTGTCCTCGTGTTTGCCCAGGATAATGAGACAATTTGACATTGGTTTCTAGAATAGGTTTATATAATAGAGTTTGTCATAGATGCATGAATATGGATGTCTATCTGAAATTGTGAAAATGTGAATTTCCTCGAACAGAGCCTGTATAAATATTTCATGAGGGTGGTGCCATCAGACATGCAACAAGCCAGAGCCATGGTCGACATTGTCAAGAAGTACAACTGGAGCTACGTGTCCGCAATTCACACTGAGGGTAAGAGTGTCTGTGTGTGTGTGTGTGTTTGTGTGCATTATTGTTTATTTTCCTCACTTTCTCACTTGTCATTGCCTGTTACACCACATGATATTTGCATACACCACAGACAAGGTTCATAATCAAGTGAATGACTTTCCCACCAAATCAGCTGCAAAACACAAACACAGTTTGAAGACAAAGATGCAAAAGTTACAGCAGCTGCAGAGGTTCCATAAAAGTCAAAGTCAAAACTAGGGATGCACCAATTTTTTGGGGCTGATTTCGATATATTTGAATATTCCCTCTTAAAAAACACAGACATTAAAATATATTCTCATAGTATTTGCATCGCGCATCTGGTGTGCTTTGCATCTGCTGCATCTGGGGGCTTTCAATCAGCCAGACTGTCAGGTGATGACAGCATGACGTCAATTACAGGACAAGCTAGTACAACGAGACATAACGACCTGTATATGTAGTTTATTTAAGTTTAAACATATTTCACAACATATTATCTACACACAAATAAGTAAATGAACTTATGATCAAGAGCGCAGACCTCGCTCTCTCTCTCTCTCGCCCCATGCCAACAGTTCCTCGCGCTCTCTGTGCACACCGGTTTAAATGACAAACAAACAAATGCTGAGTGCTGATCAAACGTTTTGTGTAAGTGATTTAAGGTCCTGACTTTTGTCTTAAATATGACAGGCTTCATTCAGTGATTGAAACAAATATATAAACATTAATGAAACGTTTACATGCAGAGCGCTCACTCGCAAAGCAGACAGCAGCGCCGCAGCTGCGCGGATATTGTGTAATCAAATACACCGGTATGGCGGTATATAAAAAATTCATATCATAACGAAAAAAAAACGGTATTCAGTGTGAACCGGTATACCGCCCAGCCCTACAATCTACTACATGTGCGTGTAGTCGCGTGCATGTGTGTTGCTGATGCGGGTACATTTGACTGGCTTATTAAAATCCGAATATTTCTGACTGACTGGCCGGTTGCCGATTGCGGCCGATCACATGAGAATCGGCCGGTTCCGGTCACCGGCCGATTAATCGGTGCATCCCTAGTCAAAACCTACTATAATAAAATTATTTGTTCTCACTGTCATTTATGCAGGTTCGTCTTTTGTGGATCACTAAGAAAGTGCAGTTTTGATTGAGATACCATTTTTGTATCGATGCAATACTGATATTACAAACTCAAGTATCTACTGATACCGATATTAGTCCGATACTGTCATTTTAGACTATTTATGAACTACGAAGCTGTTAGCAACACATTTGTGCTGAGTCATTTCAAAGACATAATTCTCCAACTGTGTAACAAATATTTTTTCCCAAAAAGAAGAAATGATCAAACCACGACACACAACTCTGTAAAAACACAATTTTTACAGTGTGCATAGTGAAGCAGACGAGATGTATGTATATATATGTATATGTATATATATATATGTATATGTATATGTATATGTATATATATATATATATATATATATATGTATATGTATATGTATATATATATATATATATATATATATGTATATGTATATGTATATATATATATATATATATATATATATATATATATATATGTATATGTATATATATATATGTATATGATTTTTTGATTGTATCGGATTTTACCCTTTTATCTGTCCGCTATCCGATCCAGTGATTTTGCCCATTATCGGACCTATATCGATACTGCCTGATACCAATTGTTATCCCTATCTTTTACCCTCTTTTAACCCTTCCCTATTCACGTTTTTACATCTTCTTATGTGTTCTTGAGTCAAAGTTATGATTTATTTTAAATCGCATATAAAAAAAAAGAAAGAAATGCGGGAGTAGCAATAACTGTCTTTTCTTTTTGTTCATAAAAAGGAGCCAAGCGAACTATGAACTGTGACGTATTTCCAAATTTCACAAATTCAATCCGTTTTTTAATTTTTTTTAGTACTTTTTCCTCAGGTGTGTTTATATTATTAGTGAAAATTTAAAAAAAATCATTTTCATCAGATTGCCTGTAGGTTGTGCTGAAAAAAGGGATATGAAACACTATATACTGCACTTTGTTATGGCCTATGTATATGTGTTTTAACATAGTAATGGAAAAAAGCAGCCTAAATATTCTGTGTTCTAACAATATCCATTCTGATGCATTTTCCACCTCACTATAACCAGCATATCTTTATGCCATCATGTCATCTGAGTTTAGTGAAGCATTTACGTCACAATGTGGTGTGGGATTTTGCTTTTTTGTTTTTGTGACACCTGATATTTGGATTCATCCTTTTACTGAGTAACATACTGGCTCATCCCCATCCGTCTCACTGAGGTGAAAGAGTCGATGAGATGAAAGACCATGTTAACACGCGGGTAGGCCTGTCACATATGTGTATGAAGATGATGCTCACAGGAACAGTGTTGTGCCCCAAATGAGCGTAAACATGCAAAGCAACAGAAAGTAGGTGACCTCATTTCCTGCGAAAACAGAAAGCTGTCATCCCTGACAGTTTCCATAAATTGTAAAAATATGTTTTGTGTTGTGCATTTGAATGTCCACACACTGCATGTGTGAGGTTCTTTTTTTTAGGTGAATTTTAAAGATTGCTTTTTATCAACAAATAGAGAAAAGTGAGAGAAAAATCAACTGAAATAAACCAAATAAATTAAAGCGGAACTCGACCGGAAATTCCTATTAACGCTGTTTTTTTGGTGTGTATCTGCGTCATTACCTTGTTTACGAAGCCCTGAAGTTTCGAAAAAAACAGTTCAGCCATTGCTTAGAACGCTGTGTTTTATTGTAATCTCGGGGCTCAGCGAGATCTCTGAAAATCCCATAATAGTTACGTAAACATCGGTTCTCCTGAACAGCCGATCGTCCTGCTCCAGGCACTAGTCCGGGCACATCCGGTTGCATACATTGAACCGCAGAAGAAGAATAACGTCCTTTGTGGAGGTGTTTCACGAGTGACAGTGTCTTCTGACTCTGGGTCTGACTCCGGGTGAAAGTCAAAAGGGACTGTGGCGGGTAGTCGTGAAGAAGCTATTTTTAAACATTGTTAAAACAATGTTTTGATAATGAGTAGCAGTGCATCCACCGTTCCAGAGGGGGGAGCTACGCTTCTGAGAGCGGGTGTGCTTAATAGTACTGGCCAATCACAAGACTCTGTCTTCTGGGGGTCAGAGTTCACTCTGAAACATTGCGGCTGACGAACAACGTCAGAAAAGAGGATTTCAATCGGCTCGTTTACAGCAACTAGGAGGTTTTTGACCATAAAAACAAGTTAATATATGTATGTAGACCTCCATATATTAACCAACATTTATGTGCAACAGGACCACTCTTTGTGACCTTTAAACTAAATAAAGAGGGGTTGCTATAGTGCTTATATAACGAGAAACCTTCAATTTGTGTGGTTCTGTCCATAGGTAATTACGGAGAGAGTGGTATGGAGGCATTTAAAGACATGGCAGCAAAGGATGGAATCTGCATCGCCCACTCTGACAAGATATACAGCAACGCAGGGGAGCGGGGCTTCGATAAACTGCTGCAGAAACTGCGAGGTCACCTGCCCAAAGCCAGAGTGGTGGCCTGCTTCTGCGAGGGCATGACGGTCCGAGGCATTCTGATGGCCATGAGACGACAGCGCCTGGTGGGAGAGTTTCTGTTGGTCGGAAGGTGAGTGTGGGGATTGATGGAACGTCAGTGTTTACAATGACAGTGACCACTCTGTGTTGGTGTTAATCATTCAGTCCAAGCATTATAGCCTACAAGTCATGTATGGTTATGATAATAAGCAGTGATTCTGTGTTTATTCTAATGACAATTCCAAAAAACATCATATATTTATAATCCCTGGAATGGGACATCATGACAATCATGGTGACCCTGACCAAAATTATTGTGATTCTTTATGTGTGTGGATTTATCTCCCTCGTGATTTTTGCATTTATTAGAGCTCACTCAAATGTAACACTGTACGTTACAGTGCTTTAACAATATGGTAATAGAGCAGTAATAATTGGGTTTTCTTGCACTTGTTTCTACATACTAATACGAGTTAAGTAATAGCTTTGTAATAACAATGCAACAAGTTTGTTGGCCACAAATCCACAGTAATTCTCATTATCAATAGATATTACTTTGGAAATGACATGTTATTACTGTAAAACCGATCCCTGTATTAATGCTACACAGGCTGAACATTAGGAGGTATTACTATAACACTACCCCCATAGTGAAATATTATTATTATGTTGTTACTGGACTGAAGTGTTAAATGTAACCCATTGAAATATCTGTGCGTCATGTTTCTAATTTTCAGTCCAAACTGTCTGCAGATGTCCAGCGTCTCCAGACATGTTGTGTGTTGTCACACTCTCATCACCATCACCATCACCATCATCATCATCATCATCTTTATCATCTTGGTCTTCATGACATCCATCAGCTTCTTGGTCGTCTGTACGAAAATTCAAGGTATGTCTTTTGTTTTGTACTTTTCTTATGACATAAACATTAAGCCAACACGGATGTACGGTGTAGAAGAAAAATGATAAATGTACGCAATTAAAAACACGAGGGAAGAAAAATAAGTGGGAAAGAGGGGGCTGATTTCACAGGAGGTCTCACTCTCTCCGAGAATAACGTTTTATTTTAAGGTTTAGCTCTCTGGCTGGCTCTCGTCCCTAGTGTTCTATAAATGCCCTTCCTCATTAGGAGCCACATATGTAGGCTGTCGCTCAAAACTGACAGCAGGAAACAAAATAACCTTGAACTACATATGGGGGGCGGGGGGGGCAAAGTAGTTTGTTCATTATTACTCTCATATATAATGATGTTTTTGACCTTTCACCTTTAATGCTATTCTCAGACTCAAATGACCTTGCGGCCGCTGAACTTGGTGGGTGATATGAGCTTAAAATTATGTCCCAAAATTCCCTCATGATATCGCAAATGATAGATATTTCACAGAATTTCAAAATAAAAGTGTCTGGGTTGATATGGAATGATATTTTTCACAATAACAATGTATTTATAATGCAAAATTGATCTATTACCTAGATACAGAAATAACTCCATTATAACTCGATATTAAGTGGTGGGCCATATGAAGTGGACTGGAGGGCCGCATGTGGACACCGGACCACGAGTTTGAGACCTGTAGAATTAAGCAGTTCCATAAGGAAAACCTTTTGTTAGTCCATCACTTCAGTCTCTTTTAAATACTGAAGTGTCAGGTTGTGTGTTTGTTCACTGTCGCGCTGCTCTCATGTTGTCTTACATTTCTACGTTTTAGTATTTTAAAACCCAACCATCGAAGCTGTTTTCTCGTATCATCCAACCACTTAACCTGCTGCTTTTACTGACTTACTGACTTTTGCACTTTGTTTAAGGACACACTGTAAACCCAACGAATCACACCAACCTCTGCTATACTTTAATGCTAACAAGCTAAACTAAGATGGTGGACATTGTTATATTGTTGCTGAGAATCTTTGTCTTTCATGCATTAATACCTCAGTTATTGGACCTTCCAATAAAAATAAAACATCAACACAGATTATTAGCTCTGTACGTAAATTACCATATAGAACATTTTTTAAATAATGTTTTCGACTTTCAGACTATTGCTTTGTCATATGATCTGCATTTTATTTCAAAAACGTTCCACCATTACAGTTAAGACCTTGTTTATTTTTGTTTAATTTGACAGTGGGTCGTTTTCCCCTCTCTGTGTGCGTCGGCCTGCTCCTCTACATTCCTCATCACACAAAAGTGATTCAGCCAATTATTTTCCCGATCTAATTGGAGCCACAGGTGAAGCAACATGATCCCACACTAATTTGATCAACAATTACTGCCATTTGCATTAAATGGAGCACCTGACAAACTGGAAACGCAACAATCAAGGTTGCTCAGGTCGTGGGAAATGTTTTCTTTGTTCTGTCCAGACAAATAGTTCTCTCTTTTTTCATGCCTTTTGTTTAGAATCATTTTAGAAATGGACACAGTTCCAGCTGCTGCAGGGTTACAAAGTGTCCACTCAGAAAAGAGCTATAGCTGGAAACTCGACTGCTATGGTGCAGGAGAAACAAGAGCGCCTGTGTGTCTTCTGGCTCGTAGGTGGTGTAGCAACACGCTGCATCCAGCACGCTGCCCCCCCAGGTCGATGTGTGGGTTTCAGAGCTCTCGTTCAAGAGTGATTCAAACTATCCAGAGTCAAAGCCCTCCGTGCTTTCATATCCAGTCCTGCCGTTTTCATGCCAGTGTACAATTTCTGCGCTCGCTTCTCTAAGGATGTGTTATGAAATGATCTCCTACCTCAACCAGAGAACCAGGCATCATAAAACGCCCACACTGCTGTTGTGTAACTCCGGCGAAGTTTTCCCAGAAACGACTTATTTATCTTTTTTTTGTCAGTCAAAAATAGAAGGCTGCATTTTCTTTGTGTCAGTGAAGTGTGCGTGTTTACATGTATGCACACGTGTAGAGGTGTAATCACACTGTTGATTGTACACCATGCGTCTACAGGGATGGATAATAATAGATGGAACAGTAACCTTTAGACTGATGAAAGCTTATTGAGTCTGAGCCCACAATGTTTTCGAGTGTTTCAAACGGCATATCACATTTCTGCATTGTCTGCTCTGGTCCTATTAATGTCTGTCCTTGTTGTGAATCTTTTAGTGACCCCAAACTGCCTTAGTAGCCGGGGGAACCTGGCCAGGTCTGATCTCTCTCTGCAGACAAGGGTGTCATTTTGGTCAACAAACCCCATGGCGCGCTAGAGTCGGGCTTAATGCAATGACTACAGAGAAGTAACGTCCAGCTGATTTTTGTATACATCCAACATGGTAGCCACAGAAGAGCACCTGTTGATTCGGCTAGATTTTAAGTGATTTGCACCATGGAGCTCCCCCTGCAAAAGTCGTTTTACGCCATCGCTGCTAGAAAACTAAGAAGCACATATGCTGCTATGCTTTTGTCACTCTGCATACGTTATACTCTGCATAACAGGTTTATCTAATTATATTCAGAGGCATTTTAATCTGCTTTCGTTTGTCAAGCCTCTTGAAAGTGGGAGGTGATTACACCCTTTCCAGATTCATGCTTAATCTCAAATGAGATTGAGATACATTAGCCAGGCTACTGCCTTATCAAACTTATTTTCTGTATATTAACGGTGATATATGCAAAACAGCGACTTTTACCTTCGAAAATGGTCACTGCAATCCCAGTTCAAAACATTGCAGGAGCATGCTGCTACATTTTCTACAATACAGAAACAGTGCTACACTGTGTTGATGTACATATAAACCCTGTCTTCTGGAAATAACTCCGCCCAATGCCTGATTTTGAAAAAAATGCCAAATACGTGGGCTGAGAGCTTAATAGAGGGAAGAGAGTGGGGACTAACGAGCCTCTCAATCGCTCACATCGTGCTTCAAGCGATGGAGAGAAAAAGACGATAAAGTGACAGCTCCGACGTTTATAAAAAGGCGGAGGAGTCTGGGACAACAGGCCTCAACATGAGGAGTCGGAGGCTTGTGCGTGTGATGCAAGAGTTGCTAATTTGCTGAAAAGTTTTACACATACTAACAGCCTGCTCTGTCTTCTTTGCTCTGCCTCTTTCTCCTCCTGTCCAGTGATGGCTGGGCCGACAGGTACGACGTGACTGACGGCTTCCAGAGGGAGGCAGCCGGTGGAATCACGATAAAGCTCAAGTCTGCTCATGTGACCTGGTTTGACGATTATTACCTGAACCTGAAGCCGGACGCCAACCCGAGGAACCCCTGGTTCCCTGAGTTCTGGCAGCACCGCTTCCAGTGCAGGCTGAGGGGGCATCCGCTGGAGAGCACTGCATACAACCGCAGCTGCACCTGTGAGTAAATCACACACACACACCTTTTACTCTTTTCACAGGCCATTATCTCTGTGATATATTGATATTATTACAGCCATACCTTACTCTTAAGAGCATATTCCTGTTCTTCACAGGGAGGGAGTCTCTGCGTCAACAGTATGCTCAAGACACCAAGATGGGATTTGTCATTAATGCCATCTATTCCATGGCTTATGGCCTACATACCATGCAGCAAGCCGTCTGTCCAGGATTTAAGGTAAAGCAGTATGCATTTTTAGCAACAAAAAAAAAGACATTCTTACAAGTAAAAATACTTTATTAGCATGACAAAACATCAAGACTATGAGTTTAGATGCTCAGCCCCCAAAACAAAACTAATCAAATCACAAGAAGGAGTGTAATCCATATGTTCAGTTCAGTTTGAAAATACAAAAATCTGTCTTTGTAAGAGAGGTTCAATATAGTCACCAACCATCCATCAGAGAAACTGGGATTACTTTAAGGGAATGAAGACTGTCAGCCTGTTTGAAATTGAAATTCAAAGCTCTGAGTTATTTATCATCGTTATTTATCATATCATGTCACATCTTAGTGGCATAAACAACACTCAGACAACCTGTTCCATATATAAATAACTGCATTCACACTACAATCTATACACTACACATGAGGTGTTAAAATTCACAAACTAACGTAGTACATTCTGGATCTGCTGCTCTCCTTACACATATCAGTTTTTACATCATGATGACAAAAATTACAGTTCAATCTAGGATCTTTACCTGTGGGACTGAGGAACTTGTTTTTATCGCAACATCAAATGGCAGAGCTCCTTTTCTCTTTTCTTTCTTTCTTTCAGTAGGTATTCTTGTCTTTGCCTTTCAGCTGTACGGTTTCTCACTGTGTTCACCGTTTCCCACAGGGTTTGTGTGAGAACATGCGACCCATTGACGGCCGTAAGCTGCTGGATTTTCTGATGCAAACCAACTTCACTGGAGTATCTGGGGAGATTATCCACTTTGACCAGAATGGAGACTCGCCGGGCAGGTCAGCATCACGATGGGAGAGAGCACGAAACGCTAAATGTGTGCATATGCTGTTACATACTGCAAGTATATCTTATACACTTGTGTGTGACTCAGGTATGAAATCATGAACTTCAAGCAAACAGGTGAGGATGAGTTTGCTTACATCCCCGTGGGAAGCTGGGATCAGGGCGGCTTGAAGATGAACGATGAGGAAATCTGGAGCGACAACGGTGACATCATCCAGTCATTCTGCTCAGAGCCCTGCCAGAAGGCACAGATCAAGGTAGACACCTCTCACACACACACCCACACACACATTTCTGACATATAGCAGGGTTGTTGCAAAGTCAAAAAACTGTATTAGGTTAAATTAGTTCATTTATTTCTGGTTTATTTGGCATGGACAATGTTTTTAAATGAACTTTTCTGTCAAAAAGATGAGTTTTTAATGTGTAGTCCGTGGTTTTCTGGTACAAAAGGTTCCCTGAAAAGCTAATTAAGAGGAAACAAAATTTTACAACATCAGTAAGCGCATGATTCTGATCTGAACAAGATTATTTTTAGCTGAAACTAAGAAACCACCTACTCTGTTGTGTCTTTTGGAGAGTTATAAGCCTCCATAAGGGATGAAAAAGTTGTGTACCTCTTCCCTGGTGTGTCACAGCAGAAAGTGGCATAAATGTAGGGAAACATACAACTGAAAACAAAAGTTCCACATGTCTGTAAGATAAAACAATGTGCAGCAAACAATTATTGGAATTATAGATATTAAATCATGTTCAATCCCATGTATTACAGAAATTCACTTTTGCCAGTATGACTCCCGTTTCTGTTATGATGACACATACACCAGAGAATATATGAAAAGATTTAAAATTAAGTCCCACACAGAAGCCTTTAACTGATCCCTCAGGATTAGGATACTAACATGGGTCCAATCCTGGAGTCTTCTACCAGTAACTCTTTGTTCGGGCTTTAATCATCTCCCATCTGGGTTTCTCATACTCCCCTCAGCCTGTCAGAATCATAAGGAACAATGCAATCTGTCTCCTCTGTATCATCACAAACATCTCCAACATTAATCCCAGCCCACACACTTAACACCGACTTCCTGTGAAGAAGCAGCTTCACAAAACTCCAGTCTCATGAGGTCTTAAAGAAGATCTACTGTATGTGCCCACACCCTCAGGCCTGACAGCCCAGCCCACATCTGTAGCTCACAGCTGATTGGCTCTCTGTGATCTGCAGTGACCTTCTCAGTGTTTCCACTCTATTCACTCTTCTCTCCTTTAGAGCAGATTGTGCACTTAGGTAAAATGACACACTATCCCCCAAACCTGAACAAGTAAAAGCCTCACTACATGGGCTGAAATACTCTGTATGTGTCATACTATATTTTACAACTGCATAATTGTTACCATCGCTATGATACATAACCATCATTTAAATATTGTAGCTATGTGGGGTGGTGCTGACTGGTACATGGTTTCATTATCTGTACAACAGCCATTCCCACAAGAATGATGCTCATTTAAATTCTAAAAACTTTTCTGCAGCCCACCAAAACCTAAAATGCTAACTCTGATCAACACACAGGTTATTATAGGCTCAATTACAGATATTTAACTGGAAAATAACATTAAAAATTTAATAACTTGAATTACTAGACATTGCACACATTTAACTACAGTAATTGTAAAGTAAAAAAAAATTATTATTTGAAACTTATCTGGTAACTCACCTGTCCTCGTCACTCACCTGTCCTCATTATTCACCTGTCCTCGTCACTCATCTGTCCTCATCGTACACATGTCCTCGTCATTCACCTGTCCTCGTCATTCACCTGTTCTCGTGATTCACCTGTCCTCGTCATGCACCTGTCATCATCACTCATCTGTCCTCATCGTTCATATGTCCCTGTCATTCACCTGTCCTCGTCATTTATCTGTCCTCGTCATTTACCTGTCCTCGTCATTCACCTGTCCTCGTCACACATCTGTCCCCATCAATCACCTGTCCTCGTCACTCACCTGTCCTCGTCACTCACCTGTCCTCATCACTCACCTGTCCTCATCATTCACCTGTCCTCATCACTCATCTGTCCTCATCGTTCATATGTCCCTGTCATTCACCTGTCCTCGTCACACACCTGTCCCCATCACTCACCTGTCCTTATCATTCACCTGTCCTCATCACTCATCTGTCCTCATCGTTCGTATGTCCCTGTCATTCACCTGTCCTCGTCATACACCTGTCCCCATCACTCACCTGTCCTCATCACTCACTTGTCCTCGTCACTCACCTGTCCTCATCACTCACCTGTCCTCATCACTCACCTGTCCTCGTCACACACCTGTCCTCGTCACCTTTCCTCATCATTCACCTGTCCTCGTCACTCACTTGTCCTCCTCACTCACCAGTAGTCATTGTTCACTTTCCAAAAAGATGTATTTATATTGCCTTTTGAAGCAGAGGTACTGAGGATGTCCTCTGAATGCAGCAGAGTCCCAGGCAAACAGCACTTCACTGTACATCTACAGTTCTGCAATGAGAAGCTTCTAAAGCAAAGTTCTTTAAAAGTAATGAGGCCCAAAGAGATTCTCTTCGCCTTTTTCTTCTTTTGATCCCCTGACAGGGAGATCAGTTCCTCATTTCTTTGCTTACAGGATGAATGTTAGCTACAGAGAAGTGCCGGTGGAGCTTTGAAACCTCCCTGCCCTTTAATATTGTGTGTGTGTGCGTGCTTGTGTGTGCACTTGTTTTTATGTCTTTCTGAGGTCCAGAAATCAAACCAAAATGAGAGACATAATGTAAAAGTGAGGACATTTTGGCTGGTCATGTCATACCTTAAAGTGCTGTGTCTGGGTTAAGACCTGGTTTTAGGGTTAGGGTCAAATTCAGGCTATGGTTAGACAACTAAGCATTTAGTTGTCATAGGTAAGGTCAGAATAATCGGCCAGGGAGTGCTGTTTGTGTGTGACCTTTTCTGACCTTGTCAGGACCAGTAATCCTCATAGGACCGAAACCTGGTCCTAAACTGGAAGTCAATGTGTTTGTGTGTCTGGATCTCTGTGTGTCTCCAGGTGATCCGTAAAGGAGAGGTGAGCTGCTGTTGGACGTGCACTCCCTGCAAAGAGAATGAGTATGTGTTTGATGAGTATACGTGTCGGGCCTGTGTCCTGGGCTCATGGCCTACAGACGACCTCACTGGTAAGCGCGATTTATTTATGTCGGCTTTACAAATTTTTCAAACAGGTCAGAAATGCTTTAAATCTGGGTCACACACACACACACACACACACACACAAACACACACACGCACACACACACACACACACACACACGTCAATGGTGCACTCAAAATCCTTTTACAGACCACAACCACTTCAAACTATGACAGACTGAAGACTTGAGGTTGCTGCCAGAAAACAGGATTTGGCTGAAGCTTAGATTTCTTAACTCCAAAGTCTAACCAGAAATGTTTGACGCTTTTTTTCTTCCCCATTTTCTCTCCACGATATTTCACCTCCTCTTTCTCTGTTTTTGATGCATGTCCTCTGTGGAACAGCAGCTTTTCTCATCTCCAATTCACCCAGCGTGTTATATATATATATCATAATAGTGACATATTTATTGTACTTCACATAAGTCAGGGTTTCACTTGAGCTCTTCTGTGTCTTGTTTTCTCACTCCCCGCTTCTCTGTGCCTCAGGTTGTGAGCCGATCCCGGTTCAGTATGTGCGTTGGGGAGATCCAGAGCCCATCGCTGCAGTCGTCTTCTCGTGTCTGGGCCTCATGGCTACACTTTTTGTTACATCCGTCTTCATAAAGTAAATATTGCACCACATTTTTATCACGTGTGTACATGCAAACTAAAAACCACTGGGAAATATGATAGGGTTGTGAAATATAAAATTAGATTTTATAGCTCAGCCTTTCCAAACGTTAACAAATGTTGTGGCCTATTTACATTTCGACAAAAAATTTAAATGATATACTATGTATTTAATAAACAGTCAGAAAATAACATTTTTATTTTAAATCAGGCCTCTGCATATCTATAATCTACAATGTAACATAAAACATAAAAATACATTATATTACTATTATATGAGCTGTTAAAATTCTTTCAATTTTCTAGTTGCAATACCTTAATGGACCACCAAAGCATAGCTATAGTATTTAATTACTTTGTCACTATTGATATGTGTTATTTGCATGTCTTTTGTTAATTAGATACATTAACATTGCTATAAAATGATAGCTCTGTAACTTTTTTACAAGGTTAAATTAAAGTGGTCCTAATGTAGGCAATAATTGCTGAAACCAGAAATTTGTGTGGAAACAAAATCAGGTGCTACCGTTGCAACTATCTCTAAGTTTTGTGAATGAATCTTACTTGTTCTGTAGATTTTGGGACACTCCTGTGGTCAAGTCCTCCAGCCGTGAGCTCTGCTACATCATCCTAGCTGGGATATGTCTGGGCTACCTGTGCACGTTTAGCCTCATCGCTAAGCCTCACCTCATCTACTGCTACCTCCAGAGGCTGGGGATCGGTCTGTCTCCGGCCATGAGCTACTCCGCTCTGGTCACCAAGGTACTTCCTGATCTGTGGCATTAAAATTGAAAAACCCGCTCAATGAAAAGTTATATTTAAACATTTAGTTTGCCTCTCGTCTTTTAACAGACACACATAAAAGATACCTCATACCGTCGTCCTGGCCTCCCTCCATTGGCTCCCTGCATGTTTTGGGGGCCATTTTAAGATTTATTTATTTGTTTTTAAATATATTAATGGATTATCACCCCACTTACATAGCTGACCTTTAAAACCTGTCCCCCTTAAAGGTCCATGAGGTCCAGAGTTCAGGTGTTCTTAGTTGAAAACCAACCAATTTTTACTCCTTATTGGCTTTCAATTTGAAATGAAAGTGGTGTGGTTGTAGTTCCTTGTTGTAGTGTCTCTGTTGTGAATTATTGTTGTTTTATAGGCTTTTTCACATCATATTCTGTTATTATTTGGATTTTATTTATTGTGTATAGAGCATTGTGCTACGAGACTAGGTTGACTCACGACCCTCTAAAATGTTACACACTGGACATTCAAACGAAGGTTTGAGTTTAAGACGAACTTGAAATGCAACAAAAAGAAAGTACAAAATGTTCCCTGACAGTAGCTGCTGATTCATGTTTTTTTTCTTCACTCATACCAATAGAGGAGGTGGAGGTCAGAGTTTAGAAAGATTTATATGTTGGTGCCTTTGGCTCAGGACAGAGCGGCTGATAATGTTGCAGCCTTGCAGACTGACAAACGACCTAAAGACAGATGTAGTTTGCACTGCTGGATCTTCATCTCCGTGAGTCACGGACGATTCATGGAAAATACATTATATATACATAAAGGATATATGAGACTTTTTTAAGCATTAATACATCAGTTAACAATTTTTCCTACAATAATTTAATCAATGTCAAAGATTTGCTCTTATGCATCACTTCTGCTGAACTACAGTGTCAACCTTTCTTGTGGGCTGAGATGCCTGCGCTCGAGTACGACATCTAGTGGCAGAGCATGCCAATAATCTTTAAGCACAAACAGAAGGGCATCTAAGGATAGCGACTGGAGTAAAACTGCCAGATATTGAGTGATAGCCAACTGTAAAAGAGATATGGTAGAAGTCAGGTGTCTGTGTGTGGGCTGAGTTTGTTGTCTGAGATCTGAGTGGTGTTGAAGGAGGGGGGGGGGGTGTATGAATCAGTGTGGCATTGAGATATTATCGATGTTGATGTATGTGATGCCTGCCTGCATAACCGTTTAATCTATTTTGATGCAGACCAACCGTATAGCGCGGATCCTGGCAGGCAGCAAGAAGAAGATCTGCACCAAGAAACCTCGCTTCATGTCCGCCTGCGCACAATTGGTCATCGCCTTCCTACTCATTCTGCTTCAGCTGGGGATTATTGTGGCACTGCTGATCATAGAGCCACCACAGGTGTGTATACGTGTGTTGGTGTAATGTTCATTAAAAGACACTCACAGAACACGAATGACCTCGATCTGTGTCTCCTGCAGGTGATCTATGACTATCCCAGTATCCGTGAGGTGCACTTGATCTGTAATCTGACCACTCTGGGGGTTGTGGCTCCTCTGGGCTACAACGGCCTGCTCATCCTCAGCTGCACCTTCTATGCCTTCAAGGTAATTCAGCATTGCATTAGCTAATAAGCTTTTTCAATAAGAATGTGGTCCAGCTCGAGAAGACTTACTCAAGCAAAACTCCAGTACATCATGTACTGTATAATAATAGTTAAGTGATTTACTTTGCAATGTAAACTTAAATATGTGTATTAAACATCCGTGTATAAAATTATACTATTGCCCACCATTATGTAACATAATGTCTTAACATCTTAACCTCTTCTTCACGGTTGCCCCTGGGATCGGGGGCAACTGACTTTCAAGAAATACAAGCAGAAATGTCGTCTTACCTTTGCTGTTTATCAAAACAAGTTATTTCCACCGGAACAAAACCACTTCTAATGAAGAACTACACTTTCCAGCATGCTTTGGGAACAAATCCCGGTCTGATTGATCATTGTGTGTTTCCCCCCCGGATGTGTGTTTCCCCCCGGGGGAGGAATAAAGTCATTCAATTCAATTACAGAGTGACATTAGATCGTTTTGATTAGAGAAGAGAATTACGCACCGCACCGCACAGGAAGCAACGATTTACAGCGAGTTATCATACTTTTTTCCTTTTTTTTTTCTTTTTAGACCTGTAGTGACATATAAATAAAATGAAATGGGTTTTTAATAATTTGGTACCTAAGAAATCTCAAATGGCACAGATGGTGCCAAGCTGTGCCAAAAGTGAGAACGCCCAGACATCTCTTTAATAAAACCTCTGTAATTTCCAGCATCAGACTTTGCACGGCTCATGTCCACATGTTGTTATATGACCTCCATGTGTTTTTAAGCTCCTACTGCATATTTTAAAGGTGATATTTGCTTTAAAATGCAATATTTTTTTTAGGCGAGAGAAAAAAATCCTTCAGTCATGCTGTGTTCCATGTACATTTACTCTGACACAGTGGCATCTACAGTGAAACCATAAAGGCTATAATCTGCACCAGTCAAAATAAAAAAACTCATCTGATAAACTGTATATTGACATTTCTTTGATTCTCCATTGATTCTCTTCTCTCCTACAGACTCGTAATGTGCCGGCTAATTTCAACGAGGCCAAGTACATCGCCTTCACCATGTACACCACCTGTATCATCTGGCTGGCCTTTGTTCCGATTTACTTTGGCTCCAACTACAAGATCATAACCATGTGCTTCAGTGTCAGCCTCAGCGCCACAGTGGCTCTGTGCTGCATGTTCGTGCCAAAGGCAAGATAAAGAAACACTTTCTTCACACGCTTTTCTTTTTCCAGCACCATTATTGTACTCTAATCGTTATTTGTCGGTTATTTTCCCTGCTAGGTTTACATCATGCTCGCCAAGCCTGAGAAAAATGTCCGCAGTGCTTTCACGACATCCACAGTGGTGCGCATGCACGTCGGCGACGCCAAGAAAGCCGCCAAGACTCCCAAGCCTTCCAGCAGCATGGCTAATTTGTTTCGACGCAATGGCTCTGCACAGGATGACATCAGGTACAGTTAGTTAGAATGCATTAATGAACTCCTCATTATCTACTGTATGTGGCTCTTGCTCAGCGGGTAAAGCAGGTTGTTGGTTCAATCCCCACAGATGTTTCGTAGGAGGAACAAATTTGCTGAATTTTTTCTAACCTGTTAGACAATAGAAACGCTTCTAAAATTAGTCTGTGTGCACTCACCTGTGGGACTATATTATTAATGGTGCGGGGTAAATGTCTGTCTCACTGCATGGTTTTGGTTTATGGACAGTAATTGTTTCTGTCATTGAGTCTACGCTAGATTACAAAAGGCTGGATAAGAAGCCAAGAAAATGCGAGCTGGGAAGCCGTTACCTCATTTGGGTTAAGTACTCCCACAGGAAAACCGCTGTCTTCAAGGACTTCTCTTTCTAGGGAAAGATGAAGGGAAAATGGAGGTAGATGTAAAATTACACAGACAGCAGAATATAGAATGGGGGATGGTAGAAATACTGGTGGAAGTTCATTTCTCAGCGATATCCTCATATCTGCTATTATACACACATATCACCAGGAGAAATGTGCAGGTTAAGAGTATTATTGTATGTAAATTCAAACCACAGACTGTATATAAGTCCTAAAGAACTAAAAAACTCTCAAATGTCGCCCACAACCAGGCACTAGATTTGGACGATACCAGCTGTCAATGACACATTTGAGAAGAGTAATTCCTCAGGAATGATTCGACTGACAACCTCTGGTGGCTAACGGCACCATTCATCTGACTTATCAACTTCAGCTGAGAACAAATTTTTCTATGCTTCTGTTTTTTTTTTTAAGTTCCAATGGGAAATCCGTGAACTGGACACAGAACGATCGCAGCTACAGACCAAACCTGTGGAAGAGGATGTCGTTCCACGTCAAGAAAAAGGGCGCCGGGGAGTCGAACCAGACAGCCATCATCAAGCCCTTCTCCAAAGATGGAGATATACCTGTTGTCAACGAGCACTATGAAGAACCACAGGTGTCTCTGCCCTTCACCTGCTCGCCCCCTCAGTCACCTCTGCTCACTGTCAGCCAGCAGCCAGTGAAGGTCAGGGGTCACCACGGAGGAGACGGTGGAGCGGAGCCACAAGTTTTACCTGCCAACCACGCTGCTGGGGTCCGAAGAGGAGGCGGGGACAACATCGTGATGGATGGTGGGGACATTAGCTTCATACCTGTAGGCGTGGGAGACATCGGCATGGGCTTGCTCGTCAGTCCAACTCAGGGCGTCACCATCATGGACCAAATCAGCTGCGTGGTGAGCCGATTCACAGCCAACATCAGTGAGCTCAACACCATGATGCTCCCGGGAGGAGCCACCACAGCTCTGCCTGCACCTGCAGACGGCGCCCCCTGCCCTCCTCCTCCTCCTCCTCCTCCACCACCTCAGCACCTGACATCCATGAGCCATGTGGTCACCACGCACGCCGAGGTAATGGCAGTCCCCAGCTTCTGTGAGAATCGACCTGCAGGTAAGATCTACGAGCACCTGGCTGGCACGTGTGTGAGCGGCAGACGAGTCAAGGATATGGAGGAGCTCATGGCTCTGACGCCTCCTTCCCCGTTTAGAGACTCGTCTCTGAGCTCCAGCGGCAGCTCACCTTCATCTCCGGCCTCTGAGGCTGAGTATGACCAGCTGCTGCTCAGACACTTCAGCCAGAGCTCATCCTCTCTCTAAACCTTCATGTTTAAAGACAGGACACAGACTAAACCACACACGTTGATTCCTTTCTACCTGTGGATATTATGAACATTTAAGCCCTTATTTTTTTAAATATTGTGTTTTCGTGTGCACCCATGCATGCCTCCATTTAGAGGAACAAACCGGGCATGACTGCAAACACTAAATGCTGACTAATGCCAGTGCGTCATCTCTTGTTTCTAAGTTCCACCCATACGGGCATTTTACAGACTATTTGTTTGATTACTGACTCACTTTTAAAGTTTTTAAATTCCAAAGAAAAAACACCTTCTTTGTAATATCAGGCATCAAACATAAGTGATGAAAAGTGACCAAATATGAACTGTATGTTCAGTGTTTTTTTCTTTTAGAGCTCTAAGCATAGTTGTATTATAGTCATGTGCTCTGCATTTTATGATGATAAACACTTATTATATCATTTTAGCTAATAAATTGCCCCTAATCTTGAACACAAAGAGAAACAAGCTCATGAAACTTTGCCTTGAAGCACATTTGTCTCCTGTTTTGCTGTGAGACATTTGTATCTTCATTCAAAAAGAAAACTTGCAAATCAGGGAATATTCGCTGAGACTAAAAATTAAACCTCTCGTCTCCTGACTCCTTTACACTTTGTCTCAATGGACACAACATTGTCAACATTGTCCAACTCTTTTCTCCAGACAGTTGAATGTCAAAAGCGTCCTTGAATATCGCGGACGACAAACATGATATGAACCAAAATACTTTCTGCTTGCTCATCTTTTTCTTTTTTTACAGTTTGCATGATTTCGAAATCATGTGTTTTTGTACATCTTTTTTTAAAACATGGCGTGTTAAAATGATCAGATACAGATGTAGGTGATGATATTTGTGTTAATGATGTGTTTTAGGAGCAGAAAAGTCAAACTGGATGAGTTCCAGACTTCTTTTTTTTTTTTTACAGTTTTCCCCTCTAGTTTTTGTCAATGGGCTCAAATTAAAAATCCCATTATAATCCCATTTAATCTTAAAAACAGTTAAAGACTTAAGCTGAATAATATTTTTATATTTACTTACATTATGGCTGTGTTTTTTCTCATTTCTCTTATTTTTTTGTATCTACACTTATTGCTATAGTCGAGATTCAGGGTTTCACACTTTTTTTATTCTTCCATAGGAGAGAATGTTGTAATGTTGTGTTAAAATGTGCTTTATTTACTATTTTTTTCCTTTCCTTAATGTGATTTTCAACGTAAAAAACATCCCACAGACAGTTGCCACACTTGCATGCCATTTTGTGCCAGCTGTGCTAATTTTTATGACAATAATTCACCGATAAAATTGAGTCATGAGTTAGCTGGGAGGCGTGGATCATGTGCAGCGTGTTATTTTTACTCCTCCTGAGTCGGTGTTACTTATGAACCTTTTCTAAATAAGAAGAGAATTGTGTCAAAATCACTGTGTGCGATAATTAATAAAACAGGAAGTGGGAAACAAGGTTTCTAGGCCACTCTTTAAATTAAATAACAGGATATAATTTCCGATGCCATAAATTGTAGACCGTAATTGTTCGGTGGAATTAATAAGTCACATGATGGTGGGCAAAGTTAATTTATAGTCAAGAGAGTAATAGCTTTGATGAGTCCAGGGACAGAGCACGGTCACGATGGACCGATTGTTATTTGTCATGTTACCTGTCGTCCTCACCACATGTAGCTCAGTGGGAAACCCTGTTTATGACACAATAGCTCTTGTTTTGATTCTCTCTGTGACAAAAACACTCTTCGCAGTCACTGTAAATGCAGAACACTGCATGCAAATCATGTGATTACCTGCCTGAAGGTGAAGTGAAGAGCTGCTTTGCTCCTCGATGGTTTTGTGAACACATTTAAATTCACTATTTCAAATAGACATACAAGATTCCTCTGTGAACACAGAATAACACTATTAAACAATCATTTTATTCAAAACTAAACACAAACACGATACACATATCAAACAATCACTCACACTAGCAGTTTATTATATTATTAGATATTTTAAGTTTAGATTATTTGATTATTTCTGAATGTTAATTAATTATGTTCTGCGCATCACTGGAAACATTGGGCCCTTGAATATCATATTAGCAAATTTGATGCTTTTGAAGATGGCAATGAAAAATCAGTCCGGAATATCAACATTTAAAACAAAATAAATAAATGATCCAAAGCGGCAGTGCACATGAATTAATGACGAGTAAATACATCGTTCCATGTCTCAGCACTGGGAGTCTGAAGTGTGGCTGTGCTCCATATTTCACATGAAAACATCTCCAGGTACTGCAGTAAACATGTTTGAACAGAGCCTTTGGAGAGGACCTGGGGGCCTTCAACTGAGCTGAAGTTAGCCGGTGGCATTGAGACTTGTTAGCAAGTTTGAAATTATCTTTACTGTTACCTTTGATGGGCCCCTTTTTCAGCTCAGGGCCCCAGGGAGTTCCCTGCTGTGCCTCTATCTGTGTTGTGACGCCCCTGTACAGATTAGCATAGTAGTGAGGCCATAACAGGAGCAACCTCTGTCAATTAATTTGCGTGGTCTTTATACATCGCCCTGTTTTCTGCAGCAATCATCCTTAACATGCAAACAATCATCCTTAACATGCAAACAATTAACGTAAAGTATATTAACTTTATATAAAGCGTAAGCAAATGTGTTTTCCCATGTGTTTTCTAAACAATAATAATCCAAGAAAGATGAAGGAGGAAAGAGAGTTCATGTATTCATGAAGCACGTTCCTAACACAACTACAGATTCCAGGTGCTATACAGACGTATGTATATATAAAATAAGTCTGTAGGTCAAACTCTGGTGTGGTCTGATAGTATTGCTTGACAGAGAGTTTCTGAAGACAGCTTTAACATGTGAGGAGTTTAACACACTGTATTATTATATATTCTACTTTAATTTAGCTGTATTTTCACCAATACCTGACCTAATTATTGACATCAAATAATAACAAATGTCAACCCTTTTTTGTCATGATGCCACCATGTTTTCAAATGTGAAAAAAACAGAATTATTACAGCCTATATGTAAATGATGTGAAGATGTGCCCGCCAGTGGAAATAGCCTGTCCATTTTCCAAATATGGCCGAAAAACTACGCCACCTGGTGGCAATTAGTAAATAGTCACTTTCAAGGCGCAAGCCCAGATATAATAAAATGCATGTATTATGTTTTAATTGAAGCGCGATCAAAAATTGCAGTTTGAATTGGTTTAAATGGACATTTTTGGCGCTTAATGTTACAAATGTAACACTTTTGTTTTTTTACTTACAATTCGGATTTGATCAATTTTGACTTTTTCGCCTCAGAATTCTGACTTTTTCCTTTCTTATATTACATACTTTTTTCCCTTCAGAATTCTGACTTTTTATTATTTTGTTTAACAATAAAATAAAATAAATAAATAAATAAATATATAAATAAATAAAAAATCATATTTGGCCCTAATCCTCTTCCGTAGCAGGCTTCCCTTCCCGTTGCCTTCACGTTATTTTGTGGAAAAACCAAGCGACACCGAGGGTATGAAGCGTGACAACAGCTACACAATAGGTTTGTGTCTTACATATCAAGACTCACGACGTCGTCCTCATGACAGGAACTACAGCGCCTCCAATAGACCGTGCGCACCGTGCGCTCTGCGCGCACGCACGGGGGCGAGGTCACAAGTTACCACACACACACACACACAGGGAGAGTTTTCCTACAGGGAGGGCGGCTCCTAATCCACGCGGAGGGTGACAGACTTTATTCCTGAGACTTTTAGGTGGACAAACTCAGTCTCAGAGCGCGCGCGCACACGGAGGAACAGTGACATCTTTGACTTCTAAGATCCGACAGGTGGAATGATGACCAATCACTCCTCACACTCCAACGGCATGCAGAGCCTCCGGAAGGAGCACCTGTACAAGGTGCTGGTGATCGGTGACCTCGGGGTCGGGAAGACTTCCATCATCAGGCGCTACGTCCACCAGACTTACTCCTACAACTACCGGGCCACCATTGGAGTGGACTTCGCTCTGAAGGTGTTGAACTGGGACCACGAGACTGTCCGGCTCCAGCTGTGGGACATTGCAGGTGAAGTGTGTGTGTGTGTGTGTCCTGAAGTTTGACAGCATGAGGTGTCTCCTCCTGTTGTCTTATGTATGTTTACATGTTTAAATTGTGCAGAATTTAAGGAAACAAAGTGAAAATGTTGTTTGGTTTGAGATTGTCTTGATAAAATGGTAATTTTTTTTATCTTCAAACTGACACTGCGATGCAGTTGCAGCGGTGCAGTTGTGAAACATTCACAGCTTTAGGATGCACAGTCACTGTGGAGAGCAGTGTGTGTGACACACACACACACACACACACTTGAGTATTCTTGTCACTCAGAGAAGACATGGCACACTGTCACTCAGTCATTTGTCATAGGTATGCTGCCTGCATCATGTGATTAGGTCCATGTGAGGGAGATTTAAAGCCCAGTCATTGTAGCCTCAGTCCTAAATGAAAAGCAAAACATTATTACTCAGTCTCTCACTCACACACAAACACACACACACATTCATTCATTTGGACCGCCTAAAAAAAGCATTCTCCCTGACCTTAACAGGTTAATGTCTAAGCACAATTACAAATATTAGCTTGAAACTTAACTTCTAAAGCTTGTCAGATATGACTTTAACCTTTAACCTTTAAAGGTTTTAACACAACTTAACCCATACCTCGAACTTCATTAAGAAATGAATGTGGTTATGTCTCATTAGGACCAGGTTTTGAGGTCAGAGATTAGACGTTCTAAAGACGTAGACACACACACATGATTTGAGCAGTTCATTTTTGATGCAGTGAATCAAGTTATAAATATAATTCTGGCAAATCCTTTCACAGTAAATTGAAGTGTGTATTTTGCTCCACACATTAAAGCAACATTGAAAGGGAACACAATGAAATGCCCTGTGATCTTTCACAGAAATGTGTATTTTTGTTGTTCTAAGGAGTGTTTGTCCCGTGTATATATTCTTAAGAGTGGGAAGTAGTGTGAAAGTCATGCAATTTGCATCACTTGAGTGACTATTGGTGTGTGCTTGCATATGACAAGTCCATGTGATCGATGAAAATCATTCACACATTTCCCCCGGCACACAAACAAAAAGGAGGAAGTTCTGCGTACTCGTCAGGTTTTCCTGTTCCTCGCGGAGCACGTGGCAGCATTTTTTTTTCTTTGTCCCTGTCAAAGTGGAATAACTCACGTGAAGTGAAGACGCATCAGCTGTGTAAACGCTCCTGCTGAGACGACGGTGTGTTATGCAAAACGAGCAGGATACACACACACACACTCCTTACTGTAGGTGTGTGTGTGTGTTAGATAACAGAACACACACTGCAGAGGATTATCATAATGACAGTGTTCTAACCTGCTCCTCCAGAACCTCATTTCCATAACAAGCTTTTTCAATGCTTAAAGCTTCACAGATAATGAGACATTTTATGTTTTTTGTTGTTGTTTTCAGTCCAAGGTCAATGCAGGTTTAATTTTAAAGCTCCCATAGACCATAAATTCTATTTCACGCTGTTTTTTTTGGTGTGTATCTGCGCCATTACCTCGAATATGAAGCCCTAAAGTTTGGAAACAAACAGTTCAGCCACTGCTGAGAACGCAGGGTTTTACTGAATTTGGGGCTCTGCAAGCGCTCTGAAAAAGTCTGGAATCGTGACGTAAAGATCCCGTCTCCTGAACAGCAGATCCTCCTGCTCCGGGCACTAGTCCGGGCACATCCAGGTTGATTACATTGAACCGCAGAAGAAGAAGAACGACCGTTGTGGAGGTGTTTCACTTGCGACGGTGTCTTCTGACTCTGGGTCAAAGGCGTCAAAGAGAGCTTCAGTGAGGAGAGATTTGGATTGGCTTGTTTGCAGCAACTCTGAGGTTTTTGACCATAAAAACAAGTTAATGTATATAGGTAGAACTCCATAACTCACATATATTTAAAGTCTGGGCCTGTCATTAGCAGGAACAAAAGCTTGTATTGACAGTCTCATTTGGTGCAACGTGACAGTAAGAGTGCAGGAATGTGCTGTTTCACGAGAACACATCAGCTGTGTTTCACTGCAAGAAAATGCAGGACAACAATGAGATTCTGTCTGTGTGTGCGTGCGTTCATCGCAGGTCAGGAGCGCTTCGGAAACATGACGCGGGTCTACTACCGCGAAGCCATGGGAGCCTTCATCGTGTTCGACGTGACGCGGCCCACGACCTTCGAGGCGGTCATCAAGTGGAAGGAGGACCTGGACTCCAAGCTGATGCTGGGCAACGGACAGAGCATCGCCACGGTGCTGCTGGCCAACAAGTGCGACCAGGGCCGAGAGCTGACCAACAACGGGATCAAAATGGACCAGTTCTGCAAGGACCACGGCTTTGTGGGCTGGTTTGAGACCTCGGCTAAGGTGAGATGCACGTGTGTGCAAAGTGTAGATATTGTGTTGGTCTGAGACTCTTTTAAAATACATGTAATCGTGTAAGTTTGACTGAAATTGTACTAAATAGAGTCAGATTAACGCACCCAGGGAATTTAAAATGACTAAAGCTGTTGTCGACTGTGACGTAATCGATTGACCAATGCAATAGGCCTGCTTGGAAACTGGGACAAGGTTAGTAGCTCAATTAAATCTGTGCATGGAAACATACGGAGTGTATGTTCTAAGTTAAGAAACCCAAGGGGGCAGAATGAAAACAGGTGGTAGAAGCAGTTGTCAGTGAAATATTTGAGTTAAAATACAGGTTAAAAATGTAGTGCTGAGCCATAAAATATACCTAAATATCTCCATCCATCCATCCATCGTCTACCACTTTGTCCTCCACATGAGGGTAGTAGCTTATCAACAAAACTAAAGGTGACCTGGCCAAAAGGTCAGCAGCACACGTCATAATAAATATTAGATTAGATATAGGAGACGTGTTACAAACGATCATTTGAGTTGCTTTCCTGTGTGTGCCTCAGTACATTTTTGCACTGCACACAGGAAGTGAAGGTGAAAACAGGCTGTAAACACCAAGAAACACACAGAAAAGTCTCAGAACTTCATTAAACCTTAACTCCAGCAGTCTGACTGACGGGTTCTTGTGAATTTCCCTGGTCGTGAAAACAATTTTTCCTGATTATTCCTCATCATCATCATGTGACGCACGATAAGTGCATCTGTAAACTATTTGTCTTAAATGCCTTCTTAAGACGTGCACATGACAGTGAATGGGCCTGGCTGTACAGTAAGTGGAGGTCAGTGGAAAACTGCAGCTGGGTGGAATTTCATACCCTGATGGAAAATGACTGGGATGGATTCACACAGCAGAGTCAGAGCAAGGTGCTGAGATGAAAAGGTAAAAGTATTATATACAGTCAGACAGCAACAGCCTATCCATTTTTTCTCTGTGGTGGATCCAACCTGTCCAACACGTGGGCCGCACACAACCACAGTCCAGATTCCAACACAGCTGAAAGTGAAGTGTGGCAGTGGAGTGAAAGACGAGTCGACTTCTCTTTGTGAGAAAATCATTGCGCAATGACACCAAAAATATAAAAGTATGTTTCCTTGTCTGGCTTTAAGAGCTTCATTATCTTTAAATATGGTGTAGTGATTTTTATTTTTGGACCTCCAGATTGATCAATATGATACAAAATGTATTATTTTATTATGTATATATATATATATACATATATATATAATATATATGTATATGTGTATATATATATATATATATATATATACGTATGTGTATATATATGTATATATATATATACGTATGGGTGTGTATATATATATATACGTATGTGTGTGTATATATATATATATATATATATACGTATATGTATGTGTATATATATATATATATATATATACGTATATGTATATATATATATACGTATATGTATGCGTATATATATATATATATACGTGTATGTATGCGTACATATATATACGTATGCATATATATATATATATATATATATATATATACGTATGTATGTATATATATGTATGTATGTATGTGTATATGTATGTATGTGTATATGTATATATATATATGTGTGTGTATGTATGTGTATATATATATATATATATATATATATATATATATATATATATATATATATATATATGTATAATATCCTCTTCCAAACATCCTCTGCTGACACGTATGTGTGTTGCCACAGCACCTTTCATCTCACATCAAGGCTCAGCATTCTAAAAGGCCAAAGGTCAGAAGGGTCAGGTTAAGCCAGAGGAATCAGACCAATGCAGCAAAAGAAACTATACATCTAAAGCGTGTTACAGTATTTATATGGCGTTTAAGTGTTATTTAAAGAATTAAAACACATTTTCAGCTTCTTGAATGCATGAAACATTTCTGGTTTCTATGCTCCGTAAAACAAAGAAATCATTCAAACTAAATCTTTTTTTTTGGTTTGTGGACAAAACGACGATGAGAACATCATCATTTCCGGTTTTGAGAAACACACATTTTAGCGACATTATTAGTACAATAACAATAGTTTTCTCTCTCTTTTTCAGGACAATCTCAACATCAGCGACGCCGCAAACCTCCTGGTGAAGCACATCATGGCGACGGAGAACGACATCCTGAAATCCATCGTGCCGGACACCGTGACGCCGCAGCTGGACTCTGACGAGCAGAGGAGCTGCTCCGGCTGCTCCAAGTGAAGGAAGCGGCCGGCGACGGCGGGGACAGAACGGAGTGGAGTCACGTTGAGGCCAAGAGGGACGTGCTCAGGTACAGTTTGGCCTCTTTGGTCCAAAGTGCTGAACATTTGTTTGTGCTGTTCAAACTTCAAAGTCACATGGATTCTTTTTTTAAAGACATTTTGGTAACTCGTCGTGCCGTGAGAGAGAAAAGTCTCAAAGGTGATGATGAACTTCAGTAAGGCTTAACCGCCCTTTTCTATTAAGACTATTTAAAGCGCCATGCCGTCAACTTTTGGGTCTGAACTGAACAAAAGGAGTAATAAATACTCCACATAAGCTCATGTGGGAGACGTGCTGCCGTCCTGTAACGTAAACATTCATTGGATCACGAGATTGTGTGAACTTTGCACAGACTGTATATGTTTTTTTAATGTATTGTGTCGTTTACAATCCTTCCTACGCGTTGCCTTTTTTGTGCAAGCTGTATTTAATCAGGCGCGTTTACGTAACGGCACAATAATTTGGTTTAGAGAAACACACAAACGTCCTGGAGATTTCTTAGTGGAACTCGTCTCGCAACGGCCAGTGGACAGTTTAGACGACAGTTTCTGTAGTAGGGCTGAACAATTCATCGAGACTTTATCGAAATCGCACTATAGCCTGCTGCAATTTTCAATCTGTGTTTCAAAATATCACTTTGTCTCGATCTGTGCACGTCTCGTTCGACAGATCTTTGTTCCTCACAGATCTGCACAAACACCACACATTAATCATTCCCCTTTCTTATTATTATTCCGTGTGGGCTGTTGTAAAAACATGGCGGTGGACTCTGTGGATCGGCTCGTTCGGCGCCAATGAATGAACGAACAAAAACAACCGTGCACTCCACTTTGTGCCAAATCTGTGTTCATTTTCAAACAAAGATGTCGTCGTCTGCTTCTAAAGTGGACGTTCTCGTGAGTTCACCCCTGAGAGAAAGCCGAGCCCTCTGTATCCATGGTAACTAGAGCTAAAGTTGTTTTTTATTATTATATTATTTATTCTTATGGCTGTCCTCAAACGTCTGTGTGCATACACATACAGTACATACACATTTATCTATGTAGAACCTGATTTTCTCTCCTCTCCTCACCCATTATTATACTGTTTCTCCTTTTAATGAACACACTTCTGTTTCTCTTATTATTTTTCGACATTTACATGCTCACTGAGGACAGTACGCATTATGTTATTTCCCCTCGCTTGCAGCCGTGTCACGTCGCCGCGTAATAGTGCAGTATCCACATCGGGGCGTAGATGATAGATTTAAACAATGCTTTCTTCTCAGGATCTCAATTTCACAGCGTCAGTGTGGATCATCACGAGAGTGGGGGTTCACACACACACACACGTGCGTCCACCTGACGGGACACTTGTCTCACCGTGCCGTTAAATCGCTGCTGAATTGTTCCGCGACTGCAATGTTGTGCAAAATAAATTATTTGGTTTCACACACATCCTGTTTCATGCTTCTTTTTTTTGGGTCACGCATTAATGCAACAATGACATCGGGACACTTTAAACCTGCTGGAACTAACCATTTCATAGGCACATGGACACTGTCGTGGAGCTTTGGAAAGGGGGGGGGCAGTGAACCAGAACTAAGTTTTTATTAGTTTAGACTGGGAAATGTGACTTTGGGCTGATCCAGGACTCTCAGGTTCTCATTAGGACGCCACATGACTGAGAGGATTATTCTCTGCCTGAGGGATTAGATTTAGTCGTCTGCTCTTGGCTCAGACATCTACACCGCTAAAACTGCCTCACAATAAGCGAGATTTTTGTCATCTGAAAACAATCAAGCAATGTATTTGTTGTTTAAAAGACATGTATATGTATAATTAAAACTAGAACAATAGTTATTTAATTGTAGAACAAACACCTGGCTCAGATCTAACCGTTCATTACTGGGAATGATGAGCTGAACATATTGTTATCTGTGTAGTTCTTGTAGCTCTGCCAGAGAACCACCTACAGGAAAAAAACACCCACATGTTCACACACACAGAGAGAGACAGAGAGAGAGAGAGAGAGAGAGAGAGAGAGAGAGAGAGAGAGAGAGAGAGAGAGAGAGAGAGAGAGAGAGAAGGACAACAGAGAAGCAGGAGGAAGAAGAAATGAGCTGAAGGGAGAAGTGATACTTTAAAATCTCACAGCCACAAAAATGTCACAGCGATGACAGCTCATGGAGAGGCTGCAGGCAGGTAAACACCAGCAGGGGTTCGTCTCCAACGACCTTGTTTACGCAGATGATAAGTGATTATTGTTATGTATTTAACAAAAAAAAATACAACAATTGAATCATTTATATAATTGTTTGCTGAGAAATTGGTGAAACTCGTGAGTACGCTAATCCGATCAAAAACACATCAAACCAAAGGGCGTGGCCACGGCAACCATCTGAAATGTTGGCGATTTTCGCCACGAAATGTGAATAACGTTGACTGACCGATCTGCTCTAAACTTACATACGTGAGACATAACTAGGAACTGTCAAGCAGTGTCCGAGTATAGTATGTCATCAAAAATGTCCGACGACACTGTCAAGAATAAAAACTATATATATATATGTTTATATTATAAACTGTCAAGCAAAGTCCTAGCATAGTATGTCAACAACAAAATGTCCAAATATAAACTGTCAAAAATTGACAGTTTATATTTTTTGAAGACATACTATACGAGGCGAGTATAAAACATCAACAAAAAAAACTAAATATAAACTGTCAACATTGTCCTAGTATATTATGTCTTCAAAAACTGTCCAAACATAAACTGTTAGAATGTCCTAGTGTGTCAACAACTTTCAAACAAATGTAAATAAAATTGTCCTAGGATAGTATGTCAAGAAAAACCGTCAAAAATGTCTGAGTATAGTATGTAAAAAAAACTGTTCTTTTATATATTTTTTTTTTAATAATTATTAGTAGGAATAATGATAACAACGTGTTAAAAATAGTTTTACAACTCTGATTCCTTCACAGAATTCTATGTATTTTCCAATCCAAAAAACGAACAGCAGATGGCGCGACTGAGCTGTGTCTCTTTGTTGGCCTGTATCTCAGCGAGGGATGGGTCTTCATTAATGATTGGCATCCTAATGGCTTTCTTACAGCCAATATTTGATCAACAGCTTCGCTAGCGAATTAGAAGCAGCAGAACGCCCGGATGTGGGTTAGAATTTATAAGCATATTGTTTAATCTACTATTTTCTTCCTGAAATAAAATATAATGAAACGTAAAACTAAAAGAAAGACCAGAGTGCCTTGAATCAAATATTACTCTACATGTAGTATCACGTGTGTCCACCGGAGGGCAGTTTCGCAGAAGGTTATGGTGATCGTAGCACGTGGGTGACACGCCCCTTACCGGCACCTGTAGTGCGGGGCTGTTTAAATACCCCCCAGGTGTTCAGTGTCGCTTTACTCTGCCGAAGCGAGTGCTGCCGGCGTCTGTGTGCCATGTGCGTTCTGCAGGTATGTAGCACAGTCTCGTGACGTGAAGAAGTGTTATAGGAGTACGCAGGAGTATAAATTGGGCTTAAGATGCTGTTGACAATCCTCTGTTGTAGGTTGGCGCGTTGGGCCGAGATGGTGTGTGTCCCTGTCCGGTTAGCTTCTGCTGCTGCCGCCGTCGCTGCTAGCAGCTACAAGCACTGCTGCGTTGAAGACACAGGTAACCAGTACTATAAGATAAATGCTATCGTGTCTACTAGTGTGTTTAGGTGTTGCTAATAGTTTACTTTGTTTCATTTTAAAGCTTGTCTGGTGTTGGGCTGCTGTTTGCCCTGCCTTGCCTCCAACTTCTTTATTTTAGCCTAGCTCTGTTCAGTTAGCTGGACTGTAAACAGTCGCGCTGTTCTCGTTGTGTAGACGCTATTTTAAGTTTACGAGAGTTCAATCGTGGCCTGTTCCAATCAGACCGTGAGGGTGGAGGTTATTGCAGTGGTTATAGTGGAGGACCTGCCAAAGTTAGACATGTTGCATGGTTTCTTTGCGTTTTTAAGAAACCATGCAACATGTCTAACTTTGGCGGGTCCTCCACTATAACCACTGAATTAATTTTCCCTCCACTGACAACTCTAGGTCTGATTGGAGAAGACCATGATTGAACTCTAGTAAAATGGCGTCTGTACGAGAGCAGCACGACTGTTTAAAGTTCAGCTAACTAAACAGAGCAAGGCTAAAATAAAGAAGTTGGAGGCAAGGCAGGGCAACATCAGCACAATGTCAGACGAGTTTTAAAAAGAAACAAGGCAACTGTTGGTGTAAACACTAGCAGACACAATAGCGTTTAGCTTGTGGTACTGGTTACATGAACCCATCAGTGCTTGTAGCTGATAGTAGCTAATCGGACAGGGTCATACATACACACACACCATCTCAGCCCACTTACAACAAATGATTGACAGCACAGCATCTAATTACTGCTTCACATCAGGCTGTGCTACATATTTAGATACATTTGTGTCTTTATTCAATCAAAACAGTTGTTTCAGTCAAATGCATATTTCCAATCAAAAAACCCTACATGTTCATGTAACCAGATGGTTTATATTGACTATGTATTTCAATTATATGGTGTCCTCCTAGTCTGTTTAGTGGCAGGTATGGGAGTGGTTGACTCATAGTGCAGGCCATAAGGTGGCTTATATCCCTACATCCAGGTGTGTTCTGCACATATGTAGCACAGTCTCATGACATGAATAGGTGATATGATGCTGTGCTGACAATCCTCTATAGGTTGGGGCATTGGGCGAAGTTGGTGTGTGTGTGTCCCTGTCTGGTTAGCTGCTAGTAGCTACAAGCAATGTGTTCAGGACACAGGTAACCAGGACTATAAGCTAAATGCTATTGTGTCTGCTCGTGTTAACGCCAACAGTTTACTTTTTTTTTTTTAAAGCTCGTCTAACGTTGGGCTGATGTTTGCCCCGCCTTGTCTCCAACTTCTGTGTCTTAGCCTTGCGCTGTGTAGTTAGCCGAACTGTAAACAGTTGCACTGCTCTTATTGTAGACGCCATTTTAAGTATACTAGAGTTCAATCACTCCAATCAGACCATGAGTAGTCAGTCGGGTGGAGGAAAGGTTATTGCAGTGGTTAGTGGAGGACCTGCCAAAGCTACATGTTGCATGGTTTTGTTTTGAGTTTGCAGTTGATTTGTAAATATATTGTGTATGATTTGAGTGCAGTAACCTGCCAGAGCTTGCTGGGGTAGTCTGCCCCCTTTTCTCTTACCAACTGAACCACTGCAGATTGGTGTAGGTGTAACACCATGTGTTAGAGATTAAAGAGAACTATATAAATGTTTTAGAGATACAACTTGACAAGTGACATTGTTTTATTGGAAAATAAAGATTGTTAAATTGTAATGCATTGTGCCTGTATTCATTTGTGGGTGGACTTGTGCATGGGTCCACAAATGAGTACAGGCACGCTGCATTACAATTTAACAATCTTTATTTCTCACAATAAAACAATTTCACTTATCAAGTTGTATCTAAAAAAAAATCGTTATTTTCTTTAATCTCTAACACATGGTGTTCCACCTACACCAACCTGTTAGGAAGAGAAAGGGGGGCATACTACCTCAGCGAGCTCTGGCAGGTCACTGCACTCAAATCATATACAATATTTACAAATCAAGTCACTAAGCAAAAAAGAAACCATGCAACATGTCTCACTTTGGCAAATCCGCCACTATAACCACTGCAATAACTTTCCCTCCACCCCCCAATGACGACTCGCGGTCTGATTGGAGCGATTGAACTCCCGTAAACTTACAATAGCGTCTGTACAACGAGAGCAGCGCGACTGTTTACAGTCCAGCTAGCTAAACAGAGCTAGGCTAAAATAAAGAAGTTAGCAGCAAGGCAGGGAAAACATCTGCCCAACACCAGACAAGCTTTAAAAAGAAACAAAGTCAACTGTTAGTTACAACACAAACACACCAGCAGACACGATAGCATTTAGCTTATAGTACTGGTTACCTTAGTCCTGAACGCATCAGTGCTTGGAGCTGCTAGCAGCTAACTGGACAGGGACACACATACACACAACATCTCGGCCCAACGCGCCAACCTACAACAGAGCATTGTAACACAGCACCTTATTAGCTCTTCACGTTATGAGACTGTGCAACATACCTGCAGACCGCACATCGACGCAGGATACCACGGCTCGGCGGCGCTACACGCCGGCAGCACTCGCTTCGCAGAGGACACTGGACAGGGAGAGACTGATGAACTGGGCGGTATTTAAACAGCCCCGCATTAGCGGCGACTGCGCTACAGGTGGCGGTAAGGGGCGTGTCACCCACTCACTACGATCGCCATACATGCTGCATAACAGATAGATGCATCGTCAATATAAACCATACATACTTTTTCATAGTATACTAAGCTAGTATGAAACATCGACAAAAAAGTCCAAATACAAACTGTTAACATTTCCAAGTAAAATATGTCTTCAAAAACTGTCCAAACATAAACGGTCATATGTCTGAGTATAGTATGTCAACAAAAACTAAACTGTTCAAATATCAACTGGCAAAATGTCCGAGTATATATGTCTATGTCCAAGACTGCTGACACAGACTTAGTGTGTGTATATTTATTTACTGTAGAAGAATGATTTAATTGGAGATGTTTCAGAGTCATGTTTGCCACGTTCATTTGACTTCAATGTTTAACAGCTCTTTGTGATTGTTTCACAGCAGCATTTGGTAAAATAGAAAACAAAAACGGGAAGCGTTGCATCATGGGAAGTGGAGGAATATCGCGCATCCCTAAAAATATATTTTTTGTAGGCCAGGTATCGGATGAAGACCCACAAGCCGTCTCAGAGAGAGCATACATGTATTGAAGAAAATCATACCATACTGTGACGTTGGTCAAATTATGACAAAATAATAAAAAATGCCTCCTGACTTGGTGCGGTCCGCGCTCTCCCCTCTCAACAAATCAATTTGGAATCATCCACTTTCTATTTGTGATCCGGAACTTCCGCGCACGCGGGGCTAGCAGCAGGAGCAGGTGGAGACACCCGGGAGGACGAGGAGGAGCAGCGGGGACAAACATGTGGTGGTAACTGATGCTGAAAAATGATCCACACATTGTTTTTAATGTCGGAAGACTGTATGTACTGTGACGCTGACCGTGACCGTTTTGTTTAGGAAGCTGTCGTTTCGTGTCGGCCAAAGCCAAGAGTTCCCGGATGTTCTGCTGGAGAAGCCACGCTGGATGAAGAAGACGAGCCGCCATGAAGACTCGGTGAGCGGCTTCTTTTACCACGATGAGACATCACATCAATGTAGTTAATACTCATTTATATTGACCAAGTCTATACAAAAACAGACTGTATGAAGTGGACAGTCTGTTAACACCATATTATTGTGATAACACCGATTAGAAAGTTAACTTTTTTCAAATGTAATGTAAGTCTATGGGGAAATGAGCTAGTGCTCACTTGATTAAATTAAATCAATTAAACTTAATTAAAATATAATTTTAGCTCTTCAGTACTACGCGATGATACTTTTTAATAAGAAGAATATAATATTAGAATAATATTTAATGTTTGTCACTCGACAACTAAACTGATTAAACCAATGTTTTTATATACCATCTCCTTAATATTTTAAATAACTGAAATGTCACTTTTTACAATTTGTGTCAAAATATACAAATAAAAAAATGGATAAAATCATAATTTGAACATTGAAACACAATATTATTGTCTTTTGAAAACTGTGCAGTTGCTTGATTTAATACATTTTACCCAGTATTCACAAAATAAATTCAAAACTACGATAATCTTGGGGAGAGAATAGTACAATTTTGGAAATGCATAAAATCCTTATCTAAAAATGTCATTATAACATATTCTATTTTTTATTTAAAAATCAAAAACTCAAAGTTATTTTAATCCCATGCTCACCGTAGCATATACATAGATACATTTTAACCGATTGTTAGACCAGAACCAAATGTTATAATTTCCTTCCTCACTGAACATGAACTATTATCAGTTCTGCAGTGACTTAAGTTAAGATTTCGATCAATAATCAATAATAGAGTAATTTAACAGTTAAAGCGGTAACAACCAGATCATGAGTCGGTGTAGATTAGTACAGTTTAGCCGGCTGCTAATCTAAATGCTACATCAAGAGCCACAAGCTCAGTGTCACAGTCTGCGTTAGTCACCAAACAAAAGTAAATCAGCCTTTAAAAGAGAAATTAAATCAATTGCAAACTTGCTTGTGTCTTTCAACAAACGGGCCCAAATCTTACAATTGATCAACGCAATTTTCAACCATTTATTGTCTTCATTGAGAAAGAAACTAAATGAAGTCAGTTAATCAAATAAGTGCGTAATCACAAGTTAAACTGTTAATCTAAACAAGTCTCCATTTATGTTAAGATGTAAATCAATAATCATTGAGTCATTTAACAGTATACTGTAAATGTAAAGAGTGAAAATAAAGTTAAAGCATTAAACAAAGTGTACTGTCTATTTATTAAACAAGTCCCTATTTTAGACCAATTTATTTTTCCAACTCAGATTAATTCAAAATAACCACACAATTACATTGCCCGTCCAGTCCACCTCTCTCTCAGCCAAAGAAAATGCTCAAAGTTAACTGCAAACTAACACTTGTACATTTTCATGTTCAGCAGCTCTGTCAGTGATCAGTGTTGGAGTCTTAAACTTATCACTGAAGAGAACTTCTTTAATGATAAGTGCAAGTCTCCACTGTTGTCACTGATTACTGACAGAGCTGCTGAACATGTTTCTGTGACAATTGTTAGTTAGCAGTTAACTTAGCATTTTATTTTGGCTGAGAGACAGATATGTTTGTTATATTGAGTTTATACTTAATCTTGTAAATGTTTAACTTAGTTCAGCAGCCCCTCTGATAGTCTTGTTTATTATAGTTATTCTCTGTGCAGCTTGCGTCACTCTAAATTTATACTTAGTATTTTTTTTCTCCATGTTTTAATGTGTTTAACTTTACTTCATTCAGCAGCTTCTCTGGTTGTTTGTTATAATTTTTTGTCCTTAGCTCCAGTGTTAACTGGTTCATTGAATGTACTTAGTAAATTTGTTTTATGTCTTGTTTCTTATAATAGTTTGTCTTTAAATAAAGATACACATGAAAAAAAAAAAAAGTATGCTTGGAATATTTTTGAAAAAACAATTTGAAACAAAGTACAGTTCAAGTTTTTATTTTGAAACACAACAATCCCTGCATTGCACTATCTAAACGCATGTTTCTCTCTGGACAATGAGCGCTCAAGGGATTCTTGAACACTCTTCTTCCAAATGGCAGCAAATAAAGAGGCAAGAGTCCATCTTCATTCTGGAAGACAAAGAACAACTTCAACACAAACACCACAGAAGTGGTGACATGCTGCAAGACAACATACTCGCCTGATGGTGCAGTTGTCTCTTCAAGGAGCTTCTGGTTTCTCAGCCAAGTGGAGCATCATCTCAACAGCATCCTGCAGAACACAAGACACCAAGTTAGACAGAAGACATATGGACCCTTGTTTAGCATAACACCATTAAAGATTGTCCATGTGAGACACAATGACAGTCAACATAAGGCTGGGTATTCACAATAATTTGGATTGTGGCTAACAGGAAGGACACGGACTATAGCAGTGAAGACGCAACATAAGTCAACACTAAAGATACTCGCAATTTAGTAAGGGCACAATGGAAGACCTTTAAAAATTACATCTTCAGGTGTTAGCCTACAGCATTAGCACAAGTATTTAAAGATCAAGGTCTTGCATGAATGACTCAAATCTAACAGCCCTTTTGGATTGTGGGTAACAGGAAGGACACGACTATAGTGGTGAAGAGAAGACGCAACATAAGTCACTAACTTGGGGACATGGGCAATTTCTAAAGCAGTTAAACATGAGTCAAGGAGCTGTGACACTAAAGCAATGTAAACCCAACTTTTAGTCAGTTACTCCAAATTTAGCAAGGGCACAATGGAAGACCTTTAAAAATACATCTTCAGGTGTTAGCCTACAGCATTAGCACAAGTATTTAAATATGAAGGTCTTCCAAATTAGCAGCTTGTTGCATTTGTGGCCAACAGGAAGGACTACGTGAGTGAAAAAACACTATTAAAGCAAAATGCTTTGTTTAAATGCCTTTGAGCATGTTTATTAAACACAACTGCAAACAGTTTCTGTGAACCTGAGGTGGTTCACATCCTGCATTACACCTTAAAAACATTCCCAGAGTCTGAAGTAAAGACAAGAAAAAAAGAGTCAAGCACATTTGTAAGAGATCAATAAAGGAAAAGGCAGATTATAATCTGTCCTCTGGCGCCATCTTGTGGTCAAACAGTGACTGCTGGAGATTTACCTGCTTCTCTGGCAGATTCTCCAAGCTTCACTGCTGCAGGAAAAGTCAGGAATCCTGAAAAAAATACAAGTTTAAAAGAATAAAGCGCAAGAAGAGAAAGTGAAATTTAAAAACATTAAATGGTTAATTAATTCGGTTAAGGGAATCCCAAACATTTAAGTCACTAGTCAAGGCAGCACTGGCTTAATGCATGTGTGCCATGATGTTAAAAACAACCATTTCTCTATAGAAAATGGTGCAGGGACTAAGTTTAAGATGCCATTATCCCCATTTGCTACCATTGCTGTGAGCAAATGATGCAAGTTAATGGCAAAAAAACAGAAACAGAATTCCACGAGTTTTCTTTTTCTAAAAGTCATCATCTACACCTGTGTGGCGACATGCTGCAAGACAACATACTCGCATATGATGGTGGAGTGGAGCATCATCTCAACAGCATCCTGCAGAAGACAAGACACCAAGTTGGACATAAGAGACTTTGTTTAGCGGTACACTTATAAGTATTAATGCAATTTAAACCCAATTCATGCAAGACACAATGCATCTGCATTCAAACAAATTTGACTTTCTTCAGACATTTAAAGATCAAGGTCTTCCAAATTAGCAGCTTGTTGCATGAATTACTTGAATCCTAAAGCCTTTTTGGATTGTGGGTAACAGGAAGGACACAAGTCACTCCTACTTGAGGACAATATCTAAAGCACTGAAAGTTAGACATGGGCATCAAGGAGATGCAAAACTAAGGCTTGATACACATCAAGGCAATTTAAACCAAACTTTTAGTTAGTTACTCTAGGTCTAGCAAGGGGACAATGGAAGACATTTAAAAATGACATTAGCCTACAACATTAGAACAAGTTTTCATGGCTCCATGTCTTTGGAATGTGGCTAACAGGAAGGACACAAGGACTATAGTAGTGAAGAGAAGACTACAGAGTGAGAACAAGTATTCAAAGCTCAACATCTTACAAATTAGCAGCTTGTTGCATGAATGTGGCTAACCGGAAGCACTATGGTAGTGAGTGGAAAAAAAAATAGAGTCCAGATTAAATAAAAGCAAAATGCTTCACCTAAAATCAAACAAGTAACTTTGAGCATCTGTTTATTCAACACAACTGCAAACAGTTTCCATGAAATGTACCTGTGCAGATTACTTGAAGGGGTTGACTTCCTGTATGACTCCTTCAGACATCCCCAGAGTCTGAAATAAAGACAAAAGGGTCAAGCACATTTGTAAAAGGCCAATAAAGGAAATCACAAGATTAAAGTCCGCCCTCTGGCGCCATCTTGTGGCGAAACAGAAGAGAGATAGTGGATGGGGATTTACCCGCTTCTCTGGCAGATTGTTGACAAAAGCTTCCACTGCTGCAGGAAAAGTCAGCACACAGGCCAGGAATCCTGAAAAAGAAATGCACGTTAAAGAAATAAAGAGCAAGAGGAGAAAGTGACATAAAAAAAAGTGTGTTTCAGCTCCTAGTACCTCTGGCTGCATGGACTTCAATAGATGTACTTTCTGCATCATGTCCATTTGGCTGGATTTTCTCTTGATCATTTTTTGGCATGCTGCAGTGACTCAGGATAGAGCTTCTGAAACCTGCGAGAGAGTTAAAAACAAAATGGTCAGAGAACACTCCATCATGTCAGCAAATGAGATTAGAACAAAGGAAACATGCAGACAATGCTGTGATTACCTGGAGCTAGAGTTAAATGGGTTGACTTTGTGCATCACTGCCTTCAGTTTAACCAGAATTCTGAAACAGACCAAAGAAGACATTTAACAAAGACACAAAGCTTAAGAACAAGAAGAATAAAATCAACAAAAGCAAAGTATGTGCTGTGTCCACTCTCACTTGTGTAGAGTCTGTTCCTTGTTCAAGTGACTCTGAACAGGAAGTGACGCTGACTCCGGGCGGAAGCGGAATAAATAAGAAGCGGCCGGTCTGCAGGCCGTGTGTCATGGCGTCTTCTTTCACCTGGTGATGAATAATGATGCAAGTTAATGGCAAAAAAAATAATACCCACACGTACACAAAGGGAATTCCACTAGTTTTCTATCAAAATTCTTTATCTACACACCTCCTTCGTGGGTCTCGGTGTTACCGCTGGAGTTTGGACTGGTTTGTCACGTTCACGGAACCTGTTAAGGGATGAAAGTAATAAAAGTTAAAATGTTCGTAAAAAGGTGAAATTCTTTCGCAAATGTCGATGAGACGAATTGTTCAGCTTGATCCAACGGAGCCGGAACAAGTCCTAGATACAAGGGTTTTCGGAAAGAGAGTCACTTATTAAAGCATTAGTCCGTAAAAATGGCAGAAATCTGAACGGGGTTTGGTTCCTGGCTCTCACCGAGCAGACATCACGCCGGGTGGATGAGCAGTATTTCAGTCGCAGAGTCTGTAAAAAAGGAGAAAAAACCAAGACGTTAGAAAGAAACAACGCGTTAAAATAAAAATGTGAACAGGATTAGAGACAAAAGGATCGACTGAGCGTTTTCACTTCACCTTCAGTTCAGGCTCAGCTGCTCAGGTGATGATTCACTGAGGTTCAGCGGAGAATGAAGCATTTGAAGGAGTTGGGTTATATACAGCAGGTGTCACAGGTGTGAGTGGTTTGGCCTAATCACCTGCTCATTTACGTCACCTGTGATACCTGGCCGCTGGGGGGCGTGGCCTCCGCTCCACGAAACCTCACGTCATTTTTGTCTTTCGTATTAAAACTACTTCTAAACAACAATATACACTACACTTATCACTGTATTGTAAATGTATATGTTATTCACTGTGAAGAAGGTATAAGACTTTTTATTCCACTGCTTCCAAAATACAGCTTTTGAAATGTGTTCAGTTTACAGTGATCTTCATCTGAGAAATGAGAAAGAAACAAACACAAAGTCACATTTAAACACCGATTACACATGGTTTTCATTAAACGCTGCAAAACCCACAGTAACACTGTCTCTGCTGGACTTTGATCACTTTTTATAGAGAAAAAAGACAAAATAGTATTTAAGATTCTTCTTATTATTGTTCATATTCATCTCATTTAAATCCTTTAAAAATACCTATTAAAAGAATTTATCATCCATTACAAAGAAACATGTGCTCAGTTTACACTCTTATTGTCTATTTCTGGATTTTTCCACTCTGTGTTTTTTTAAATAAATAACCAGAATCAGGAAAAATACATTTTATTGTACTCGCAACATGATAAATTAGTAGCTAGTGTTAATTTCTTGATTAACACAACTTTTTGGAGAGAGTTATTTAACTAACACCTGCAACAAAAATCTGTTTGGATTTTTCATAAAATTTGCTTTCTCTTGGATACAATCGTTAAGAGTGAACGTTCGTACAGTGAAGGCTGTTTAAGAAGAAATGACCTTATGTACGCAACAAGTCAACACGTTTGAAAAACGACTCAAATTGTACTAAAAATCCACACATGACACATAACGCACATATATAAAGTGCCGCTCTGGAAACATCTTAGACATTTAATTACAGCAACAATAAGTAACAGTGAATTGAAAATACTGAATTCAAATCATCAAAATCATTCCCTTGTACAGCCAGGAGGTGGGGGTCACGTGGACCCCGTGGCCTTCTGCAGCTCCTCTCTGATGGCGTTGAACCTGCTGTATAAATCACAGAGCTGTGCGTGATGTAGCCACAAATTTACAGCCTTATTAACAACACTCGATATCATGTTCAACTGGTTAAGGAATCTTTTCCAAGTGTGGTCAATGAATTCAAACTTTAAACATGGATTTCAAACATGTACACAAATAAATCTTCAATGAAAGGTTCAGGAAATGAGACTCATTTGATATTTTCTTGAGTGTTTAGTCTGAGTCTAACCACTAATTGTTGGTAAGTTTTTTGTTTGTGGATTTTGCTGATTTCTTTAAGTTGGATAGGGTAGCCACTATGACAGTAGAGCTACACGTGCTGAATGAGACACACCTCTTTTTAATTTTTTATCACATTTTAATGCTTTTCTTAATTTTAATGAATTTTTAATACACAAAATACTGTAAATATTAGCATTTTAGCTCAATGGCTTCCAAGTCATGTGACCTAAATACTCAAAATAAGTGCAGAAACGTAGTACTAGACTGCCTAGTCAGGACACACCTTTTTTTTAATTCCATTTTAATACCTCCCATATTTTTTATAATTTTTTTATGTAAATATTAGCATTTTAGCTCAATAGCTTCCAAGTCATGTGACCTAAATACAGTGCAGAAACATAGTATTAGACTGCCTGGACAATGCACACCTTGTTTAATTCAATTTTAGTACTTCTTATATTTTTTATAAAAAAAATGTATGTAAATATTAGCATTTTAGCTCAATAGCTTCCAAGTCATGTGACTTAAAGACTCAAAATCAGTGCAGACACTAGTACCAGACTGCCTAGTCAGGACACACCTCTTTTTATTACATTTTAATATGTCCCATTTTTTTTATATATTTTTTTCAATGTAAATATTAGCATTTTAGCTCAATAGCTTCCAAGTCATGTGTCTTAAAGACTCAAAATCAGTGCAGACACATAGTACCAGACTGCCTAGTCTGGACACACCTTTTTTTATTCCATTTTAATACCTCCCAGACCTTTTTATAATTTTTTTAATGTAAATATTAGCATTTTAGCTTAATAGCTTCCAGGTTATTTCAGCTGCTGGCCCAAAATCAGTGCAGGATCACACTTGCTTCATGAGACACATTATTTATATCTTTAAAAATAAATATATATATTCATACATTCAATACCCACGTGTTATTTTGAAAACCGGAAGTTTCTATACGCTGCAGTAAGCGAGCCAACGCGCTGACTTTCCCAGTTGTCGCAAAGTATTTGCCATAGAGTTGGGAGTAAGGGCGCACCTGAAATGTTGGAGCGGCTGGCTTGACCACGCGAAAACGAAAGACGGATGGCGTGACCGCAGTTAATCAATCCCTCTTGTAGTTAACTTTCAACACCGTAGTTATATTTATTTGTCTGTGAATATCCGTGTATTTACTCTGTTTACTGTTTACATGTGACGCTCCTTGACCTTCCCCTCTCCTTTTGTTGCCGTCAATGAGTTCCCTGTTTCCGTTTACACTTCCGGTTTAAGAGTAAAAAAAAAAATACCAACAATAATACAAAGTACATTAACAAAAAACAAATACACTACGTTGATGTCCTTTACACCTCGTTGTAAACGCCTCCCTTTAATTCACTCACTCATTACGCTACTCTGTGACGAGCAGACACAGCCATGTTGCTGCTAATCAGTGTGTTTGCAGCAGCAGGGCATTATAATTCATTACTTGTGTTGTTGTTGTTGTTGTTGTTGTTGTTGTGAATGTTTCAAGAGCAACAGGCTTACCTCCAAGCAGCACAGCACAAGGGAGAAGTGGGTGTAATGCGGAAGATGGAGCTGGCGCTGGAGCCACGTCAAACCAACCAATAGAAACTCTTCTCTCATCAACCAGCGGAGGCCCCGCCCATCAAGTGCAGCTGTATTTTGGAACTTATTTGTTTACTTAACTATTTTTTTTTTATTAATAAAAGGAACATAATTCTCTCCATACACCTGCTGCTGTTGAATCTGCCCTCCGGTGGGCACACGTGGTATTATATGTAGAGGAATTAATTCATGGCTGCTCTAATGTTACAACTGCCCTCTTGTGGACAAATGTGATATTACATGTAGATTAATTAATTCACGGCTGCTCAACTGTTGAATGTGCCTTCCGGTGGACAAACGTGGTATTACATTAGATGAATTTATTCACAGCTGCTCAACTGTTCAATCTGCCCTCCGGTGGACAAACGTGATGTTACATGTAGATGAATTAATGTTTTTGTGTATTGCAGTAGAAATGTTTAAATATTCTTTCTATTTGATTGTGCTCACATTATATCGATGATGTTCATAATTTGTAAAGTGACTTAAGATATGTATTTGTCAATTTTTGTTGCAGTTTCACTCAATTGCAACCCAAATCCTCACTTCAAAAAAATGTCAGGTGTAAACCTTGTGAAAAGAGACCAGAAAAACATTTTTTCTTTTTTTTCCTTTTAATATTTACAATCACACCTTTGCCATGATGACGTAGTGCTTACTTCTTCTTGTAAGACTAGCCTTTCTATTGTTACAGTAGTTCACCCCATGATGGCTGACACACACAGGCGTGAGATGGCGGTCAAAAGTAAAGTAAAAGTAAAATATAGACAGTTTAATTGTAAAGCTGGTTTTTGTTTTCTTGAGGAGCCATAGAATAAACGGCCAAACAACACTATGAAGTATGAAGCAAATGAATAAATGAATGAATGAATGAATGAATGAGTGAATGAAAACACTCTGGAAAAGTCTTGATAATTTGCTTTCCGGCAACAGCAAGAATATGATTGTGTAATTTACAGAGCACTTTCTGATTGTGATGAATGATAACTATACACAGGCATATATTACTCTTGCAAACTATAGAACTCTTATAATATTTGGATTATTTGCAACAGCAAAGTACTAATGTAATGTAAGGCATATACAGTATGTACAAGAGATGTTTGGCAAAGAGGAGACAAGTTCAAAATGCACCAAATAGAAAAATAATTTGTCGAACAAATTATGTAGAAAAGAAAATCAAAAATAAATTAAATCCTTTTAAGAAGGAAAAGAAATATACAGCAAGTCATGTGCATACGACATTGTTCCATTGATGTTTGTGTTATTGTACTTGGCATGATGCTCTACTGTGTTAGTTTTTACTCCAGTGTCGAAACCTGTGTTGGAATACGGAGGCTATAGATTGTGGAATAACATGGACATCAAATCTGTATATACATTTTAATATTTTCTGCATATGTACAACTATATAATGTGAAAGTGCAGGGACTGGATTATAGTATGATAAGGTTTTGGTTAATAGAAGAGAGAGACGAGTTTAAAAGGAGTGGATGTCACCGTTGTGCTTCTTTGATCACTTTGGATGACAAAAAAAAAACTGCATATACTTGAAGGTAACGATTAAAAAACGCTCAAGTCTGAGTTAGTGCTGAACAACATATTGTTTTGAAAGATACTGGTATTGTAATTTGATTCATAATTGGTATAACGGATAATTTTTTTTCCTCATCCAAAAATAAAGATTTTTAGGTTCCATGGATTCCTGTAGCACTGTAGAATGTCATCACGATGCAGCTCTGAAGATGACATTTTATATGAAGTATGCACAGAAATGAATGAGTGAAATTGCAGCTCTGCGTGACTTCGTCCCTTTAGCTCTACTGCAGATATCTGTAAACCTTAAAGCAGTGATTGCCGGAGTCGGCGACGGCCACGTGTCCGTCTGATGTGAGGGCGAGGCCCTGTGGGCCGTACAGAGGGTCTGCTGATGTGTTGATGTAGGACAAGAAGGAGCCGGTGCTGTCAAACACCTGAAAAAGTAAACAGTGAGATGACCCACATCTGCATGTTTGAAGTTGCTGTGACAAAAAATAGCACATTCATAATATCACTTAATTCTACAACAACAACAGTTTCCCATTAGGAGTTAGATATAAATTCAGAAATGCACTCCAGTCTCTACAATTACTGCAAACAACTGTGGCAATTTACACACAATGTATGTGTTGTATCTCAACATTGACTTAATTATTTATGTTGATACTTTTAGGATAAGTGAAAACTGGATCCTTTCAGCAGCTTTTCAAATATGAATGGGGAAAGAACGTCCAGCAGGTGGCAGCATTTTCTTAACTATGGCCCAAAAAGTCTTTTTCCCATTGACCACAGCCTGTAAAACTGTTCACAGTACACCTCCAGACATGGGCATTTGACAAAAACTCATACTATAGTATGTCGTCCAAAAAAGTCATAGTATAGTATGCTGTCCAAAATTTGACAAAGTCATAGTACAGTATGTTGTCCAAAAAAGTCATAGTATGGTATGCGTCCAAAAAAGTCATAGTATAGTATGTTCAAAATTTGACAAAAAGTCCTGCTTTAGTATGACGTCCAAAATTTCACAAAAACGTCATAATTTAGTATGACGTCCATACTAAATTATGACCAATTTGTCAAATTTTGACTGTTCTCCATGAAACAGGAAGTGCCCTGCAACTTTGCCCTTCATTGACCAATCGACTCAAAACTTAATATGTGAGACAAGACACCCGGACGGACAGCACGGAGGCTGTGAGGACCTACACAATTTAATTATGTTAATTATGTTTAAATATGGTTTAATACTTGTAAGAACTTCACTCTTTCGCCTCTGGATGGCGCTCTACTGTTGCTGCAATGCAATGCCATTAAAAAAAGTAATTATCACAAAATAAGGTGTCTATTTTATAACACCTCACCTGTATTCGGCTGTTTCCCCAGTCAGCAACGATGATGTTTCCATTGGCATCGACAGCCACACCAGTGGGAGCATTGAACTGGCCATTGCCTTCACCATGAGAACCGAATTTGAACAAGAACTCTCCATCTGCACTGTACACCTGAGACAGAACGTCAGAAAAAGTTTGAATATGCAGTTAAATATGCAGGAAAAATGTATACGGGGCTATATTGTCTTGTCTTTGTCTTACCTTCACAGAATGATTGTGAAAATCAGTCACAATGATTTCATTTTTGTTGTTGACTGCGACAAAATGAGGACCTGGACACAAAGAGAGGCGCGTGTTCAGGTCCTAATCTGAGCTGATTCATGTCTTTGCTGTTAGTCAAAGAAAGTTGATGGAATTTGACCTAAATCTGGAAATACGTCATGGTTAAAACGATCTGATTTCCCTGGAGTAGCAGTGGACCGTTGATATATTGTTTCATGCAGTAGATACTTGTTATACACTTGTTTTCATTTATTATTACCCTGATACTGATCCTGTTCCATAGCCATTTGCACAACACACACAAAATGCATTAGACAACATGTTTGTTATTGTAATAGCAAGGTGATTATTACAATGGCATGATCTAGTACATTTGATCACGTATGTACCGGCACAGGTTGATCATTATCGATCAACGCGGCCTTGAGTTCCCAAGAGGTGAGACACATCATCGGGTTAGACAGAGGGCACTGCACTGTGGGATTAAGGTTGCAGCAAGGCCACACTTATATGTACTTACTGAAAACCGAGCCAGATTTATTTAAGTTTGGGCCAAGTTTGTCTGAATCGGAAAAACAGGAGGGAGAACAGAAAGAAAGGGGTAATAGGTGGTCAGAGGGAAAAAAAGAATAAGCAAAGAAGAAAATAGAGTGGGGGTCAGCACAGCCACAGTTTGCATGTCCCTGTTCATTTCAAATAAATATTATTCCCATTGCAGACAGCGTCTTGAGCCAGAGAAGTCTGCTTCTCACCTGCAAACTGTCTGTCCGCCGTCCCTCTGCCCCCGAACTTGGTCACGAGCTTCCCGTTGGACTGGAAGATGAAGACGCAGCACGCCTTGTTGTCCACAGTGATGATGTGTCCGTTCTTGTCCACAGCGACGCCTTTAGGACCCATGAGTCGCCCTGCGCCGATCTTATTCTGCGACAGAGACGATTTTCAGATTTTCAGAAAGAGACGTGGATGATGAATATTTAAGTAAACATCGTAAAATGAGGCGCGGCGCCGTGACCTCACCTTGAACTTGCCGTCAGAGGAGAAGATGCTGACCCATCGATTGTCGTAGTCGGCCACCACGATGTCACCGTTCATGTCCACAGTGACACCCGTGGGTCTCTGCAGTTGCCCCGGAGACCGACCTCGGACGCCGAAGCGCATTTTGAACTGGCCGTCGTTGGAGAACACCTGTATTCAGAGCCATCACAGTGCATATGAGCGTCAAATCTACAGTATGTTTGCATTGTGTGTGTGTGAGTGTGTGTGTCTCACCTGTATGCACTGGTTGTTGCTGTCAGCCACCACCACTCTGCCGTTACTGGAAGCAGAGATTCCCTGCAGATTGGTGAACTCCCCTTTCTCTCTGCCTCGGGAACCTGACAATTGAATTACTCATATAATTACACACCCAGCATATGCTGATCTCCGTGTGTGACATTATCTTATTAAGGCAAATCATAATCTTTCCCCTCCAGGCAAAAGAAGGTTTTACTCAAGGTTTTCAAGTAAAGACTCGAACACCTGTCTGAGCCAGCTCTGCTCACACGGTGAGAATTTTAATTATTTTATTGACATTTATCTACATTTATCCTGGGATTGATCTCCTGACAACAGCAGCTTGTGCGTGTGGTTTTATCTGGCTGACCCTCTTCTCCTCTTAGGTCTGAAAACATGCAGCCAAAAAACACATTTGATAGGTAAACTAATTCAAAACATTCTTCATTTTTAAGAATACATATCAAATACATAATTGCTATACTTGTTTTGCCTGAGATTTGCAAAATGCTTCTTTGTTTGTTGTTTTCTGTCCATAAAGACATTTTCAACCACAAACAGCTGGTTTATAAAACTTGATTTTACGTGATTTTATCACAGTAATAAGTAGAAAAGCACTCGGAGCGCTCAGACCTCCGCCAAGGCAGCTAAGTGCCAACAAAATACACCCTGCCGGCAAGCCACGGCACTGAAGTTGGCTCCACATTCGCCCTCCGGTTCTCCTTAATTTTTGATTCCACCTTAAAAAATGCATGCTGTGTGATCAGCGCTGATCTGCAGAATAGCATTTTTTTTAAAGTGGAATCGAAACTTGAGGAGAACCAGAGGTGAACGTGGAGCCAACTTCAGCGTCGTCCTGGGTCAGACAGTGAGTGTTGTAACCAGCGATATCGTCTACGGAGGTCAATTATTACAGTGCTGTTTTATTACTACTGTAAATGAACATCCTCTTCTTACCCACTCTGTAGATGAGCTCGTCCTCAATGGGGTTCTCCTTTTTCTTGGTGGTGCTGTACATGCTGGAAGGCCGTCGCACTGCTTTCTGTCGTATGTGGCCCCCCGTGCCACTGGGCGACTTCACCCTCCTCTTCACGTCATCCGGAGACTGTGGCACGTCGGAGGGCTTCACCGCCCGCAGCCGGAACGGGCTGCCACGGATGGGCTGGCCGTACAGCAGCAGCGTGAACAGATACTCTCCCTCGGAGCGCACCGTGTAGCCCACCTCGTACGTTCCGTTCTTATTGTCCGTTATCTCGGTCTCTGCGGCTCGGTTTCCGTCAGAAGACGCTATCTCCGCTTTCAAAACGGCATTTCCTGTTCGTACCAGGTCCCCGTCCTGCACAAAGAGGTCACTGATTCAGTCTCAGAACAAAAAGTCCCAAACACATCATGGTTTTAGCATCTGGAGGCACTGTTCGCTGACTCATCACAACTTTTTTCACAATAATAATGCTCAGACTGTACTTTGTCTTTTGTCGTCACGGTAACGGTGTGGTGCTGCCCGGTCGCTGCGTGGCGCAGGCCCTCTCCTGTGGCGACGGAGGTGTGAGCTACAGCCGCGGTGGTGAGGAGAACACCCAGGTTTTGGATGGAGCGACGCAGGCCTTCAGTCTCCACCTGAGACACACACACATAGGCATTGATTTGAATTCATCGAGACAGCTTAATGAAAGTGTTATTCCTGATCCTAACCATAACCAGTTAATGCCTAACATCCAACTACAACTTTTTTTTTAGCTTGAATTATGCTCATAACATACCTGACAGTCCAGGTGTGCGTTCTGATGTGGTCTCTCTGGGAATTCGTGTCGAGCCAGTGCCGTTACCCGCTCGCTCATCTGCTTCTGAACCAGCAGCACCTGCACGTCCAAGAGACGGAAAATCTATTTGACTTCAAAAGAGCTCACAAAAACCCCTGCATCGCATCATGACAGCTGATTCCCGCCTGAGTCGTAAACGGGTTTGTTCACTTGCTTGTACAAATTCGAAAAATCAGCCACTTCCGACCCACCTCAGTGGCACTGCCGTGGCTGAGAGCCTGCTCTGTGAAGCTGCAGCTGCTCTCGATGTGTTCCTTCCCCTGCAGCAGAGACGACAGCTGGGCCTGCAGCACCTGAACTCAGGTGGGGAAAACAAGAGGAAGAGGATGAGGAGGTTACTCGTTTCCTAAAATGGAGTGCATGTGTGTGTCTGAGGCTGATGCATGTGTCATGCCGACCTTCTGCTTGTTGCTGCAGATGCTCTCCAGGTCCGTGACGAGCGTCGCCTTGCGCTGATGCAGCGCTCGCTCCAGCTCCTCGAACGTGCCGGTGATCTCGGCGACCGCCTCGGCCTTCCTGTCGTTGAGCTGCCGCGAGATCTCGCTCACCAGCTCGATGGCCGCCGTGAGCTGAGGGAGCCTGCGGGACGACCACACGGGGGTCACATGATGAGGAATACTTTCATATGATTTCTGAACAAATAAATAATAAAATGAAGAAATAATGCTGCAAAACAATTGCCACTATAATCAGTCACACTTTACCATTCAAATCCTAATAAATCTATCATGGTGCAATGTTTTCATCATGATTTCTATATTTTTGATTCATGTTTTACAGCTTTTATTGCTTTATTCAGCTTTTAATTGCTTATGTTTTCCTTTTACTGTGCTTTGAAATGTGAAGTATAAATAAAATATATTGTTATTATTGAGGGCAGATGGAAAATCTGGGCCAAATGCTTAAACCCTCAGTCTCCTGATGTGATGTGATGTATTTGTGGCACTAAGCCTTTACCTGCTGTGTATCGCGTCCAGCTGTGTCTTGAGCGCCTCCTTGTGCTGTTCCACAACGTCCCGCAGAGGGACGGTCACGTGCTCCCTGTGCTCGCCCTCGGTACACTCCAGACACATGGCCGTCTCACAGGACTCGCAGTAGAACTCCATCACCTGCAGAGGGAGACAAACCTGTGCTGTATAAATCCAGATATAAGCAACAATAAACTGTCTTTTGACAACAAAAACAGAAGAGGTGTGTTCACACCTTGCCGTCGTGGTTCGGGCAGCAGAGAGGTTTCCCTGCAGCTGCAGCACTGACCGACTCCAGGACACTGCAGGATTCCGGCCTGGAGCACTCGGGGTCTCGCTGGAGGACCTGGACGGGAACATTTCAACTGATCTGCATGTGGTTGTACTTTGTTACATTAACACACTGCTGAAGACTGAAGAAAGGACAAAAGAAATCCAAAAAAGAGCGTCTTGAAATAGTTTTTTCAGTCTGAAAACATGTGCTTCCTAACAGTGTTTCTATCACAGATAATTATTCTGGCATATTCCCTCCGTCTGTAATCAGTTATGTTATCATGTTCTTCGCTTTGTCGTTTACGTCATAATCGGTTTCATCGACGTCTCGCCCTTTGTTTCACGGAATGTACTTGACAATCCTGTTGGGCTCACAGATTAGTGTCAGACGGGGGGGGGGGGGGTGTGGATTAAGACTCAAACCTCCATGAGATTAGTGATGAAAAAGTTGTTCTGCAGAGCACAAACTCCTTTCTCGGGCAGGATGGACGTCTGCCGGCACACGGGACACGAGAGCGTCAGGGACTCTGGGGGAATGTAGTTCTGGAGACAACTGAAGAGGGAGGCAACAGAGAAACAAACACTGAGTCAGAGTATGCAGAAAATATAGAAAAGACATTATTTTGCATATGATTATTAGAGTCAGAGTAATCACAGAATTAAGACTGTGACAGGATGGTGATCATCTGTGGCGAGACATATTTTCTCTTCAAAGGCATCTCAGCTGGTTTTAAATAAAACAAAGTCTGTTTATATGCAAGTTTGATGAAGAAACAAGTAGATGTTTTCCTAGGGCATTTTATTTCATGTGCAATACAGCATGGTGTTCATTTTGTAAATTATAGTCTACATTTTAGACATTAAAGCATGGTATGATTGAATTATCTCACCAGATTTTGATTGTTTTCTTTTTATTTTAGATTGTTTTCTTCCCAATTTAACTCCTCAAATCTAATTTTGACACTTTCAGTAAACGTGCGGTAAAATCAAAGTTTCGGATAATAATACAATAACATTATACGAAGAATAAGCAATTCAATTAACACCTAAGCCTTAAAATTTAAGTTTTTTGCTTATTTTAACCATATAAGGGCCAGAAAATCTCCTGTGAGTAAGTGCCTTTGCCCATTTTTACAGAATAACTTTCAATACATGCCAGTTATTTACAATTTACTGCATGTTAAAATAGTGTTCTATTCAGAAAAAACATTGTAGGTGTACATGAACACTAATTTTAACAGTATAAAACATATTTAAAATAACATTTGTTTGAGTTTCTGTCTAAAAAACTTTCCAGCTCTCTCCTCTCTGGTGACAGTCACTGATTCGCCGGCATCCTCCAACTTTTTATTTTATTGACATCTGAATTTGAACTTTTGAACTTGTGCATGTTGTACATATATATTATTTAAATATTATAGAAGAAAATCAAAGGCATTTCAATTTCACAATGTGTTCAGACAGACTGACTTCCTCAGATTCACCCTTCACCTTCCTCTTCTGTTTCCCCTCACTTTCAAAACGTGTGTGTGTCTACACAAAAATGAGGAGTTGGATTCCGGCCGAGGCTCATCACAGCAGCAGCCACAAATCTTTCCCACCGATCCCCATAAAGCACAAAGGATGTTCTGGTTCACTTGCCCTCAGGATGCAATCTATTTATCATTAGACACCTTCGAGCCAACACTGACTCTCCCGTCAGCAGAATAGAGCTGAAATATGCAGATCGCACCACATTCCGGCTGTCATACTGCACATGATGTACAACTGCTTCTTCTTTTTTTTTTCTTCTTTTCTTCAGACTCTATGATCACTTATTCTGCAGTGGTCTGGTTCTGCATACTAGCACCCTGCAGTTCAATTAAGCACAACAACATAACTTTGCTTTGCTACAGTGCAGTAGTTTGATAAAAGTCTTGGTCTACGTGTCACTGAATTATTTATCTGGAACGCAAACAGCTAGCAACCACAAACACATATGATATCCACGATGAGTTTCTGTGCTTTGACACAGATCCATCCACAGCAAAATGGAGGAAAATTCAAAATGATGCTATATAGAGAAGCCGCAGCAGGGGTTGCCAGCTTAGCCCGAAAACCCCCTTGAACTAAAACGAGCCCACCCAGCATTAAAACATCTGTTTGACGACATCATCGCGCATAGTTCCAGACAGAAAAAATGTGTTCACCTCAGCAGGGCTTCAGATCACATGCCATGCAGTTAAACCAGGGATTTCAGTTGCCCTCTGGTGGGCAAACGGCCCGCTCACTGCGGGGGGAAAAGGACTTACCCTTTATACTTTGTAACTACTCCATAAATATTTGTTTGATCAGGGGTTTAGAAGTAAATCTGAACGTATAATCCCAGCTATGCTCTCTTCACTGACCCACAACAAGATTCCCAAACCACTTCTATGTCCAAGTAAGTAACACCAGTATTGGAGGGGGCGTCGTCTTTTTTAAAGAAGTGCTAAAGAAGTTTTAATATTGTAAAATGTATCTCACGACAATGAGGCTGCAGCCATCGGCGGAGCCTGATGTTAAGGAATGCAATCATTCCCCGTGGAGTCAGCGAGCAGAAGTGCTGTGAGCTGTTTAATTGTGGGCAGGGATTTGCAGAAGATGAGGCTCTTCTATTTGGAGACGTGTAAATATGACAAGAATCTGTGTAATAGGACGGGCGGATATTACTGAACGGGAAATAGGATATTCAATCTCCTTTGTGTGGACAGAAAAAAGGTACGAGACGGGGTTTGTGTCGGGTTCAGCTTTAGGGAACGATAGGACTTTGGATAGTTGCTTTTACATGACGTTAGAAAAAGAAATATTGTTTGCACAACTGAAACTGATCATATTAAGCCTTTCTTAAAAGCAACCAGAAAATGTGGTCATTCAATGTTTATTTCTTATGCTGACAGAACATAAATGCAGTAAATAATTAAATTAGAAAGAGAGGGCTCTACAATGGTACCAACCTGCTGCCAGCTTAAGACTATTTGGTCTCAGTCATCCAAAAAATGCTAATATTAACAAGCAGCTGAAAGGTGGCAGATCGCATTTCATTCAACAGATCAATTCTCCACCAGTGCTTGTATACTGGGACAAAAATAGCAGTTTCCCAGTTTGCTGGAGGAAGCCAACACAGGAGAAATAAATATACTGAACAGCCACAGGAGGGCGACTCTGCTGGCTGCTTTCAAAAAGGAAGTCAATGCAAAAATGCACCTATACTTCTGATTTCTAATGTCAGTAAACATTTTCCTGCGGAGTTAATGGTCTCAATCACTAGTTTCGCAGATCATCTTCAGCTGCACATGATGCCAATTTTGGAAGTTATGTTGGATTTCAGATTCCTACGGGTGACGTCATGACCTGTTGCCACTTGGCTCCAACCATAGCTTGATTTAACAGTCAACAAAGAGCAAAAATGTCCATTACCTTTCGCAGAAGGTGTGCAGACAGGGCAGGACCTTGGGGTTGCGGTAGTGATCCAGACAGATGCTGCAGACCAGAAACTGCTTGTCTATCTGCCGTACCACAGGACTGGTGCTCCCAGCCTCACGCTTCGCCATGGCAGAGGACATTTAAAGCCGCGGACCGGGACAGCAGTTAGCCTGCGGGGAGACAAAGACAACTGTATGAATATTTGCCTATATCTTCTGCACAGAAGCTATTCTGTCCCATAGTGTCAGTTTCTGAAGCTGCTCATGCTCAGCAAACGTCCCAGGGAGGGTATACCAGGAACCACAGCTATTAAAGCTGTTAATACCTTAATTTGTTTAAAAATGTGACTATTGTTACGGTGTTATTTCTAGGTTAATACCAGGGAAATAAAACCAATGTGTGCAAACTGCAGTTAAACAGTGGGACTTTTTACAGATTAGAAATACACAAAACTGTCACATAAGTACACAATTCATAATTCATAGCCCTAACTTTAATCTAATCACAATTCAAATCAATTAGACCTAAATTTAACAAGTTCCTCAGAAAAGAGACTCTACATCATTAGGACCAGGATTTGAAAAGTTCTTACTGAGGCCACAAAGACATGTACACACACACACGCACACACGTGACTGCAAAATGAATGTGCTGAGTCGTGTCTATGTTTGTGAGTCATTAACACGGTGTCACTACTACTAAACTTCAATGTCAATGTTAATTAAAACTATTTTTTTTTTATTAAATAATGACTAAAATGAAAAGGTTTGTTATCAAAGGGCTCATTTAGTCATTTTGATGACATATCGTTGAATTAAAAGACATGCATATTCATCAGGAAGTGATAATATAGTATCGTATATTGTGATACATACATGTTCTTGAATTGTTATTCATGGTAAAACTGCAACTCGGTCATTTGTCATGCATGGAACTACAGCTGCGAGGTATGGATTTTCTGCTTAGCAACACACACACACATCGTTGGTGCCTCCAATGTGGCCCACTTTCACGTTCATCAGCACAAGCCCCGACACATATGGCGTAACAATTACAGTGGTATGTTGGAGATGCTACCGCGGCTCTATGCATTTTGGTGCCTTAGGTGAGATTGGGATTTGGGACTCCCCGAAATCCCACTGTGCTCAATAGACACACCACTAATTATGACATAGTAAGGCATAATGAGATAATTTCTCATTCTTATGACTTTCTATCTCATAATAATGCATTACTTTCTCAACTTCTTACAAAATTTAAAGAAACTCCTCAGACAAACACAGCTATTTTTCCATGAAAGAGTGAAGTCACAGTGACAGTCCTGCAAGACTAACACATGAATAAGCAAGTCAACAGTGACGTCACAAATTATGGACATTGCAAGCAAAATTTGCAAAAAAGAAAAGAAAACAATACTAATAAAAATGGTAATAAATGCACATTTGGACTTCCATACACTGCCTCAGAGCAAACACCCCTGACCGGAGTTTAAACCAGCACCTCTCTCTCACAGACCCTGCGTGCAGTTTTTATCCGAGTTGCTAACTGACTCGGGTAATGTGCTCCAGCCACATTTTCCTCAGTAGGTCAACATATGTTTTATTCATTAGTTCAGACAGACAGAGATACGCACTCATAAGCTCATACAAATGCAGGGATGAGCGGATGCAACAGCAGCACCAGGACTGTACAACGTGTTTCTGGAAAAAGACTGGAGTCTGGCTTTAAGATGCAGTTGTGAACACAAACGACAACAGACACCAGCTCTGACCTCCCATTTGTGCATCTGTCACTGCTGGATATGACACTGAGTCTCTGATCGCATCTCTGCTCATGCCCTACTGTCAGTTGTTGCCAGCTGTTCATGTCCTACACGCAGGGGTTACCAAAGGCTGCAGTTAACTACAAATTATAAGCAGTAACACAATCAGAGCTTTTGAGATACTTGTTCTAAATGTTTGTTTTGTGGTTTGTAATTCAGAAACGTTGGAAGCAGATTGCATAAAACCTAATTTCTTTAAATGGTTTGTTGTGTTTTTAATCTATTCATTTAAATACTGAACAAAAACATGACTAACAAACTTATATTCTAAATCAAATTGAAAACGGAAATAATCACCCCCAAATCATAAATCCCTGACACAGAGCTGAAACTAACAATTATTTTCATAATCAATTAACCTGTCAATTATTTCCTCGATGAATTGAGAACTTGTTTGGACGATAAAATATTGATTGGTGTTTCCCAAACCTGGAAATTATGATGTTTTCAGATTTTTGTTTTGTCCACAAACCAAACTTTTCCAGTTTTAATGATTTCTTTGTCAAATGGAGGCAATAAACCAGACATTTTTACATTTAAGAAGAATTTAAATTCCTCAAAAACCTCAAAAATCAATTATCAAAATGAATAATCGAATAACTTTTGCAGCCCTACCTGACACACAAACACACACACAGTGTGTGTACAAGCCAAGCTGTATCTTTCCAGTCGTTGCTAAGAGGATCCAGTGATACACAGTCTTTGGATCAGGACAGTAAAGGTCACAACCACAAAAAAAAAAACATGTCACATTTACTCTCCGGTGTGAAACACTAAGGTGTCTACTGAAAATGATTCGTTGTTAAGTAGCTTCTGTTTGGCCAGAATCCAAACATGCATTGTTCAGTTCAAATCCTGAGCTTAAAAGCGGTACTTCATGCATATCTGGTTGTCTTAAGGCTTGAATGTCTCCTGAATTAAAGAAGATTTAAAGAAAGGGTCAACTGCGGGACAAAGTCAATGTTCTCACACTTCTTTTCCTCGCCTAGAACTCAGTAATACTAAAACCATCACTGTGTAATGACGCGTGTCTAAATTTAGACGTGTATTAGTGGCATAAGCAATGACAGTGACACTGAAATAACAGCGATGGTCTTAGGAGTGCTGGGCAGTGTTGAGGGTGGCATCCATTTATATTTTGTGAAGGCATTTATTTTGGGTGGTGACAGTAAATAGGAGTTAGATCTCAAAACAGTGGGATGAAGTCAAAGGGAACTACTCAGTGTCCATCAAAGAAAATGGGAAAAAAGACAATATTTTGATTAATTTGACATTTATGGAACTTCTGGTTTTAGGTTAATGTCTTTATGGTATATTTTACAGCCACAAAGAGAGGTTAGGGAGACTATTGGTCTGGCTTTCACTTGAAAAACACTTAGTTTTATGACTGAGGTGTTAAAGTCATCATGACAGGCTTAACTGACAGGCTTAACAAGTTAAAGAAAATCAAAATAAAGATGTTTTGAAGATGTTTTTTGGCAGTTAAAGCCAGCAGGAGTGTGACATTAAACCAAGCCCAGGCTGGACGGCAGGAGAGCTTCACACATGATGTATGTCATCAAAAGCCATCAACAGTCAATGTGTCATAATTCTCCCTCTGGCAATTACACATGCAGTAATAACAGACTGCAGCCTGAGTGATTTCCCCAAACTCTCAGGATTACAGCATTTGCATGCAAAGCTCTAATGTTTGTGCGTTACCGCGTCGGCCACAGCCTGTTTGTGTGTATGCGAGACAACGAGCTAACACTCGTGGAGGCAATACACAATGAGTCTATTCATCGGCGGGCTTAATGGGATACAAAGTAATCGTATTCTTTCTCTCACTTTCTTTGTCTCTGAAACCTCGTGTGCAACAGGATCCTCACAGCTGATGTGTGCATCATGACGCACACATGGAAAAATACAGGAAATTAAAAACCGTCCTCATCAGGGGGGACAGCAAGAGACAGATGGTGTCGTAAGTAGGGGAGTGAGAAACTATCGCTTCAATACAATACAGCTATATTTCATCGCGTGACAGTTGAAGCAGTGCATCAATAAATCAGAATCAGTGTTGATTTTAAGTCTTCAACCACGAGTTGGCAGCAGACTTTCAGCCATTTGACTATTTACTCCTTCTTCTACTGTATATTTACTTTGTACGTGTACTGTTTTTCTTAAAATATTCTATTTAGGAAGAAAACAAGCATTATAGTATCCTAATATCATCACCCCCTCTATCAGGATATGTATTATATCACCAGATCCCAGCACCTGCTCTCTGCTCACTGTCATGCACCTGTACAGCATCAACGACTACATGTCGACAGCTTGGACGAACTCACACACTTTGCTCTGTTGACAGCTGAGCTGATTACGTCCTACATGTAACTGCACGGACATATGGACTAACACACACACCCACATATACGCAGAGTTGACAGGAAGACGACCTACTGTCAGAAGAATGGAGAAGATCAGTCCAGAAGTCTCCATGGCAGCTGTGCGTTAGATCAGTGCAACACTGAAGAATCAGCACACGCCCTGCTTCATGTTTTCAAACTCACTTCCCTTTCTTGCGTCTCCCTTCAGCTCCACTGACCACTCTCCCCTTTCCCTCCTCTGGTTTTTCCCCTTTTCCATACAGCACATAAAAAAAAGCTGAGCAGGGACGACAGCAGAGGGTGGGACTGTAAATTGAAAGTCCCTCCTACTGTCAGAGCTGTTTACAAGCACAAGCTGACTGGATACCCTCCTACTGCTCGGCCTCTCATTGGCTGGGGAACTCTAAACTATGGAGAGCGGTTGCGTCACAGGCCAACAATGTGTTCTGGCCAGAGGCAGAAGGAGGTAGAGACTGACACTGACAGGAAGACGGTGAGGAAAAGTCCATCTGTCACAGCTGGAAACATGACTAACTGAGTCCATATTGTGTATCATACCTGAATCCGTTATTATTTAAGTTGTGTGGTGTTGTCTTATAAAACCACAACACTCAGGTCCAGGAGCAGGTTCTTGAATGCATCTCAGAGGAAGAGCAGCTGACAGGCGACTCTTATCTTAACATGTGGATCATCTGGTTTTCAGTTACTATTATGAAAAGATGTGTAATTACTTAACCACACACACACGCGTTTGCACAGCTATCCTTTCAAGGACTCTCATTGAGTTCCATTCATCTGGACAGCCTAACCACATTATTATTATCCTTAACCACAATCAGTTGATTCCTAACCATAACTTAACCACAATTCAAATCTGAGCCCCAAGTGTAACCAGTTCTTCATAAATGAGGTTCTCCCTCATGAGGAACAGGTTTCAGTCTCTGTGAGGACTACTGGTCCCGACAGGTCAGTGTTTATGCAAGAAAATGTCTTAGAGAGGTAACAAATACTATCTTAGTAGCATTGCTATCTTGGTGAGGACACTTAAATACACGATGCACTCCCGAGCCCCTTACCCAAACCCTAACACAAGTCTTGACCCTTCAAAAGTTTGTGGCAGAATGTGAGGACCAGACAAAATGTCCTTACTTTCCCAAAATGTCTTCGCTTCCAATGGTCTATGTGCCCAAATGCAACAAAATGGTTCTCACAAAGATCTACATACAAGTTCATTCACACATTTCTGTACATTTATCGAACTTAAAGACAGTATGCATTCTTCTTACTTTAACCTTAACCATCTCCACTTTAATGCTTAACCTAAACCCTTAACTTAACTCCAACCCCAACACAAGTCTTGACCCTTCAAGGTTGTGGCAGAATGTGAAAACCAGTAAAAATGTCCCCAAAAGTCTTCGCTTCCAATGGTTTATGCAACACAATGGTCCTCACAAAGATCTACATACAGGTAAAAGGACACATTTTTGTGTGTTGTGGCAGAATGTTAGGACGAGCCAAAATGTCCAAAAATGTCTTAGCTTCCAATGGTTTATGAGCCAAAATGAACACATTTAGAGACATTATGCATTTTGTCGCCCCTAACCCTACCCTTAACCATCACAACTAATCACCTAACCGTGACACAAAGCTTACACTAAGCCCTTTTCAGACATGACAGAAAGCGAAGGACATACAAGATGTCCTCACTTTCCCCAAAATGGTCCTCACAAAGACATACAAGTACACACGCATACACACACACACACACACACACACACACACACACACATGCAGAGTAGCGCAGCCAAATGTAAGAGAGTTACATAATTCATGATGTCACCTTAAAAAATGAGAATGCGTAACATATGTCTCCTCGTCTACGAGCATTATAGTATCAAATTACACACACAAAGTGATTAAGTAATGCCCTCAGCCCTGAAAAGAGGATTATGACTGAATTTCAAGCAAAAGATCTGGTCGCAGGACAATTTTGTTCCCAATCTCTTAAATGAACCGTCCTTATGAAATGGTCAGAGATTAATGTGGAGGAAGAGGTGACGTTTTTTCTGACCTAAAATACAACTCAGTTAATCTGTGCAGATTGAGTCCATGTCAGCTGTCCTCCTCCCGCACTTCCGGCTCTGCTTTTCCTCCACACCCACGCACACCTTTTTCCAAAATCACATCAAAGCTGCAACTCGCAGGCCAACAATGAAAACACTGCACAGAAATCAGGCCAGCAAATTGACTGAGTTACCCGTTTAGCTTATTATGAGACAATTTTTTAACATTTTAGTAGACACCACTATTTTTAAACCTGTCAAACAAACAAATCAAACACTTGACATGATTCATCACCACATCCGAGACTCGTTCTTCCAAATCAAATCAACATCCCACAAAGACATTGCTACTGTACACAACAAACATATAGGGTGTCTTGTTTTCATGCTCCACAATACATGATTGGAGGGAGGTTATCTGACATGAACAATACACCCGATGCAGCAATCTGTGCAGCGTGAGCAGCCTTTTGTCATCGCTACAGTGAGCATTTGACAGCATTATTGGTTAAGTGCCGCGTTTCCTGCTGAATCAACAGTTTCTCACCACAATATACAACCCTGGCAGTTATTAAATTGGAAGACGATGAACCACCGGTGGCATCCGCGGTGATTCTCCTGCAACTGGTACACAGAATAATAATGGGACGAAGCAGCACTGAGGCAGCAGTTAACTTTGTGCCTTCATTATGCAACTACCAAAACAAACTGTTCTGCCCCAGGGTCACACAGAGGTAGAACAATAAACGCAGTGAAAGTAATGATAGTGATGTTCCTCATAATATCCAGCAAGAAAATCCAGACCCTCTTCAGGCACGGATTAATAAATCACAGCGAGTCACGCATGCCTTTCATGTTGAACTTAAAGACTTAAGAGGCTGTGGTTCATTTTAAACAGAGTGTCGTCACACAGAGACAACAATCCTAACCACTTTAAAAGGTACAGTGTGTACACTTAAGCAACAGTTATTGGTGAAGTTGCATGTTGCAGCTAATCCCTCACCTCACTTTTCCCTTGCAAGTGTGTTGGAGAATCCATGTAGCTTTTGTTTAGCATCAAAAGTTACACTAAATACAAGAAAAATGCCATTTTATATTTAGTATATAAGTACTGGTTCTACCCGGGTTTATAAAGTGCACTATTTCAACACATACAAAAAGAAAATCTGATTTTACCAAAGGCTGATTGAACAAAATGTACACCAGTTTAAATCTATGATTTCCAAACCACTCACTCTCCTGCGCCAAAGTCCAAAAAGACGATCAGCACTTTTATCTCATGGGAAAAGAGGAGCTGCTAGACCACTGCTGCCTTTGTTTGGTAAGTTTGAGTCGTTTGGTTGGAACCAATCAAAGGATTTCAAACACTGAAGTGTTGAAGATATCGCATGTGATCGCATTGATCGTTTTCTTTACTTTGGAACAGGAGTCAATGCACAATCACTACTTTGAAGGGTCAAGACTTGTTTTAGGGTCGGGGTTAAGTTAAGGGTTTAGGTTAAGGATTAAGTTGAGATGGTTGAGTTTGACACTGAAACATTGAATATATCACATGTGATCATATTGATCAAGGCAGCAATGGATCTACATGGATCTTTATGGACTTTGGAACAAGAGTTGCCAGTTTGCAAACTTTTTTCACACACGCTAAAGGCTGCACACATAATTCTTAATATAAAGTAAATTAAGCAGGTATAGATTGTATAAAGTGAACCTTTTGTTCCTCACTGGTTTTCAGTGAGAGTGAATGTCTGAGAGTCTCAGGCTGGTTCATGGGAACGGTCACACGTTTGGCGGCATGTTTGGCTAAAAAAAGTAGTGTTGATACCTCATACTGTCACACTTTTACAAAAAAGCCAGAAATATCCCTTTAAATTGTGCGGACGGCCAAAAATGTTCTCACCTTCCCAAAGTGTCCTCACGTTGTTAGATCTATAACTCACAGAGGTCTTCACAAAGCACACATGCACACACAGCAGCAGAGTCAAACCCACCGACCCCTTCTCTCCAGATCAAATTACGCTACACGCACACAAGCACACCTCATATTTGGTCCCTATAAAGACATAAATAAGAGTATAATAGATGGTGTGTTTGGATGGGCCTGTATAGCCCTTGTTAGTATGCTCAGCGGGCTTCAGTTCCCCCTGCACACTTCAGTCTTAAGCCTCCACATACATATACGTCTATATATAGAGCTATCAGTTCTCATCCCCTTCATACAGGCACGTGCTCAGAGCTACACACACACACACACACACACACACACACACACACACACTGTGAACAAGAGCAGGCATCCTTGGATGACCGGCATAGTAATGACTCCAAGCCACTCAAGAAGGAGCCACATGCTTAACATTTACACAAGCCCGTCCTTGGTTCCATAATTCACTTATCAATCAGATTTTTTTTTTCACATGCTGATGGCACAGCAGTTTTTAATGTGCATCGTCAAAGTGAAGACTGACTTTTAAATGCCAGCAAATGTTTTCCGATGCTAAATTTGAACCACTGCCAAATGAGTCCACGGCACACAATGCTGATTAAGCCTCTCAGCTGCACACGACTGTCTCTGTGCTTCTCAGTATAGCTGCGTGTTGAGATCATGTGTCGGCCGACAACATTCACGTGCCGAAACATTGAGCGAGTAAAGCGAGGCAACTGTAAAGAAGTTGGAGTGTGACTGCAGACACAATGAGGCGCCCACATTAGCCCTTAGAGCTCACATCCGTGCCGTAGGTGCATTCTGGGTGAATTGCCACAGGAATAATACACAACTCCTTCTACGTATATGCACATCCTGGGGGTGTGTGTTTATATGTGACTTCTTCTTCAGGCTTTACAAAATAAATTTTTCGTCTTGTATGTGATAATTGATTGCATATTGATTGTGCTGGAAAAAAAGCATATAACACACTCTATATTGTACATACTTATTGCCTCTGTATACGTTTTAGCATAGTGATGGAAACAAGGCAGCATAATTTAGGGTTAAGTTTCAGAAATGAATTCCCATCAGCAGTTGGGATGATGGGATACATGATTCTGCCAGTGTTTACACACCAAACCTCCTTAAATAACATAGTTTTGCGTCATTTCTGTTCATAAAGATTAAAAAAGGCACATGAACAGCAGTTCCACAACAACTCTGGTTTGTGTTTTATAAGAAAATACCTCATATCTGCTCTTGCAAACACATCACATGCACCACCACACATACACAAAAGGCCATTGGAGAATATGCACCGACTGTTGTGAGCATGAGACGTGTTGTTGCAGCTTAGGCCAAACACGCCGCTCTGCAAATTACTGACTGATTGATGGGTTGACAGGAAAATAGTGACGCTTCCTTTCAGATGCCGTAGCAGCTGTTGTCAGTCGACGCCACAGCTGGCCTCGGGGGGAGCAGGTGTGTGAGCGTAAATTTTTTTTTTTTTCCAGAAAGAATTTCACCTAAATCATGCATTTTATGTTAAATACTTTGATACGTTTACATGTGAAACAGGGCTTAACTCTAACACTAACTTACTCTGACATCATTAATAAAACTTGCAATCATTTGAATGATTTACAGCTCGGAAATTAACCACAAACCCTGTGACCACCGCACTCATAAAACCATATACACATATCTTCAACCACCTTCACTCTGTTGTAAATAACGAGTTCATTAAGCGATTGTTGACATGAATTCGATCGGACCTTTCATCTTCAGCAGCTCAACTCCACTGAGCTTTGAGAAACAGATCGAGACACACACACACACAGGCTGCATTACATGTCTTGGAGACCATGGTGCAGAGACAGTGTGTGCACATTTTGATATGAGTCCAAATTTGAGAGAAAGGCAGCCTTTCTTCCTGTCAGCTGAATATAATATCAAACACACTGTCTCGACACTGACGTTATTCTTTGTTTTGCAGCGAAGCGCAACAGAAAAAGCCAGAAAAACATCAGATACAATAAAAGAAATAGACCGATTATAATCCATGGTTCAAAAATCATATCTACAGATTAAATAAAGTCATTTAATGGACGTTCTTCGTCCTCTTTCTTCCTCTACCCGACCCTCTCCCTCTGCAATCATTGTTCACTGAAAGAAGGGCATGTGCCACAGGGCAGAAGGAGCTGATCCTGAAATAATGTGTTTCTTTAAATAACTTAAGGAATGGGAGCCCTGAGCTAAACAAATAGTCACATAAACAGTGAGTTCACAACAAAACCAGACAGCAGTGATGATTCAGGGAAGCTTCAGAGGAATCGCTGTGGGTAGTTAAGAGGACTGTTTGTTATCATTAAGGCTAACTAATGGTTAGTTACATCATCTGATGCTTATTTTCTCGATTAATCAATTAGTTGTTTGTGCAGAAAATGATCTTTAGTGTCCTATTTTGTCCACATACCAAGTTTTTTTCATATGGAGCAAATAAAGCAGAAAATATTCACATTTGAAAAGCCGAAAAATCAAATAGTTGGCGATTAATTTAGTAACCGATTAATGACTTTCGCCTAAGAGGCACAGCAGAGGAAAAAGAGCATGACACGGCCATTTTCCTCCCACGACCTTCATGTCACAGACGCACATAAAATCAGACGATGACTGAAAGAGGAGATGAAATACAGTTTTCCTCGCGCTCTTTTCATCTCGGTGTGAAAATCTGCTTGTGTTTTCCCCCCTTTGCTGCACATTTTAAGCAGACATGACGAAAAACCCAGAACGAATGGGTCATGTGTTTTTTAAAAATGATGATGGGTCGGCAGATTTTCAATTCGCAGTGGACAAAATAACAGAAACCCCTAATATCAATAAATCCAGCCTTGAAACGACCCCAAAATTAAACAATTACTGGAAAATATTGCAATTGCAATTTTTCTACCCAACATTTTGTGATACATTTTTCATTTGAAGTCACACTGCAGTTCCCCGTGTTATAGAGTTCTGTCAGTCGTGATGTAAAGCTCATCACTCTGTGTCACCACAGACACCCAAAGAGAGACTCGTGTGGAACTAAGAGGCTGAATCAACACTGTGCGGACGTCTTTGATGATTTGTATGCAACAGACAATTGTTCATGTTAGGGTTGATGTGTCACTTTAAGCTCATTATATCCTATAGTATCCTATAGTATATTATCGTACACTATAGAGCTATAAACACAGACTCCTGTGTGCTGACTGACCAGGCTTATCACGTCCTCACAGTCCTCTGGAGAGAATGATGTAATGGATGACAAATGTCTATGGGTGGTACCTTCTCTTCACTCTCCTGCACATGGCATCGGCCCTGACGGACATGAGCGCGGCTAAAATTATCAGTTTGCGTGATGTGAGACAAGCTGCACGGGGAATGTGTCACAGGAACTGCCTGTATCAACACATTAAACACACACACACAGGTGCACAAAAACAAAAGCATGCACACAACAAGGACATCGCCTACATTTTGTTTACTTTCAATGATGGGAAAAATTAATGCATACTGGAAAGAAATGAACCCTTTTTTTTTTTACACAGAATGTATCGCATAAGTTTGGCTATTGGAAAAATTCAGACGTTTTCTGAAAGCTGAGAAGTTGCACATTAACGTCAAATTGAGGTTATTACGGTAATTTCACTCGTGCTGTCGCAAGAAGCCGGCAAATTTGCGTCTTTGTCGAAAACACCGGTACATATTTAAATTTTTTGGCCTGTTTTGGACATTGAGTCAAAAACCTGAGTTTTTTTTATTTTAAATGTTTTATATGGTTCAAATGTCAAATTTAACATGCAATGTTGATGTATAATTTTAAATTGTTAATACACTATTTTAACACACAGTAAGCTGAAAATAACTGCCTGATATTGATAGTTATTCTGGGCAAAAACACTTACTCACAGGACATTTTCTGGTTCTTTTGTTGTTTTCAATGTCTAAATACAGGAAAAAGCATCCAAACAGACCCATTTGGAAAAAAGCACACTGTCTAAATCTGGAAGTGAACCAACAACACATGACTGGTTCAAGAATTCCCATTAGGACAGTGACCACTGGAGCATTGTTGTAACACGCAGATGAGAAAATCAGATCTATCATTCAGAAGAGCACCACTGTCACTGCTTATGGTAAACAGAAACATCAATGCACCCATTTTACTATAGAGGTTTGAACGTCATCATGAAAACAAGCAGTAAGGAGGCAAAAATGGTTAAAAAACATAACCAAAAAATATGCCTTATATAGAAAACAAGTGGAAACCAGTTGTGATGTGACTCATAGGAAATCAGATTTAGCCACTGCCACATTAATATTATGTAATGCTAAGTTCACAAACTATTGGACAATACCAGCTGTCAGTCACAATAATGTCCACTCATATGTGCTGTGCTTTTGTTGCTTTTCATCTAAACGGTGGCCCCCTGGTGGCTATTCAAGATATTTTCACTTCCTATTTGGCTTCAGTAGGAACCTGAAATGTGATCAGGGTATAAACATTCAGGCCTTTCTATGTCATTTACTGACATATACAGTTTATAATGTAACGTTATTCTACAGAAAAAACATCCTGTCCAATGGTTGATGCAATTATTTACCAAATTTGGAAAAGCTGCATTATGAAATGCGAAGGAAATGGCATAATATGGTCAGTGCTATAACTGAGTCCTCCTCAGGTCCTGAGGGACCTGTCTAAATATAACCAACATGACATGACGGCTGCATCTCTCAGCTCAGTGACTGAGCTGTCGCCACATGGCCGTCTCCACACAATCCAAAGTGAATGTGCACCAAAAACACCCTTGCCCATTTCTCTACACGCACACACGTATTCTCTTTGAAGCCAAAAAAAGGACGAGACTCCACAAGTGACAGTGTCAGAAGAAGACAGATGTATGTTTTTTCAATATTTGTCCCAGATAGAAACAGAAATAGTTGTGTGCTTCCAAACATAACAACAACATAAACTGCATACTGGACACGCCGAATCACAGAATCGAAATAGCGACATACACATGGCTAAATGTCAGGCAACTCTGTCAGGCTGTTTTCGAGAGTAAGTAAAGATGGTGGATAGTTGTTGTGCCCCAGGATATCAAAACAGTTCGGGAGAACACTTCACAGGATCACCACCAAACCCCTGAGAGAAGGCAGGGTTGGACCACTGCCATAAAATGTGCTCAAACCGAGCATAGAATACAGAATGATGGGTCCACAGACAACAGATGAAGCAACTAACTTAAGTGTGTTTTCTTGTGAGGTGTAAGTGTTCTTATTATTATAGTTTCCACACTATAAGGGTCCGATATACTCAGTCTGCCAGGTTCTGCGATATCTTGCTCGATCTCCAGGGATTTAAAGTGCACATTGACCCCTGACAGCTGGAAACCAGCACTGGCACTGTTCATGTTTGCAGAAGCTTTTCCTGCCACCATGGAGGCGTAAACAAACTGGATTCTCTGTAGATCCAGAAATCTTTGTGTCGGAAAAGCAGAAAAATCCTAAACGATGCTGTTAAAACACAGATAATAGTCAAAGCTATTTAACAGTCAAGTCAGCTTTTACTGCAGCGGATAATAGTTAACTATGGAGAGCACTCAACTCACTTTCCCATGGTGTCAATACAGATCGAGATGGGGATTTTAAACAATTACAAAGACCTCTATGATGTAATATAATATAATTTCTTTCAAAGCAATACTTCTTCTAAACAAAAAAATGCCGAAAACTATCTGGATGATGAATGTGCCCTTTACTTTACAACCAAAAAATAATACCAATAATCCTGACCAGAGACAGAGAAATCTCCATCTTAAATCGGTTCCTCAGAGGAACCCGCCTGATGATTCATAGGTCTGACGTGCCCTTACACAGTGTTTGGGTTTATATGAAAGCAACGTCTACTTATAAACACAGACTTGCACAAACATTTTTGCTTGACCATGCAGAGAGGAAGAGATTTTCCCTGTTGCTGTTACCCATGGCAACACATTCACCTTGACACACGGGGACACACATTCACTTTGCAAAAACAGCTGTCATAACCTACAGGTCATGACGGTGGATGCTTGCAGACAGGCCAAACATGTTATTTCTCAGTCATTTACAGATAGAATTTATAATGTCGTACGACGGGTAATATTTATTAATAGAGTGAGCCGACGATCCAAGCTGTGCAACAGATCTCTGATCATATAAACACAGACTCCTCGTCTTAAACAAGTCCGTACAAGAGAGTTGGGACACAAATGAGTCAGGAAAATCCTGTAGTTACTGAAGTGGCGTCCACTCAGTTAATCATTCAGTGTATTTTCACAGTTGAGTTTACATCCCTGCTCTCTTGACTCTCGCTCGTCCCTCCCAGTGCAGCTCCCAGTGACATTCCTCCCATGCCAGTTGGACATTCCACTCGCCACTTCCCCCACAGACAACAGAGCAGAGGAGAACAGAGCAGAGATGCCCCTGAATCAACATTTAAACCTTCACACACAAAAGCACAAGACACTGTTGATGTCCACCAGCTTTTGTCTTCTCTAACCTTGCATGGTGAGGACATTAAACTTCATTAAATTCTTCAACTTCATGTAAAGCAATGCAATTAAGATCCAAAGAGTGTTACAAGGTTTGCTAAATATGCACGAGTGCACATGTTAAAAATCACACAGGATCTCCACCTACTATGATTTGAATGATACTAAATCAAACGGATGCATCTTGGCAGAAATTCAATGTTTTCTATTAAATATAAAAGACACATTATCCAGATTATCTTATCTGAATGATTAAATGTGGGTAAACACTATTTGCATCAATTTCATTTCAGGGATGGCAACAGGGACAAAGTGAGAAGGTAAATCCAACCTTCAGCTTGATTTATAATAACCCAAGTGTTAAAAGGGTGTGAGATATTTGCAGGCATGTGCTGTGAAATTGTAAATATTATGCATGATTATAACAAATTATCACAGGAGCTGTAGAAAGTATATTTATATAGTGTTGGCAGAAACAATTGTTTTCTATTGTAATTATCATTATTTTGAGAGCAAGTTACCTTAAATTATTATGTTATTATGAGCAATTTCCCTGTATAAATATTGTATTTTCCTGTGACTTCACATTAGTTATGTCATACAGAATATAACTTTGATTTAGCACCATGCTTCCTATGTAGAAATACCACATTTAACTGCAAAAAAATCACACTTTTACATCCGATGGGCACAATAAAACAGGAAAAACACTCACACACAAATTGTGGATTATAACAATTAAAGCCTGTGAAATGATACTGGTGTAATTTAGTGTGAATTGTGAGCAAGGAAATCTTCCCTATAGACACATCACCAATCAATCAATCAATCAATCTGCACTATCACCAAACCACCGACTCAGCACTTACACCTGAGGCACATCCCTCCACCCTGTCGATAAACAGTCAGCTTGACCTCACAGACACAAGCACCCAAAACAAACACGTTCTATGCTGCACACAACTGCATTATGACGCGGTGTGTATTCATCTGTCCATCAGGTGTGTGTTTAAGTGTGTGTGTGTGGTGCATGAGAGAAGGTAAGGGATGCTCCCTCCCTGCAAAACAGGAGGGTAAAAGGTGTGGAAACAGCTGAGGATGAAGGTATTACTTACAGCAGGTGAACGAGAGGAAGTTTTCAGGGCGCTCTTCTCCAGCGGGAGCAGTAACTGTCCACAAAACCCAACATCATCAAAGAAAAACAGCACCACATGCAGAGAGAGTGTAAGGAGTGTGTGTGTGAGAGAGAGAGATGGGGATCTGGCTTTAGAGCATGTATGTGTGTGTTAAAGGGAGAAAGAGAGAATCAGAAGGCAAGAGACAGAGATTGTATACGCTGACTGGCTGGTGTGAAAATGGGAGGGGGCTGGATTGTCCAATAGAGAAGGGGCTGAGCAGAGTGAGGGGGGTATGGCAACAAAAAGAGAGAATTTTCAGTCCCAACTCTGAATCCTCCCCTCCCTCCTTCCATATCTAACCTCTGTCTTTTTAGTTGTTGTGTGTGTGTGTGTTCAAAGAAAATAACTAAAGCTCAAACTGTCAAACACAAAAAAACTGCTGATGTTTCATAAGAGACAGAGGTGAAAACCAGCGATGTCCTGCAGGGCGATTGATTGCATGAGCAAGATAAATAAAAGAACAAAACCCCCGCTGGGAAATGTCAACTGCAGAGATCGACAAGTTTGAGGGTCAGTGATAAAAGTGAAAAGGGGATGGAGGAGGAATCGAGAGTTCAAGTTCTTCCCAATGATAATGCATGTTGTGTGTGTACTTTTTAGGACCTTATCTGGCATAAATGCTGACCTTGTCAGGACCAAAACCTGGTTCTAATGAGGCAGAATGTCAATTCTGAGGAACTGGTGAAGTTTAGGGCTAAGATGTGAATATAGTTAGGTTAAAGTTAGTTAGGTATTAACTGGTTATGGTTAAGGTTAGGGATAATGCTTTGTTTAGGCATTAGTCCTAATGAATGGAATCATAATCAATGAGATAGTGTGTGTTTGTGTCCTCTCAAGCTTCTATGAAGCACTTGTGTGCATGTGCGGGGGGGTATGAGGGGGTGGGGGCCAAGCCATCTTCGCAGGATTTTGCTGCGGGAGCACCATGTTGCCATGGAGACTGCATCCAGTGCAGCAGAACATGCAGATGGCTGCTGCTCGCTCGCTCTGTCTCTCTCTCGCTCTCTCTGAATCAGTCCTGCTTGACCTGCAGATCACACAAGCTCTTGTCTGTGTCGGTTCAGAAAACCCTGCAGGTACAGACGGACTCTTGACTCAGCATCCAGACAAAGTATGCAGACGTCACAAAAGCACCGTCACATACATATCCATCCATACATACATACAAGATATGTAGGAAGTGAAGAGGCCTCTTGGATGAGAGGTAAAACATCAAAGTTCACTTGCCTGCATCTACACTTCTGAGGATACAGACACCTGCATGACTGACCAAGAACCTGAGGTCAAAAATCAGACAACAACAGTAAAACCAGCTCGTATAAGAAAATAATTTATGGAAAGACCAAAAGGTGTAGGTAGGCTTTCGCTTCCAAATCTGTGTGTGTATTACTGGGCCGCAAATTTTAATGCCTCCTCTCTGTGGTTAAAACATTGGAAGGATAGGATCCCTGCATGGCTCCAGATTGAAAAGGTTACAAGCAGCCCACACTCACTCCCTGCTTAACTTTGTGCTCCTCTACCTTCACTAGTTAACAATATTAAAGATAATATAATTGTAACTCAATCCTTACGTATCGTAAACCAGTTTAAAAGATGTGTGGGTACTCAGATTATTTCTATTCATTCGCCAATAATGCATAATCACTTATTTCAACCATCTTTATTGGACAATGGTTTCAAAATTTGGTATGATAAGGGCATTCATAGTATTGATGACCTGTATATCAATAATGTGTTTGCTAGCTTTGAACAACTATCCAGAAAATTCGGTTTGACCAGTAACCATTTTTTCCGATACTTGCAGGTTTTTACTCGTAAAAATGTTGTTAATTTTCCTACTCTTCCCCCTTCTTCTTGTCTGGATTCCCTGTTAAGGGTCAATAAGCTGAATAAAAGCAGAATATCATTTATTTATTCCCATATTATGGATAGCTGCAACCACTCTATTGCTCATATTCGAGAAACAGTGGGAAAATAACTTGGGGGTCCAATTGTCCGATGATGAATGGGACATGGCTCTTAATAGGATCCACTATTCTTCTATATGTTCCAGACATGCTTTAATACAGTTTAAAGTGCTCCACAGATTACACTTCTCAAAAGCTAAATTAGCTAGAATATTTCCGAATGTCGATCCATTATGTGACAGATGTAAACAGACCCCGGCCACTTCCTATCATATGTTCTGGTCTTGCCCGAAACTGGTTCCTTTTTGGTCATCCTTTTTTGAAGTCATCTCTAATGCTTATGCTTATAACATCTCACGTCTCTCAAAAATCAGACAACTAATCTTAAATGCCTTGACTGATGCAGGGTAAATACAATCATAATCCACTCTATTAGGTATACCTGTTCCACTGCTTGTTTCTAATCAGCCAATCACATGGCAGTAACTGCATTAAAGCATGATAAAAATGATCAAGACGAGCGGTTGAAGTTCAAACCGTATGGGATGCCGTTTGTAAAGCGGCTTCTTGTGAAACTAACCGTCACATTTAAAAGTGGTGTGAATTTTTGAAAGTCACTTTTTAGCCCATTTACAATAATATTTGTTAACTTAGAAATGTATTAAATAGTTAAACCTAAATGCTAAATGGTAAATCTAAATGCTAAATATACTGGAATACTACTACTGGGATTTTCACACACAACCGCCATGCCTTGTAGATGCCAGAGGTCAGAGGAGAATGACCAGATTGGTTTGAGGTGATAGAAAGACAAGTGCAACTCAAATAACCACTTGTTTACAATCCACGACACATCAAACTTCCAATGAGCTGGGCGACAACAGCAGATAACCACAGCAGATACCACCCCTGACACTTTAATATGTGTCACTTGTACCTTATAAAGCATAAAAAAAAGACAACTAAATGGATGCTGACATCACCGCACTGCTCATTAGTGCAGAGAACAGCACGCAGTCTAATCAGATCAGCTACAGCCAGAGCAGGAGGGACATCAACACTTAGCAAGCAGCTCTATTTTAAGGTGACTGATGAATATAATGACTGCTTAATGAAAATGATGCTGATGATGTAATCCAGAGCTTAATATAACTGTTACAGCTATAAAAGGTGACATTACCATCTTGTATAACTGATCTAACATCAGACAAACAAAACTAACAAGAAAAACAAAGATTTTTACAAATCACTTACCTGTCCATTTTGCTTTGAGCAGGCGGGTCAAAGGTGAGTGAGTCCATGCCTTAGATTCTGCACATATTTGTCTTTTTTCCTATAGAAAAGACAATTATATTCACTCAATTACAGACTAATTAAGCACATATGGATACAAAAAAACAAAAATTTCCCCCACATTTATCACACTGCATTTCAGTAAAACAAAATCAATAATTTCACTTATTAATCTTGCATAATTTAGAGAAAATAATTAGAGCACAATATGTGTGCATAATATACGGCTTATGATTATTTAAACTGCTATTTCTGTATTGTTTTCAACAGGTATATCAGACATTTTCAAGAAATGCATGTTTAAAAATGAATAACAGCTTAATTTTATGTGTGATACTTAACATATATATAGATTACATACATACGTCTTAAGTGAAAGGCTGGATATTCTTCAGTAAATGTATCAGCAAACTATTATTAACATTGTTCGTATTATTACAATTGAGGGCCTCCATTGCTCATCAAGCCTGGGATTGTGGCATCGAATCTCGGTCAAACTGCGCCATCTAGTGACTGATTGACAGAATCATTATTCCACACCATTTTACTGGAAGGAACCACAGCGACACTTTAACTACAGTAAAGTACAACAGATAAAACTACAGTAAAGTACAACAGATAAAACTCCAGAAGCAGCACTGTAACGTCTCCTTTTTCACGTCGTTTATGTGAAAACGAAGAGACGCTTTTCGATAAACAAAACCACACGGAAAAGCCTAAACAAAACCAGCCAGGAAGTGACGCACAGGAAGTATCGGTGTCCTGCTTTAACGCTATGGATAAAAATAATGGATACAATCTGGATAGAGCGCCACCACCCCCTCTGCCTTGAAGACAATGTTGTCATGGTGGCCACTCTGGGTACTGCAACAAAAGATACTCGGGCGCCCAAAAATAAATTTTCCCATTGACCGATGGGAATTGCGGAAGAATATATGTAATTCGAACTAGAAATAAATAAAAGGCAAACCCAACGTTTTTGTTGTTGGTTCATGTTTATCATGAATATAAATACACACCATGCTCTATCCAGATTTTATAATATATCCATGGTTAAAGCTGGAGAAGTTACGACAAACAGGTTAGTTAATGAAATAATCATCAGCACCTTATATTCTACATAGTTTTACATGAATAATGGTTTTAGGCTCAGGTTGTACATCATCAGACCTCGTGGCGCAACGGTAGCGCGTCTGACTCCAGATCAGAAGGTTGCGTGTTCAAATCACGTCGGGGTCATTTCTTTTACAAATTCATAAACAATAACATACACAAATTGAACAGGAATTTTACACAATGATCGACTGAATTTAGCGAATGTGTTGTAACTGTTGTGAATCGTGTCATTATACACTGAAATACCCTTAATATGAATTTTACCATTTAAACCACTACTACTAATATCCAAATACAGTACATTTCATGATCTATTTTCGAGGTATTATGCATAGGTATTTTTTTGTTTAAATCAACGTTGTTTTTTTTCTCAATATGAGGCTTATGGAGAGTAAATATGGTATAGAGGCTATTTGTTGCCAATGTAATTTAAAATATCATGTGAACCAAATCATTGTTAAAGTTAAAAAAAGAATACAATATTTAAGTCACAGTTTCTTAAAATCATTACTTTGGGGAGTAAATTATAATATGACTGTTCACCCTACAACCTGGCTAAAAGAGGGGGTCATACTGAGAATAATACACTTTAACAACATTTAAATGCCGGCTAAAAACCTGAAATGTGATTTCTGGAAACAACGTGGCGAGCTGTTGAATGGATTCTTCACGGTTTTCCTTTCCAACCACGCGACTGCACCGCTTGTAAAATCCTCTAACACCCATAAATTGTTATGACGTATTGTGGTTTACCGCACAAACGACTTGACACTGCTGCCAGACACTGGGATCTTCAGTCGCTAATAAGCATAGAATTCATTTACTTTGCATCAGTGCATTTTCCTTTAACCATTAAATTTAAACAGGTACACGAATGAAAACATGTCAATTACAGCACCATGTCATAATAATAATCTACCTTTTTGATCCAGCTTCCTGTTCCTCACATTAAAAAACATCCATGGCTGTCACAGAACAAGCTTTAAAGTTCCTTTTTTGTATCTGGACGTGCAGCACAATCCCTATTTTTGTTTCCTCTGCATTTTTCAGATAGTGGCTTCCTCCTCTCTGTCCGCTCTCCCTCACAATACAACTTGCTCCAAGTTTCCCCCTCTCCACCTCCTTTCTCTTCTCTATTCATGCCCGTTTCTCATCTTTCACTGGGACACACACACACACACACACATAACCTCAGGAGATCCTCAGGAGCCGTCTCACATGTGATGATGGCACTCCGCAGCGTGAAACTAAATATCACAATAGTCTGATTGTGCTCTGGAGCTCTTGCCTCGCTCCACACAGGTCAGTCGCCACTGATGTCCAAGTACAGGCTGTTTTCTCGTGTTGTAAACAAGGCCTTCGAAAGGGGAGATTGCATATTTATAGCATTGTGTTTCCAAGATTCCTTAATTTGTTCTATTCATTTTGGCCCCGGCTAGTTTGAAATGCCAGGCGACTGCAAATGTCCTCATTGAGGACAGGCCAGTGGGAGGGAGGGATGTGGGAGGACAAACGGAACAGTCAGACGGGAGCCTGTGTTGAGCGGTTTGTTCCAGAGTATTATTACACTGCGAGGGCTCAAATGAAAATGGGTGTAAACAAACTCAGTCGCCCGAGCAACTCAACAAGTTCTTTGTGTCTAGAAGTTTAGCCACCGCTGAGGGGAGACACCACAGTGGCACAGTAACAGTGGGCAGATTATCCAGAGGCCTGTGGGGGGGCTGGATTCATCAGGAATGAAAAGTCTGAACCTTCTATGGGGTTACTAAACTTTAACAGTCATTCTTTTAAATGCATTCATAATTCATTTTGCATCGTGATCATGTTCTTTTTATGTGAAATATCTATCAAAACAAACACTTTTACTTTGAAATGGTGTGCAGTAATGGATTATCAAGACACCTCGTCAACTGACAAGGTGTCAATGATCAAACTTTGGTGGAATAATCCAAAAACTACAAGATACACAAGACTCAAATTTAATATAAGTGCATATTCCATTTACAAGTAAATTAAAAAAAAGGGAAAAAGGTTGGACACTAAAAGACAGGAAAGAGAAATGTGTTGCAATTTTTGAACGTGGTCCGACTTCCAAAAATTGAAGCCTTCACAGTTCAAAGCAAGTCGCCGGTTGCCTTGGTAAAACCATGACAGTGAACAAAAACAGACAATCTAAAATCTTAAATAATAAAAAGTTGAGTAAAAGCAAAAGTTCTAAGATCCTGTGAAGTTCTGCTCTTCCACATCACCAGCCTTGCTCTTGCCTCCGATCCGCCGGAAGAAGGATATCAACCCCGAGCTGCTCTCCTGTCCTTCTACGTGATTCCTCAGCTTACTGTGATGCAGGGAAACATCTTCTCCCATAGTTTCTGTCCTTGAACCCGAGGAGTAAGACCTTTGGAACAAGTCCCCCAGCCGGAAGCCAGATAGTGGAGACTGCCTCGTTTCATCCATGGACAAAGACCTGACGACGGGAGCCTGCGACACAGCTCTCTGCTGAGGGCGGTCGGAGACAGACGCAGAACTCGACTTTGGACTGTCTGGATTGGGAAGAAAATTGCCTTCATCGCTCTTCCACACGCCATCGTCGTCTTCGCCACCAGATGGCAGTGACAGCCTGTGGCGGTGTGCTTCTCTTCTTTGCTGTGGAATGTTTCTTTGTGAAGATGTCAATGGGCTCAGGATTGTCCACGGGGAGCCGAGATCCCCGTTGTTGGCGAAAAAGAAGTTTCTGGTTCTCGGCCGAGGTGTGCTCGGGGTCGCTGGAGTGTCCTGACGAGGAGCGCCTGAAACTCTGTCCCCATCGAGGCTGCTTTGGCTCTTCTGGTATTTAAGCACCTTGCGAGTCATCTTGCGCATCTTCTCAGCCTCCTCTTTGCTCTCCAGCTCTGCTGCGAGCTCATTCTCTTTCAGCAGTTTGGCTTGTTTCTTGTCAGGACTCTCTTGACTGGTAAAAGATCTCGTCTTGCTTTTTTCTGCTGACGGGGGAGTCTCAGAACCTTGGCTCGAGGGGGATCCTTCTATCCGAGGCAGCATGATCCTCCTACATCTGGCTAAGCCTTCTGGAACGTTGGACAGAAAACTGTGCAAGGCCGACTCCAAGCCAGCCGAGTCCTGGTCAGGCTCAGGACCAGGACCGGACACTGTGGAGCGTCGCTTGGCTGCAATACGCATGCTCTCTTTCTGCTTGCGCCTCTGCTCTGCCTCCACTCGGTTTCGGTTCTCCTGCAAACAATGGAGAAGATATTTGTGCAAGTGGAAGTAGGTGTATTCTATGTTAGGGACCGTTCCTCTTAGGTTTCTCCACAATATTCAGTTCAAATGAGAGGGAAGGCTCATTAATACTGCAGAGAACCATGTAGTAAAGAACTGCGGCATCTGATAAACATTCAATCACACGCCCCCCCGCCTGTAGAGGGCGCTAAATAACACACATAACAGTGACATTTTCACTGAAAAGTCTCCCTTTTCATACCTGCACTGCTTTATCAAACCGCTTGCAAAAGGAGTGGAAAATGGAGCAGCACTCGCCCAGTTTGAAGGTCGCCGGGTCTTCACAGAAGTACTCGGCGACTGCGTTGCTCAGCGAGTTGAGTTCATGGAGAGAGGATTCCACGTCGGCCATCTTGGCATTGGCCCTCTGAGAAATCGTGACAAATAAAGCGTGGAAAGAAAAGAAGATGCAAAGTGATTTTGGCTCTGTCTCTTAAGGTCAAGCGACACAGGCACGAAAATTCACCATGAGAAAGGTTTCCATCTGTTGCAAGAGGCCAGGCTGTCTGCAACTGCACAACCGTACTTCTTTGACCTTCTTCATCTCTCGCTCGAAGTCTGCGACGACTTCCTCTTTACAAATTCTGCAAGATTTTACATCTTATATTCACCGGCACACAAAAACAGGACACTTTTTAATTGAACTGGGCACAAAACATGACGCAGTGACACCTTGCTGCCATCCCGATGTGTTCAAGCTGGCTGGGAAAAGTCAGCAACTCGGCATCGATGTCCTCCGCTTGCTGTGAATCACAAATAAAGAGGGGGAGAAACGGGTAAAGTTGCTGCTCAGAGACACAGCACGATCTCGGGATCATTTTTCATTCACCACTCACCTTGGCAACATAGTGCATGAGGTTCATGCCTGGCTTGTTGGCCTTGGTGTCTGCCAAATTGAGCAGAGAGGTCATCCTGAAGCCGATGGCGTTGGCAGTGTAACCGCCCTGTAAAGCAAAGAAAATGTTCAGTAGCAGTATGAAAAAAAGCACAAAAGAGCTATTCAGAATGATATATTAAATCATAAATTAAATGGTATAAAAATACCAACAGCGTTCATGTAATTCCCAGCTTTTAATACCAGCCGGATGACTGAGTGGAGGTCATCACAGTCCAACAACTCTAGGAGGACGAGATGGAGACAAAAACCCATTAAGACAAATGCAGAGTTTCTCCTCTTTCTGCAGTAAACACTGACAACCGTTTCCAAGTAAGCGGTTTGATACCAGAGCATTTCAACAAGTGTCTGTGTGGCTCAGCTTCTCGGAGCAGAACAATTTTTTAATCATTCAAATATAGTAACTTGATTACCACAGCAGCGGTCAGAGTGTGTGTGAGGAGTTACCATTGGCTGCGTTGGTCATGACAGCGACAGAGTTCTTCACCTCCTCCATGAGAGGAAAGAATTCCTCCCTCAGCACCATCATCTTCAGACGATCCTCGTAGCTACAGGACATGCATAAAAAAAAAAAAAAAACTGATAATTACTGTGTCAACTGTTTAAAATCACAAAAAATAAAAAATCTTTAAGAAACCAAGTGCCATAAGTCAAGTCTGTGACACTTAAGTGGTAGAATATTTTACTAAAAATGTTGTATCTTGCGATTTTAAAGACTGTGAAATCCTGTATGCATTAGGGGTGGGGGGAAAGAAAATCTATTTACATACGAATCGCGATTCTATTCATCCACGATTCTGAATCGATTCATAAACAGTAAAGTAGGTAAGTTTTTATTTGTTTTGGATGAATAAATGTTTACTTTTGTCTTAAGTTTGCTTTTATGTGATCACATTATCTTATACAAGCTGTATTGTTTTGATACCATAATTTGCCTTAACACACTATGCATTGTATCAATTTTTGAATTGAGAATCGAATCGGTTGAATCAAGAATCGATTTTGAATAAAATCGTGACCCTAAGAATCGGAATTGAATTGAATCGTGAGCCACCCAAAGATTCACATCCCTAGTATCATCCCCTTGATTGAAATTTAGTTTATGCCCCAATTATTCACAAAATATCATAGAAATCTGTGCAGTAGTGTTTGAATAATCTTATTAAGAGTCAGACAAGGTAACAACAGCGTGTTGTTTTGATTTCCAACAATGGAAAACCATTTCAGATCAACATACAGTAATTATAGGAGTGAAATTTACTGGATATCACACAAATACAATTAGATATATGGCTTTAAAAATGTATAATGAGGGTATTTGTTCACAAAAACTTCAATAGATTTGTTGACATCTTTACTTATCTGTTAAATCTTGACAAAATGTGTCTTTTATTTTTGTTTGAGCCATGTCATCTGTCCATGTTTTCAAATTGTAGTCCATTATATATTATTATATATTATATTATATTGCATTGCCACAGTCAATCAGCTCAAAAATCACAACAAAATAATACAGTTCATCCATAGACTCACCCGGACACTTTGACCAGCTGCACCATGAACTGATCAGCTTCAGGTAAAACTGAGAGGTTCCCACTGAATGACAGCAGATGCTTCAGCTGATTAAACATTAAATCATATGTATAATCAATATAAAGCACATAAAAACTGGACTCAAACAGAATATCACCAAAGTGAAAACGGCCTGACCTCACTTTCCTCTGGCAGCAGTTTACAGAGCTCTTTGAGTTTCCCTGTTCCAAAGCGGAGCCAGTTACCTTGATGAATGTCCTGCACCATTTCCTTCACTGGCCTGCAGACACAGACAAAGGGCCGACAATAAAACTGAGTCACTCAACAACATAAGTCACGCTCGTTATGTTCCCCTGGCGTGCAGTGTTCCACTGATTCATATTAATTTCATATTAAAAATGTGTGAAAATTTAATTTGAGAGATTTAAGACATGCTTGAGGCAGATTATCCACCACAGTCTAGTGTAGTTTTTAATCTTTTTGAATACTGCTTTTGCACTACAGCAACAGCAGGCACAAAGGGAGTCTTCCTGTTTCCTCTGTGAAGACAATCAGGCAGAAAGAATATAGTGAGTAGCCCCCAAGGGGCAACTTTCATAAAGAATGTTTGACTGAAAGTCTATGGGGAAATTAGCCTATTTCTAACTATATATATGTATATATGTGTATATATGTATCTACATATGTGTATCTACATATATATATACATGTACACGCATATATTTATCTACATATACATATATACACTTACACATACATATATATACTTACATACATATATACATACATATGCATACATATATACATATATATATGAATACATAGATAAACATGTACATATATACATATACATATATACATATACATGCATATATATATACATACGTATAGAGTATGTATATATATATATATATATATATATATATATATATATATATATATATATACATGCATATATATATACATACATACACATATATATATATACATGCATATATATACATACACATATACATGCTTCTATATATATACACATATACATATATATATATATATGTATGTATGTATGTATGTATGTATATATATATATATATATAAATATATATGTATGTATATATATATATATATATATGTATGTATATATGTATGTATATATATATATATATATATGTATGTGTATATATATATATATATATATATATGTCTTATTTAGAGGATAAAAGACAATAAAACACATATGAGACACGTGAGTGGACACTAGTGTGATTGATAGCTAGTGTCGTCCAGTGCACTTTCATCACGACCGCATGACCGACGCCGACGTAATATAAATTTGAGTGAGACGCAAGAGCAAACATGTTACACACATTGGATATTCAAAGTGAGAGAACGTGATCTGGATAGTGCTTAAGATTGTATTGTGCCTAAACTGTATCAGGGCAACTTTACAAATGAGAGCTCGATCTCAACGATGTTCCCTGTATAAATAAAGGTTAAAAACACAATGTGGAAGATCAAAAGACTCCCTAAAATCCTTCTAAACTGAAAAGTTGATCAACCTGTATTTACCAGGCAGCCACAGCTATCACCCCGTGTTGTTTCATGTACTGTGATCCACATGATGCTATAAAAGGGCATTTCCATGTATTTGAATGTCCTCGGAGATAAAGAGTGCGTTGGCAGGGAAACGATGAGCACAGTGGAAGGTTAATGCATCAGTGGCTCTGTTTTTTCAATGAAGCCATGATGTGTTTTTGTTGCACCCTGTCATCTTTCACTGGAACTTTCTTATTCCAATATCATTTTCTTACCTCTTGAAATGTCTCAGGAAGATTCCAACATTCATGCTCTTCTTAGAGTCCAGGATCGTGACCTAAAGAGAGACAGGGACAAAAATTATTAATATTCCATATCCGCCATACATTGTTTTGATTGGTGGGTGTTTTTATTCTGTAAAAGCATGTAAAGACCTTTGTAGTAAAGAAGTCAGATGTATCACACAATCTGAAGAGGAAGTACAAACTCTCATTGGTTCCTCACTGATGATGGAACTTTGAAACACCTCTTCCCATTAGTGTGTTTAACTACTTCCCTTTATTACTGTACTGAAGTACAAAAGTTACATATCTGTACTTTACTTTGTTATTTATTTTTCTAGCAACTTTTACTCCACTACATTTCCTTTAAGTACTCGTTACTACCAAATAAAACCAGAAGAAGAAGAGTTGATAATAAAGCTTTTCTGGTCTTGATGAGGTTGGGATGGGGTTACAGGGCCAGAAATTGGACCCACAACCTTCCAGATGAAAGACAACTCGCCCTACCACTGAGCCACCATGGATCAATCCTAACTCCTCACTTTTGTAATGCTTTTACTTCTAAAACTTACATATCTGAATATCAGAAAATGACTTTCACTTGAGTAATATTATAAAAAAAGTGAATTCAACTTCTACCAAAGTCATTTTCTAAAAATACTTTTCACATAAAACTCTTTTTACCTGTGGCTCCTGTGACAGGAAGTCCATGCCATCACCGCTCTTCCCTCCCATGACCCGGGAGTTGCGCAGCGATGCCCGTTTGTCCACGTGACTGAACAGCTCCTCCATGCTCGGGATGTCCAGCACCAGGTCCCGCTGCGTCCGCTTGCACGTCCACACGTTCTTTTTGCCCAGGACGCGCTGGCTGGGGAGGGTGTCCCAGTTCAGCTTCTTCATGGATCTCCTCTGGACATGACGAGAGCCAAAACCTGGGGAAGGAGGAGGAGGAGGAGGTGGTGGTGGTGGAGGAGGAGGAGGTGGTGGTGGTGGTGGTGGTGGAGCAGAGATAACACACATGTTGGGGGGCAGAGCATGGGATACGTGGGAATCGGAATCTTCCTCAGCATCCGGTGGCAGAGGAGAAGACGAGTCTTGAGAGGAGCAGTCGGGAGGAGATGCAGATGTTAAAATCTGCGCTCCCTCCATTTGTATCTCCAATCCAAGAATGATGGATGGATGTTCACCACTGTCGGTCAGTCAGATCTGAGGAGACACAGACAAATGATCAGATTTTAACCTAAAACTATGTCTGTAAATCAACACAGAGCCACGTGAGGTGAACTATCACAAGCTTTGACTGCACACCATGGATGTATAAACCTGGTGGTCTCTCTGTTTGCTTTCTAATATCCTGTGTGTTCATTTGTTCGCCACATGTGGCTGACTTTGAAGTTACTCGAGGTAAATTGAATGTATGCACCACTTCTTTATGCAATTTCTTTGAAACAAACATTTGAAATGTTCAAATGTTTGTCTGGATGTCGTTTTTTTTGTAGTAGTAGTCACATTTTATTGTTGTGTGTTGTTTATATTGAATACATGTACACACTTTTTTGTTTTCAGGTAAAATAATACATCATTCTGCAATTTATACTTTACTGAAAGCCAATTAAATGAAAAATCATTAATTTTTTTGTCAAAAATCCACACCATAAATAAGTATTTTTATTTATTTTTTAATAATCTTTGATGACAGACCTTAATGTATACACTGTTTGTCAATGTTGTGTCAACATGTATTTATTTGCTACATAAACAGACATGTCATTGTTGCTTTACTTTGAAGTTTTCCTCTATGAATTACATAATAACATAGAATTTGCTTCATGTATGCAAGTTTTTTAGTACATCAAACAAAACACCATAGAGAAAATACTCAATATTTACTCAAACCATTACTCAAATTTCCAGTAAAGAAAAAAGTGTTTCACATAACTTTTAGTGCACTAAATATTGTAAATTAAAGCTTGCTGAAGTATTCGGCATAGATGAAAACTACCTAACATCATATATCACAACATATTTATCAGTCTATCAAACGGAACGTCATTGGGAATCAATGCAATATTTACTACTTGGTTTTTCACAGCAGATACAAATGTCTCAGAATTTGCTTTACACTTTAAATTATTAAATAAAGATTTTGGAAATATTCGGCATTGATGCCATCCACCTAACATCACATAAACATATGTTTCCAAGAGTATCAAACAAAACATCATAGAGAAAATCCTCAATATTTAGTACATCCTACTAAAACGGAACCTCATGGGGAATCTCCTCAATATTTACTACTTCCCTTTTCCTAGCAAAGGATAAAGTTTGATATAACTTGTATTCCACTTCATTGTGTTAAATAAAACATTTTGAAATATTCGGCATAGATGCCATGCACCAAACATAATGTATATTCCTCTCAGTCGATGACAATTCACTTTTTGATAGGTTTGGTAGGATGACTGAATTAGCCGAGTCTGAACACATCCTAACATGCTCACAGAAAACATGTCTCTGACCACCAAACATCAGCCAAGCGAACAGTTTTCCACAGAATATTCATTTTACTCACCGCGCCTTTTAAAAACGTATCTCTGGATCATGAAATGAGATAAATCCCCTCTGTGGCGTCACCTCGTGTTTCTGCACAGAGCCACAGCCACAGTCTGGTTCACAAACAGCCGGCACAGGTTCACGGCGCGTCTCCGCCAATCACATCCAAGCATGCTTTGCATACGGGAACGCCCCCTTTTAACAAAGACTTTAGAATACAACAAATTCATCAAAAAACAAAGAAAACTTTCTTTTTTTTTACTGCTATAGATAATTATACACTATACAATATAGAATATGATTACATAAGAATAAACACTGACATCAGTTATTGTGCATATTTATACATTATTAAATTATTATATTCTGAATACAAATTGTGCGTTGATACTCATTGTAATAGATTTTTTTTTTAAGTAGTTTTGATCATATATAATGGAGATTTGTAAATGCACAGTACAAATACAAGTCATTTGTTGCTATAGATTAAAAAAAATATATATATATATATACATATATATACAGGGCAGAATTACATCAGTGTATATTATAAACAAATGCTGCAACAGCTAATTTATTACTTTCGATGGGAAATAGTGTATATAGGATTAGATCTACAGTATATAATGTTGAATGCAAAATACTGCCATGTCATGAATTGTTATAGAAAGTTACAATATATAGTAATAGTTACAATATTTATACAATGAGTGCAAACACTGCAAAGTCATGTATTGCTACGGATTACAAAAATAAAACTGGAATAGATAAAATAAAGACAAATTTAATCACGTAGGCTTAGTTCTTGAACGCAAATAACTACCTTTATTTATTTATTGCTACAGGTAACAATAAAAGCAGTTATCAGATACGATTCATGTGCATTTATGTGCGCACCATCTATGCTCTATGCAAACAAATAAAGTTTGTTTTATATATTGTAGATATATGGGTGCAAATTCAGTATGAGGCTGGTCTTTGTGGCGTCCGGAGACGGTCAATGCAGAAATGCATGAGTGATACTATAGGACGGGACATTTCCTGCAGCCATGAAGCAGCAGGTGAGGACAACATTTAAAAAAGTGCATTAACAATATAATAAAATCACTATTTTGGTCCTTTGTAGACCTCAAAGTGTGTATTTTAAATAGCAAATAAATGCATTCGTCATCTCAGGTGCATGAAATCAAAAAAGGTGCACAATATTAGTATTTGTTTCAGTTTGAAATAAGGTAAATATGATGTCATATATACGACCTGCACACCTCTCTCAGTGCCTCTAACAGAATACAAAAACTAGAAAACCTGCCAGACAACTGTAAGAATGTACTGTATGTAGGAATCTTGAAGGGGCAGTGAAAGGTGTTTCTCAAAAACAACAAGAAAGAAAATCCAGCCAGAGCATTTGAAAATGTGTACTTTTTAATTTTGTTCCCTTGGGGTGTGGAGGGACTGTTCAGGTCTGAGTGAGGAATGAGGGCAGAGTATTACATCAATCCAAGACAACTTCATTTATCATCGTAAATACGGCTATGTGCAATCAGTACAGTATACCAGCTTGACCTAGAAAATATTGATTGTACACAAATAAAATATCTCATTTAATAAATCTTCATTTTGGTGTAAGGGAGAGGAATTTCAATGCGATAGGTGTGGGAGAAGAGGAGTCACATTTTGTTTATATTGCTGTGTGGTGGTCAAAGAGACCACGAGCTGGCCACGGGAACTGCAAACAAATTGAAATATAATCTTATAATTCATTACTGATATTAGCTTTTCCCTTTCATCACTTCCTTTAATCCCGAAAGCACGGCGTTATGTGTGCAGGCACGTTGAAGGCCAAGTGAACGGCATCAGTACGTCAGAAGTCAGTACGTCGGAAGTCGGAACGGGGAGATTCCAACTTCCGACTACAACTGGAACGCACCGTTCCACTTTGGATCTCTGTCTGCTGAGCAAATACAGAGGAAACAAATAGCTGAAGGTGAACTGATGCCAAATGCAGCACGGTAAAAAACATTCATTATACTGGATTATCTTAACTTCGCTTCACTGAGGTCTGAAAAAAGAAAGAAATTAAATACTAACAGGTGAGAATTTCTTGGTTGTTTGTTATTTTTTTTTTTGGGGGGGGGGGGGGTATCAATAAATAGTTCATTGTCTGCAAAATGCCTTAAATCCTTTACTTGTAAATCAAGTACTTGCCAATGACAAACGTTCCAGTGTAGAATATTATCGACTCCGACAGATCGACATTATGATTGACAAAATAAATAGTGTTACATTAACCTTTTACACACGTTTAGTATGAAAGCAAAACCATCTCAACGATTTGGATTGTTTACTATTATTATGATTATGATTCTTATTATTATTAACACCACGGAGATATGAAAGAAAAAAAAGAAGATGAATCATTTGTGTTACGCTAATCACCACGATTAAAAAAAAAGGTTGAAATATTAGTTGTTTTGGACAGCGACGCTATTCTTCAGTGTGAAGAAATGTAAACAAGCGTATAGAGGGACCTCAGACGTCAATTTCAGTGAAAACAAAGCAAATGCAGCCATTTTGAGAGGATATGGAGGGAAAATCACATGTGTAAATAATGACATTTCCATGACATGACAGTCCTGACTTACAGGAAGTGAACAGAGCCATCATTGTCGTGATTAGTAACAGCCAATACATGTCAACATAGCTGTGCAATGTTCCTTTAAGTCCTTTTCACACACTGAACAACGCAGCGCTGTCCTGTTAAACCATTGTGTTAGGGTTACTGACAAGGACTGGAAATGTTAGAAAACAAAAGCGGAGACACTGAAATTAAACAGAATTTATACTAAACAAAGCTTTCTCTCTATGCAAGCCAAAAAATAATAATATATTTTTTTTTCTTTAAAAAAAAGGGGGGGGAAACTTTGTTTGAAATAATCTGCCCGGTCCATTTTCAGTGTATCATACAAATCCCTCAGGTTATGTACATAGGAGGCACACCAGGAGAGCGGGACCATTTGGAAGAGTTCTGATGAATTTGTTTTCTTATTTTCCTTATTTTCCTCATCCGTCTCCTGAACTGTAACTAAGATCCCGCGGTGCCGAAAATTGTAACTCGGCACATGAGGAGAGCGCAGTAACAGCCGTAAAATGACGGACAGAAGCACAGTAAAAGTCATGTCGATATACAGAGGGGACAGAGGAGAAAGAAGAGAAGGATCGAAGTGAGAAAAGGGGGAGTTTTGAAAGAGAGAGGCACTGAAAGCCCCCAAAACTGTCCATGAAACCGTCCGTGTTATTTCCTGCTGTATTCAGCCCATTCACCAATAATAATACCCTGTTATTCATCTGTCCGTCTATCCAGCCACACACTCATCTCTTTTTCTTCATCCACCCGGTTATCTGCCTGTAGTGGTCCTCTGTACGTGGGGGGGGAGGGTTTGTCAACAGGTAACAGGTGGAGGTGGTCAAGAAGGAGGTTGAGGGAAAGAGAGAGAGAGAGAGAGTCCAGAGGGCACTCTGGTTTTCTCATTGCTCCTCTAACCAGGAGGGCTTGTCGGCCCCTGGGGGCCTCAGCTTTATGTTGAACTGCTTCAGCGTTTGCTCCAGCTGCTGTTGGTTGCCTGCGAAGTACGCCGAGATGGCGTTATGGAACAGGAGGAGCTGCTTGTGCATCACCTTCACCTGGAAGACAGCAAAGAGAGTGCAAAAATGAGACCTTAATACCTCAAAGCCAGCGTTACACAATGTCACACTTAAGGATAAAAGCGAAACTTGCCAACAGGTGACAACAGGGTACATCTGTGCTGCTGCGAGTGTGAAACGACACGTCTTAACCGCGACAGCCTTAATTATAGCAGGCATACGCCATGGCTTCACTTTGATAAGCTTATGCAGCGACACGTTTATTTAAATCCACAGTTGCTTTCAGGTTTTTTTTTTTTACGATTTAATGATAGAGATTTCGACTGCTTTGTCGCGTCTTCTCCGGCACACAGGTCTGGACTCTGTGGGGGGCCAATACATGTGTGAAAATAAAATCACAAATTTAAAGCCTGATAAATTGCGGCATTGTCATCTTGGACCCAAAACTATGCTCTTGTACACTTTTCTTTCCGTAGAAGGGCTTTTGAACAATTCTGCACCATTTACTTGGAGCATGCAGCAGAATTGATTGCATTGAGTGCTTTTAAATCCAAATTCAGTGAGTATTTGAGGCTGATTCCATCAAATGTACTGGTTTTTAGTAATCCACAATTGTTTATTTATTTGTCATTGATTTTATTCAGGGTTTTAGTTGTGTAACTTCTCTTGGCTCAGGCATTTCATTTCAGTGGCATTTACCTGGTTAAATAAAGGTGAATAAAAAGTAGTATTGTGGCCTTTTATCTCAGGGCTGTGCACACAGAGGCAGACAGATTCTTATCTGCCATCTCACCTTATTCTCCTCCAGGAACTTGAGTTTAATGATGACGTCTGAGCGGAGCCGTTCGTACTTTTCCTTGTGTACTTGGTACTGTTGCTGAGCGCCTTCGATGCGGGCCATGGCTACGGCGTCCCTCGGACCCAGACTCAGTTCCTCCAGGTCCGACCGGTAGGCGTCAAACTCCAGTCTGATGAGAAACGGCAGAGAAAATTAGTATTACACCTGCAATTCCTTGGATTAGACGGCTACAAAATGAGCTGAAACACACACAGTCCAAATTAAAGGTGATAATCCTTTCACTTTGAGCCACTTATTACATATTTCTTTACTCATGTTTTGTCTAAAGCTATTTCAGACAAAAATAATGCACTTCCTGGTTTATTTTACCTGGCATTTTCAAACATCTTGATGGTCATCAAGGTGTCCTCCATCGTCTTGTTGACTAGCGTGTTGATGCTGGACACGAAGAAGTTAATGGCGCCAAGTAGAGTCTCCCCATTTTTACACAGCAACTTCTGAGTCTCGGCGTTGTAGCCAAACTCGTCCTGTAAAAGACGAAACACAGCGTTAACACACACGAGAATACAACTGGTCTAAATAGACTTAGATAACGTGGATCAGCAATCCAAATTACCCGTAGTTCTGGAGATTTCTGACTGAGGTCAGCGAAGGTGTCGCCCAGCGCATGCTGCGTCTGCACCATGTTGTAGAAGTGGTTGGTCAGTGCTCTGGCCAGTCGCAGCACACTCTCATATTTCCTCTTCGTGTCTCTGAGCACTTCGATCTGGGCCTCGAGCTCCAGATCCACAGTCCGGGACGCGCGGCCGAAACGCTCCGACAGCATTTGCTTTGTACACTGACAACAAACAAGACACACGTCAGACCATTTCTGACGTGGAAAAACCAGAACTAAGCGCAGAGGAGAATTTGTGCAAACAGAAATCAACAGCCACCTTGTAAGTGTTGAGACCCCACAGCTTCACCGTTTCGAGTTTCTCCACAGCGACGCCGCGGCTCATTTCTTCCGCCGTCATCGACGAGCTGCTGCTGCTGTGGTGCATGTTGGGACCTGATGGTGACAAACATCAAGGTTCACAGCAAAGCAGAGAAGGATCAACAACAACATAGATCACAAGTCCATCACCATTAGCCCTTACTCCACTGTGAAACATGCATGAGAGTGAACCTGAGAGTAGTAACAATATGCAGAGGATTAAACTTAAGAGGAAATATGAAGGAAAACACTGCTAAATAATGATCTACTTAACCAATAAGGGGTCTGTTGAATGTTTGACTAAGTCTCTCCAGTACCTTGGTATTCATGTGGTTGACCTGCTTTACGGCAGATGACAGAACTTTTTGCTGGAACGCTACTTCGCCTGGCCTTCATACGCAGGTCTGTGACAGTGGATGGATGTAGGGGAAGGTATGGATCAGGGAATAGTTAAGGGTGGGTGTGTATTAGGGTTAAGTTTGTTTTTATTAAATAAAGGGAGTGTTATTTTTTTTTTTATCATAAGGTTGGGCATGCATTCCAAAAATTGAATAATAAAAATCAGAGGAATTTCAATAAGCAGAAGAGACAAAAGGGAGGAGGAGGATGAGGAGGAATGTGTGGGAGGGAGTGGTGAAAAGGAGGCGGCGGACAAAGATAGAAAAGAACAAAGATGAAAAGGCAGCAACAGTAAGTGCATGACAATCAATGAACAATGCAGACAAACGAGCGATGATGATGAAGACGGGGGCAGAATGAACCGCAGCGGGGCTAAATTATGTGAAGCTGAAATAAAATAAAGAAGCCTTTTGATAAACTGTAAATCGAAACGATTTTGGCTAAATAATACGTTTAAAACATGGATGAAAGTAGTTTATTCTTTGCTCCAGGGAAGTTCAGACGTCATATAGTTGACAATAAGTGTAAAACAGTGATGACCCCAGAAAACAACCAGGAAAATAGACGAATATATGGAGGAAATTAATGTTAAAACAGGAAAAGCAGTGGATTAAACAGTACATCCAAGAAAAAGAAGTAAGTACCCTGCTCTTCTCTGCACTGAAAAAGAAGCTGGTTCCCAGTTATCAAGAAAAGAAACACTCTGTATAAAGAACATCTTTCCAAAATGAGATCTCCATAGTGTAGAGGAATAATATTAGCCAAATATAAGCCACATTTTCTTTATCATAATTTACAGTGGGGCTGGACACAATTAGCAAGTGTTATTTAGCAATATTTTACCTAAATTGCTCAGCCTGAGCGAACAGAAAAACTCATTCAAACTCTTTCTGACCAAACCTCAACAACAACTGAGAATCAGTTTGTCTCGATGCGATAAACATCTTTGCATCACATTTTGGAAATCAGCTCTTATCATCGATTATTAGGTCTAAGGAGCTACCTATTCCTGTAACTGGGATCCTTTTGTAAAAATCTGCATTAAAGCGCACTGCAGGTCCTGAGAGAGACAGACAGACAGACAGACAGCAGGACACAGGTTCAGAAATATTAGCATCAAATGAAGCTGAAAGATGGTGATTCTTTCTGAAACTGTGTTTCGAGCCACACCACTGAAGTCCCTTCCTGTTATTTGAACAGAAACAGTTTGATAGGAACCAGATTAATACCACAGTCTGAAACAGACTTAATCATGTAAATTCAGGTAACCTAAACCTGAATAAAAAAGCAGATTTAAATGAGGAAAGTATTCAGATTTTAGTCACATGACCTGATTAGAACACCCTGTTTATGCCAATTATTACAAATGACACATGCTTTGTTCACACAAACTTAATATGACAGGAATATGAAGAGAACATCCTCTTAAAAACTAATGTAAAATATTACTAATGCCAGAAATTCTTGATTCTGACAACATAAGAACTTGTGTACAGATTTGTTTTAGTTGGATGACGATAATAAACCTTAAGTAATGCTTCAGGAAGGAAACCTTTGTGATTTTATTCACCATGTGTGGTTAGAAAAATCAGTATATCTAGTTTGAAAGTGAGCTGCAAAATAACCTGTACTGTTTGTAGTGAAATAAAATGAACTGCTACAACAAGGATTTTTGGCATCATATAAACCCATGACATTTGGACAGGTGGTGAGAAATGGTCCTGGGAGTTTAAGGACTCACTTGACATTAAAACAGTGCACGATGCGTTATGCATCGTTTTCAAAGAGAGCAGCTGACACCTCAACAATTCAAACGGCAAACACTGCAGTTATGGAAACTATGACGAATATGTACTTTGTCAGCATTTGATCGGCTGACACAGCCAGAGGCTGACGTCTCATGTGAGAAATGATGAAGCAAAAGTTGAGTAGGCTGTTTCGCAAACAGTCTTTAAACACTAAAATTAAATTGAGCAGTTACAACGAAACACAGCATTCCCTCACTGAAGAATATCTAGAAATTAAACCTGGATGGGGCATCAATGGTTCAGTAGGCGGGATTTGTCTCATATGACAAAGAGACAAAGACTTTACCTTTGATTGAGCTTGTGGAGATTATACCCTCCGCTGTTCCTCCGTACCCCCCTGATACAATGCTAGTCTCGTTCAGATTGGGACCCGACACCATCACCTGCTGCAGGTCCTGTAAATGTTTCAATGTAAACACAAGAATAACAAAAGAAGCACAAAGAAAAGGGTTTTGGGGTGGTTTAGGGCGGGAATACACATACACATATAATGTCAACAGGAGGTTACAACATGTGAGTTACAAGACAATTTCAGTTAGAGGCTTATTTACTAGAGGGGGACGAACACGGCTATGTTAGGAGGGTTAGTCAGACCACACTATGTCCACACATCTGTCTTTCTCTTCTTATCTGGAAAGAACCCACGACAGGAAAAAACACCACTCAAGTGCAGCCAACGATTAACTTAAAGAATCTGGACTGAATCCTCCAGTCGTGATGCTGTGGAGAGCAAACAAGACGACTTCTACAGTTTAAATGTGCGAAGAGTCCAACCCACGCAGTGGCTTCAATGACCCGAGCAGCAGGAAATGCTCAGGAAAACTTTTTTTTTTCCTTCCAAACAACGACCATAACAGCTCTGGACCAAGAGTGTGCTACAAGACACATGAGCCATCTTGTGTTTTTTCTTTTTCTTTAATTCAACTCACTTGTTTTATTTCCTACTTGCATATCATTTAGTGAGGGAAAAAACATTCATCAGGGATTTACGGTGAAAGGAATATGTGACTTCTCACTGGCAAAGCTAAATGTAAGTGAGGCTTATTTTTCCTAAAAGAAACATTGCATTCAAGCTTGTGCTGACGTGGCCTGATTTCAATTTTTACCAAGTAAACTAGAGAGGAAAGCTTTGACAATTTCCTTCTTGTAAACAAATAAATAAATATACCGCTGCTGAGAAGGAGAAACCTCTTCTACTACTATATCAAAGCTCTGCTTCAGGGCCATTTCTGCTTGTTGGGACACTAAATTACATTTAATATTTTTTTTTATCATGCTGCTGAGACCATAAAACTGAGGAACATTTTATTATGCATATTAATATTCCTGGAATGCTTTAACAATTACTATCAGTCGGCATGATCTCAGCTCTTCCTGTTGATTTTGAGTCTTTTATTTAACTTTGCTACTATATGGATTCAACTTTGCTTTAATGTTTGTATTTAGGTTTTTTAAGGTGGACACTAGGAAGACTGGCTGCACCTGAGGACAAAGCTGATGGAGTTCCTGATAAATAAACATGAGTTTTCAGTCCTTTCATCCATAAATGAAATCTGACTTTAAGATAAATCATTGACAGACCCTAAATAACACACATGAAGCCATTATTGCATTTGAATTCCACCACGTTGATTTGTTGTTGATTTTTGTGAACCAGCACCCGTTAAATTGTTAAGGTATCATCACCCAGGTGAATACACACACACACAGCTATGTTAGCTCACTACACACTATAGACAACACAATCTAGTGGGTATATTAGAATCTACTGAATTGAACAAATGCTAAAGTTAGTAGGAGCCAAGTTAATAACAGGCAGCACAGTGGTTTACAGTAAAAATGACGTATCGTGACATTTTCTGACATATTCCACCATTGTGATGCGGGGCAATTTACTGCCACATTAAGTCAAACCACTGAGCAGTGCCACACACTCAACATTAAAACACACACAAATGCACAAACGGCCTGCTCACCCTGGTGCCTCTGGAGCTCCCTACTTTCTCATCTAAGCTCCACTGCAGCTTTGCAGCCTGCACAGAGATGGGGAGGAGGAGGAGGAGGAGGAGGAGGAGGAGGAGGAAGGGAGAGGGGGAGACGATAGACACAAGAACAAAAAAAACAAAAAAAAGAAGAAATAAAGAAGACAAAAAGAAATAAATCCATGACTCATGTCATGAAACAAGATAGAACGCAAAAGAAATGCCATAAAAAAAATGTGTTGACATGTTCACACGGCAGGGATGTAAGACGGAGCACAGTGAACTGTGTGGGCAAAGAAAATTCTGATTCAACAAATAATAAAAATAATAATGTACAGATATTAAAAAGAACATTAATGTAAAATTAAACAATAAAGAAACCGAAGGCGTAGATGTAGAAACTCCAAAAAGAACATGGAATGGTGCTCATTTCTGCAATTTTCAACATCCTCAATCAGTACTATGATGTTTAATTTGATTTTGTCCTGGTCCCAGTTTACAAGCATGAGCGAGGAATCAATTTACTGAATTAAGCACGTCTGCCTCTGCAACACCAGGTGGCAATATGCCCTCTTTCAACTTGTTAGTATTAGGCAGAAAGAGAAACAAAGTGTATGGGCCGAGATTTTGTCTCCTTCTTTTTCTTTAAATAAGCTTCTGCTATGATTTACTGGCCAAAACTGGGCATGTGCAGTCCAGCTCGAGTCTGAAATCATATAAACTGGTCATTCAACTCCCAATTACATCAACTTGGTACAAATTAAGTCACACTAACAAGTTGACATGGATTTTTTAAAGTTGTTTTATGTTAAAAAAAAGGCAAACTTTATCTTTTATCTGTCTGTATTTGTCTTGTTTGACATTTCCTTGTACTGTGGCATCTGTTCAGTGTGGGAGACGACTGACGTGAACACTGATCCCACTCTGGACAATTTGTATGTTGACACATGAAACAAAAACTACCGGCCCTTTAACTCATCATAAATATATATTGTCATATCACAGAACAGGTTGATAGGCTTATAAGAATGATATACCATAAAAAGAAGTTTAACAGAAATATAATACGCTTCAAACGTCTATTCTTGGAGTTGCCGCTCTTACAACTAGACATTCACACATGTGAAAACTGATGAGAAGATGGATTAAAAGCATCTTAAGATGCTGTAAAATTTCTGAATAGACACTGTGATGATTTTGCCAGGAGTCAGCCCAATCTGTCACTGTCAGGCAGCCAGTCACCGTCCATGTTCTGATATGAGCACAATGCTGAAAGCAGACTTCTGCTCTTCAGCCTGTCAGTCTGCAGCTCCGTGTGCATGACTAACACAAACTGCCAAGTGCTGCGCGGCAGATATCAATCTGATTTCAGGGGGGCTTTCACCCAAGGACAAAAGCATGACCACTTTCATTAATTGCCGAGTTTCTATAGCAACTGGTTGATATTCATCCACTTTGCAGGGAATCCAGTGAAGATGTTAAACAGCAGCAGTCACAACAAATAACTGGATGTTAATCTCACTGTGTAAACTTGGTGGGATGGCAGAGTTACACGTAGTTTCATTAGCAAACATCACTTTAACTGCCAGAGCCTGCACCAGGATCTTGAGTCTGTTTGTCTAACAAGGTGTGCCTTGAAAACCAGTTGCACGTATCTGACGTGCACTGCACCTCATTTCAGTCAAACTGACTGACTAATACAGGCAGAGACAAAGCCTTTGTGCTTTAAAACCTTTTCTTTACAAATGAAGACACCTAATGTTAGGTAAACCAAATACTGCAGAGATGCATCTGCAGTCGTGATCATTGAGGCCACGTGAGATGCTAATGGGAACAAGTGGTTCCCAAGGAGACCTCTGGACTCTCAACACCTGATTTCCCAGTGGAATCTCTTTCCTTGGTTGCAGCTAAGAACACTCGGGAACATGAGAATCTGAAATCATGTATGACAGGGCAGGCAGTGCATAATATATTGATCATTTATTTTATAGGCAAAGAAGAACAATTCTATTCTCAGCGAGAGTCTGAAATTAAGATTAGGAATGACTTTACTGCAAAGTTAATTACACATTCACAAAGTCGGCACTCACATAGACAAAGACTGTATTTATTATAAAGACCGAGTGCTTAGTGTAACCATACATTTATCCACAGTGTGGTTCTGTGGTGGGAAAAGAGTCAGCTGATGTTGTGAGCGGTAAGAACAATACCATTAACCGCTTTGTCAAATGTCAAACAACTGAGGGCACGCACTCACCCTTTTAAATTGAATAAACCAACAGATAGTGACATCCACAGTTTTACTGCTGGTTTGTTTAGAGTTTGCATATGCCCTTCTATGGATAAACACAAACAGCCTGCATGTTTTCTGATACAATCAATGTGACCCACCTGTTCAAGGCTGTCGTCTTCTGGTAGCGTCCCCGTGTCACCATTACTGTTGATAGGGATCTCCATTGTGGCAGCTTTGCTCATAATGCTTTCTGTCATAATGCACTATTTCTGAGAGAAGAAAAAGAGGGAAAACAATAAACTTCTGTATGTAAAATCAGTGAAAAAGGTACAGATAGAGGCTTTGAAGAGACGAGACCAAAGAGCATAGACAAACAGCCAAATCATTTCGCAGATGGGAGGATAATTGCAACAAACAAGCGAGGAGGTGGTTTTCAAAGAGCAAGGCTAGCGTTCAGCATTGGGGAAAAAAACATGTTACACCAACAATGAGCTGCGCTGAAGTGGCCACTCTGTTATACTCAACTGAAGGACCGTATGCTAGCAGCACCCACTTCCACAAAACTAGAGCAGAGATGACTAAAATGTAAAACATTGTCTAGTCATTGTTATCGATCAGCCCGATTTGGCCTGCCACATACAGTACTGTACATTAATCACTGCATAAATGCAGGGTAAGCAGTGCTGCAGCTGCTATTTCAGGCTTGGACACATTTCAGAGGTGGTTAGGAGATTAACAACTAATTGTCATGCCTGGGAAAAAAAACCTGAGCCTTATAATTGCAGAACAGAAGCTTTATGTGCAGAGAGATTTAGAAAAGCCATTAATACAACTAGAAATTCTCGATGCCAATGTTTGGTGGCCCATTTCTCAAACAATTAAATAGAGACAATAATCTACTGCTACTTAAAAAGTGTAATTTGGCTGCACACATAATGAAAGTGGCAGCTAGTGGTTAAAATAGTTGGTTCTATGATACGTTGCAGACCAACTCACTGTAATCATTGTGTGTATAGCTCTGCAGCAGCTCACTTCACTGCCAGTGGGAAACTAAACAAATGTTATGTGAAGTCTGGAAGTCAAGAGAATGAAATGCATCAGAGAAAAAGAAGTGCATTTCCGCCAGTCACTGGTGACGTCATATTATAAGCGTAAACGCATGGAAGAACTGACAATATCAACATATCTAGTACTATAGTGCAATATGTTTTTGTTTGAAGGACAATGTAGATGATCTCCTCAAATAATTACATAACCCTGATGTGCAATCTCACTGGCATCTAGAATACAGAATATATTATGTAATATAGCTGCAATATTGATTGTGAACTATTAAAAGAAAAAAGACACTGATAAGATTAGTGGTTGCTTCTTAGAAAACTTGATACCACATGTTTCACAGAAATTACAGCAGCTTTATGACAGAGTTATGACAGTTCAGTCACGTGGTACCAGTATTGTTGCGTGAGGGAAATAACTAAGCAAGGTTTGTTTACTTTTGTTCTGATTGCACCAAAGGTGCAAAGCGTTCGCATTATCAGCCGTGTCCTGAACATATCCTGAAAAGTGGCACACTCGTTGTTGACTTTACACATCATAATTGGGTGTGATGTGTGCGTCCTATGCCACACAATCCTCAACACAAAAACCCTCAGCAAAGACAGCTGCAAAATACACTCTTGGCATCTTAATTGTTCATTCATAACATGTTCTGCCACATTTTTTGGAAACTATTAGAGGTGTTTACTGATCCATCATCGAACATAAACAGGACCTATAGGTCTTAATAAAGTGGTGTTGGGCATCAGTCAGAGGAATAACTATAACTATTACACTATTCACAAGTTTATTACTCATTTGTATGCTGTGTTTTTTATTCCATTATAGATCATGTGTTGTCTCTGCCATACTGTGTTTTGTTCTGCAGCTATTGTAGCCAGAGGAACTTCCCCTGAGATGTGTGGGACTATAAAATATATTAGAATTGATTGATCTGATTGAATAAATTCGGGTCTCTCAGTCAAGTCACTTGGGACAGACTGAGTGTGAATAGTCAGGTTGAATCCAAATAACAGATTAATGGACAGACTCCAGAAATGACCATATGGTAGCGTAATAAATGCGTAATTTCGAACAATTACTAAGTAAAACGCCTTTAATGAAAAAATGATGTCCAACTGTTTACATTTGTACACTTGAACATTTCACGATCAGTCAGCTAAATACTTATATTCTACCGTAAATGTAAAAAGTGTGGATAGAGTGTTAGAGTCGAATGACAAATTCAGGGTTGGGAGCCAGCACAGGTGCACCACCACCAGCACAGGTGCACACTTTAAGATGACGCTCGCTTTTCCTCCCTGCTGTAGGAACAGCTGTAGTATGTCCAACACAGTGAGAATATGTTATGCTATGCAAATATGTACCGTAAATATATCTATTTCTTTAAAAAAATGTGCAAAACGTTGGGGAACGTTAATTTGTTTCCCGAAAGGGGGGCCTGTTTTCAGTTCACACATGCAGCTGCTTATTAGAAGCGGATTAAATGTTAAAGCCATGTGACAGTAAAGCCCCGGCTGCTTAACTCACGTCTTTAGCCCCAGAAATAAAGCGAAATAGTCGGTGAGAGAACGGTTTGACTTACGGTTTGTTGGTCCGGTCGTTGGAGTGGAGCTGTCCGGGAAGCTAGCCTACGAGCTAATAGCAGGCTAACGCCAGTGCATCCCAGTTCTTGCGCGTCTTTAGATGAGACCGACGTGTCTTTTTGTCAGTCCAATGACAAGAAGAAAAGAAAATGACCGTGGAAAAACTGCGGCACTCGAAAATTAGGGATATTTCAATGACATAATGTTTGTTCTAATTCTCACTGCGTTCGTCTTGAAGCGCTCGTAAATTACCCTCTATCTTTTATTATTGAATCCAAGAGGAACGCTTGACGGAACTGACGACACCGTGGGGGGATTCATTTTGCAGACGCGCTCCCACACAAAGATCGTCTATGTAACGTTAGCTGGATCACTCCTTCAAAGAAACTAAAACTTGTTGCTTTGTTGTTGTTGTCCTTTACTTTTTAGAATTTCATGGGATTTGTATATATTGATTTTGTATATTGTAGTTTTTATGTATTGATAAATACCCACATTTTCATTTTCGACTCAAACAAAATATTAATCAATCTAGTTGTACATATTTATACATTTGCATATACGTGAAAAAGCTCTCACAGCCTTTTTATGAAGCTCCCTTTTTCTCCCATTTGTGTTTTTATGTATTGATGTAAAGGTAGCTCAATAAAAATCTCACTTAGCAAAAGTCATTTCAAACTACTCACCACGTTAAAGAATTGCATCTGGAAATGTGAGCGGAGTGGGATCTCTTGGTTTTTCCTTTATGCGTCGCTACAAACCAGCTTTGTGGGTTTGCATGTGCCGCCTGCAGGTTTGAATGAGGCACTGCAGGTTGTACATTAACCCAGGTTAGTGATGGGTGACTGACCTTGTTCTTAAAACTGTGCCCGGAGGATTAAATACCAGAGAGCCTTTTGAATCCAGACCAAGACATTAATATAAACTTTATTAGTCAAATAAATCCTGCTCCCTGTGAACGCATCAGTAACTTCACTTTAATCACATTTTGTAGGCTTTATCTTACAGCTTCTCTGAAAAAAAAGCCTTTTAGAACTGTTGCAAAACACTTTAGAATTTGACCTTTTTGAATTAGAACTTTTCCAGAAGATACTATGATATGTGTACATACACTACTTTGGTTTGCAAATGCACCATATTTATATGTAGCACACAGAATAAGCAGTATACAATCTTCTTATAAATAAGGATTTTAAAGATAACCTAAGGATTCAGTATCAAATAAAACAGAAGCTGTCTCTTCAGCCTTGATGACATGAGGTCACTGCTCCAGCCACGTCCTCCAGGCAAACCTCCCTTGACTTTATCCTCCTCCTCCTCCATCCACAGCCACTAGATGGGGATGACATGACTCCAAAAAACAAAATAGTATCTTAAAACAATAGTTTTGGCTCCTACATTACACATAACAAGTGTTTTTCAATACTAAAAACATACTTTTTAAAAAGTACAGGTACACATAATATACATAAACACAAAAATAAAAACTGTAGTTGTGTGCCCATGATTATTAGCCAGTGTGACACTTGGGCTGTATGTCAACAAAGCCTTGAATGTGTAAAGCATAACACACGCGGCACACTCGGCCTTCATGAATGAACCGCTGCTTTTAAAACTGGACAGAATCCACCGAACGCTGACACGCTGGAGGACTTTCAAACCATTACCGCAGGCAATCGGAGCCTGAAGGAGGAGGTAGGAAGTGAACATGAGGGAAAAAGTGAACATTTCATTAATGAATAGGTGGGAAGCTGTAAAATCTGTGCAGCCAAAAGAAACTCCCATGGTTCTTTTTTGGGGGGGAGGTGTGTGAAATTCCATATGGGAACATTTTAGTAATGAAGGTGTGCTTGTATAGCTTAAGAATGAGTTTCCCAGCTGTCACTAAGGTTTTTTTTTTTTTTTGGATGCCAGTTTAAGTCACTCATTGGCAAATCTCAGGGCGGGGCCAGGCACACAAAACCTCAACCTGTCCTCAGTTGCTAGCCTGCGGCTCAGTGCACGGCCCATACATGAGCTTCAGTGGTTTAAAGTCAGCACTACACACACACTCCTGTTACTACATTATGCACAGTAATTTAAATTTGCACGTAATTTAGCTGCTAATTTGCAGCCACTTAATATCGAGCATTTAAAACACATAAATCTTATATATCCCATGACCAATGTGCAGTACTCCACTTCCTTTAAAGCAGTGGTTCTCAAACTTTTTACACCAAGTACCACCTGAGAAAATATTATAACACCTTTATCACCGATGTTAAAGTCCAGTGGTGTAAATAGACCGAGAAAAATCAGCTCCGGATTATTCACAGGAGGCGGATTTATTCCAACATTGCTCTCTCGTCATCCTCCTCTTCCTCGCAGACACTTGTATAGTGAAATTAGATCAAGATGGCGCAAGAGATAAGGTGACTCTAATTATTTTATTTAAAGGTGCATTATGTAATACATCTGACCATAAAATCCTTCTAATATGTCACAGAGACTCAGGAATAATGTTCATATAACAAACTGAACTCACCAACAACAACAGTACAACCAAAATATTTGCATTAAAAATATATTTTGCAGACTGCAAATCACGTTTTGGCATGTGGCGCCACCTACCGCCATCTACCAATTATTGCAGTCAGTAGAGTCTCAGCTGCCGCGCAACCACGTGTTGCCAGTTACGTCAGAAAACGAAACCTAAAAGACCTTGGTATTTTGAATTTGAATGTAGTAACCACATTGGCCACATTCTTACATATGGCAACTTTAATTTATTAGTATTCATATCAGTCTTGGTGTATAATATAGAACAGTATTTGTGATTTTCCTCCAAGTACCACCAGAGAAAGCTGGTGTACCACTGGTGGTACACGTACCATAGTTTGAGAATCGTGGCTCTAAAGGAACAACACCTCAAAAAACCTTTAATAAGGAAAAAACTGAATAATGTATTACAGTTCACAAACAGAGAGAGTACATTTACAATAGTAATAGTGACACTAACTATGTAATTATGTCCATTTGTAATAATAAACTTTGTGCAAATGACCACTTGCGTGTGAAGAACAATCACTAACATTAGTTTATATGTCCGGAATCACACTCATGTATCAAGCTGTGTGTAATCCTTCATGGCTTTTCTGGAAAATGCAGCGTTTGCACAGTTGAGCACATGCAGTGGATTTAGGAAAAAAATACAGTGTCTTCTGTTTAATGTCACGATTGTCGAAAGTGGCGGGGGAAAGTGTTTTTGATCTCAGAGTTAGTCAGTGACCGCACGAGAGCGTGAGTGAGTTTGGCCCACTGAGCGAACAGTTACTGGAATCAGAGGATGTTATTCCTCACTCAGCCATTAATGTGCACACTCACCTGTTGACTCATTGAAAGACTGAACACAAATTAAGGACAAGTCTCATGCAGAGGCATTAATCACCCATGCAGACATTTTTTCTCTACTGACACAGAACATAATATACATATATTTAATTTCACATTTTAACATGAGAATTCACTCTATCCCTTCGTTTTGGTCACTTCTGTTCCCAACATCCCCTCATGATGGCACCAAATCCCACACTTAAAAAAATCCCGACTCCTCATCATCTCAGTCCAAAAGCTGATGAAGCTTTTCTTTTCAGATCAGCCTGATTATCATCCGTGTGAGGAAAAGAAACACAAAGATGTGGCTTCACCATGACGACAGCTGCCTGACAAAGGCTATGGTCAGATTACAACGCTCAAGTGACTCATGTCTGATTTTTTTTTTCCATTCATGTGACTCAGATGAAGGTTTTTTTTTTTCTTCAGAGCTGTGTGGAAAAAGAAATTTGATCATCTATTGTGATTTTTCAAATCAGATTTGTGTCACTTCAGTATGTGGCCTTAGATCAGATCTGTGTATGTGGCCAATGGTCGTTTAAGAATGTCCAAAATCAATCAACAGTGGAGAAGAGTGTCATCCACCAGAGCTAATGCTGCGTTCCAGAGCCCATCCAAACAAATGGGATGTGAGACATATCCTACCTGAATTGTACTAGCTCCTACTTCAAAGCGCTCCAGCAAATGAAGTCGAATGTTAGAAAACATGGACGATCGCGGCGCTTTAGATTTATGTTTGAAGAGGCATTTTGACTGTCAGCAATTAAGTCTACTTACATACACAAGCAAGCCGTATATGTAAAAGCCATACATATAACGTCATGAGTATACTTTTACCGTAGCCCTACATATCTTCATGCTGACGGATAACAACAACGACATAATTTCACGCCATAACATGGAAAACAATTTGTGATAAAATTGCTATGTCTAAAACAACTCTACACACAAAAAAGTAAAGTTTATAGCCTATTCATGTGACTCCATGGGCGCCGCCATTATTCTCCGACGTCATTTTGGTGAAGTCAGGGTAGGTCGATCAGCCCCGACTTTGCGAGTAGGAGGTCCCACTTCGACAGGTATTCCAGTGCACTTTTTCTAGTTGGAGGTAGGATAAGTCCCACGTCCAACTGGTTTGGATGGGCTCTGGAATGCAGCATTATTCCAGCTCCAATCCTCAGATGGGATTTCCAACTCTGATGCTGCGTTCCAGAGCCCATCCAAACAAATGGGATGTGGGACATATCCTACCTGAATTGTACTAGCTCCTACTTCAAAGCGTTCCAGCAAATGAAGTCGAATGTTAGAAAACATGGACGATCGCGGCGCTTATAGATTTATGTTTGAAGAGGCATTTTGACTGTCGGCAATTCAGTCTACTTACATACACAAGCAAGCCCTATATGTAAAAGCCATACATATAACGTCATGAGTATACTTTTACCGTAGCCCTACATATCTTCATGCTAACGGATAACAACAACGACATAATTTCACGCCATAACATGGAAAACAAGATGTGATAAAATTGCTATGTCTAAAACAACTCTACACGCAAAAAAGTAAAGTTTATAGCCTATTCATGTGACTCCATGGGAGCTGCCATTATTCTCCGAAGTCATTTTGGTGAAGGTATTCCAGTGCACTTTTTCTCGTTGGAGGTAGGATAAGTCCCACGTCCAACTGGTTTGGATGGGCTCTGGAATGCAGCATGAGAGTCGGAGCAACCGCTCAAACACCAGCATAGGATTCCAAAATGGCTGCCAGTTGCATTAATAGTAAGAAACCTCTTGCTTTTCTGTCTTATTTGTTTCACATGAAGTCACATGTTGCCTCAAAGCAAGAATATGTCCCTGGCTCGAATCCCAGTTCAACTGAGTTCCTGACTGTATGGAGTTTACATGTTCGACCCGTGTGCTCATGTGGCTTATCTCTGGTTTTTTTCCACAGTCCAAAAACATGCAGAGGATTATTGGACACTGTAAGTGTGAATGTGAGAGTGAATGGTTGTTAGGCTCCGTGTGTGTTTACTCTGCGATGGACTGACCCCGTCACCTACGCCAGCTGGGATTGGCTCCAGGCCCTCATTTGAAGATAAAGCAGTAGACAATGAGTGATTGAGGGATCATTGTTATCGACTGGTAAAGCCAGCCTGAGATATGTTTGTAGGCTCGTCATCTCAGCAACTCCCAGATTTTGGTTTCTTAAAAACGGCGTATGCAACTGAATCACAACCCTCTTGTTCTTTGTGTTGATCATGCATTTTTGGTGTTGAGGCCTTGGAGGAAGTTACAACCAGAGGAAGACAGGGATCGATACTAGGGTGGGAATCACAGGGTAACTCACGATATGATACGAGATACATGGTCCACGATACCAATGATATCACGATACAATGATTCTGTGATCATCATTATCATCATAATAATGATTATCATAATCATATATTGCAAGACAATCATATACGAAGATACATTGCGATATCTGTGTTAAAAGTGCAGGCTTTCTCCATTTATTCACAACATAGAGAACTTCATGGGATGGGATCGGCAGTTTATTTGAGTGTACTGAATCACTAGAATCCGTTCATTAAAATGATTCGTTCACCTAATCGTTCAGTGCTTAGCAGGAGCCCAGTGCCCTGCTACGTGACTCACATCCTCCCTGAGTGCAGTACGTTCGCGCCGCGGGTCATTGAGTGAGTGACAGCGCGAACGAGATTCATGTCCACAGCCACAGTTCACCAGTTCTCTGTGTGTCAGTTCGTTCGTGACTCGAACGAGATTCATGTCCACAGCCACAGTTCACCAGTTCTCTGTGTGTCAGTTCGTTCGTGACTCGAACAAGATTCACGTCCACAGCCACAGTTCACCAGTTCTTTTGTGTGTCAGTTCGTTCGCAAAGCAAACGAGATTCACGTCCAGAGCCACAGTACAGTGTGTGTCACAGCAGACACAGTTCTCTCTTACTAGTCACTCCCTCCCCGCTCGGCGCACGTTGGCCGGTGTCGTTCATTTTTGCCGAAGATTCACGAGTGAGTGACGCCGTTGGCGAACGACTTCACTAGTGATTCACCGAACGTGGCAGTTCCACTCCCGGCCTCCACGATCGCTGCCGAGCTCAACTGAACTAAGAAAGGAACGAATCAGTTCATGAAGTGATCCCAGTCAATTCGTTCACTCAAATGATTCGTTCTTTCGTTCATTCATGACCGACACAACACTATAGAGAACAAAGTACATAAGTCTATTTATTGAATTACTGTAGCTTTCTCCATTATACTGCTGTAAACTCCTTCTTCTGAAGCCAGGTATCTTCCGACCCAAGTTCCCCCGGCGAGTGAAACTGGCAGGGACTGTCAATTTGTTAATTTAATTATCGACATTTGCCCCGATGTATCGATTATCGCACTGACCAAGGAAGGACAACGATATATCACCAAATCCATATTATGTCGTCTCTTGTCGTGTTTTGAGAGTCTGGTCCTTGTTTAATGAATAAAGGGATGTTGAGAAGATCGAAAGTGACTAATATATGAGCAGAAATTGGCATTGAAAAATGTGACATTCGCAAATCCAAGTCCAGATCTGATTATTGCTACTGTATTACTGGTTTAATCAATCAGCTGTAGAGCTGTTTGAGTGTTCAGATGCAACACACTTGTAGTTATGAATGTGAGCTGTCTATAAGCCCGTCCAGAGCCACTTGATATGCTGACTTCACATGTGGTCCTCTCGTCTTATTCTAAACACGACACTTAATGAACACGCCAGTGACCACCGGGCTCCGAGCCACTGACACTGATGTATACTCTCGACGAGACCCTACCACCTTTGATTGCTTATGTTCATCAGCTAATCAGAAATGGTGCAAATAGACCAATGTTCTGTTGGAAGTGTTTATGCTGCAGGGAGACACCCCACCCTCTTTTCAAACAAAGAGCGTCTGACCTCCCAGGGGTTGTTTAACACCAGGGCTGTGTGTACCTGATTAATGTAGACAAATTCCTGTTACGGCAGCCTCACACACACACACACCAACACACTTCCCTCATCTGTTTTTGAGAGTCATATCGGTGTTTGAATATTTCTGACTGACCGTGAAGCTACTGACTGCAGGTTGTTCCAATACTCAACAGCAAACAGACATTTCGACCGAAAATAAAGTCTAATTCTCATCTGTTCTGCATCAAGAGCAAGAAAAACATCAGCCTCTGCCCCGAGGTGCACGAGGCCCTCTGTAGCTGTGAGCGCGCCATTCAGGAGTCGCCATAGGTAAATACTACAGGTCATTGCAATTCAGGGTTTTTCTTTTTCCTCGCAGGGTGTCGTGCTGCTGTTTTTGCAAAGCGTGTGTTTCGCCGAGCTAAAATATTAGCACAGGAGCTTTCAGAGTCATGCGGCGTAAATCTTTTCCCTCCATTTCCCTCCAACAAGATACAGTGATTCCGTTCCAACACTAACAGTATAAAAGTCAATAATACCGCTGGCACTGCCTTCCACATTTTCTTCATTTTCATATTCTCTCTCGCATACATGCGGCTTGATTGCAGTCGACAAATATTTGGCAGGACGGACCTAAACTGGAGGTCCACGTTCCAGCTTTGTCAAGAGCGTTCACCCACATCGACATGCTCTTCCTCAGCAGATGGAGTTTCCTCAGTTGCCATGGCGATACAGTAGCTCATCCGTCAACACAGGATCTACGAATGATGAATGAGTTATCTGTATGACCACCAGCAACATTTGCTTCCATCGATGAAGGCCAAGATGTGGTTTTCTAAATTCTGGCAACGTTTGCAAGTAGACCTTGAGTTTATCTTTTATTTTTTGGTTCAACCACAGTTTCCAGGATTAAGAATGGACTCTCACTGTGTAAAGTTTGAATTAATGTTCATAAGATTCTTTATTGACTGATAACAGTAGCAGCCATTACCACAGCAACATTAGCCTGAACCCTGACACCACTAAATCCAATTTTTCTTTTCTTGAATGGTCCACTGTGTGAGAAATAGTGACATCTAATGGTGAGACTGTGTAACAGAACAATAGTGGATCAGGTTTTCTTTGTTTGTATATTAATCACCGATACGCAGATGACATATCATGATTACGCGATGGTTTGGGCTAAAAATTCAAGGGTTTCTGAAAGCCTATATGTGATTATTATTTATGGTAATTTCACACGTGCTATTCTAATCTGCATCTTTGTCGCCAGAGAGAAGAGCGTTGGGAAAAATGTATGTACATAGTTTTTGGACATTGAGACACAAACTTAAACAAATGTATTACTTTAAATATGTTTTATACTGCTCCAATTTCAAATTTAACACACACAATCTGGTGTTCATGTACAACTACAGTTTTTACAGTTGTTTTTTTTAAAGGTGCATTATGTAATAATTCTAAAGCAACTGGCCATAAAATCCTCCTAATATGTCACAGAGACTCAGGAATAATGTTCATATAACAAACTGAACTCACCAACAACAACAGTACAGACAAAATATTTGCATTAAAACAAATATTTTGCAGACTGCAAATCATGTTTATGTTTAGAAATCATGTTTTGGCATGTGGCGCCACCTACCGCCTTTTACCAATCATTGCAGTCAGTAGAGTCTCAGCTGCCGAGTAACCACGGGTTGCCAGTTATGTCAGAAAACGAAACCTGAAAGACCTCTGTATTTTTAATTTGAATGTAGTAACTGTTTTTTGGCCACATTCTTACATATGGCACCTTTAAATAAAACTTTAAATTTTTCTTCATTTTAAATTGTTAATACATTACTTTAACATGCAGTAAATTGTAATTTACATTTTGAGGCTTAGGTGTTAAAGGGTTAAGCTTCCACTTCAAAAATGCTAATTGGGCTGCAGTGGAAATATGGTGGCACACAAGTACTCAAAGTACATATAAAAGCCTTTGTTAACTGTTACTTATTGTCACATCCTTTAAAAACTTTGGTTAAAACAATGATTTTACCATGTGTGCTGTGACATTATTAGAAAAATAAAACAATGCAAGAAAATGCCACATTTGCATATAGGCACGGTGATACGGTGAAATATCAGGATTTTTTGCATGCCGATATTAATTATATCACTTTTTGATATAATTCTAACTAATATTACAAATAAACATTAAATCTTCTGTGGGGTTAGCATTAAAAACATTTTTTCACAAATACTCTATTGTGATAATATGGTATCACGACTTAAATATCGCGATAATATCGTATCATGGTGTCTCTGGTGATCTGATACAAGATTGTTTTGGCGATAATATTTGGCCTATTTTTTCCCCTCCAAGCTGATAAGATAAACTGTTCAAAAGTTGTATAAATAACAAGTGAAACACAGCACGACACAACACTTATGGTCTGTCTCTGTGTAATTTGTGTTATTTGCAGTGGCCTTAAGAATTTAAACATGAAAAAAATAAATGATAAACTAAATGTTTAATACATAAAACAAGTTTTGAAAAATAACTTAGTCAACTAAACAGTTTGAATACAAAAAATGAAGTTTTAATGACTTTTGCTGAGAAAAAATGAATACATTTACTCAACCGATTAAATAATAATCAGATAATTATAATAAAAATGGGGGAAATGAAGTGTGCCTGAACACCAGCCACATCTCTGTGTGTGTGAGGAGCAGGCAGTGATCAGACATGTTTTTTCTGAGTTGTCATGATTGGTATTTTACAGCTGTATTTGTTCCTGAATCTGCGGCTTTAAGCTTCAAGCTCGACATCTAAACACTGCCAGATTAAAAAAAAAAAAGGGGGGGGGGCCTTACATATATAGCCCATTCACCTCCACCCTCCACCACACACATGCACGCAGGTGTGAGAGGCCTGCCCACACACACACACACACACGACGCTGGGTACTCACCACATCAAAGCAAACACACTAATCCCACCAGGAAGCTGAGGATCTGCAGGTCTGATCATAAAAGGAGAGAAGAAAATAATGCATATTAAATAAAATAAACATTTGCACCAGCTGCAGTGAATCAGTAGTTAATGAGAGCAGAGATTGTCGTCCTGAACTTTATTTTTTCCTGAAGTGACATCTTAAGAGGCTGCTCATGGGATTCGTCATACCTGAGGGATTAGGGTGAGCTCAGGCTGGAATCTTTTGCACAGGATATTTTCATAGACATGAATAAATAATGCATTCATGTAAAAAAATCATGAATGGCTGCAGTCATGACTAAATGAGTGATCTTCCATATGGATGGGGCGGGAAAAATAGTTACTTTTTGAATTAGCTACACTGTTAAACTTTTCACTGTTAATTTACAGCAACAATTTGATGTGCAACATATCAAATAAGGGCATGTTCAGTACAATGTAGTGATGCATAATGTTGAAAAAGAAGTCTATAACAATTTTAAAATGAAATGAAAACCACGGTTTAAAGGTGCCATATGTAAGAATGTGGCCAAAAACAGTTGCTACATTCAAATTCAAAATACCGAGGTCTTTTAGGTTTCGTTTTCTGACGTAACTGTAAACCCGTGGTTGCTCGGCAGCTGAGACTCTACTGACTGTAATGATTGGTATATGGCGGTAGGTGGCGCCACATGCCAAAGCATGATTTGGAGTCTGCAAAATATATGTTTTAATACAAATATTTTGTCTGTACTGTTGTTGTTGGTGAGTTCAGTTTGTTATATGAACATTATTCCTGAGTCTCTGTGACATATTAGGAGGATTTTATGGCCAGTTGCTTTAGATTTATTACATAATGCACCTTTAAGTGACTTTGGACAAAAAAATATATATTGTAATTTATTTTCTGTTTTTATTTAATAACGAGGCTAATAAAACTGACAATGAAAACTCATAAATCTTAATACTCATTTTGCACGAGCTGAAAACACAAAGGACGAAGTTCGACTTACTACCTTGCTAAATTACTAGTTAAAATATCTACTCGCAAAAGCAACAGTGTTATTATATTGTTAATGCAAACCAATGCTGAGAATGCTAGCTAGCGTTTAGCTCGCTTGCAAAAACGAAACTTTTCTACAGCTTCACTTTCCCATGATGCTTAGCTGTTTACAGTAAAATTTACAGTTAAATCCTGAAGGAAATGGCATTCTCTTAAAGTGCTGTCATTTGCTGTAATCACATTGTTTACAGTATGATACTGTAAACAATAATACAGTAAAATACTGTTCAGATTTAACTGTAAATTTACATCAATGTTGAATTCAAAAGGTGGCTCCTGAAAGAAAAGTTGTGCACCCAACAAAGGGGAACATATTATTCAAAAAACGTGGATCTGGGAGCGTGATTTAAAGCAGTAGATCAGTGCAATGTTTAGGACCTCCGACGTACTGTGTATTCTGAGGCATCCTGTTCCCAAAATGAAGAGCTTTAAGATAACTCTTTGATCTTTTTTCAGTTCCGGCAGTGAGCCCATAAGAAATGACTCTTTTCCAATGTCAGGGTCTTCCACAGATTTCAGCAACAGGACCACAGAGGAGAGACGGGTGCAGCCACCTGCATGGGGCTGCGGGAGAAGGGAAATGGACTGTAATCAAACAAGCCACCACATAAAAACAGAACACCAAGCATCCACTGGTTTTTACGAGGCAGTAACATGCAGCCGCCTGCGAACAATGACAGAGGAAACACCTTTTTTCTCAGACATTCCTTGTGATGCTTTGTCTTAAAGCCGTGGCAGCGAAATCCTGTTGGGATCTAGCATCGCACGTGCTTCTCTCATCACTGCCGTCGCATTAAGAACTTCAAATATAAATGTGTAAATGTAGTGTATAATGAATAATATACTTAAGAGGGCTTGTACCGCAACCAGCATGCACTCAGACAGCGTCCCTCATGGATTTGTCTGTGGCCTCAGTCTGAGCTCCTTGGTGACATTTATATTATTCAGCCTTATGAGACCCATTAAGTCTGACTGCTGCCGCTGCACTGAGCCCAGTCTGGTTTGGCGTGGAGCTTTCCATTACGCTGGTCAGCTGGAACTGCTGGGAGCTGATAATGGGAGGGGTGGGGGGAGAAAAAGACAGAAGTAGGACAGATGAATAATGGTGAAGATGCAGGTTTTGAGGTCTTGGGGTGCTTTTCCAGCCGTACCAGCAGGTACAACTTGTGGATGCAGCAGTTCCATATTCCATCAACCTGTTTTAAGTGCATGCATTTTCTTTTTGTGCATAAAACACAATATATATATATAATAATAATATAGCTTTTATACTTGAGGGAGGTGGGAAAGTTGGAGAATTGATAAAACCTGGACTTCAATGAATACAAAGGAAACGATTTAAAACGAATAAATGAGGATATTTACAATTCACATGACTCGCTTCTACATTTTAGTTTACTGGAAAAACTGCAGAAACAACAGATATTTGAGAGGAGAGACGTGTGTGGACTGATGAAGTGAAGCAGCGACAAAATAATCAAATATCAACATATATAGAGCTGCCACTTATTCAATTTCTGCGCCACCTACTGTTTATCTCAATGAATGAACTCCCAAAACACAGTTAAATTAGTATTTTGTGTCACCAAATCACCAAAATGTGTGACAGTTTCAGCACTAGAACCTAACAGCTGCACTATTAAAAGGTTTTATTTGCAGAAATTAAGTACACTACACATAAGGATGTTTGCATCAGGTATAATAAATGTTAATTTTGTTTCCATAACCTCAGAATAAGCCTTGTATACGTACTTTATGCAAGGGCCTTGCTATACAGGGGCTGCCAGTTTACACTACTATGTTTCGACAGCAGTCTGACATATTTTGAAGCTTACTATGCATCGAAGACATAAAGCTTAATGCATAAACCAGTGAAGGAGAAGGAGGCAATGGCACAGAGAGCGGAAAGAGGAGTCCTCTGTTCGTTGTTATCTGCACTCTCACCATTAGACGTCACTAATTCCTACACAAAGGACCTTTAAGTAATGTTTCCAACCCAACACGCCAAGAATGTGTCTGTTTATCAGGCAACAGAGAAACACGATGCTCGATGGATTATTTGTCTTTGGGAATAATATCCAAATGTATGTCAAACACACTCGTGACAGGACTAATGTTATTATGGGCACCCAAGCCATTAATAACCCTAGATACAAAGTGCATATAGACATATGTATACATGTAAGGAATGTGAGTTTTCCTCAGACTGTGCCACTAAATCTTCAAATTCATTAAGTTTGTAGAAAAAGCTGCACATAAAAAAAAAAAAAAAAAACACAAAACAGCTGCCTGGCTCTGTATTGTGTCATCTCATGCCCCAGGAATACACTTTCTTTTTTTTTTGCCCTCCCCTCACCTCTCTCACCTCCCTTCAGCCATAACAGCAGTGCAGAAGGCCAGATGTGCGGGACATGGAGGTGCAGAAAGATCCTCTCCAGCCTCCAGAGATTCCCAGGTCCATTTGGTCGTCATGTTTCAGGCCCGGGGCTGTCAGCCCCAGTGCCACGCTCCACATGACGTCGGCCTGGCAGACGCGCTGCTGTCACGAGTCAAGCTCAGCGGTGGCTAACGTGAATGATTTAGTTATTGATTTATGTATGCATAACTTCTAGTATTGTGTCTATACTTCTATTGCACGCTGACATATCTTTGGAGTACACGACGCTCTGGAGACGTGTTGTTCTCCGCAGCAGCAGTGGAGTTATACAGCATGTGTGCTGTTTATATCCGCATGTACACACAATCAAAGGAGATGAGTGTGATAGAGCAGATTCACTCTGCTGCGTACTGACAAGAATTTACGGTTTATCTACACACTTTTACTAACACAATCTCACACCGCTCCCGATGAGTGCACGAAAATGTAAACTGGTTTCAGGGGATTTTTTATTAATATGGAGTTCATCCCCGCTTGATGTCAGAGTAATGGGAATTCCATAGTGATATTTACTTAAGTAATGGTATTTTTCCACTGTGTACTGGGGCATATCTGCTGAAGCTTGTGTAATCAGTCAAAGGCCCGAATACGTCCAATCCCTCTTGGGCTTTCTTCCCCTGAAATGCGTGGAGAGAAAGATAGATGCCTTCAGTCCTTTTAAGCCATTAAGAGGGTGAGCAAACATCCCGTAGAAAGCCTTTAAAAACGACAAGACCATCTCCTCTCATGCAAAAAAAAAAGCTTTCCCCATCTTTTGTCCTCCGCTCTTCCTCCTCCAAAATTCATCTTTGGCATTTCTCGGGCATGATAATATATAAAGTACAAGCCAGTTGCTGACCCTTTGCCTTTCAGCTGCTGCTGAAGTGATTGCAAAGAAAGAACCTGGCTGCGCTGACATTAATCTCCAGACACAGGATGCTGTGTGTTTTGAAATCATCCTGTCCAGAGAATCGTTAATGAACTTAAAAGAAGGGACCACTTTTGCGGGCCAAAAAGTACAAATATACAAGGTTTTGGAGTTCATTAAGATCCCCGTAATGGGTCCTGAAGACGCACATGAGCCTTGGAGGTGAATTCCTTCACAGGAGCTCACAGGATTTCTGCATGCAGGGGGGCCACCGCCACCCAAACAGCCACTTCCTGAGCTTCTCTCCTCTCTGTAAGGCTACTCATCAAAATGAACTTACATGTCAACTGTAATAAAATATGAGTTCAACAAAGGACAAAGGAAATATGCCAGAAAAGGTGACCCCACATTCAACAAAAATCCTCCTCCTCCTCCTCCTCCACTCAAACATTGTCCTCTGAATCTATTGCATCTCGACATGATGAATTTCAGGGTGAGCTCATTTTTTCAACCCTTTGTTTCCCTCGGCATTAAAGTCGACGTGACTCAGATTTGGCACAGGAGGCCACCGTCATCCTTGAAGCAGCTCAGACGTGAGCGCTGAGCTCCACCTGCTTTCTCTCCTCCACGTTCAAAACTTTCTCCACTTTCCTCACGTCTTGCATTCCCTCCAAACTCATTCCATGTTTTATCTCCGGCCTCCATCATGAAGCAGCGCCCAGAGAGAGAGAGAGAGAGAGAGAGAGAGAATCCAGAAAAGCTTCTGGTGGATGAGGAATGGCTGCATTTTTGGACCATTACGGCACAAAGGCCGACATGATGTTTGGATTGAGAGCACCACATGTGACGTTGTAAAATGGAGAAGTTATAGCGCACTGTCAGTTCTTGTTGATTTTCTTTTTGGGCAACAACACAGGCGTCGTATGAGAATACAGCCCAATATTTTATATGGGTAAGGAATATGATATTGCTAATAATGAAGGAAGTCGGGGAGATTAACTTTGATATTAAACATGTTGACATATATTGCTTAGATAAAGCAGATTTGAGAAAACTATGCCATATATTATATACTATGTTATACACATGCAGAGTGTATTTATACGTGCACACACTTTATGGTCTCTCTGTCTCTTGATTTCCTCCCTCTCCTTCTCCTGGAATATACACAATAGATACATCATAAAACACCCTGTACTATTACACTCTCTGATATTTTGCATTCCAGAAGGCCCGGATAATCTCATCAACAAATGCGAAGCCCTCACAACGACCTGAACACAAACATGAATTTATTCCCCCCAACTTTGATCTTGGTCTGAAACTCCGACACTGTCTTATGAAGAAATAAAAATGTCAAGACAAAAAATAAACCTCAACTCTCAAGGTCGAAAAACGCAAACTGGAGCAAAACACACACACAAACACACACAAAGGCTGCATTTGAGATGATGTCCATATATGGTCATCGATGCTGCTTGCTGGACCAAACCTGTGTATGATGACTAGTTTCATACTGTTTTTGAAAACTTTTTTATTGCTCTCATGGTGAGTCTTTCTAAGTCAATTAAATATAATTAGCAAAGCTCACATGTGATTTCGTGACTCCGATGCAGTTTCTGAAACCCTCACAGAAATGGGATGTTCACCGGATCAACTCAAGAACATTAAAAACAATCAAAACTAAGAGAAAAAAAAAAAGTCGAGCTGACCCCCACATTCTCCTTCAAATCCCGATCCCACTGAAGAGAAAGCGCAAGAAAACAGCTGCGACTTTATTCTGGACGAGTGCAGCTTATGATGTGGCGTCTCAGAGACTTTACTCTGAAAGCTGCTCATCTGAGCCCCCACAGTTGCTGCTGAGACATCTGTACTTCACAGTTAAGAAATACTTGCAGCTCAGTCACACACATCCACTCTAAGAGCATATAGGCTAAACCAGAAACACGTCTTACTATTGTATATCCATCTGTGGTGGATTAAGAATCACTTTAATACCATGGAAGCTCAAGTAGGTTTAAACCAGCGTGTACAACAACTCCCTGAACTCTCAATCTGCTGTGGAGTTTGACAAAATGCTTTGTGAGGGACACCAGCGCAGGCATGAAGGGACGTACACTTTAATAGGTACACCCGTTCAACTGTTTGTTCCCATATTTATGCATGGCCAAGACGAACTGCTGAAGAATGGGTGATTTAAAGGTGCCATATGTAAGAATGTGGCCAAAAACGGTTACTACATTCAAATTCAAAATACCGAGGTCTTTTAGGTTCGATTTTCTGACGTAACTGGCAAGCCGTGGTTGCTCGGCAGCTGAGACCCTACTGACTTCAATGATTGGTAGACAGCGGTAGGTGGCGCCACATGCCAAAACATGATTTCAAAACATAAACATGATTTGCAGTCTGCAAAATATTTTTTTTAATGCAAATATTTTTTCTGTACTGTTGTTGTTGGTGAGTTCAGGTAGTTATATGAACATTATTCCTGAGTCTCTGTGACATATTAGGAGGATTTTATGGCCAGTTGCTTTAGATTTATTACATAATGCACCTTTAAGTGACTGTGACCGTGGCATTGTCTTTAGTGCCAGACGGGCTGCTCTGAGTTTCTCACTTAATTGCTGACTCTGACACAGAGAATGGCCAGAAAGAGAGAAGCATAGACACCATGGTGCAAGAGATCAGAGGAGAATGATCAAACTGGATCCAAATGATTGAAAGGCAACAGTTATTCCCAACATAACCACTTTTGCAGAAGACCATCTCTGACCACATGACAACACATTTACACTTGAAGCAGATGAGTGTCACCCGTGCCACTTAATTAGATGTGGTCTGTACCTAATAAAGTGACTGGTGAGTGTATTTTTCTCAGCTCCAGACACGATATCTGCGTTGCACAAACAACAGCCGACGCGAGTTCTCTTCCCAGCTGACTCGGTGTCATAAATCTGGAAAAATAGGTCGTGTTTTTTTGAGTCCGGTGAGTCACAACTTGGCAAATGGTGTGAAACCCAAAATAGATGCACATGTTTCCTCCGAGGTTTCCTCTTCACATGTACGCATGTCTTGAAGGATGGGCCCATTTGTGACCATCTTATATTTGCACACACACACACACACATGTGCATAAACACACCCATAACGCACACCAGAGGAATTCACCACATGTTTCACGACAACCCTGATTTACGGCCTCCTGTCTACATGATTGCGTATTCCATTTTCAGCTCTTCCTCCCAAGCTCATTCACATTGTCTTTGCTTTAAAAAAAAAATCAACTGAATTTAACTGAAACACGATGATGCATTTTGAATATCACACTCATTACCTTGCGTTCCTGCTGTTTTATGGACTTCTCTGTTGGGTGTGGCTTTCATCAAAGCACCTGCACACAGGCTCCTGATTAGCTCAGCAAGCACCTGAAGAAAAAACACATGATTCAGGATTAATTTAAAGGTTTTATTGCTTCTTTTGAAGATCGATAAATACTTTCTAATTTTATAGTTTTTCCCCAGTTATCTATATTTTTCTTTCTTTAATAATTGAGCCTGTTCTGCACTTTTAAATGAAATGTGCAATATTTAATTTCCTTCTGGTGTTATTGTTTATTCCCTACTTTTATATATTCTTTGATTTTATGGGGTATTGAAGTCTGCTGTAAGGCATGAAGACATTTTATTTACTTATTTGTTTATATACCAATAACTTGTATTAAGTTGGTTTATTTTCCTTTTTATTTAACTAATTTATTTTACTTTCAAATGACCTTACACTCTTTTTTGTGTAAACAATTTGTGATATAGTTATTTACCTTTGTATTGGTTTAGGATTTTGATTTACTGTCTTCATGATATTGATTTACTTACTCATAGGATGCCACGCTCATGTTAAATCATAAGTCTAACAAACCTTCCATCGTAAATCATTATGTTCTAATTGTTTTTCTTAAATAAAAAAAAAAAATAGGCAAAATCACACCTGGTAAGAAAAGTCAGGTGTGCGAGTCCTTTCCTGACATGTGATTTTAAAAACAGGAAGACTTTGTGGCCGTATTTCTTCTTGTCAGTCATGCTGCATTCTGAACTTTAAGGTTGTCCATGCTTCATTTTGACTCCCTGCACATTTTTACATAAATTAGTTCCAAAGGGCATCGAGTTACCTTACGAGTTTGTTTTCTTTTCTCTCGTGGTCAATCATTCTTGAAACCCTTCTCACTCCTGTTAAGCACTTCAGATCTTGACCTTTGACTTTTCTATCCACATCATGCAGATCCTCTTCCCTTGGGGTTTTGGCCAAAGGCCCAGACTAAAATGCATTACACAGAAAAACAAACTATACAAATAGCACCTTATTAAAGGGGAAGTATTCCAAAAATGTATTAGATTAAGTCATAAAACCATGATATATCAATAACAATCATGCATTATTTGTGGGCTGCAAACTCTGTTTACTGTGGTTAGTCTGTTGCATAACCATACAAACTAAGCTATGGGTTGGGGGGGGGGGAAAGCCTCACTACCCCTCTCAAAAACGTCTCAACCAGAGGAGAAACAAAACAACTAGGCATTAATGCTTTAAAATTTAAATGCCTGAAAATAGAGAGGATGTCTCTTCATGTACATTGTTGGTGGATATTTAGCATAATGTTTTCACAGTTGTTGCCCCTTTGTCTCCTCTCATGATTTGATCATTTTACACTGCAACTGCATATTTGCACTGTATATTTGTTTGTGCATAAAAAGCAGAAACGCCCAACAAATAATGCACGCTCCTCTACGATTGCATATATTGATTTATATGCTAATCATTTGTCACGACTTCGATCTACTTCTTCTATGAATTTCAGCACGTCACACTCGGTTAGGCAAACCCCGTCGCTGTGTAACCAACCGAGAAGCCCGCAGAGAAATCCCCCTCCCTCACACGGGGATAACGTACAAACAGGAGAATCAATAGAGGAATAAATTGCCCTCTTCACCACAAGAGGACCCAAAGGAGGAATAGAGGAGAGGGAAGAAGAAGAGCAAGTGTGCATCTCGTACAATAAAAGCTTGTCGTGAAGCAAATAACCAATTTTTTCTGGGTTAACGAGGAGAGAGTCCCTCAGCGAATTTAAATAAGCAAGATGTAAAAGACATGGATGGAAAGGATGGGGGGTGATGAAGAAAAAGCTAACACCTCAGACAAAAACATGTCTGTACCTCATGACTTATTCATACACCCTGTGTGGCTGCTGGTTAGAGTCCCATGGGAACATTTAGATCGATGGGAAGCAGCGTATTCAGTCTGCCTGTGTCTATGAGGTCACATGTGACCCAGCTGAGTAGGTAGAAGCTCTCCGAATGAAGTCCGCCCTCCAGTGACCTGTGATACCAAAAGCCTGAGCGAGACTGCCAGACTGCACATCAGTAAACAGAATTACATCCCCATAAATATACAGTTAATGTCTCATTGGGAAATGTGGTGGGCCCACAAATACATCATCTTCTCTTTGTTCAGCAGATGCCTCTCTAGATCTGAGTGGACTTAAAGAGCGCTCTGTTCGTTTTATGGATTATTTGTGCGGATGGAGGAGTCTTTGTTTTTTCGGTGTCCAACGACTCCAGTCCGTCCCTGTGATCTGTGTTATTTGAAACTTGAGCAAACTTCACATCAGAAATGGAAAGGGTTTGTTCAGACAAACACAAACATGGCCTCTGATGGCTGATGGGAGTGAGTCCAGTGATTGCGTTTGCTGCCGAGTGTGACAATCCAAACCGTATCATGCCGGGTAGAGGCAGCGGAAGGCAGCGTGCTGGAATGACATTAGCAGATGGATAGAATTCTCAGTGCAGGAGCTCCCTTGGTCAATGTTGAACACACAGACACTTAAGCGTGGATTTCTGGTCTACCTCCAGCAGCACTGGAGCTTCAGTGCCTTTTATCCCAGTGAGAATTTAATGGCACTCACAGTTGTGGTGTTGACTCAGTGCGATTGCCTCGGTTTTTTCGCGCACTAACCATTCATTATGGCGAGAGACGGCGAGCACAGATTGTACTCAACAATTCTGTTTGTCAAACTGATGTTTAATGGCACTGTGCTTTACTCTGTGGTTGTTTTTTAGCTGCTGGGAAGAGTGCAAAGCTAAAAACAAAGATGTCTTATAGTAATAAATATCATCTGGGACTCAGAAGACAAAACTTAAAGCGACACAATGCAGGATTTCAAGCTTCAAATAATCCTGTTGGTCTCAGTGTCATCTATGTCTAGTGTATTTACTGTAAGCTTGCTGTGAGTCAGGCCGTGTTGTTAAATCATCTCATCCTCCGTTTATGTTCATAAATCATGTGATTCAAACAATGTGCATACAATGAGCAATAGGTTATATAAGACTGGTTTGGAAGCACAAGCTAAGCAAACTAAAGCACTATTGTTCTTTTGGTTTATTCGGCGACATATTTTATGACAGTTGGAACAAACAATTCCTTTTACCAACTGTAGGGGGAACCCCAAGAGCAAATCCTAATCATCACGTCTGAAGAATCACATGTAATGTCTCGAGGCGACACAAGATCTAAACACCACTAGAAACGCAGAGAGCGTCATGTGGAGCTGAGAGGGTTTGCGAGCGCTGTGTGAAGTCGCTTCACACAGTGATTTTGATATAAAGGACATTTGTTTATAGTTGAAAGTTACACATTACATAGTGACGCCATCTTTTGTCCAAGTTCCTGTCTGATGCTGCTGATTGCATTCCCCTCCCGGCTCCCGACCAGCCCCTGAACACATTCGGTGATGTGTGGCACTTCATATATCATCATTAAACAGCCAAACAAAAGTCTTCTTTGTGGAGTTCTAACTCTTGATTGGATAAAATGTTTGGGTGTGGGACGCACACAAAGTTTCTCCTGGCTTTACTTGCAAACCTCTGAGACTGAGAGACCCGTAGCACTGAGCAAACACTCAGTGATCGCTGTTGGAGCGATTGAACATATTCTGTATTCTAACTGGAGTATGGAACTGACAGCATCTTAAACAAGTAGTCCTTTCCAGGGAACATTTCTGGAGACTTTAGGGGCCCCAGGCAAAAGGGAGGCAAAGGACCTGATGCTGAACCAAAACGAAGCGAGCTATGGGCACCAGGCCCAGTTAGGTAGTTTCCAACCATGGTGTCATTGCAATCTCCTGTGCATAAACCTATCATAAAATTTAAGGGCCTTTTTTTTTTTTTTTAAACAAAAAAGTAATTCCACTACACTAATGTAATCAGTTGTTCTCAGGGGACCTCCCTCTCACTCAATGCCCCAGCCCATTGTCTTCTTTTCTTACCCTGATCGGTCATTCCTTATTTACAAAATAAGAGGAACAAATATCATGTTTAAATCCATAAAGGGGAGGGAAAAAAAGAACAAGAAACATTTGAGATGAGAATCAAAAATTTGAAGCAGCACTCACAATAAAAAACAAACCCAAGAGTTGCATATGAGTAGAAATGGATCCTTTACTGGGGGAAGTTTCAACAGCACAGAGCAGTTTAATTCACAACCACAGGGAAAGAGGGGAGTAAATGTACACGAGTCATATTCAAGTCTTTTCTCTCACGCTGAAACAAAGTAACTGCAGAGAAAAGCCATGGCGGTACACAGAGAAAGGTAGGATGAGAATGAAGAATGAATAGAAAGCGAAGCGTAATAAAAGTGTTCAGGAGGGATCTTTATTTAGTTTAGGACTCAGACTCTAAAGTGAAAGCAGATGGGACTTCAGCCCGGAATAGTTTCCACTTGAAGTCTTGGACTCGAGTTCACTTTGCTCGCTGTTTCTGAGCCCGGTCCAGGTTTCTTCAACCTGTGTTCTGGGCCTTCAACAAGAGGTTTTTTAACCACAATTACACACAAATCCTGCCTGTGCTTACAAATGTAGATACGCACACTTGAACACAGACATTTGAGCATCGCCTGCTCTGTGTACAAAGACGTGCAGCGAGTGTAATGCCTCATAAGCAAAGCCTGAGCTGGTTGTGTGAGGTCAGCTGAGTGGTATTAGAAAGGCTGAGCGCTATGTCGGGGTGAGCGTGAGAGAAACTCCAACAGCAAAAACAATACGATATCTGGCTGAGCACTGCAGCTAAACAATGCTGTGTGAGGTTCATTAGAGGTCAGTTGACAGTTGCTGAGCTAGCACACAATAACATACAGTAACAGCTCACAATAGTGAGGCAGTTTATCTTGTTCCCCTCCTTTAGATGACAAGAATGATGTTTGCAGCGTATACATGTGTAATGTGACCCTGAGAAGAAAAGTCAGGCAAATAACCAAGCATAGTATTGATGTCCATGTTCATTTAAATTGTGCTTTTGCATTGAGTTAAAGTGCGCAGGCAGATTGTCATGATCTGTGCATGTACAACATGCATGCCCTCTATATGTCCTTCATCTGCATCCCACATCCGACAAGCAACTCCTTTTTTATTCAACAGATCTGAGAGCAAAGCGTGTGAAAGGGTCTCACAGCCTCTGCCAGCACAACCCAGTCTCCAGATCACATGCTGCCATTGTTCAATTCTACAAAAATACAGACGCACTGGAGTTCCCGTTTGTGAACCAAAATGACGTCACTTCTTACACGTCTACAGACATCGATAATACCGTGATAGTCAGTAAGTTTCCACACACAGCTACTGGTGTAGCTCGACCACACCATTTAAATTGGACAACTGTCCTTGTCCCAGTGTACAAGTACTAGCAGGGAAGTGATTTATTGGATGAAGTGCGTCTGCCTCCCCTATGCTGGGCGCCCCCTTTCAGGATGGACAAAGTCGTCAGGGTTTGGGGTTCCTCCGGAAGCCAAAAAGGAAGTAAAATATGTTGAATAGCCCCCAGGGGGCGACTCTGGCTGTCGCAAAAAGAAGTCCATTTGAATGGAACTGCATGGGAAAATGAGTCTAATTCTCACATGATTTACAGCATCAGTAAACATTTTTCCTAAAGGAATTAATAATGGTCAAAAAAATTTGGTTTTGTAAAGAATGTTCCCAATCCCAAGTAGATGCCATTGTGATTGACAGGTGGTATCGTCCAATAGGTGCCTTTGTTGGTGGTGTTGCCTCTGAAATAATGGTTGCAAAACGTAACTGGCTAAATCATGACTCTGGAGGCTACATAGCACGGTTTCAGATTTGTATAGGTGACATCACGTCCAGTTACTACTTGGTTAGAACCATGTCAAAGGCCATGCTTTCTAGCTTCCATTAACTTGAAAATATTTACTTTACTTTACTAAATTGTCTTCAACTTCCCTGTCTCCTTCTGTCTCAGACCCTGCTACCTCTCCAGTTTACACTGGCTGTGTCCCTCTTCTTTGCCACCAAAATAGTGAAGTACTTGCGTCCATGTCACTGCCCCTTAGACAACATCCCGCCCCGTCTCCTTAAAGATGTTCTTGATACAATTGGGCCTTGTATTGTTGACTTCTTCTTTGGTGTTCCAGCTGCCTTCAAACATGCTGTAGTTCAGCCCCTCACTAAGAAAAATATAATCTTGACCCCTCAGTTTTATCCAATGTTAGGCCTATGTCTAAACTCCCTTTTCTCTCTAAGGCAATGGTTCTCAAAGTGCGGTGGGCAGTTGATCAACTGCAGTTGAATCGAATTGGACCATTGAGAAATTCCAGTCTCGTTTTAAAATGCATCACAGCACAGAAACAGCCCACTTAATAAACTGTTTATTCTGGAAACTCTGCTGTCTTGGTGGGTATCAGATGCACAGCCCTGAATTAGTTCAGGCCCTATTTATCAAACAGAAGCTTCTCTGTTCATCTCGGTCAACATTCACTTACCTGTGGGGTACCCCAGAGGCCTATCCTGGGCCCTATCATTATTTGTCTCACTGTACCTGACGACCTTCCAGATGATTTACAAATACATCGTTCCTTATCGTCAAACAACTCCGCTTCCAGTCAGTCTCTGTTGGACTCTCACAGAGACAGACATAAACTTCTTAACTCTTAACAAAAATAAAACTGAGATTATTTTATTTGGACAACCTGACCTCTTAGACGGTTATCACAGTGCCATCGGTCCGTTAAGTTCATCCTGTCACGCATCTGGAAGGAATCTTGGTGCGATTATGGACCTTTAAACTTGAGAAACAGATAAGCTCAGTAGTGAAAACAAGCTTCTTCCAAGGTGATGGCCTAACTATCTGTGAAGGACTTTGTGAGGGCAATTCATGCACGACTGTAATTCCCTCTGTGTTGGTCTTGATCAGTCGTCTCTTCGACGCTGGTTTCAGGTTGTCCAAAAACACTGCTCAAAGGCGCGCAGCCTTTGACAGGGACAAAACGCAGACACCATATCACCTTGGCTCTGGCTCCCTGTCTTTTTTAGGATTAATTTTTCATCTTTGTACTCAGTGGAGAAAAAACCTTTTCTGTGGCAGCTCCTAGTGGAACTTGGATGTGAGAGCTGTCCAAACCCTCGAGCAACTTCTGAAGACTTATCTCTTCTTGCTGGCTTTTAACACTAGTTGGATTAGACAACTTGGCCTCACTGTTCAGTCATGGACCTTTGTAATTTACTCTTCTATTGTTCTATGATTTCATCTTCTCCCTCTCTCGCTCTCTCTCTCTCTCTCGTCTGTCTCTATCCTTTCACTCCTCTGTTTTTTCCTCTCATCCCCAACCTCATATCTGTCCCCCACGTTTTCTTGTACCATTTTTACCTTTTGTTTTTTTTGTCTGTTTTATGTCGCCTATTTTATTGTTCTATTGTTTTGTTCTTGTTGGTTGTGTTTTATGGTTGGTTTTGTTTGTTTGCGGTATTTTTTCTCAGTGTTCTTCAGTCCACAAATGGGAACAGTGGATGATGCACAGAGCACTTAGTCCTGTTTCGATCCAGTTGAAAATATCCATGATAGTCATTCAACCCCCAATCACATTATCTGGGTGTATTTTTCTAACATTCAGTTGAGTGAGACTAACATGTTTATATTTATTTATCCAGATTTGGGTGGACTAACACAATAATGTAATGGTTTTCTTTTGTCATGTCAATATAGTGAGTGTTTCAACCACTTGTGGTACTTTTTGGAAGTTTTGGTGCCTTTGAATAACCAATGTTTAGACCCAAAAAAGTACTTCAGGCGAAAGAAAAGATAGTTCCCCTTCTGTGGTCAACTGCTTTCTTCTGTGTGAGAATTCTTCCCTTTAAAAATGTAGATATGACATGCTTGCCATAACACATTTTTTTTCCGAAACTGTATTTAAAAAATTCCCATGGTTTGCAGAAGAGTAAAAATCATTACATTTTATTCTGTTTAGTTAAAAGAGGGTATAAAGGTAATATGAGAAAATGCCTTTAGAAATTAGTTGATTCGTATATGTATTTATAGGCAACTGTAAATAACATTGCAATCAACGCCTCTTGGGTTCTGCAAACAAACATAGGCCGCACCATGAGTTATAGTGTTATGGCTTTAGAACACATATTTTATATTGTATAGCCATATGCACACAAACGGAGTATTAAGCTGTTTTCAACATCCTCAGCTGTACTCTCCAGTGACTCACTGTTTTGGTCACCTTCTCCATCATTATAGCTCTGTGCTTATGTGATTTATTTTGAGCAGGGCATTAACGGCACCAGCTATTCTTCTCTAAAATATAAAAAGATCTCTGCAGAAAACAAAAGCAGAAAAATGAACCTGCTGCTGTATGTCTGGATTCATGCTCAACCACTTCTTCAACAGAACACTGCAGTATTTCTGAGGTCAATCTACTTTTGCTCAGTTTAAATGTAGGCTTTGACATTGAGCAATAATAATATTAATACAAAAAAACGAAGGCGGAGGACTATGTAATACTTGGGGCTGCAAACAATTGGGACCAGACTAAAAATGCATACCATTAGGTTGATGCTTGAAGTGTAATGTTATTGTTTTTGGCGGTTTTCATCTCGAGGCAATTTGAAGTTACACCGTACTTTGGAAGATTAGAAGAAGATTAGAAGAATGCTTGCATGCTATTTTGAAACCTTATATTTTTATAGTTTTTTTCTGGAATTTGAAGTTGTGTTCCAGTCATATAACTTTACATTTGAAATGTCATAATGGTCAGAGTATGTAACCACAGGAAAACTTTTTTGACCAACATCCAACTCATCATGGGTAATAAAGTGCAATCAATATTTTTTCTCTGTTTCATCATGTTCCCCATATGTGGCAGTTGCCTTCGCGAGAGATGAAAGGGTTAATGTTGTGTCTGTTCATTGTTCTTTGTTTTCAAATGTGTTTTTAATGGTGGTATAGCATGTTTTTTGTATATATGCACTTACCAGGATTGCACAACATCATCTTGTTACATTATATACAATGACCAATACAGCTTTCTATTCTATTCCATTCTTTTCCACCCCATTGGTACCCCATTGTGCATCAAACCTAACCTATTCACATTCACCTTTCCACGTTCCACAACCTATTTTACTGTATGTCATATATTCACAAACAAGAATTCGACACTCGCTTGAAAGTGTTTCAATTGGATCAGAAATACTTTTATTTTACTTTAACCCTTTAGAACCGAGTGTATCGCTGACGACACGTTTGCACAAGCGCACTTTGCATTACTGTAGTTATGTGACGTTTTGTGCGAACTGAAAAATTGCAATTGGTTTCTGAAAGCTGTTGCACGTCAAAGTCGACATGTGGTTATTGCGGTTATATTTGGCCTGTTTTTGCACATTGAGAGACTCGAAATATGTTATTGTAGAGTTCAAATTTAACATGCAAAAGCTGTTATTCGTGTACAACTGCAGTGGTTTTCTAAATAAACCTTTTAGTTTTTCTTCATTTTAAATTGTTAAAACAGTATTTCAGCATGCAATAAATTGATAATATCTGCCAGACATTGGAAGTTATTAGTTACAGGACATTCTCTGGACATTTTGGTGTGTTATACGTCCATAAATCTATCCATCCATCAGATCCCAGCTGACATTAAGTGAGAGACAGGGTTCACCATGAACAGTCATGATTTCAGTGGGTGTATTTAAATCTCACTAATAGTAATTACATCCCAGATAGCATGTGGATGTGGGCCACTTGTCTGGCTTTCATCTGGCTCAGACAAAATGGATGTGAGCCTAAAGTGGCCCACATGTTGAAATGGCAAATGTGGGCCGAAAATCCTTAAAATAATATGCTCCTTTTCTGGCCAATATTCAGTGCTCTTGGCAATCGTCAGACAAATGTGGGCCACCCTTGGTAAAGATGTGGCACAATCACTGACATGTGGCTAACACGCAGCAATGCAGTGGCCATTTTATGTCCCGGATCTGGCAAAAAAAGTTCCGACCGCCCACGTGCCATCATTCCATTGGCATGTGGAGTTAGGGTTAGATGAAAATGGTGAACGTGGGCCAGATCTGGGCCACAAAAAATTTACTATCTGACTGTATATCAGAAAATTGGCATCTTAGTACATCGTAGAAAATAATTGGACCAACACAAACAGAAAAGCATGTGGAATATTCTTCCTGTTAATAAATAAATAAATGAATGAAACATTCACTCTGAGCAGCTTCTCTATGAAAGTGAGTTCTCACCTCATCCATCTTATTCCAACTCACAATCTCTAGGGTGGAATTTCCCCCCCTCCTTCCTTCACTCAGGTCTTGACATCTCACTGCTCCTCCGAGTGACATGCCACGCTGCCAGGAATTCAGTTCATCTGAGCTATGTACGACCACAAAGCGTATCCTTTACAACCTGGTTGACTCACGCAGCGGGAGCTGTGAGAAACTAGAGGCAGAGGTTTAATGCTGCAGAAAAATCCCAAAGTAAAACTTGCCTGCTGTCAAAAAAAATCTGATCCCTCCTGTAGTTCCTCTGAAATGTGAGGGGGATATGGTGTTTTGTATTTAGTAGCATACTTACAAATGGCAAACGCATGTGCCGAGTGTTTCTGCTAAATAAATGGAGAGGGCGAAATGGAATGACAATCATTCAACTCTCGAATGTTCTGGAAACTGGAAACAACGCACGATACAAAAGACAAACCGTGCCCTGATGAGGGCGTGACAATAAATCATCATCATGATGATGGTGAGACTTCACTTCCCTGTGGAATAGAGGGCAGGTCACCATGGAGGGTCGGTCAAAGTCATCTTGTAGTTCACAGGAAGATTGGAAAACTTGACCTCACAACTCAGCAGCACAATTTTCTCTTCCCTGATCTCCTTCTCTTTTGGATTTTCCTGCACAAACCCGAATACAAACCAAGATGATGCCATAGTTAGCAAATTAAATGCTCTGAAATAAGACTTTTTTGACTGTCTGTGAGGTTTTAATGATATTACTAGTGATACAATATGCCAAAAAAATTAGATAAATGTTTAAATAACACTCAATGGGGATTTATTGAATGGAGAGTTGCTCACAAGGTTTTTTCTAAGAGAAAGAATTTAGTTTGTCAGCGGCACAGATTTAGATATTCTCCCTGCAGTTTTCTCCGTGTCAGCCTGACATACAGAATGGTTTAATTAAGTGTAAAGTAGACACATAGACCGACTGCTTCTTGTATTCACTCCTTTGGCACCGAGTCATGTTTATTCTTTACTGTTAATGGTTTAGCCAACAAAGTCTACATCCAAGATCTCCCCTGTGTTTCCAGGGAGAAGAGGAGCCCTTCAGCCATCTTTCACACTGACACAATGCTGGAACACAAACCTTGAAGCATTGACAAGCAACATGTTTCATCGCGTGAAAATTCAAATTAAACACGTCTGACGGGAAGCGAACCGGTGTCAAGCGAATCGGGAGGAGACAATGACAGTGTCGCGTTCATCGTTACATTCTTTCCCTGACACCAGATGTGGTCAGCACTTGCTCTTCTTCAATCATCAAGTCTTAAAGTCTTCCATTTTCCATCATTCTTAATGACAAAGCACTGTAAGTATGATAGAGAAGGGGTTTGAAAAGGGGCAATAGGCCGGTGCATTCATCTAAATTGCTATAAGTGTTTGGGGAGAGGAGAGGACAAACGTAAGGGAGGTGGCGATGGTGATGATGATGATGAGCGTGAATTCTCGTGCTGAGATCATGCTTCCTGGACATGTGAGATCCTTGGGGACACCTTAAAGATATCTACAAAAACCCCTCATCGCTCACTTCACAGTATGCCTGATATCTCTATTTTGCGGTGCACGTCTGTCATCGGCTAAGAAGCCAACGCGATCCTTCCAGAGTCCAAGTATACATCATGAGGAGTAAAATCGCAAAAACGACTTCATTCGACGGGGGAAGCAGCACCACCCACTTTGACGAGGACAGTCCAGTCGGATCTTCTGACCTTCTCAAAAAGCATCAATGGCTGCGGTGAAGTCTCATGCAAAGTTTAACATGGTTATGAATCAGTGAAAATGATCCACGTTTTGATCAGCCAGAATTGTTTTTTTTTTTTTTGGAAGTCGCAAAAACCCCCAAATCTTGTTAATTTATATGATGTTATGTCCCTGCAGTGCCGCATTCCCACCCTCTCTTACTCCCTTTCGTGCGAGAGAGAAGAAATGTGGTTTCATTAGTCATGCAGGCCAAAACAGATTGTCCTTTTTTTTTTCTCCCCTCATTCTCTCCACAGAAACAGCCTGTGAGAGACACTGTGGGAGACATGTGGAGCCCCGAGACACTAGGTTATAATCAAACACAGGAGCCGCAGTATCCTGACTCAGCTACTATTACTACTACTACTACAGGCAGCTGGACTGCAGTGACTCAGTCCTTTCAAAGGAACCTGTAGCTGTCGTTTACAGTAATGATTTATTAGCGAATGAGCCTCAAACACAGTTTCCCTGTTGATTTTATTAAAGGTGCAGCCACATTTCAATGTCTTTCATGGTAGAGGCATCAATACCACAATGCCATTAGCCCTTGTCTGGATTTTGTCCATTTGAACTGTGATCACATATATTTACTTGATTTTGAACCAGCCGCCCAACTGGAAAATCATAAAAGTCTGACACAAACATTCAGGTCCACTGATAATGGATGGATGGATCACGTATAGGAAAAAGTTGTTCCGCTTTTATTTCGATTTGTTATACACTATAACAATTGGTTTGTTTGCAAAACAAAATGAAGGGATGAGGTAGGTTTAAAAAAATGCTTTGTACTGCATATAAACCCGCAGAGGAACAAGCCATAATCACAGTGGGCCAAAAAACTGAGTAACATCAAAAAGTTTTCAAAAAAGTTTCCATTGAAAATGCTCCACTGAATCAGCAGATAACTAAATAACGACAATTATAACACAATTGAGTCAACATGCTGAGCTGCAGATCCACTTTGCTGTTAAATGAACTCAGCTCGCTGCCAGTGCCAACCAAAGGCCCGTAGATAAAAAGTGCATGTAGGGGGATAACCATTTCCACTGAAGCTTTGAGATATGCCATGTCATGTTTTTGAAACTGGAAATTCAACTGCAACCAGGCAAGCTGTCAAATCCACTGGTGTCCAATCACATGTAACATTCTTTATCGACTATTTTCCTCCAGATCGGAACATCATTTACAAAATTCACATCATGCTGTATTGAATAAGTCCTGAAACTAGTGATATGGAGGATTAACACCTTAGGAACATGTTTACTGCTGTTATAAATGAAGTGAGAAGAAAGTTTGTACAGTAACCAGCAATCATTATTCAATAAATTGTTACTTCCTGCTTAGACTAACACTACAAACTGGAAACGTACAACGTTTTATATACGGTCTACTTAACATTATTATAGCATTATTTGGAACAGATGCCTCTTGAGGGAAGATATTTTTAGTGCTGGAACATTAACAGCGTCATCAGCGCTACTGGCGTTAACGCGTGACACGTTTCCATGACAACTGACTGGAAAAAGACGCGTTAATAATGAGTCTCTAAAATAAAAGCGGCGCACATTCACAGTACACAGGTACGCTGGTTATTTGTAGAATCGTTCTTGATGGATCTCAGTGGTACTGCACTTAAAAGTTACTTCCACATTGGATTCACTTAGTTTTAGCTCTGGAGTCAACATAATTTTTTTAAAGACAGTCTTGGTTTTGACCAAATAAATTATAATATAATACTTGACACACAAAAAGTAAAACTGTGGGGAACTAAATTAGAACGTTACGCTCATTCGATGCCGCACGTGTCAGATCGCAGTGCCAGTCTCCACAGCCGTCAACTCTGACTGATGCTGCCTCATGTAAGTGTGTCTGTCAAAAGAATTGCCAGGCGAGGAGTCAATTCATTAAAATGAAGCTTGTGTGGATACGAGCCATGCTGCTTAGCAATACTTTTTGCGTTCCAACTTATAATCTAAACAAAGTGTTGAGTAAAATTTTCTGTGCCTGAAGTACTTAAGTCGTCCGACGCTTAAAACTGAAATGACAAGCAGTTGGCTTGTCTCAGTGATAAGCCTGATCCACGTCTCTTCTTGGCCAAAAGGCTGCATTCAACAGATCTGCCTCTTGCAGTGAATCCTCCCTAATTCCCCATCTTACCTCTCCGCTCTGTGCAGCCACGTGTGAAGTAAAGACTTGTCTGTTTCCGAGGACAGGAGGACTGATGCAGTTGCTCAGCTCTGAAGGAGAAAACAGTGAGAGTGAGTGAAAGAAAGTTCAGAAACTCATTTTGATCTTGGTTTTGTTATGCAAGTCAGATGTTGGATTTACACATTTCAAACCATAAATGTTTCAGCTACGAGCACGGAAATGACACTTGTTGGCACACTCGGAGATGTAATATGAATTGTAGTACCTTCCATTTTTTTTTGTTATTTATTGCTCATGTCAAAATCAAAAATTTGCAAGCTACTGTAACAGTCTCCCAGCTCACTGACCTCGCTTGTATTTCCTTATATAAACATCACAATACTTCCTATTTTGGCAGTTAGAATTCAGCTTTTTCGGCATAAACAGCTGCTGCGGAGTACTGGCTCACACCAAAAGTGATGCATATGAAAGAAGAATCGTGGATAATTAAGGAAATGAGATAAAGTGTCTATTCTGTAACTTCTAATCTAAATGAATATAGTGTTTTCAAAAACTGGTTTGTTTTTTAAGGTTTGAAATGTCACAGTCAATAGTACAACACATTAAGCTTAGATGTACGAAGTGAGCGGTTACCCCGCTATCAAGAAATATTTACGACATTTGTGAATTACGATGATTACAGGGCGAACTGCTGGCCGTGTATGTGGTCGTCTAACTTTCAGCTGCTTCTGTATCGGAGCACTTTGTACTATTGTCCCAACCATAAAGCAGCTGCACTTTCATCGCAGTCTCCTGCAGAGACTCTTGCTTCAGCTCTGACAAGGCACACACCGGCCAGGCAGAACATTTATTCCAAGTCGGAGGCTGTTTACGAATGCCATCGAACAAATCAATTAAAAAAGGAATCATAATAGGGAACAGCAGTTTCCACAAGACAATAATGTGAGCTGGGTCACCAGCGGAAACTAATTATTCATGGCCATGACTTTCTCTTGATACATTCTTGTCCGATAACATGGTGAGGGTGAGAAATGCAACCACACTCTGTTTGTTTTGCCAAAATGAAGAACAATAAGTGAGTTCTCTAAGATCACACAGGAGGTCATTGAGATCACTTGGTCTGTTTACTAAGGATTACATGTGTGAGATTTTGCTCAGGAGTGAGAACCAGACAGATAATCTGAATGGAATGCAGATTTTAACCCCACAAGTAGCTTTCAGCAAATGTTTTTATTTGAAAAAAATCTACGGCGGATAACGCCGAGTGTTTCCTTAACAGCGAGGGGTCAGTGACCTGCACCAGAACTTTACTCCACATACCAGCACAAAAAAAATGCATGATATGGAGAGCTGCGGGGAAACGAATGGTAACTGTGGTGTTTTTAAAAATGCTTGGCGCAGCGTTTTAGATTGAAATTTTCCATTTAAGAAAGAGAAGCTTGACTCACAGTCCATCAATCTATCAATCATAAATCAGCATAATGGCTTGTAATGTGAAACATATTGTGTGTCCACCACAGTCACAGATTTTTTCCCCCTTTTAAAGGCCTGTTTTTTTGTCCACAGTACGGAATAGAAGTGTTTTTGTTGTCCTGTTGCTTTCCGTTGCATTGCCCATGGTGTTGGTTTAACCTTTCTGACAGAGGGCCAGCAGTGTTTTCTTAAGTTTGGTATCTGTGTCAGACTTTTGGCTCATTTCTTAGAGACAAAATATAGAGGGGCAGAAAAGATGCTGGGAGAAAACACGAGGGGGGGTTGGTTATTGTGACAGTGGGACGGATAAAGAAGTGGTGAGGTTTTTATAATTGACACATAGACATAGAGGGAATAGAAGATGAAGAAAACCTAAACATCAAAACAGAGAAAAAAGGCAACTGAGGACTCCGAGTCCTACTGTGAACTCAGAAGAAGCTGCTGCTGACAATAAGAAGCCGACCGTGCTGCAGTTGTGCCGTGCCTGTACTGTGAAAGTGCACAGTGGGAGAGAAAAAGCGAAGAATAAAGTGAGGACATGACGGAGAGGAAGGTATGGAGTCCATTAAGACTTTCTTGGCAAACGCTAACTCAGAATAACCTCCCTTTTAATCGCTTCTTTCCAACTGGGTGCCATTCACATGACATTTGACCCCCATCTTAGTCACCAAGGCCTGTAATTGACGCGAATAAAAAATTAATAACAAGACAGACACCCCACCCTTTAATGTGTTGGCTGGCGGCACCACAACCTGTAGGGTCTGAATGGACCATTCAGGCCCTGAACATGACATCATGGATAAATGTGTCGCAGCTCTTCATTCTTCACAATCAGCAAAGGGGTGTGAACGGTGACTGCACGCATCAGTGATGTCAAAAGGCCTTTTACGCTATATATTATTATTGTTTGCATTTCTGTCGTGTGCTAATGTTACTGCATGGTTACCCTGCTTGATTCCAGTGGACAGTCAGTTTACATTTCACATTACATTCACCAGCCACTTTATTAGGAACAGAGGGCAACTAATAAGTGGCAGGAGTGGAACCCAGTGTGGTCCTCTGCTGCAGTAGACCAGCTGCTCCAAGTTACTGTTGCCCTTCTATCCTCTCGAACCGTTCTCTTCTGATCTCTCGCATCAACGAAGGCATTTTCGAGAACTGCTGCTCGCTGGTTATTTTTCTCTTAAACCCTAGAGTTGGTTCTGAGAGAAAATCCCAGTTGATCAGCAGTTCCTGAAATACTCTACAAAGCCTTTCGAGCACCAACAACCATGCTGAAATGCAATGTGGTATAAGCGTCAGCACATCGTCTGCAACATATCTTATATATATATGTGATTGGCTGATCAGATATTTGGTATATTGGGTAACTGGGGTATGAAATAAAGTGGCCACTGAGTGTAGATGGAAAATATTGAAACATTCATCCAGAAACAAGAAGTTTTGCAGCAAACAACTGTTTAAATCAAACCATAGTACGTTCCTTCAGGATGCTTCAATCATTTACATATAAGTTCTACACCAGTATTTTTAGCCTCACGTTTGCACTATTAATACTAGCTGTCATTTCCAGTGGTTGTTTATTAAGTTGTTTATCCACTGGTCTCATTAACCTAATAGCACAGTAACACACCTTCATTCTTGCTGCTGTCTTTTTAAATATGTTATTGTCCTCCTGCTTTCGGCCTTCTGTGCCGCAATGCTGTAAAATGTGTCCTTCACCTGCCCAATTACTGTCCAGACTGATCAGATTGCTCATTCTTCATCATCCATTAGTTTCTGCAAGTCATCAATCACCACTGAGTCATCAAGCGTCTGTACTTCGGGGAGATTTACATCCTCACGCTGTGGCTGCATCTAAATACCTCCTCAAGTACAAAAGACACAACAAAGAATGCAGACTGCTACAAGGATGAGTATGCAGGAATATAGCTCCAGTGGTAGGACGTCAAACAACCATGGTAGCGCACCCTGGCAGGTTACTACTATGTTCACCTCTATAGACATTATACTCCTATTTTGGCTATTTTGCCAAAACAGTTGGAGACATGATAACGGTCGACCATTTTACCAGATTCCCACAGATCCAGAGAGACGGTGTTAACACAGCATTATTTACATTACACTGCCCGCTGCTAATGGTAATGTTATGCTAACATGATCTCACCTGTCCAGTGACAACAAGACCAGTAGACTCGAGAGTTGAATCTTTGCCACAAAGCCAGATTGCGTTTGCCTTTTGTTTCCCTGACTCTCTGGAGGAAGTTAATCAGGGAAGTTGAAGATGTCAGGATACGGCAGATATGGTTTAAAGTCCTCTCTGGCTGTTTCCAAACTCGTAAAAAAAAGCACACCAATGGCATTATAAGGATCCGATATATCCAGTCTGTCAACTTTTGAGATGTACTGGTCAGTCTCTGTGGATTCACAGTCCAGTGAAGTCTGACAGGTTGGATCGGAAGCCGTCCCGTTCATTTATGGCACATCTTAGGCTGCCAACATGGCGGTTCATAGGAACCAAGTCAACCAACCAGTAGCATGAAGTCTCCAATGGCACACCATGGAACTATGGCTGGAATTGGTAGATATGTAGGTTAGAAATGGTTACTCCCATTTCCGATATGAATCAAATGCAGTTAGGATTAAAATTTCCTCTGTGCCATGATGGCAATTACTGCAGCTTCTGACACCTGTCTGGTTGTAGCCTGATAGCCCCGCCCCCTCGCTGTTATTGGCTGGAGGATTCAAACAAAGTGGCCAGGAACATGGAAACATTAAACACCAGCAGAGGGCAGCGTTTCTGCTGGTATTTTGTGTAAAATACTGATATTTTTCATTTGTACATAATATCTGTAATAAGTAAATAAAAAAATGCTGATATGTTCACCACAAATTCTACAAGTATTTTATGTCTGAAACATGGGGTTTTATTTGTGCTGCATGCTGCCTGTCTTGGCAAAGAGAACAGAGAAAAAGGTGATTCATTTCAATGGAAAACATTGTTGTCTCCGGTCATAAATAACTGAATAAACCTCAAAATCTAACCTCTTCTTTGAAAACAACTGATAAACAGCCATGTAAATGCTGCAAATAGTTAAGCCTCAGCATTACGAGCGAGCTCTTGGAACAAACTGATAAACCTCATGTTTCACGTTTTGCCTGAGGTACTTTCAACCTTCTACTGTGTAAGCAAACAGATTTTCTTTGACCATACACCGAAATGTTCGGGCTCTTACCGCAGTATTTTGATACCTGCACACACTACATCCAGAAGCTGTGAGGAAAGAAATACACGATTTCCAATGCAGCCTACACTATTTCATAGTAACACACTCTGTTTTAAATATAGTCATTGCTGAGTGGTCGCTCTGCCCTGGAACAGATTATTTTTGTAACAGTTAAAATCTTGATTAATGGTTCTATTTTTAAAAACTACTTAAACGACATGCATTAAAAACTGCGTCAGTCTGGCAATTAGAAAGGCATGCTGGAATTGTTCCCGTCAATAGTAATTTCTCTCTAATTAACGATGGACCTGTCATTTTGGCTCGATTTCACAGAATCTGGTCCAGATAGGTTCAGTGGTAACTGAGTTACAGTCTCTTTGCCATCTCTTCTGCACTCCCTCCTGAAGCACCAAGAGTGAGTGACACAAGTAAAGGAGTCCTGTAACACAAGGTCAGCACAAACAAGAACCAGGCTCACAACTGACTCAGCTGGCTTCTTTCTCCTGTCATTTTTCTCTCTCTGTTGATGCCATAGAAAAAAAAGCGAAACCTCACTAAATATAGCGATTCAAAGGCCACGAGCCAACAACCTAAGGGTGACTGGTTTTCCTCCATGAATCCTATGAGTAACACACGCATCGCAGCACAAAAACAAAGTACAGGAAGAAAAAAGAAAAGTTCATCGTATTGGTATGATTTTTGTCAATTCACAGTGTTCCTTCCCAGTGAATCCTGCAACCCTGTGGTTTCACAGAATTCCTTGCAAGCCATTTGGATCAAGGCGATTAATTGTAAATCCAAGCTGTTTCACGAAAGCCGATGTTTGGAACTTTGGAACACATGACAGTATCGGGCAGGAAGGCACACATGCACACACACACACACACACATACTGTATATATCTCACTATCTTTTCCTGTGCCAGCAGTGACAGCGTCTGATAAACAACATGGTGCTGGATCCTGGCAGCCTTGGCACGGCGAGCCTTGATGTCATTGGGTAGGAGTGAACTGTATGTGTTCATGGTAACTTAATTTGTGTGGGATACCATAGAGGGAACAGATCCAGTTTGGCACGGACCTTGACCTTGAAGCAGAAGTTGCAGAAGAACTCAGTGGTTTATAGTTTGTAGTTCTGGAAAGATTTCCAGGTGAATAGAGTATAATTATGAATAGATCTTTCAGTATGTAGATGGTCTTTAATGGAGTATCGTATTGTTGACTTACAAAACATGAATTGCATCTGTTGAACTTCAGCATCTGTTGATTCAAATGTTCAGCTCATCATCAAGCTCTGCAGAAGCCTGATCATTTGAAGGGTAGTGGGTCCCCAGGACCAGGATTGAAGAACCCTGATCTAGATGATCTTGTACCACCTCCATCCTCCTGCTACCCGGTTGCTAGAAATGTTTATCCCTTCAAACTGCTAAATATCCAGTTTTTTGAGCTGGAGAATCCACTTTGTGCCATTTTCCGATGCCTCCAACACTAGTCCACTCCATCAGTTGATATCATTAAAAATCCTTACAATAAATTGTTGTTATTATTCTTATCGGTCATATCTTTAAGCATTATTTTCTTTTTTACTTTTATTGGACACTGTGTGAATAATTAAGTTCCTGGGTAAGACAGATAAATCAATGGACTGCACATTGAGTGATTTGAAGTCTAATTGATCCGTGTGGTTCTCCATCAGCATAATTATCTCCCCTCATTTTACTGTCAGGTCTCTGAGGGGACACTTCATTTTGTTTCAAGCTTGATTGCAATATCGACCATTCATCCACGATGAACTCCAGTCGCCTTTAAACTGAAGTAGACTTCAATTTAAAGTTGCGTTTTATGATGATTTCATCAGCGCAAATACAATTTAAGCCTTAAATGAGTTACATATTTCTGATATTTGCAGATTTCTTTATTAAAGGCATTGGTATGCTTGACCAAAAAAGCTCCACAAGCTTTTTTTTATGAATATTTTCATAACCTCTTCTCTTACAAAGAAATCTGTGCCGTACCTCAGCCTTAATTAAATCTTTTTAAACAGAGCTTTTGCTGTTTCTGTTGTTTCCCCCTCTGTTTCTCTTTGTTGCGCTCTGCACTGACCTACATTTGTGATCACAAGCAGTGTGGTACAAGTCATAACGTCTAAAACAACTTGCACAACGCTCCATTCTCAACAGCTGCATGCATGCTTTGTTTTTTAGTGGCCGTACATTCATATGCGATCGTAATGATTCATCATTTATTAGAGTTTAAGCTGATCAAAGTCAGAATGAAAGAGCACCTGTAGGCTAACGACAGTGTGGGGGCAGTTTAATAAGATGTTTACAGGCTCCATTCCCAGAATGAGCAGCGGCGGATTATACACGCCAATAGAACAAAGTTTCTACAAGAGTGCGCTGACATTCGAGGAGAGCAAGATCAAAGTAGTTAACTATGTTTCTCCAAAGCTTTCACTTCTGTTCCAAACTCTTCAGTAGACTTTTCTGGCAGTTAGGATTAAACAAATTTCAAACGCTGTCAGTGAAACACAGGATTTCTTAACAATTACAATGTACATGCATCTTTAGTTGCATTCTGTGAAAAGTGAAATTGAAATGTGCTATTGCAAGATAGCAAAGTCATTTGTGCAATGTACGCCAGAGGCTGCATTTAGTTAATGCTCCCATAGATCGATCCTATCGCACATGTGAATTATGGAGGTCTATTTACATACATTAACTTGTTTTTATGGTCAAAAACCAGTTCCTGCAAACGAGCCGATCAAAATCTCTCCTCACTGAAGCTCTCGTCAGCTGTGCTGTTTCAAACTGAAATCTCACCCCAGAAGACAGACTGTGTTGTGATTGGCCAACCAACAAGAGCTTGACCAACTGTCTTGATTGGCTAGGTACCTGGAAGTGACGGAATTATCGCGTCAGCTCTCAGAAGTGCAGCTCCCCCTCTGGAACGGAGGATGCACTGCTACTCATTATCAAAACATTGCTTTAACAATATTTAAAACTGTCGCAAGTGAAACACCTCCACAACGGATGTTCTTCTTCTTCTGCGGTTCAATGTATGCAACCGGATGTGCCCGGACTAGTGCCTGGAACAGGAGGATCTGCTGTTCAGGAGACGGGATCCTTACGTCACGATTCCAGGCTTTTTCAAAACAGCGTTAATTGGAACTTCCAGTCTATGGGAGTTTTAATTGACTATAGTGTGTTTACTTTCTTGAAATAAATGAGTGTGAGTGTGATGAGTGTGTTCAGCCCATAAGCTGCTCCAAACTTCATTTAAGATCATGATTATTTATCTGTGACATTAGCTACATGATTTATTGAGTCACCAGTTCATTAGGTACAAAGGACACCTAATAAAGTGACACCTGGTGTTGTCTTCTGCTGCTGCAGCCCATCTGGTTGGTTCCTGTTACTGTTGCCTCTTTAATGTTCCAAAGCAGTCCGACCTCACCCCTGTGATCCTTTTCCATCAACAAAGCATATATAGTTTGACAATTTTAGCAGATCAGCAGATGTCATCGGTCAACAACATGCCGTGTTCAAAGTCACTGATTTTCTGATTCTCCATCTGAGCTTGAGCAGGTTGTCTCTACTATGCCCAAATGCATTGAGTTGCTGCCATGTGACTGACGTCGTGAACAGGTGAACCTAATAAAGTGGCTGTGAGTGTATGTGGACATCACAGTGTTGATTCTATGTAATTACATCATAACATAAGTAAATGACCCCACTGTTCAATTCAATTGTTTGTGTGCACTGAAGGCTAACTTACATCATATTTTTCCAACTATGCTGCACCCACTTCCAAACAGTAAAAGAGGGACAGACAATAGAGCAAACACCAAAACAATATGTTTAAAAGGACCTGAACGGTTCTGACTTTCGTTAAACTAAACTAATAATTCCATCAGTGCAACTTCCATTTCAATTCGGCTCTATAATGTTATTTTGATCATTACTTTAAGAACTTACATATGAGGTGTCTGGCATCGCATTATGGCTTTCCTGTTGTCCACAGATGTTTTGCATATCGACATTATAACATGTCATAACAAAGGCACACAAACATCACACTGTACCATGGATTTCATATTTTGGCCGACATCTGTTTGAAGTCTTCCTGGGACGGATTTCGACTTCAGAGGGATTTCTCCCACATTTTGATTAAAATACCTGCCAAGTACCGAATGTGCCTGTTGGAACTGGAGCCGAGCCAGAATTAGCTGGGGGAGATCGCTGTGGGCCATGCGTGTCACTGTGTCCGTGGAGTGTGTGTGTGTGTGTGTGTGTGTGTGATTATTTGGGCTTAGTGAAAGAGAAGGTTGCAAAAACAATCTTGGGAAAGCAGGTTGTAAACAGCTGTATTGAGGTGATTGTAAAATCCTGAGGCAAGACTGTTGTGCCGTCCATATTAGGTATTCGGTTATTAAATTAGCCAGATGGGGTATCATTATATAACATTTGCATGTGTATTAATGTGAATGTGAATTATACACTTGTACCAGAGCTGTCTTCAAACGTAAGACCGTTCGCTGTGTAAACAACACAATCATGACAACATTTAAAAAGTGTTTGCATTTCAAACGTACCATTCATCATCATCACTCATTTACCATGCACGTCTCGCTTGTACCACCACAGCTTCTGTCTCGATTCTCTCTCTCGCACCTTGTCAAAACCCATGTTCGGCTCCTTCTGTACAAAACAGAGGAACACACCGGCCACGGCCGTGTGTGTGTGTGTGTGTGTGTGTGATGACCAAATGAGGCAGAAATCCCCAGCAGCTATGAAAACATATCCGCGCTCCATATGAAATAAACATTTTGTAATTATTCAGCTATATCAACATCATATGCCTTTATATGAGCTGGAAGAAGTGAAGCCACCGTTGAGGGGATCCTGGCTGCTTCTCAGGTTTCTCTGATACCACTCGAGGCTACACTTTGCTTGTGTCTCCTAATAGAAAAAATACTTTTTCCCACAACTTTGCAAGGGGTGCTTGTTTTGTTCAAAATCCACAATAATGATTTGCTGAATCAAAATTCTACAGTAGTATGTATGTTTCATGAAGTCGGAGGTGAAGTGTACAGATAACCTTTAATTAAATGTTTGTTATTGTTTAATTTAAGAGATACACTACTGTTGTTCAGTTAGGTGAATGATGGATGTCCTGATGAGGTATTGTGATTCTGCCTAAAGCCTACTCTGCCCCCTCTATTGCGTACTCTTTTCATAAATGATTGGATTCCACTCCAGATCCAGAAACTTACCCCTCACAACCCAGCTCACTGGAACTGTTTTTAAACTTTAATTACTTTCCAGTTTGTCTCCCTCTGAGTTTTGGTTTGCATTCCCAAAAAAGAAGAAGTCTGACTCCAGTTTGTCAAAAGAGATCAGTCGGAATTTATTATTTGCTCTAAATACATATACAGCTCTTTTTTTTTTCCTGTCATTGCTCCACTGATCAGTCACTGGCATTCATCTCGAAGTGAACTCCAAATGGACGTCCTCCAAAACTGAAAATGCTTTTGACGCAGCGTGATTATGAGTGGAGAACACGTTGTGCTAGAGTTAGGCTCATGTGGCATGTGTAGCTTTTGAATGAACCAGTGTCGGCCTCGCATGGTTCAATTTGTACAGCTATGGTGAACAAAGAACAGAGGTAGTTGCCATCTTTTGAACACAAGAGGACATCCAATATGCAATCACCCCGAGAGATTAAAAACAGGCCAGAAGGGAAAGAATGAAAAAGACATTCAAAAAGCCTCTTGCCAACAGCAAAGAGACAAGGTGTCGCTAAATGGAACGTGAAAACATCTCCTCGTGTTGTTGAAAGTCTCGATGTGAGAAGAATGGGAATAAAATGCACAGAACACAGAGTTAACATGAAAATAAATACTGGACTGGTTGCTAAATCCTTGTACATTCATTAGGGTTCATGCATTCAGGCCCATGTGCTACTTTTCTAAGTTTGGCCACTTTTTCCTCTACCGTACGCCACACCTGTTCATTGCATGTTATTACCATTGTGCTGAGATGAAGAATTTCACAGTAAAATGAATTTACGATAATGACTGGTGTAACTGACTTAAGGAAGCACTTGTTGTTGTTTTTTAAAGACACAGAGGTGACCAGTTAATTTAGCTGTCCCTGAAAAACAAATGGGATGTTCTGTTGTATATTACAGCAGAAGTAGGCATTTAGTTTCGACCAAGATGTTTTGGATTTAGAGAGATCTACAATTTGACAAAAAAAAAAATTATTAAAAAATGTACGGTAACTGGGCAGGAAAGTCTTTTCATATAAATAATGATAAAAACACAAATGTCTCCCTCTCACTCACAACAGAACTGTCACAGGAACCTCTAAAAACCAAGGAGACACATACAGTACATAATGTAGTCCGCATACATACAAATATACACAATATGCACATGAACAAAAACAATAACCTCTCCACGTGGAATAATGGCATTTCTGGAAATCATAATTTCATACAAAAATATAAAAAAATAAAAGAAAAATCAAAAGAAGTGGTGGTTTGTATTGGTGAGAAAAACAACCATCTCCATTGTGATTCCTCTGTATGATGCATTGGCAATACTGAACCCATTGTTCATCATGTCCATAGGATTCACACACATGTCCAGCAGCCATTTTGTAAGCAGCCACTAGATGAGTTTAATACTGGAGTGTAAAAAATGTCCACAGTCACAAAGAGAGAAACTAGGTCCTTAACTCCCTGGCCAGCCAGTGAGATAACACGGAAACTACACATTTATCTATTTATCTACACACTAAAGGATCTCTGACTGCAGGGCAAGCTCAATGCACAGTCCCATAAAGAGGTCACTTCACCTCTCAACCCTGATCAGTTCATGGAGACCTGCGTCACTGTGGAATGGTGGGTTGGTCCAGTCAACCCAGGCACATGTTCCACTTTGGTGAGTTCCTGTGGCGACCAAGGGAATTACTCCAAAGCACATATTCCACCAGAAGGAGGTTAAGTATGTTTATGTTTTTATTGTCTAGAAAAGTGGTCAGACATTTGAACACTGGACACATGTGAACCCTTCCGGTTCAGGGTCATTCTGGTTGTCTGTCTTTAATGTCCTACTTTAAATAGTCTAATTTTTTACATCATATTCTCATTTCATGATCAGGACTCCGGTCCAGTGAAGGCTCCCTGGTGCTGATCATGGATGCTGAAGGACCTTGGTTGACTCCAAAGGGAGAAACAGCTGGAGACCGAGCTGCCAGAGGGGACAGAGATGGGGAGAAGCTGGGGGACATGGCTGCTGATGAAATGGATCCCTCATGACTGATAGGGGACCTGCGAAGTGACGCCAAATGTGGGAATGTCCGTCCAATTACGGGCACAGGGACCTTTGGTGGAACCGACATTGCCCCTGGGTGGGCTACGGATGTGATGAGTGGTGGAGGGTCGATTCTAGGTTTGGGGTCCATTTTGGGCTTTGGGTGAAAGGGTTGTCGAGGGTTTTGGCTCTGCTGTGCAGTTTCATCTTTCAGCCTAGCAATCTCTGTAAAAACATTTGCTAGAGGCTGGAACTGTGGGCACCAGTTGAGCAGATAATCCCAGTTATAGCTTCCACGGAGCTCCTCATCACTGGCAACGATGGCTGTGAGGGAACCATCCACTGACGGTTTACCGTCTTCAGGGAAGGCGTAATCCTTGGGCAAAGAAATGTTGAGGCCACGGCCTACTCCCAGATATCCACTACCCTCATCCCTGTACACTGGGAGCTGGCCAGAGAGCAAGGTCCCACTGAGACTTCCACCAAGTTTCTTTCCTTTGAACCAAGTGCTGCCCTCCAAAGCTGCAGGTTCACAGGAAATATCTGAGAGCTGGTCAGCATCCTGCTGGATTCCAGAGTCTGGTCCCCTGGCTGAGATGTGCTCCTGCATTGACGAGGTGATGGAGGCCACACGGGGATACTCGTTTATCATCCTGATCTCATCGTCCTCTGCTGCTTCAGCTGATCCTCTTCCACTAGAGTGAGAAGGATCCAAAGAGCCCCCTCTTGTGTAGGGACCACCACCAGCTCCACCCTGATCTCCAGCATAGCCTGGCAAGGCCTGGTGGTAGATCCTCTCAGCTCCAGGTCCTGAATTGCAGTCATCCAGTTTCTGCAGAGCAGTTCCAGAAGATGCAGTTCTATTAGCTGTATCCTGGTCTTTCTTTCTTCTTCGTGACTTCACGAGGAACACCACCACTGCCATGATCACCAGCAATACAATGAAACCAAGGGAAACTGCAATAATGCTAATAAGCAGAATGTTCACATCAGGTGCCAGGCCAAAGTTGGTGTTTGTGACATCTATGGAGATCTGGGCTGTAGAAGTGCGAGATTCATCCATAGGACTGTGAGCTCTCACATCAAGATTCATCAGCCTGGCTTCTCTTTTGGAACGGCCCGACCCACTGCTACCACTGCTGCCTGAACTATCCACCTTGAGAAAAATCACCCCGGTGGTTTTGTTTACATCAAAGTATGGAGAGCTGGCGGGAAGAGAATAGAGAACAATACCGTCAACACCTCCGTCCTCATCATTAGCTTGGATCTGGCCGATGCTCTGGCCTTTTTTAGCTTCTTCTGGGACTTCAAAGTTGAAATCAGAGGATGCGAAGACCGGATCATACTCATCCTCACCTGTGACAAACACCTGCACAGTCACAGTGGCCGTGTGGTTGCCTGAATCAACAGCAATCGCTACAAAGTTAAAGGAGTTGACCTTCTCGAAATCAAAGGAAATTTTGCTCCTGATTTCTCCTGAGCTCTGGTCCACGGTGAAACTGTCTTTTCCCGCCCTCGACCGTTCCACCATGTAATACTTCAGTTGACCAAAAACCCCTGTGTCATGGTCGATGGCATGGAGAACGGTAACAGCGGAGTTGGCTGGTTGGTTTTCCCTGATACTTGCTGTCAGGACTTCCACAGGGAAGAAGGGATGATTATCATTGATATCTTTGACCTCAACAATCACTGGTGCTAGCGTGAAGTGTCCTTGACCGTCTGCTGCCTGGATGATGATGACGTGAGTGGACTGGTGCTCTCGGTCAAGTGCCCGCTGAAGCCGCAACGCTCCGGTCCACTGGTCCACAGTAAATAAATTCACCTCATTTCCAGAGCTGATCGTATACTGGACCTCAGCATTGGGGGTTGAGTCTGGGTCTGTGAAAAATACAAGAGCGTTCAATGAATTAACAAACTGTAATGAAGGAATAATGACAAAAATCCAAAAAAAGGAGATATCTAGAAGTAAATAAGGACTTTTGCTGACCTGTCGCTGTGAGTCGTATGATCTCAGTCCCAGCTTCAGCTCCTTCACTTAATGACACGGTATATTCGGCACTGCCGAACACCGGAGAGTTATCATTCACATCACCGATGGTTATCACGGCAGCAACACTTGAGCTCCTCTGGGGCACGCCACGGTCCGACACTACCACAGTGAGGTTGTAAAGTGGCTTGGTTTCAAAGTCGAGCCCCTCTGCTAACAGCAGAGTCCCAACAGTTTGAAAGCCCCGCCCCTCCAGGAAGCGCACACTGCTCTCGATCTGGAAAGCATTTCCTTCGTTTCCGTTGGCAATGGCAAAGTCGAAGCCGCAGTTTTCTCGAGAGAGGTCACTGTCAAAGGCCTCAAAAGACAGTATTGTGGATCCTGCAATGGTGTCCTCAGCAACAGTGGCCCTGCAGGCAGGAACATATTACAAATTTAAGAACAGCCCATGATGTTAAACCATAATCATCCAGCATGTAATGAATGTAAGGCTGACCTGTACTCAGACTGATGGAACACGGGCGCGTTGTCGTTGACGTCAGATATCTGAACCTGAACTGTTGTCAGTGACGAGAGCGTAGGTGAGCCTCCATCACGAGCTTCAATGACAATACTGATTGAGGGTCGCTCGGGATCAAACTCGGCTCTGTGACTAATGAACAAGGTCCCTAGATACAGAGAGGAACAAATGAAAGTGAGATATTGTGTATTCATTGAATTTCATATACGTTTTTAAATTGAAGCAGAATACGGTAACACCTTAGATGAGGGAACACATATTTACTATTAACTACATGCTTACTAACATGCATATAAGTAGCATTCTAGCCCTTTATTAGTAAAAATTAAGCAGGTATTAACACCTTATTCTACATAACCTTATTCTACCTCTCTTACAACATGAATTAAGATTTTTTTTCTACATAAGGTGTTAAAATATGCTTAGTATTTACTAATAAAGAGCAAGTATGCTACTTATATGCATGTTAGTAAGCACCTATTTTTGGATAATCTTTAGGGCAACCTTTTTCCTTCTACCAGGGCACTACTCGTTGTCTCCTAATCAACTACATTAGGATAGAAGTGAGGATTCTAGGCCTTAGAACATGATAATTTTCCTTCCTACAATTCTTCCTCAATTTCCTGTAACACTCATTGAACACTCATTGTTGGGTACTTGAGGGAAACCAACATTATTTGTTTCCGTAAGTCGCGTGTTACACAACCCATCGAGGAGAAGTCCTGCTCAAACTTGGCTGAGGCTCGAAGTAATACTTCAATGACTTCATAAAGACAGATGAGCTTCCTGCCCTAGAAAACAATGTTGGTGTGGAAGTGGGAGGAGGAGGTAGGAGTTGTGTGTGCTCGGATGGCCATTTACAAGTCAGGTTTTACAAAAGTTATCTTTCTCCTGGGCAATTTCATGGGCCTTTTCAGTTTATTTCCTAACCTGTTATTCAGTGAGCTATAAACATCAGGGAAGGCACGGAAATGTTGTTTACCATTGTTGGGGTCAATGTAGAAGCCCTCCTGGGTTGATGACATGACTCTGTAGGTGATCTTTCCGTTGTCACCAGAGTCTCTGTCAGTTGCTGTTACCGTGACAACTGCACTTCCCGGTGGCGTGTGCTCTTGCAGAGTAACCTAGAATGTCGAAAAAAACAACAGTTCAGCATCTGCGCAGCAAAAAAGCAACACATAAACACTGTAATAAATGTCCTACACGCATGGTGAGGAGGTCGAGGAGCACAAAGCTTTGCATGTTATATTGTCGTTACTGTTTTCTTGAACTCGTGTTCATGCTGAGGTCATTTCCTGCATCAGAGCAGTAAATATTCCACAGGTTCATCTCCACAAGCTTTCCCCAGCGAATATTAGGTAGTTAACTTTTATCACCCCCAGTGTGTGCACACATTGGGAATGTACTTGCGGATGTTGTTTTTTTTCGGTGTTTGTACATTGTACACTGTTCTTCTTGGTGAAGAAGGCTGCTGTGGAGTGAATGTTTCTGAAGAAAATTTTAATTACCTATCAAACTTTATTAGTTGTGAAAAAATAAAAATCCTTTTTACACTGTTTTTACAATGTAAACAATATCAGTGTCAAGCATGGGTTTATAAGGAACAGCTGGGACAACACACACGCTACATGTCATTAAAGTATAATAGAGAACATTAGATTGACCTACCTGGTAGAGATCATGAGTGAACGCAGGTGCATTGTCATTAATGTCCTCCACCAGTATTGTAATGTTAGCCTCAGTCTGATGCTGGCTGTCTGTGGCTCTGACAGTAACAGTGTACCACGTCTTCTCCTCAAAGTCCAGAGGAGCAGTGAGCGACACGCCGCCGCTGTAACGGTGAATCCCAAACTTGCCCAAGGCCGTCGGGTCCAGCTGTAAGGTGTAAGACAGGGCCGGACTGGAGTCCACATCGTTACCCGTAACTAGAGTGATTTCCGTGCCGATCAGTGTGTCTGAGAAACAGAGAAATATATTGTATTAAAAACAGGAGTTGCATTTGTTTTTCCCATTCTAAGACATTTACAGTCTGCATTTGTTTTATGTGTCTAATGCACATGCACATAACTTGCATATCTTGCCGCTACGTAAAATACACAATCAGAAAGCATAGACTCCCTGCAAAAGTACTCACTCTCTGGAATGCGGACTTCCTTGGGTAAGGGAATAGTGGGACTGTTGTCGTTCTGGTCGATAATGATCACTGTCAGTGTGGCTGAACCAGCGAGTCTTGGACTTCCTCGATCAGTTGCCGTCACGATTAACCTGAATAGACAAAAAAAGCAGTTGTAGATTAATGCAAATATGACTTTATCAACGTGATTTTCCACTGTTAACATTAGTTGACATTATTTAACACATATGGCATGCAGATTTATATTGGCACCTATGTCATCAACAGACTAAGTCAGCTTCCCCACCAGCTATCTAAACACAAACAAGTTGAGGGAATATGATTAATGGCGTGCTACGTGTAAACATAAATGACTTTTCCTGTACACCAGCGCAGAGCAACAGTTATAACAGGTGACATATATGTCCATCCTCAAAATGTGCACATTTATTTAACCAAAGGTCTGTTCTCACTTGGTCTGGGTAAAGATTTCACGGTCCATTATGGCTGCAGTGGTGATGCTCCCTGTCATCGGGTCTATCTTGAACAAGCCGCTCATACCCGATGACTGGATGGAGTAGGTCACCTGGCCGTTTTGGCCCTGATCCACATCCTCAGCAACCACCTAGGAAAAGGTGGAGGGGAGAGATAGAACAAAGGTTTTTTAACCCGAAGTGAAACTCAAAATACAAAAAGGGTTAGGGTTAGGGCTTCATTCATAAGTACCTGTATGATTGGCATTTCATATCCCTGTGTTTCTTTCATGTAGGCTACATAGTTCTGCAGCTGAAAGCGAGGAAGGTTATCATTGACATCCTGCAAGATCAAGTTAACGGCCATGAAAGACGTGGAGGACATGGTTTCGGCCTTCACGACAAGACGGAGTCTGGGGGTGTCTTCAAAGTCCAGACCGTTCGAGCTCTGCACCTGGATTTCACCTGGAGGAAACAGAAAATTGAAAATAGAAATCAGGAGGTCGTGTACCTTATGGATTTGAGCATGTATCTTTATAAAATCCATGTCTTACTTAAAGAATAACTACTTTTTTCAGGTGAACACCAATATATTGTAGGGTTAAATATTTGAATGATGCATATTCTGTTAGCTAATGTTATTGGAAAGGGCTAGTTACGCTTTTTTTGGTCTTACCTGTTGAGGAGCTGATACTGAATGAATGTCTTCTGTTTCCACTAAAGATGCTGTAGCTGATACCCCGTCGTGTCCCATCGGGGTGTTGAGCCTGAGTCTGAGCCACGGTTGTGCCTGAATTTAGGAAGAACAGAGAGAATATTATATGTGTAAAAGCACGAATGGGGCTTAATGTATCTCTAATAACAATCTATTATTGTCCAACCTTTCATGGCGTTCTCCTGAATGCTGACATCTCTGGCATTCCTCGAGAAGCGAATGCCACTGTATTGCACCTCCGTTACATAAATCACCACCACACCCTGTGCTGACTGAGCAGGACTGCCCTGATCCATGGCCTCCACGATCAATGTCCTCTGAGCCTGAGTTAGATCACCAAGTGGCTGAGTGGCCTGGATCTCCCCTGTCAAAGAGTTGATGCTAAATCCCCTCACCGGCATGGCAAAACGGTAAAACACAGAACCGTTGGCGCCAAAATCCTTGTCCTCTGCCTTCATCGTGGCAAGAACGCGCTGAGAATTCCTGCTGGACACTTCAATGACCAGTGGATCCTGGATGAAGACTGGAGCGTTGTCGTTGACATCCAGGATGTGGACGGTCACCTAGAGGGAAGACGTCGCAAAGGGGTTAAAACCTTATCTTAAATTCAAGACATATTTCTTGATATTGAACCTCCTTCACCTGAGCAGAGGTGTTCCTGGGTGCAGCAGGTGAAAGGTCAAGAGCAAGCACTTGGAAACTGTACGACGCCTGTTTCTCTCTGTCCAGCGGAGCTGCTGTATTTATGCGACCGGTGTTTTCATCCACGGTGAACGCGCCGTGTGTCTCTCGGCTGAGGAAATACAGAACCTTCCTATTCAGGCCTTCATCAGCATCTTCGGCCGAAACCTGGAAATAGACACAAATACGCAAAAGATTAAGATGTTTGTATGTGCAAGTTAATTTACTCATTAGTAGATTTAGCATGTGTTCTGCCAGTGTGAAGGTAGCGTATTCAGAGCATTCTGTCACACAAGACTGCCCATTTGTCATGTCCTTAGAGAAAAAAGTATCACGCAGAGACTTAATGTGGCTTATAATGAGACTTCTTCTGAAACTGCCAAGGGCGTTGGTTGGTGTGCACACTTGTTACACAATAATGAGAAATGGCATCTATCATTCCATGTGCAGGGTGACAGCTTCAGAAAATAGTATTATTCAGGCTCTCCACGCTGTGGAGACATTGGCACTCTTGTTTATACACAGCAGTAATGTGTATTATGTATTCACTGTTTTAAATCCTTTTACTCTTTGTATATTTTGTGCCTTCAGTGCAGTTATAATAACGACATAATATAAACCAGGGTTTCTCAATCCTGGTCCTGGCGACACACTGCCCTGCATGTTTTCGACGTTTCCCCGCTCCAGCACACCTGATTCAAATGGTCAGCTCTGCAGAGGCCTGGTAATCATGCATTCATTTGAATCAGGTGTGCTGGAGCAAGCAAACACCTAAAGGACCAGGATTGAGAAACCCTGACATAAACAACCAGAGAATGAGCTCTATTGTTGAGCGATTAATGCATTTGTTTCTCGTTGTCTTAAATCACATTTATGTTTACCTCCAGAACCTGCGTGCCCTCTGCCGTGTCCTCTGACACATCCACAGTGTAGCTGCTTCTGCTGAAGACAGGGCTGTTGTCGTTGACGTCCAGGACGACGACCTCCACGGTGGCAGTCGTGCTGAGAGCGGGGCTGCCGCGGTCCGTGGCCACCACCTCAAGGGTATATTCAGCCTTGGTTTCCCTGTCCAAGCCGCGCGAGGTAGACAGGGCTCCGGAGCTGATGTCGAGTTGGAAATCTCCTTGTGAGTCTCCAGCTGAAACAGAAGGAATTAATGAGGCAGAAGAAGAAGAGAAAAACAATCTTTAAAAATTCAAGACTTTTCTGTGGATAAAGTGATGTATCCGTGCCAACTTTGCACTTAGGTCAAAGTTTGACTGTGCTGCATCACCATAGTCATATTCATCAAATGCATACAATATAAGTTAGAAGACTATTAGGGGTGAACCGAGGTGATCTGGATGCAACGCTGCTCTTTCACATGGTAGATAGAGCCAAGTAAAAAATGCAATACATCAGTCAGCTGTCCAATTCATAGATTGTGTATAAAAATGGATGGAAAATAGTCTTTGTCGGCAAAACAAACTCCCGTTGCGAAGGCTTGAGATTTATGATTTGACTGGCCCCATGTCAGTTTTTGAAATTGATCTGAAATTGACCTGCAACCAAGAGCGTCCACTCATAATTATGTGCTGTACTTTGTCATCTATTTTCCTCTGAATAACAAAACCATTTATAAAATTGACATGTGCTACTGAAAAAGACCTGAGGCTGGTGATTTTGACCGTTTTTTTGAACTCATCAGGAAAATGTTTACTGAAGTTTTAAATCACCTGAGAAGTTGGCACATTTTCCGTCATTGACTTCCATTCAAACAGTTCTTTTTTACAATCAGTGGATTCGCCCCCTTGTGGAACTGCTACATCCATTTGTAAATATAATACATGATCTCATTTCGAGAAGTGCAAAAATCTGTCAACAATTATTGCAATTGTGCAATTGTGGTGGACTAATTCATTATTTCTCACCAGTAATTCTGTACTCCAGCTCTCCACCAGGACCCGAGTCGGGGTCTGTAGCCTTGAGGAAGCAGAGCTCTACAGGGGCCTGGTTCTCTGGCACCTCCAGTCTGTACCAAGGCTTTGAAAAGACCGGAGCATTGTCATTCACATCCTGCACTTCCACACGGACCACAGCCTTGGCAAAGTTCGGGGGCAGCCCTCCATCCCTGGCATACACTGATAAGACGTGGAAATTGTTCAGCTGATGAAATGTTGGACGCCATACAGAAGCTTTGACTGATTTGTTTGAGGTGTACAGTGGAAATAAAATGAGCTTCAGCTCCATTAGCACAGAACAAATGGAATGAGACAATAAGATATTTTAGTACCAGTGAGTGTGTAGTGATCCTGTCGCTCTGCGTCCAGCTCCTTTGTGGTGGTGATCACTCCTGTGACTGGATTGATGACAAAGCCTTCCTCGGTCACACCTCCATACATCACGTGGCCATTAGAGCCTGCAGTAAAAAGGCAAGACATGCAGAAATATACATGTATAAAACTCTGGGCACACTACGAAACAAGCAATAAAGAAAATAGGCCACGGTTAACGTAATAAGGCAGTGATTTGATGAATCCAAAGCCACATCGTGCCTTTAGGAAATCCTAATTAAAACCCCAGCACAATAAAGCTCTGGACATGACTGTGACCACACATTTTCATTAGCATGAGTTTGTGGTTGGTTTTAATATCGTGTGGTTTCTCGAAACCATTTGTATGTCTCTTAGTGTTTAGTTCCACAGCCTTTTGTCCTGAGGATATACATACAGCATGTACTGTGCCTTTTATATGTTCCTGGAATTTGTAGTCTTTACTATTATGGAATTATAAAGTGGAGGACGTAGGTAAAACGTGCACAATTGAGTAAAAAATCTTCGCATGTTCTCTTGGATCTTGTTTATCTCTGTTCTTATACTTATTTTCAGTTGAAATAAAATATTTGAACCAACCTTGATCCCTGTCAGTGGCAGTCACCGTCAACACCGTTGTTCCCGGGCCTTGGTCTTCCATCACCTGGGTCTCAAACTCTACTTGTTGGAACACCGGAGCTTCGTCGTTCACGTCGATCACCTGCACGCACAGCACCTGAGAGGTGGACAGCTGAGGTATCCCATGATCCTCTGTGACGATGGTCAGATTGAAGATTTCCTGCTCTTCCCTGTCTAAAGCTTTAAGGATGGACAGAGAGCCTGCAAAAGAGAAAAATAAAGGTTTAGTGAGCAGTGAGGACTTTCCTCAATTACCTCACTGAAATACCTTCTTCTCATACGAGTTGTGTAATGCGTGTGTAGGTTTGTTTGTGTAACACATCATTTTGTGTACTTAAGATTGGCAGAGGTTTGCCTAAAGGACCAGTAAAAACAACAACAAAAAAAACCTTTCCAGCATTTGCTTTATGAGAGTTTCCATACCAAACAAAATTAACAGTTAATTCATGCCAGCTATTCACTTCTGGCACTTTGAAGGAGCATTCGCATGTGAAGAGAGCGTTCTGCAGATCATACAGGCACAAAGACGTGAGCATCCAGAGTACAACCTGCAACTGCGTATGTAGCTGCCAAGTCAAATCAACCTATGACCTCCACTGAAAGTTCTCTTGACATCTCACCGGCCTGTTGATTTCTAAATTTGTCAGGGAATTAACTCGTGTGTGAAAACAAACTGGTTGACACACACAGTATTTTGTGAATCAGAGCTGCTGCACTCGTGTTTCGCACCTTGTCATCACCGAGACTGTAAGGAGGGCGAGCCAAAGTGAGAGGAAATATGAAACGCACGTATGTGAGCGTGCTGTGTTCACAGCGGTGTAAAGGTTGAACTGGTTAGATGTGTCCGAGAGGTGTAATGTCACAGACATGCTGAACACATAAAGCACACAGTATGTCCTACTTAATTTCAGCTAAATGTGCATAATATAAGATTATCTTAATTCAATGCAGTACTTTATCTCCAATAATTGTACACAGGAATTGATTTTTATATTAGAAGTCTTTAAAGATGCCATGAATAAGCAGATATAGTACAATAAATGCAATGTTCTCAAACACTAAGAATGAAATGTGTTATACTTCTGAGACTACTTGGGGAAAAATAAAGAGAGATAGAATAAATTAGGTTCTTAAGTGCACAATAAAACCAGCAGTAAATAGGTTGTAATATAAAATAACAGAAATTTAACATTGGCGAGGGCAGACATGTAATTTATAAGCAGTATACAGTGTAATGACAATCCCAATATTAGCCAGACAGTTTGGTAAATGTCTTGGCAACATGGTGTCGAGCTGCTATTACAGCATTTTTTTTTTTTTCACCAAAAGCTTAAGCCATGAGCACCACGCAGTCTGTGAAACAGACCAGAAGTGAAATCCAGCCCTGCTAATGCACAAGAAGTTTGACAGTAATGAAGTAAAGACTTTCTTTCCATCTGGAAGCCGCATTAAATGTCTGTCTTATGGCTCCTAATCCCATCGCAGCCACAGCTGAGCACGCCAAAACCAGCCCGCTCCTGTGATCAGGAGATTACACATACACATATATAAGATATCAAAGGCTGCCCGTGTCCCGTGCCCAAGTAAAACTCTGTTCCCATGAACGAAACGTCAAGAAAAGAACACTGAAGCGTGAGGCGGGTGAGATATTGCTCTGTGGCACTGGGAGATCGTCTAGTAAAAAGGGATATGAGTGTTTTAGCAGCAGAAACACACTAGACACAGCACTTCATTGGGTCATTACACTCCTCTGGAAACTTCTGTTCAATTAGTGGTCGTCAATGGTGGGATGCTAATCATGTAATAATCATGTGCCACAGGAAAAAAAGCCACATGGTGTTTAAACCTTAAACACAGATTGTAAATGTAAGAAATGATGTGGTAAGTTTTACTTTAATAATCTCTTGATGGAGTGTGAATTGGAAATTTATGGAAAAACTCTTAGTCTCCTCTTATAATGTATGACTTCAGCATTATTTTTAGACATAAACTCACCAGTGTTGGGGTTCAGACTGAAGCGGCCAGCGCTGTTTCCTGTTTGGATTCTGTACGACACTCGGCCATTTTCTCCTTCATCTTCATCTCGAGCCATCACGTACAAAATCACAAACCTGTCAGTAAAAATAACGAGATCATTTCACGTCAATGAGTTGCTAACTTTTTTGAGCTCTGAAGGCTGTGGAGTCAGGATTAAATCCTCTCACCCAACAGGCTGGTCCTCCATGACGCTGACCGCAGACGGCGAGCTGAAGACCGGAGCGTTGTCGTTCTCGTCCGTCACAAACACTCGCGCAGTGACTGAACCCCAGCGCCTCTCAGAAGGATCCACCGGCTGATCCGTGGCCCGCACCACGAGGAAGAGCGAGGGCGTGGACTCACGGTCCAACTTCTGTCCGAGGGTCAGGACTCCACTGAAGGGGTCGAGGGTCAGGAGGTCATGCGTGTCAGGCCAATGGTGCTCGATTGAGTAATGGAGCTCACTGTTGGGTCCACTGCCATCCTGTAAAAAAAAGTACAAGAATTAGTTAGAAAAACGAATATTTACTTCTGTGAAACATTATTGTACATTTGAAATGGACGTAGTAAATTCGAGTTGTGCTTTGAATTGGTGCACTGTCCCTTGCTTTTTCAGCTAGGACAGGGGTCTGCAACCTTCTCCAACACTCTCCACCCAAATAAAATTAATCTGGAGCCGCAAAACCTATTTGATCCTTAAAATGAAGATAAAATCACATTTTTTAAACACATATATACTATATTTAAAGCACTACAGTTTGTTGCAAGTTGAAACCTCTTAAATGTATAAAAATACTTTTATGTACAATTTTATGTAGTTTATGTCTGATAAACTCTGCATGGATCTATAAGTACATGTATCTAAAGATGGACAGGACTCCAAATGTGAACTTCTCCATGTACACATTACTTTAATGGCTTTTGGGGAAGGTTTTTCGATTGGATGTGATGGACAAAATATCAAAATCACTATTATTTATGCCTTTAACTTGACAAAAAAGTGTGAAAAACATGAAAAGTTTTTACTTCAAAGCTCGCAGGAGCCACTACAGAGGGGCTGAAGAGCCACATGAGGCTCTAGAGCCGCAGGTTGCAGACCCCTGAGCTAGGATATAGAATGTGCCAATTCCACTTTATTTTTGAAACCACAAATTCACAGATGTAGACCTACGAGTGTCCACTCATATTAAATGTTGTGATTTATAGTCAAAGAGAAGACCTTAAAATAGAGACTGAGAGCATTAAATCCTCAGGAAATGTGGAAATACATTAAAAATCAAGTGCCTGAATTCTATTCAACCAGCAGAGTGGTTGATAACTGCGACTTCCATCCTTCTTCCGAAGCTTTACTTTTCAAACAATCCATGTTTATATACAGTCTATAATATGACAACTGAGAAAATGACTGTGAGTTGTGGTTTCAAAGTTCCAGTTAAACAAAAACAAACCAAATACAGAAAAAAAAAATCCTTTTATTGCTCTCTAAATCAATGATTTCAAGAAAACTAAACAAATTAAGTTCCGATTTATGGTGTTTGGTTGAAAATATGTCGACTATGTACACAGAAGGATTAAAGAATCTAACTATCAATCACATGATAATGTGTAGCAGTTAATATGTTCCCCACCTTATCCACAGCCTGGAAGGTATATATGGAGGCCCCTGGCTCCATGTTCTCAGGGATCACAATAGTAACAGGGTCCTCCATGAAGTGAGGGGCGTGGTCATTGCTGTCCTGCACGTTGATGTCCAGCTGCACCAGATGGCTGCTGGGAAACGCTTGGGAGAAGTCGGACACCTCGACGTTCAGCGTGTACCTCGAGCCCTTCTCGTAGTCCAGCTCGCGCACCAGGTACACGTCTCCCTTCAAACGGTCCACCATGAAAGTGCCGTCCCGGTCTGTGCCTCCCACCACCAGGTACGTCACCTGGCCTTCCAGTATGCCGGTGTCCGGCTTGTCATGCGGGCGGAGGGAGCCAACGACGGAGCCCGGATCGACCCCTTCGATAATGTTCAGCGTCATTGAGAGCATGTTGGGCTTAGGGTTGGATCTGGAGGAGCTGAGAACCTAGAGGAAAGAAAAGGAAACAGGAGAATTTTATCCACCTGATACAAAATGATCATGACGATTCAGATCGATATAAAAAACCTTCCAACTCTGCAATTTTGCAGTTTAGCAAAAAGAGAAAAGTGTCAAGGCTTGGATCATATAGTATTTTCTTTGGTATTCTGCAGACGCTGCAGTTATACGACTCCCACAACAGCCCATCCCTAAACATAACCTTGGTCTGCAGTCTGTATCTGTTGTTTGTGATGACTATAATAACTCTCTCGGGTGTTCTCGTTTTACAGGAAGACATTATGTTCGATTCTTCCATTAGATATTTTGACACTTCTGCATGTTGGCTTTGAGATGAGACTCATATGTGATCTGTGACCGAAAAGATGGGTGTGACAGGAGGGGGAAAACTGTCAATATTCCACTTCAGATAATGTGGAGCAGTGCAGCCTCCATATGCAGCTGTCTGTCAGATGGGGAACAAACACTGTCCACACCATGGGTTTTTATGCTACTTACAGCAACAGTTACAGGGTTGGATTTTGTTCTGGGGCAGATCAAAGAACGGTGAAGACGGCAAACATAAGCTGATTTTTACAAGCTCTGTTTGTAGCATTGAAAAAAATATTCATACACCCACATTCTGCACTGTTGTTCTACAAGATCTCTTGCAATAAAGCGCATGTTTCTGGTGTCTAAAAGTAAAGTTAGATGGAAAGGGCAGTGATGTGAGTAATGTGCATAATTTAGCTTCTTACGTGCTGACTTAAAAGAATAACTTTGTGCAGGTTGAAGCTGAAACATATGTCAACAATAGCTTAAAAAGAGTATAATGTTCTGGTGTTTTTGCTCTGTGTTTAACTGTAATGACACAGCCACAGCCATAGTCCGTCACAAAACAAAAATTATTTGGGAATTCAAGTCAAATTAAGCAACATTAGTGGATGTGTTTAAATAGGATGATTGAATTAATTGTGGGATCTTTTGCAGATATTTACTCAAATACATCACAACGCGCTTTTAAGCGATGATTAAAAGTCAGAAAATGGACCGCACCATATGTTTGTGGCTTTCTCCTGCAACTTAGCTGGTGTCGGGTATTTTGTGGTGTGCATCAATATCCCCGTGTCCCACAGTTGTTTGAAATGTGAGCTCAAAATCGTTATCTGGAAATGTTACCTCATGCGCGTTTGAACGTGCCGTTACAGCGAGCGTGTCCATGTGCGTGCATGTATCACTGCCTGCTACCGTGCGGGCGGGTGTATTCCCGTTCTTTTTGTGTGATTCCACGCAGCTGGCTCTCATCAGATCTCATCTGGGAGCGTTTGATTCCGAGGTGCCTGTTTCCCCTCTGTCTAATCTCAGCGTCGCACAAGCAGGCAAAATCTAAGACAAGCACTCCCGCTGTAATTAGCATCCTTTTCCTCTCTGAAATCACATCGCATGAAAACACTGAGCTCGCAGCTCCACAGTCAAAGCAAAGCACCACCCTTCCCTGGCTACAAGCCGCCGTGGCAGACCATTCTCTTTCCTGCTGGTGAATTCCTGATAGTGTATGCTGATACACACGATTGACCCTCCTACAGAAAGTGCAGAACAATAACTCAATCGAGGCGAGCTCCCTCCTGCAGCTCCGGGTTTCTCACCTTGGGTTTTTGATTACCTTATGAACTTTTGGAGCAGGAAGCACACATTAGATGGGATGCATGATTTTGTTTGTACGGGCAGGTTCAGTTTCCCTCCTTCTCAAATTTACCTCCTTTTCCAGTTACGGTGTTCACAGTTTGAGGAAATTACTTGCAGTAAGGAATGCAAAGGAGTTGAGGAAACGTGTGACAGTTTTTGGCTCCGTCAGCACAGTGGCCCTTTTTTTTTTTTTCAAAAAGCACTATTTTATACAGCTTAAAAAAAAAAGAAGTAGAGATTATGTTTTACTTGTATGCGTAGTTGGCAGGTGGAGCTGAGGCCTGGCGCTCCGTGGTCAGCGGCGGTCACTGCAAATATGTATTCAGCTCGCTCTGCCCATCTCAGAGGGGACGCAGTTCTCAACTCGCCGCTGATCGGGTTCAGGGAGAAGCGCTCGGCTCTGGAGCCTTCAGAAGATACAAAACAGATGCAGATATCATTTTAAAAATACTCCTGATGACATTCTCAACTCGGATGTTATGTTCGTATAGATTTACGACACTCACCTGATAGAGAGTAGTACACTGTTCCATTTTCTCCCTCGTCTGGGTCTTTCGCTGTCACTGTCCCTAAGATAGTTCCAGATGGAAGCCCCTCCATCACCTACAACACACAAGGATTGTTATTGAGACCAATTCTTATCTTTGTACATAGTCTGACTATTACGTAGTGTTTCTTATCACGTCTCCATTTCCTCTGAAATTGGCTCACAACATTATTTTATCTCATTTGATGAAACCCTCCTTACGTCCTTCTAGCAACCAACAAAAACAAAGTCTAAACACAAACACGGCCATCGCAACTCTTATAAACACAACCAATCACTTCAAGAACCACCCTGACTACCTGTGAGGTTCAGTGCTTAATATTTCAGGGTGTTGTGATGTATCAGTTGATGCTATTGCAACCTTTGCCTGACTCTTTCATCATATTTATTTCCAAGACGACTACACGTACAAATAATACATTAATAAGTAATAAACAAATATGGACTCTATTAGGCAACACAGTCAATCTCATCCAGGTCTACTTATATTCATGATGTAACATCAAAAGCACCAGGATCTCACTCTGCTCCATCCTCTCTGCCTTCCTTCTCACCTGCAGGAGCAACTCCCGTTCCGGCCTGGCATGAGTGAAGCTGGGCGCATTGTCATTTTCATCCAGGACGGAGATATGAGCGGTGCCCGTAGCACTGCGAGGGGGTGTTCCCCCGTCCTGGACGACCACGACGAGCTGGTAACTGGACTGTTGCTCTCTGTCCAAGCCAAGGCGTGTGCTGATCTCACCTAAAGAAAATAGACAAAGACATTATTTATAACAATTAGGGATAACTTAGCATGTCAATGTAATTGACAAAAAGCCTCATCATTTTCACCTGTTTGTGAGTTGATCTGAAAGTGTCTGTCCGTGTGCAGCAGCCTGTACGTGAGTCGAGAATTTAGTCCCGCGTCTCTGTCCGTTGCGGACACTCTGCCGAAACCTGTTCCGGCCAGAACGTTCTCTCTGACGGCCAGGAACACCCTCTCCTGACTCAGTCTGGGGGAATTGTCATTCTCGTCGGTCACTGTCACCCTGACTGTGGCGCTTCCAGTTCTACCTACCCCTCCTGGGCCCGAGGTGGCCAGGACGGTCAACAGGTACATGTCTTTGACCTCTCGGTCCAGAGAGCTGCGTACAAAGAGCCAACCACTGTCTGGCATTATGCCAAAACCGGCAGCATCACCGTCGGGCCTGAGGCGGTAGGAAATAGAGGAGGAAGAAGACGACGACGAGCTCCCGCCATTCCCTGAAGCTTCTCTGTTAAGAGCTCGAACTTGAAGGAAACGCGTGTTGAGTGGCGTGTTTTCCCGCAGCTCCACGCGGTAGGTAAGGGTGTCAAAGTTGGGGCCTTGGGCATCTTGTGCTTGGATGTGGACCACAAGAGTGAAAGTGGAGCTGAGCTGAGGCGCGCCGCCATCCTTGGCGACCACCTGAAGGTCATAGCGCGGGACGCTTTCGTACGACAGGCTGCCAATGAGCCGCACCTCCCCGCTTCCCCGGTCAACACCAAACGTCCTCTGACCACTGCTGCCTGCAGCTCCAGCAGAGACTAGGTCGAAGCTGAGCTGACCGTTATGACCGGAATCCTTGTCGGTGGCTTGAATGCGGTATATAACAGTCCCCATTTTGGTGATTTCGGGTAGAAGGAGGGACTCTGAGGAGGAAGGGAGGAAAACGGGGGCGTTGTCATTGACGTCTGAAATGGTTATGTGTATGCGGCTGGTGCCGTACGCTGGAGGAGAGCCAGAGCGAGCCTGGATTTCCAGGTCAAGACTGGAGCAGGTTTCATGGTCCAAAGGCAGAGCTGTGCGTATGGTACCAGAGGCACTGTCCACTGTGAAGTGACCATCAGGGTCTCCAGAAGAGATGGAGTAGAAGATATCCTTAGAGACGCCTGTAAAACAGAAAAGGTATGAATAGATTGAGGGTAAAACATCCACTGCTATTTCTTATAAGAAAGAAATGATTTTGACTTGAATGACAATGAGCCTTGAACATGGTAATATAATGATAATTGTATGGTAATGATAGTAACACCACTGCATTTCTAATGCAGGCAGGTAATAACAATGGCTATAATGTGGTAGAGAGATGCTATTCCATTTATTCCACGTTATTTCCATAGTAATTTCAAGGTAATGCTTGGTAATGAGTATGTACGTAGACTGCCATCAGGGAAAGGAGTGAAAGCTACAGCTTTGGCAGGTTTGCTGGATAAATGGTCAAAAAAAGAGATTAATCTGTAAAGTTTCTCCACTGAAAGAGCTGAAAGTGTTGATTTTCCACTCCACTTTAGGTAAGTGAATACATACCAGGCTCATAAATAATTCACATGACAGCTACACATCCACTTTAAGTAGAAAGTTTATTTCTTCTCGTTTCCCTTATGAACGTTGGTGAGGGAGTGTGTGTGTGTGTGTGTGTGTGTGTTCACTCAAAAAAAGGCGACGAGTCTTGACTCAGTGAGTGTGTTTGTGTCCACTACACCACTTCACTTTTACTCCCACTCAGAAATAAAGCCCCATACAAATCCATTCCTCGGTCATTAATAGTGAGGAAAAAAATACAAGTGGAGACATGTTTTAAAATGTGTGATGGATGTGATTTCTTAATGGAGTGTATGCTCTTGTTGCTTGTATATTTGTACTAGTGCTGCAGTGAGAGATGAAGCATCAGGCTCTCTAAGACCCATTAGTGGATTTCTGTCCTGTACTTGTCAAGAAGATGGAAACAGGTAAAAGTGGGTTCCTATTGGTGAGGTATGTGGTCAGATAAAAGCAACCCTGCGATGACCGAATCCTCTCCTCACCTGTCTTGGTGGCAGCACGCACGACTCCCAACGCCGTCCCCCGCAGGACGTCCTCGGACACGGTGAAGAAGTACTGAGCCTGTTCAAAGACGGGGGACACCACGGAGCCTCCCACCACGCTCACGTTCACCCTGGCGTTCACCGGCGCCGTCAGACCGCTGCCGTCCTCCGCTGATATCACCATGGAGATGACCGTGTTGGCTTTGCCATGGAGCGAGCGCGAGAGAGATATCACGCCTGCAGAGAACATTGGATATTGATTATTTCATAAAACAGAGTGGACATACTGTGCTGTAAAGAAACACACACACACACACACCTGTGTCCTTGTTGAGGGTGAAGAACGTGGAGCCCCCTCCAGGCACTGTGCGGTAGGTCACCCTGCCGTTTTCCCCAGCGTCGGGGTCATTAGCTGTTACCTTGACGACGGACGTTCCCGGGGCACTGTGGGCACTCAGACTGACCATGTAGAGGACTGGATAAAAAGTGGGTCGATTGTCGTTGATGTCAACCACGGAAACCTGCACACGGGCTACTGAGCTCAGACCACCCTGAAAAAGACAAGCAAATGTTCTTAATAATATAGTTGACCTTTAATACTCAGTTTATCGAGCTAAATTTGAGTTTTTTTGGGCCAAACCTGCTGGATTTTTTATGTGTCTGCATGTTTTTGAGGCCGCCACCAACGCCATACCCAAGAGGAAGATTCAAAACAATAAGATGACCTCTTTTTCAATAAAACCTGCTTGAGTCCCTGATGAAAGCTTGAGGCCGAAGTACGTCAGTGTTCATGCTTTTTAAAAGGCAGAACATGACAATGTCGTTCCATTAAAGGCATTTTAATTGCTGAAAAGACAGTGCCTGGGAGTCTTCTTTGTATTTCGTTTCTTCTTGTTTCCCGTCATCAAAGCAGCCCACTGTGAGCCCAGGAAGTCATCCTTCCTGACGACCTTTAAAATCAAACCCATGCTCCCTTGTTTCACAGCACATCCACAAATACAATATTCAATTTGCTTTCAATCTCTTGCTGACAGCGACAGTCCGGAAACTTTATGAAAAACTTTATGAATCGGGGACAATAGATTTATGTCACACCGTAAAGACGAAGCAGCTGTAAAGGAAGACAGATGAGTTCCCTGCAGAAGATCCCTGACATATGGAGTCAACCAAGCGCCGCATTTGTCAGCAAGTCGCAGAGTTCACACTCATTACACCGTATCTAAGGGCTTTCCTTTTACAAGCCCATTAAAACAGGAATATTCAGGACAAAGGGGAACAGACACCAGCTGGATTTATGTGGGAAAGTGCCAGCACTGTGAGGGGAAGATGCATTGTAGGTAAAATATAGACCTGAGTTCAACCTTTACCTGAACAGGAGAAAATAGAAGGATGAGGAATGAGAACGGTCACTACATGAGCTAATAATAATACATGCATGGCAATGGCTATGCATCTATTTCTTCATGTAACCCAACTACACACACGAGAGCTAAATGTTTTATTGCTCCTCATGTCGGGTTTCAGTGCCATTTTCAGTGCATCCATTGTGATTAATTGATGCTTTAAATGTGCATGGGTCTGCTGGGAAGATTCCAGAATAAAGAGAGTGTGAATGTGGTCAGGAATGGCAATTTAAGCAAAATGATATCATTGTATAGTAAAAAGGCAACTTAAATGGGCCCATTTCCCTGCTTCTTTATTTTTTCTATGCCTCCCTCCCTCCGTCCTCTGCTGTACTCGCTCGGTTCTCCTTTGATTGCTTTGCCATGCTATTGTGGTTTCCCCTCCATTTTTGGAAGTCAACACTTAATACCGTGTTCTTCAAACACACCCCGAACACATCTTTGATCAGATTTATTTCCCTGCAGCTGTACACATCTTTAATTTGCCGTAAGCCTGTGGCTTTGATGGGATGGAACATGACACACTCAGCGGGGGAACACGTTTGGTCATAGAGAAACTCCGAGATCTAATGCTTTAATTTTCTTCTCCTTCAAAAATGCATTTCAGCTATAGGTGAAATTAAGCCTTTTATTGTACTTTTTTTTATTGTTACTAATGTGTAGTCAGTGTGTCACATAAAGTGGGCCAGTTTGGACTGGAAGAACTGGAAGGACACCAGATAAAATGTGTGGGAGAAAATGAAAAATATCAATAAAATTCTTCCTGAGCACTAGATTTCACTTTTTTTTTTTTTCACAGGTTTACTTTGGCACAATATTTTCTCAATATAATACAATGAGTTCAAGCGCAACACTGTGATGCAGTGTATCAGCTGTTTTCCAAAGAGCTGTCCCTATGCAACTCAAAATGTGTAATTCAGTATCAAGTACTGCATAAAACTCAACTATCTCTTGAAGAGTCCATGAGAAGTAAAGCCTACATTTCAAAAGTTTGGTGTCACTTAGAAATTTCCTTATTTTTTAAGGAAAAACACTTTTTTTCAATGAATATAACATTACATTACTCAAAAATACACTCTATACATTCTTAATGTGGGAAACGACTATTCCAGCTGCAAACGTCGTGGTTTTTAATGGAATATGTACATAGGTGTATAGAGGCCCATTTCCAGTGTTCTAATGGTACATTGTGTTTGCTAATTACCTTAGAAGGCTATTTGATGATTAGAAAACCCTTGTACAATTGTGTTAGCACAGCTGAAAACAGTTTTGCTGGTTCTTCGACATCAAATAAATCCTTGTTTCTAATCTTGTCAATGTCTTGACTGTCTTTTCTATTCATTTTGCAACTGTTTTGATGAATAAAAGTGTGACTTTTAATGGAAAACACAAAAAAATTGTAAAGGTGACCCCAAACTTTTGAAAGGTAGGGTGCATCGTTTACATTCACGCTTTCATTCAGAGTTAAAAAAGGTTCTTACTCCATCTGTTGCAGTGACTGTCAAGTCGAACTTGTCCGGTCCCTCATCCCGGTCCAGAGCTGTGCTGGTGCACAACTGCCCTGTCTCCTTGTCCAGGGTGAAGTGTGCTGGTGCCAGGCCTCCAGATCCTGAGCCCAGAGTGTAGCTTATAGCACCAAAGGAGCCGCGGTCCTCGTCTGTGGCTGACACCTGTGAGAGAGACAAAAAGAGGGAGACACATGAGGTGAGTCAGTGATGGTCCAAAGGCATCAAACGGACTGTGAAACATAAGGATCACATAAAAGCACTGAGAAGGTCCCAGAATCTGCGTGAAGGAAAATGTACATGTGTCATAATTGTTATATACGAGCTTTGGGCCTTTCTGTTATCACAATAAAAGCCCATCACACAGGCTCCTCGCAAGCCCATACATCTGCACTTGTCCAAACATCACACACCATAGCACTACTTGTTATGATTTCCAGAGTACTATGAACAAAAGAAAAATCTAAGCATCTGTCAGAGCAATTTGTTTCTTTAGATCACGTATATGCCGAGTATAAATTTAGAAAAAGTGACAGATCTCCCGGTGGTGCGTTTGAAAAGCTGGCAAAGGAACGGGTAGTGCGGCGTAACCGCGGATACAGACGGACGGAACTGACAGGTAACCTTTAAAAACAGGAGAGGAGAGTGTCGACAGAGGTTGGGAGTTTGGTTCAGAGGTCATCGGAAGGCACTTCAGTGAACGTTGGAAGGCCAAGTGATGCAAACTGACATTTAAATAAGACACACAGCGACGGGAAGAGCCACACTCCTCTGACATTAATCCTCACGCCATTTCTCTCCCTCAGCTGACACAGAGACACAAAACAGACAGAGGTCCTGCCCTGATCCTTGACCCACTTCTTCTCATCTTCCTAACATCCTTCTTCTTTATCACAAATCTATTGAAAACAATGACAAAAGTATCCTATAATACAACAGAGTTTTCCTTGCAAAACACATATCCAGTGTGTGTTGGAGTCCTGCCACGGTCTGGAGTTTTACACTGGTCCATAACATTGTTTGGTGGCGTTTATGGTGCTTGTTTAAAGTAGCATTCCGCCTCAGATCTCAAAGAACCTTGAAGGCGAGCCAAGATCCAAGAGGCTGCGTGATATCAGCCCTCCTCTGGATTACTGTCTCTTCTCATCGAGCTCTGGCGCGATATCTGCGGTGTTTGATTTCACAGTGACGAAGGCATTTTGAGTTTGTGTGAATGCTAATTTCATTTTTTTTTTTTGGTCTGAAAACGTCAGATTATTGTTCCACGTCCAAAATAAATAACGTCTGAGACACCGCTGTGATAGCATCGCACTGAACATCAAGATTAAGATTACAAAAGCAGATTAAGCAATAAAGATAAAACACAAGTTTGAAGTGTCTAGTCTCAACAACAACTCTACCATAATACCCTATGACAATATTGTTGTTTTCAGTTTTTGAGTTTAGATTTAAAACAATAAAAATACAAACTACATTCTAATGCGAGGGTGAGAACTAAAAGAAAGCATCAATTAGATATTGATGTAATTGATTACATATTGGCATAAAACATGGAACAATAAAACAATAAAACTAGTGCTAGGCACGTTAACGGCGTCAACGCTAATGCACATTAACGCATGGCGCGTTTCCATGACAGCTGACCGTCATGTTTACGTGTTGTGGCACCAGAGTTCAGGCACTCTTTCCCAGTTAGCTCCGTTAGCTCCTTTAGCGCTATTAGCCCACCTACAGTCAAACTGGAGCAGTCTGTTTACTAAACGAAAAGAGCAGCGCTACAAATAACCAGTGTGTGCCTAGCGTTACAGACTCACTAACAATCGGGAGTCACGTAAACATGACGTCACACGCGCCAGTCGTCATGGAAACTGCCGTTAACGCCGTTAAGCAACACGTAACAGCAGCCTTTGCGATTTGCAAGTTGCATATAGTTGTTCAGCGCTTACGCCGACATCCAATTCATACCCTGATGACGCAAACCACAAGGGGAAACTCTGGGTTCACTGTCTTGCTTCAAACACTTGGACGAGTCTGCGTGGAAATATCAAACTTCCAAATTGGTGTACGACCTCCTGCTCTGTATCCACTGACGTTGTCATATCGTGTTTTCCGCCGCAGTCGACTTCTCAAGACGTGGGTATGAATTGAGTATGACACTTTGTATGTCTATGCTGGTTGTTTTAATGATTTCATCATCCATCTGAACCCTGAATCTGACCTCGCCCTGGCCTTGAATCCCACAGAGCATAAGACCACCGCAGCAGACGTCCACCAACACATGTCTTCACCATTACATACTGAATAACTCCAGCTATAGACTGAGAGACAGATCTAATCCCAATTTGACTCTTATAGGACGTTAATACATTGGAATATTGGAAAAGCGCCCTCTGTGTTTTAGTCTTTAGTCACAGTGGTACCATGATTGGACAGGTGTGTTTTTGGAAGGGTTCAAAGCAAATCTCTGGCTATATGATGACCCGTTTTCAGCTGGGGATTTCTCTGTCATTGCTGGGACTTCCTGCCGAGTACAGTGTTGAGACTTATGCTATCTTTAGGATCTCGGCTGGGCTCGTGTCTGGGTGTTCCTCATATCTTCTCTGGCTGTCTGTGACGGATTAGCCACCTGCGGTGATGAGAGCTGCTTTTAATGTGTACATGCTCTCACATATACACACAGAGACACTCGCATATATGATGGAGCTTGAGCCCTTTTCACAAAATCTAATTAAAGAGGTTTAAAGCGGCCATGACTCCCCACCTGGTCATGGGGTGACTTCACTGTCACAGAGGCCTGTAAATTAGAAACAGGCAAACACAGGGTGAATCTATCATTGATTGATCACACACTACACATGATTACACATGTAAGTATAGTTTAATAATGGATATTTTGACTGAAAAGGGCGATCGTATTGGCTGGGAACAAGACAGAAAGCAAGCACATTGATTCTCCACACACTAAATTTTACAAACCATGGGCAGTATGGTATGGATTCTTCATGCTGGAATGAAATATGCAACGCAAACGCAAGCAGGGAGAACGTCTATTTAAGCACACTTTCATGAAAACCTTGGGAGCAATAAAATAAAACATGCAATGATTTTTTTTCCCCTTCTCCAACAGGCTCCACACAGTATCGTGGGTTTGTGGTTCCAGACTTTAAAGCTGTTGTGTGCAACTTTTCAATGTAAAAGAACGCCCGTTCCATCAGCTCCATGAACAGAAGGTGGTGAAATGAATGTCGAAAGAGAACTTTAGGTTGAGTAATTAATGTCTCATGAAACATGAGCGAGATACTAAAACAAATGTTGAAAGAGAATGGCTGGAATATGGTCCTAAAGTCGTCCTTTCAGAAAGCTCTGTCGTCTCTGCTGAGGCTCCAGAAGTCTCCATTGGAGCTCCAAAGTCTTAATTAAAGCCACGTTTTAATTAAATTGCTGAATTAAAACATGGATTTATGGTGAGCGTGAGAAAAAAAGAGGCAAAACCCAACTACAGACGGAAATATTTGTACAAGTTTAAAATGTGAAGCAGCAAAAACATCACATCAACGCTCCTGTTGAGCACAAGCTCCATTTCAAGTTTGAAAGGCCAAACTCTTCGACATTTACAGCACTTGTATAAAAGTATACTTTAAAGAGGTAGCACACTTTCTCAGCCCACAAGGTCACCTAGTAAACACACTAACTCAACATTCTTGATTCAGGAGGTCTGGTCGTCCAGACGAGTGTCTTTGCCAACAAGGAATTCCTCCCACTCCGGATCCTGTTCTCTCATCCATGACCAGCCGGCCAACTTCAGCTCTCTCACCTATTCCTCATCCCACTGTGATAAACACACACAACTGCAGTACATAGCAACACAAACAAAGACAGGCCACAGCTAAAAGCTGTCAACATCTAAATCTCCCTTGCTTGGACCGTGCTCATCTCCATGATATTTTGTGGTCACAACATCATATGGATCCAAAGTCGTAATAATTTATAGCAGGGTGGTCTAGCTGTTGGACCGCCTGTTCTTTAACTAGAAGGTCAAAAGTTTGGTCACCCATGTTAGTGTAAAGCTCTCGAGCAAGACCCTGAACCTTTCATGCACCTCATTACCTGCAGTTGAGCTGCAGAAGATAAAACCGAGTTTTGCAACTCCATTTCCATGTAGTATTGGAACAAACTGAGAGCTATGGCAGCCTGGATGGTGGCAAATGCCCGGAGCAAGGTTTACTTTGGAAAATGTTCTGCAGTAAATGAGTAGAGACAATTTATACTTAATGGCCTAAAACTTGCAAACCCCCGCCGATGCGGTTCTTTTCCGTGGGAGTGCTGATATCTCACCTCACGCCACTAAATTTAAAGGAGTGTGGAGAAAAGTTTTTTGGCAAACTTGGCGTGATGCAGAGCAAGGTAACAAAAGGGATTAAGGTTAGTAAAACAGTCAAATCTCTCGAGTGCAATTAGCCGTGCGTAGGAAAGTGAGGTCATATCCGTGCAGCATAGTTGAGAATCCATGTCGCCAGTCAAACTTCAAGTTTAAGTGCTTTTACAGCTCCGAAATGAAATCATCAAAACATAAACAGGCTTTAAAATGTTCTACTATAGACCTGCCAAATATCTGAGCTGATTGTACATGCAACATAAACTCATCCAGCATGTATTCTACCTCAGACTTTCATACAGTACGTATGGTCCATGATTTACACAGTGTGCAACACATTGACCAACTGCCATAAAGACATAGCACAAGTCTCATAGAGGACACGTCAGCCCGTTAGGACGATGTGAAAAACAGTCAGGAAGAGCGTGCCGAGTATCGGATTCAGCCAGGACTCAGGCCTGGAGTTTTTGCGTCCATAGAGAGCCATTCATCCCTGGCAGGGACAGAATAGGAGCTATCACTCACTGGTGCATTAGCAAAGACCTAGACCTCATCACTCATTTGCGTCACACACGACTCTCTCTTTGCTCGCTTTGTCTCTCTACCTTTCCACTTAACCTTTCTCTGTTCCCACTGTGGCTCTCATTCACCCCCCAGATGGAGTTATCGCTCCTAGGGTTGACTCAGATCTTGGACACAAGACTAAACCCTCTCCATTCTGCTCATCGACACTCACAAACATCTCCAAAAACCAATCTGACAGTGGTATTTAATGGTACAAGGAAGTATTAGCCTCCTGAATGTGATGTGGTGCAGAAAAACAGGTATGACCTATAATGACACCAGCAGGTCAGCAGTTACTGTGCTGTCGACATCTGGTAAACCTCCAACTCGTGAGCTGGTCAACTTTTATATGCGTTTCCTTTTCTTTAAACTATACATGTTTTTCCTGTTTTCTCCTTGTCTTTTATTATTCTTTCCTTTCACCGTCTTCATGGCTTTATCCCTTTTGTTGTATTCTACCTCGACTGTTTTTTTTCCCCCCTCCTCACATCTATGCTCATCTCCTCCAGATGTGGGCGCTGATCCAGATTGGATCCTGCACTTCGCTGCAGTTTGTCTCTGTAAAACATCAGTTAGTGTCAGAGGGAGTTTGCGCGCAGCTTCCCAGAGACAGCTGCACTTCTGCCGCAGCTCAGGACTTTTATCACTTCTCATGAAAGAGAGGGAGGGAGGCATTCTATAGGCTTTCATAATAAAAACGGTAAGACACACAGAGGTTTACCGATCTTATCCACTCCTTCCTTCTGACTGCTGCCAACGCTGGAATGTTTATGAAGAAATCATCATCTCAGGGGTCAAACAGTCGAAAAAAAAAGTCAATAATAATCCATGTGTACTTTATCACAAATTAATTTGGAAGATTTTCATCGCTGCTTTTCAAACAAAGTGTCCATTAAGCACAGTGCTGAATTACTCTTTGAAGCGACTACAAGTATTATATTATGTAATAAGTCATAAAAAGATCATGATGTGTCAACACTTTTCACAAAGGTTCATTCACAACACTGTTAATATGTGCAAAACAACCACCAAATAATGAGGCTCGTACCGCTTTGACTATGTTGACCATTATCGGACCTAGAAAGCCACAGTGACCCTCTAAAAAACATCTTGACCAGTGGATTGGATATGCATTAAATCTCTCGCTCATATGCAATGCTGTTTTTTAAAGCATAAGTCCATTCTTTTAGCTTTGTTTATTCTACTTTAATCACAGTATATTGCTGACATAAATAAACAATTAAAATAGGATGTATATATTATGTATATGTAACCACTTTTCTACAATGACTTGAAGTGGGATTGGAGTAACTGTTTTTAACTGTTTTTGTATCCCCTTTAAATTGAGATGTTAAGAATTGAAAGGTTGAAATTCTGTTTAAAATCTGGTTAAACTCATGCTTCAGCTTCATTAAATCTCAGATTATACCATTGTAAATATCTGAGGCTTTAACATTTTTGTCCAGTGTTTACATGTAGCTGTTTGAAGTGGATAAAAGCAGCTTTATGATAGCGACCGGCCAACAGACATTAAAGCTAAGGTTTTATAGCCTATAGGCTACATATCATTCAGGTGATTTGTCAGGCTGCTTGTGCCACCGTGACAAACTTGTTTCAGACTACGTGTTTGGCACACTGCCTTTGTCTTGTCATCACTTAATTTAAAGTGTTCCCACACAGCATTTTGTTTCCCTTTCAACATAGACATGATCTGAGGCGTGACATTCACGACAATGAGTCAGACGCCGACCCAACAAACTGACAGTCAAACAGTTAAATATTGGGATTCAGCTCTAATTATTACTGATACAACGGTGGAAACTATGTGAATGAGATCCAAGACGTAATGAACCTTAATTATCCTTTAACGCAGCAGTCGTGACCATAAAAGTGCATGTGAAACCTGAGGCTTGTGAAGTGAAAGCATCATTGTTGGATAATTGTACACACACTGATGTTATTTACTACAATCTGAAAGTAGAATCATTGGAGGATTTAAAACTAATCCGCGCCGATGTGATGTACGGAGCTAAAACCTTCATTTACTCGGTTTCGCATTTTTTTCCCCCCCGACACATTCCTTCGCTCTCCAGTGAGCAGCATTTCTCAAATTAGACATTCTCGAGTCTCCAAATCAATTTCTGTCTCGCCGTTGCCGATGAGTTCAGGCACTGCGGGTACAATTAAGATATATGGCAGGAAGGGAGAGACGGGAGGAGAAGGTGGGAGAGAGGGGGTGCAGGGAGGACGACGGGGGCTGGCAAAGGAACAAAAGGCACGGAGGGCTAATGATAACACGAGACCTTGAAATGGGAACGTGGACCACGGCTTCATCTCTCATTCTTATTCGATCCCCATTCCTTCCTTGACCTCCCCCTTTCTTTTTTAGTGTCCCCTCCTCTCCTTTTGCTCGCTCCTTCAGCACCCTATTATGGCAAGTGGTTGTTGTCTTTCATGTGGAGTTCACGGCTGGAAATGATTATGAACATCAAACCACCGAAGGGAAGCGAAGGAGAGGGAGGTGAAAGAGACGGAGCAAGAGAGATTGACTTCTATATTTGGAAGAAGGAATGCTAATGTTATTAATGAACGTAATAAAGGATGATGGCCACTACGACTTTCTCTTTTTTGTCTCCCACAAATGTGCATAGTTTCACACACACACAGAAAAAGTTGTTCCACACTCAAAGCTGAACAATAAACTATACCATCGAGTTACAGCTTCATCCCATGGGGCTTAACATGCAGACATGTGGTGTGCGTTAGGAAGTTTATCTTTAGGCTGCATCTGATGTTAAAAAAACAAGGCACGATTTACCCACTTTGGCTTAACAACATGTTTTCGCTCCCCGCGCCTGCTTTTTCTCGAAGCTTAGCAACAAACAAAAGACGGACCCCGGCAGCAACACGATCCTCTGATTGTAGACGACTCAAGACCAGAGGAACAGTGGTAAAATGGGTGAATGTTGCTTTACTGAAATAAATATTAACAGTATAGCTGTTAATTGAGATTAGCCAAAAACTTGAAAAAAAGAAGCTGGTTGAAAATGTTGCCTCTCAATGGCTACTCCATACTTGTGGATAATCCAACGTCTTGGCCTGTCTCCACGGGAAGACCCAGAATATCAGATAATGACCTAAAGCTAATTTGTCTGTACCAATCATTCTGGGGCCCACGGTTGGTGTAGTGGTTAGCACTCTTGCCTTTGCAGCAAGAAGTCCTGGGTTCTAGCCCCGTTTGGAACTATTTCGGAACAAGGGCCTTTTTGCAAGGAGTTTGTATGTTCTCACCGTGTGTGCGTGGGTTTTCTCCCGATTCTCTGGCTTCCTCCCACAGTCCAAAAACATGCGATATGGGGATTAGGTGATGCGATGGACTGGCGAACTGTCCAGGGTGAACCCTGCCTATCGTCCAATGTCAGCTGAGATGGGCGCAGCTCCCCCACCACCCTCTGGTGGAGGATAAAGCGCTAGATGATGGATGGATGGATGGACAATCAGTCTATTTTATGCAAAAAAAACTGCTTTTAAACTTTGACTGACACTATGAAAGACTTTGCAACTGGAAATTCATAGATGACATTTGCAACCAGGCTCCTATTGGACGATAACAGCTGTCAATCACACCGGTGTCATTATATGCCATGATTTATCGATCATTTAACTTCATTTACAAACTTTATATCATGTTCCTTTCCTTCCTTTGTTAACTGATGTTATAAATTAAGTGAAAAGTAGACTGTTTTTCCAATAGACATCCATTCAGTTCACCCCCAGTAGCTAACTGCTACTTGCATCCTTCTTCCTGGGCTTTTCACACAGAAGACTAGGTCCATTTTTATTATGAGGTCTTTGGGAACAAGTTAAATCTGAGTTTTATTAACAAATGTTTGTATCCTGCTCTCTGAGGACCAAGCATGAATTGAGCTGATACTCAAAAGCCAGTTGGATTTTCAAAATTGGAGGCAGTAATTGCTTTTGTGGTTTCATCTGGTATCATTTGATGAACTTGCTGAGTTTTCCCCATAAGGCAACCACAAAGTCATTTAAACTGATGTAAGTAACTAGAAAAGGTATCATCATCAACACAAAATGCCCAAGAAGACTTTCACCACTTCACATGTCTGTGCATCGTGAACAGTTTGATATCCATTTGTAAAAATGGGTGCAGAAATAAAGAAAGAAAGAGAGAAGATGGATTTGACTGTGAATGGAGGACAAAAGTGAGATCAGAGTTGAGATAAATGGTTACAGTCATGGACAGAGGAGCTCAACCAGGGATGACATCATCCTGCTGGACTCTGAGGACTGATAAGGGATGCAGGGGATTTAAACGGGAGTGAGCCTATCTCGTTTAAATCCCTGCAATGAGCCAACTATAAACCATGGTGTTTAGTTGTGTGTTGGTGTGCACGTCTACTGTCCGTGTGTGTGTGTGTGGATGCCTCCCTGTCCCCGACGACCCTTTAAAGATTCTTTTCAAAGTGAATCCTGTGGGCCTTGACTGACAGCTGGCCTAATCAGAGTGGAAATCACCCCTATTTTCGACTTATTGTTAAATATTTATAGGCATTTAAACCCCGGCTCCCTCTGTGTCCTCATCCGAGGCCTCAGCACGACTCGGCCCGGGCTGGTGCAGCGGCAGCAGCAGCTGCTGCTGACAACAGATCTGCATATCTGTGAAATGCCACAGATTTCAGAGTTGCCGTCGGCTAACGGGGACGCTAATGAGGTGCCTGGGGTCAAGTGTCATAGCTAAAAGGGTAAGTGTGCAGGTTCACCACCCACAGAGACAAATAAAAGGTGTCGCGATATATTATATATACTGTGGATATATGGGATAACTCAATATACAGCGATATGAAGTATTAATAACTATTTTCGGTGAAGCTTCCGCGTAATATTTACCCTGTTATAGATTTAAAATAAGATGGAGCATTATCAAAATCTACTTAGAATAAACTTCTGTACTATAGGATGCAAACTTTCCATTTATGCATTGTATTTTATTTTAACTGGCATAAAACACCTACTTTTTTATCAGTGATGTACTACTTCCTACTGGGTAAAGAAATTAAACAACAAAAAATACATTACTGAGTGATGCAACAATGGCCAACACTGATTATGACTTGAAGACGATTCAAACGTATAACCAATAAAAAGTGTTTCAGAATCAAATGACACACCTGACCTTTAAGAATCACAGAATAGAAGCAACATCACCCACAGTTTTCAAGACTTTCTAACATCAGAGTTGTTTTTCTTTAAGCATAATTAGGGAAATGAACATTGTGTCCCTGTAACTGATCCTCGGTTTGTAATCAAATTCGGAAATTTGTGAGCTTAATGAGGCTCAACGCTGTTGCACTGATAACAACCAGTGCCACTGTTCTGGTCTTTGTCAAAACGCTGCACAAGTGCAGCGAAAAGCTGCAGAGAGAGAGAACACAATGCATGAAAGAGAAGTTTTCTCCAGGGCCTATCATCTTTGTTTTACACAGTGAGCTCTGTAATATAGTGAGCGATGATTTTCGTTTATTGTTCCCCTAGATGTAATTTTGCTGCAGAGATGAAGAGAAAACAGTAATTAAGGAGCGAGGGAGAGCACAAAGACGGACCAGAGTCAGACCTCAAACAGCGAACCACTGTCTGAGACTGTCTGAGGATGTTGTGTTTTGGGATGAATGGGAGGAAGAATGATTGAGAGTGAGCGGCCCACGGATGCCTCGTGGACAATAAACTGGGTAATTTGAAATCCTCTAACCAGCCAGAGAAGCGGTGTGTGTTTGGAAGGATGCATCTGCGATACTGCTGCAGCTCCTCTCCACAAATGGGTGTAGACATGTGTGTATGTATATATAAATTTTGGGCATTTCGGTGGTTTATCCAATAAAAACATGACAAAGGAACGGACAGAGTGTGGAATCTGTTTGGATTTTTCCTCCACTGGGACACCGCATGCTGTTATTCTCTCTTTCATGAGTGTGCGAGACTCTTCGACTGATTTAGAGTTGAACATTGGGAGTGGGTGCGTGGAAATTGAGGGTTCGCATCTTTTCTGACAGTTATTGTTTCCAATTTGTGTTTTATTTTAAAGCACGTCTGCACAGAGGGAGAAGAAGCTGTTTCACGCTGACTGGCAAAATGTTGTGTTGTGGCACTCGGCTTCTGAATATGGATATTGATTGACAAACAGCAGGAGAAAAAAACACAGAAAAGACGAGATCAATAGGTGTGATTAAGACAATCTATCAGGAAGACAGGTGCTGAGAGCTACAATATTCTAAATAATATCCTATCGTCATCAGTAAATCAAAATCTTATCAAAGCGAAGGCCAAATGTTTGGAAATGTAATATTTGAAGAGGCGGTAACTCTGAGAAAACATCTGCTATCCTAACGTTTACATTGTGCTGCTGAGTTTTCCCTGATAAAGATGATGTCTTACTCACTTAAAGTAAACATTATTACCACCGTCTCTATATTACGTCTGAGATGTTTGGACAAACTCAGCTAATCTAAGGGCCAACGGGAAAACCCCTGCCCCTCCCAATAACACAGTTCAAGGTGAAACACAAATAGAGATACACATATCTTCTGCACAAAGGTTCGACCTTATCCCTTCTGATTGCACAGTTTCGCTCCACTTGACCAAAAATAGTGTCTCGCAAGCGTTCGTAGACCTCCACCCATTGAGGGGTGCTTCCTGGTTGTGATCCCTGAGGTCATGGGCCACAGTTTCATCATGGTCTCATCAGTCAGGGTGTCAACTCTAACATTAAAGGACAAATGGAAAAACATTGATTTACGCCAAACTCCAGGGAAAAGAAGATGTATTTTTGGTTTTCTGGACTTGTCAGGTACTGAAACTGGGGCATCAGATCATGATTAAACATATCAATCAGTGCTTCCAAACCCTCAAAACGATGATGTTCTCAAGTGTCAGGAGGAGATGACCTATTTTGATTGACTATAGCAATGTTAGACAACTATGCCACTGTGATTTTCCACCATAAACTTGTCAATTTTGAATAAAGACGGATGATAATTTCATCAAAGCTTGGGAATTTTTCTATTTACCCATTTGACTTGTTTTCCATGAGGTGCAATCCGTGTTTGAACTGAGAAACCCAACATGAGTGTTTGAAAAACCACAGGAGTTTTTCCACCACTCCCCACCGTCCACAAGAAGCCGAGAACACGGCAGATAAAAATGGCTGACCTCATGCAAACACAGAGGTAAACTCACAGAAATCATTTGTCACTGCCACAATGACTCCTTGTATCTATCGCCTACGGCGCTGCCTCAGCTTGGGCATTGTGGTATGTAACCAGATGGAAGCCTTTAACTTAAAGACTTATTATATTATTTAGCCATTATTATCTCTGCCCAAGGGAGACGAATATAATAAATCTAGCCAAACTTGGGTTAAAGGATTATATCCTGACATGTTTCCAATTCAGACTAAATCTCAGGTTTTTAATGTAAATCTCAACAAAACCAGAGTACAGTACCTCTCTGTACCAACACGCAGCATTGTGGGAGGTTCGTGATAATCAGACGGAGTGTGTTTATTGAGTGTTTTATTTGGGAATAACCAAGTTAGAACCAGTTGTAAAAATTTGCCCAACTGTTTCTCAAAATGTTGTACCTTTTAATATTTTTTTGTCTCTAATTTGCAAAAACTTTTGTTTTATGAAAGAATTAAGTTATTTTTGCAACTGCAGAAGTCGCCCCCTGGTGGCGACTCATTGCATTCTTACTTCCTTATTGGTTTCAACCAGCAAACTGGAACTATTTCTATTGAGTCCACGGGTCAAACTAAACCAGAAGGTCACACAAAGAGTCATGTGACAACATTAGTTTTAAAGATGAGAGTCATTAGTGGCCGTGTGTCTGTTTAACCGAATCAATGTGACTCTAAAGGGTCAAAGGTGAGCAAAACATCCAGACTCTTTCCTTGAAAGATAAGGAATGTATTGTTATAGTTTTTCACAAATAAAAGGAAGGACTTTTCATTCAAATGTGGGTGATGTCAGGGTTAATACCGCTTGATTTTCGTCTTTCACCAGCTGTGTGCACGTTCTTTCATCTACTGCTTTCATCCCTCATCGATGCCTGCAGTTTCTCCACGTTTCCCCTCATACCTAATGAGGTCAGGCAGTTGGTTGACCTCCACCTCGGAGAGAGGTGCTGGTAGTAAAAGACACTAAGGACAAACCCTACGCTTTAAAAGCTGACATGTGGTGTTGGGTTACCGTGAGAGTTGTTGACTCTGCAGAGGTTTCAGAGCAGAGCAGAACTTCAAAACTATGAGACCTGATGTTGGCTTGCACCGGCACAATTTACTGCAAATACTAAAACAGGAGATATAACAGTGTCAATCTGTGTAATAGTGCCTGTGTATTAAAATAGTTATTTTTCCAGAGAGAATATATATACTCTCTGTGTTTTCTCTCAGCTTTGTTGAATTATCTTAAGAGACAAATCCTATTTGAGGTTTAAGTAGGAAACTACCATCAAGCTTGGGTATGAGCTTATTTTTCATCATCAGTCAAATTTCCCTCATAAATTAAGAGATTCACAAGAAAAAGAGTTGATAACGTTTTTTGGAGTTTTGGGGATTAACGCCGCCTGAGGTCCTTTAATCAGATTAGCACAGACAAACCTTTTGTATGCAAAGGATGACCAGAGGCTCTCCATCTCTGAAACCTCCTGCCGACATGTATATCACCTTTAATTTTCTTTGCAGTGCTGGAGCAGCAAAGTTTCTCCAAAAGAGACAAAGAGTAGTTTTAGTGTTATTTCTTCTCAGATTACTTCATTTTGCACTTTGCTGAAAGATTAATCTGGAGTTACTGATCAACGACGCCAACAATCCTGCCAACTGCACCTTTTAACAAAGGCGCAATTACACCGCAGCAGATCATTTAAGGAACCTCAAACAGCCAAAGCACACATTGGTTTCTGTTGGAAAGGATATTTCAATAAGCAAATTAAATGAAGTTGGCCGACGACTTCATTGTAAAAAGAGGGAATTGTGCTGGTGTTCATGTCAAACATTAAACACCGCTCATGAGAAGTTTCACAACTATCGTTGACTGCGTTTCAGAACATTCCAGCAGATGAAATGTGTCTCACACACACACACACTAATAAAAGTAAGGCATTTGGTCGCAGACGCCTTGAAAACCATGTGTTCTGTTGCTTCAGTCTACACAAAACAACACTGACATTTAACAAAGTTGTACTTGTCTGCTGCTGTTCATCCCTCTGTAATCTGAAAGAATGCAGACATCTGTGGATCTTTCAAATTGGCAGATTTAAGGTTAGACGACAGCACTTTGCTGCTGCTTCCATAGTGCAGTCATGTGCATGTTAATAGAGCAGAAGCAGCAAACGTTAACGTCTGCTAATATTAAACCTGAGACTGACAATGGCGCTAAGTCGATTGTGCAGTTAAGGGAAAAAAGGGCAACTACGGTAAATGAATTACCCTCCGATTGACCCGGGCTTGACCCACGAGTAGAGTCAGAGATGGGTCACCCTTTTGTGCGCGTTAATGATCATTAGCACCGGGGTCACCAGTGAGATTAAACTTAACATTGTTAGCAAATTTAATGTTGAGAAGGTTAAACTATTTGGGTTCAACGTAAGACCCCGGAGGTCACGATCTCCAGATGCTACATGCCTGATGTGGGTTTAATTTAAAGGTGCGCTTCAAAATGTGCAAATCTCATTAGTATCACACAGTAAGTGGTCATAGCTTCACATTTTAACGAATACTATTGATTAATCCTATAGTGCTGAGCGTACAGTAACAAACCCTGTGTCGACTCGACTTACACAAACTTACACACGTGTGTTTAATTGACCCTCAGAGACACGAGAAGCCTCCGTGTGTGTGTGTGCGTGGGGGGGAGGGTAATAGACTCTGTGATTACATTTTCGTACACAGCCTGAGGGGGGGTGAAAAACTTGCTTATCCTTGTTAAATGAGTTTCCTGAATCTGCACATGTGTGGTGAATATGAGGAAGTGGTGAGACTCTGATTCCTTAAGCACCTGCTCAGTGAAAGTCCAGAGATGAGCCCCAGAATTTTGAACATGCTCAGAAGAGGCAGCCAAGCTATTCTCAGGATAAACTGTGCTGTCTGAGGCTGCTGCTGCTTTAAATCATCTTTGTCTTTCTCTGCAATTTGTTTTTTCCTTTGTTCAGTCCTAGCGCTTTTCATGTGCTCTCATCAGAAGAGGATTGTGGCGTAATTGTTCCTTCGGGTCATGCAATGGGTCCATTTGTTTCTCTGAAGACCAGCAGGGAATTAAACTGATATAATAAAAAGCAAAACACTTGATAAAGCCCGTTGTCGGTGATGAAGTGCACCGATTGAAGACACATGCATGTGCAGAGAGGTACACAAGTGCACATGTGCATGCATTATCATCCCATCCTCCACGCTTAGCTCAGCCAGCTGGAATTTCCAAGAAAAACAGGTTGTCTGTGCACGATGTGCAGCCCCGGGGTCAGAGACACAGCCAACTCCTGCAGGGAGCGAATCAGGCAGGGGATGAAGAAGGAGGAGGTAAAGAGAGAGAGAGGAGACGATGAGAGTGACAGAAGATGGAGACAGAGGGGGAGGTTAGCGTTAGACACCTACAGACGTGTTGAAAGACGTCGTAAATCAGCTGCACGTCCGCACTTCATCACCAAGTTCACCGGGAACACACACTGCAAAACTCCAAGCTTCTAACACTGCAGACATAAAGTGGGCAAACTGGGTATGAGCCATAGATTACTCTATTGTCTCCAATAAAAATCTACAGCGGCACGCCGCAGGTATTCAGAAGAATGTTGAGTGCTTGGACAGTTGCTTTATCTGAAAGTTGGGAAACTGAATATCTTAATTGCTTAAACAGAAAGGAAGAGGCAGAGATAAATGGGAGCGCAGATTAACTCAAAAATCGAGCCTCCACACAAAGAGACTTTGGCTCCGGAGAGGAAAATTAATGAAAATCCATTGACTGATTAATTGAGGAGCGTTTTCTGTCTTTATTACCCAATCATCCGTGCTATCTGTATCTCCGCTGCCTCCATTCACTTTGCTGAATAATGTCCACGCCATCTCCGAAGTGATTACAGCAAGGAGGGGGAAAAAATGGACACATCGGTGATTACCTCATCTCTCATGCAGAAAGTTTGAGCTAATTTACGTTCATGGGAGATAGAAAAAAGATGTCGCCACGCTCCAATAGCAACGAGAGAAAGAGAGAGAGTGGTAAAAGTTGGAGAGGCTTTTGGCGCAGTGAAAAACTGAGGAAAAACCGCCAGCAGCAGCAGCAGCAACAGACACGCTACTTCCAGGCTTTCCAGTGGAGTCCAGGTCTCAGTGGACACCATCGGCCGTGCTCTGCTGCGTAGATCACGGATGCACCTGTCATTTTCATCCCACGTCTCGAGGAAAGGGGGGGGGAGGAGTTCACAGAAGTCAGGAGTTAAGGGGATGAAAGAGAGATTACGCTAACGGGTGCGATACTGTCACACTGAGAGATGAGGTGGTGATGTGCGACGAAAGTGTCGGGTACAGTTCGCGCCGAGCGGGAGTGAAAAGTGTCGAGATGAAAAGAGGAGTGAGGAAAAGGGGGAGCTGAACTAATGTGGTGTTTGGGAAAATGTGAAGAGAAGTGTCGAGAAAAGGAAAATCAGATGCAGCCAATGTGGAAGAGATTAAGCCAAACGAGATGATGACACGATAATTTAGTGTTTGTATTTTTGACACAAAACAAGCATTGTTTTACTTGTTTTTTTCACGTTAGTCATTTTTGGGAAAGACATGCAATGAGGGGTGAGAGGTTTAGTCGGGAGTGAGACAGGGATTATCTTAAAGTCACGGGGTAAACAGACCTCGGGCCTGTGTAAGCCAAGATGTTCAAGGCAGGAGGTGCTGAGCAAGATGCACTAAGCTGCACAGTAATGGGAAACGATAGAGTCCCAGCTTTTCACATGGCTGGTCACACCAAAGCTGGGGTGGCATCGGATCAAAGCAAAGTTTGAGTGGATTTGGTTTTTAGAGCTGGGACGAGAAAAGAGAGAAGAGTGAAGGATGAAGAGACAGCTACGGTATTTTAACACGACCAAGATCTTTTCTGTTTCATTCCCTTGTTTGTTTTCTGTTTTACTTTGCTGGTTATTTCCTTGTGTGTCCATTTCCTTCCTATGTTTGTCCTGTTTACTGCCTTTTCACGTGTATCCAATCATCTCCACGTCCCTCAGATATTTAGTCTGCTCCAACTCTCCTTTGTCAGGTCCTTTGCTTTATATCACATCTTCTACAGCACTTTTGTCTCCCAGGTTTGAATTTTGCTTTATCCTCATCTGTTTTTTGTATTGTTGTCTTTTGTTTAGTTTCTGTCACAGGACAATTACACACTTAAAACCCATGCTATTAAAAATTAAAATATCCCCAAAAACACAAGCATTTACAAAGAATGAGCCGAAAATATCACACAAAATGTTTCACTTACCACATGTAAAAAAATATCATCATGTTGTGGACTGGGAGCAAAACATCAGTCACACATTTAGAGTCTCATGTTTTTAAAGTAGTACGGCTCGGTGGTAAATGCGTCATCACAAATTGACCTGTCAAATTGTCAAATTGTCCAACTGACCACTTGACCTCCAAGAAGCATCAATTTGATGCTGTTTATCCCATCCAGTAAACCCCCCCCCCCACAGCTCAGATAGCAGCGTCGTACCTGAGACAGCACTGGAGTCACGTTCAGCTCAGCTCAGCACTTACAAAAGGAGAATAACAGAGAGGCAACTGATACAACTGCAAGAGAAAACAGAGACAGACGGATGAAAGAGGAGGAGAGGGATGTAAAACTCGGCGGGGGAAGAGGAAACGGGGTCCCTGCTGTCTTTAAAGTCTTGTTGCTTTTCTCTTTTATCGCAAAAACTCGACAAGAGCACGAACTCTGATGAGCACGCATGAAGGAAAACATACGGCGCGTGCAGATTTATGCACTCCTAATTTCATATCAACATGATTTAACCTCCAGAATCCTCCAGCAACAAAGTAGCGACTTGTTTCAGTAGCAAAACATCAGCGTGGACCACACGTTCCACTCGGTGGCAGATTTGCCTCCATGAGTCAAAAATGGTAAATATCCCACTTGTGTCTCTAACGAGTGAAGCATGAAGGCAGGGGAAACACAGCTTCTTATACGACGTGGAAACAACATGGCCCTGTAAATTTCTATCTTAAACACATTGCTCCCCACGGGGCTTGTCAAAACAGTGCTGCCAAACCCAGTTAGAGAACCACTAAAGACGCACAATGGTGCCTTGTGTGTTGAAGACAAAACCCAAAACGGTGCTCATGTTGCCCTCGTAGGCTCATCTATGCAACTGCAGCGTATTTTCCTTCAAGTCGACGTCGTTTTTCACCCTTCGTTTTTTCTCGATTTTAGCTGCTCATCCTCATTACCTCCTGTCTCTAGAGTTGTTTTACATCTTTTAAATTACTTACCTCTAATATTCTGCTTATTATAAGGAAGAGAAAGCCAATACAAGTATGTATGTGATGTTTTGACCTGATCCAGTGGTGTTGACCATGCAGCTTTATGTTCCCACTTGAGTTTTACAGGCAGGGCGTGTCACATTTATTTCTGAATGTGTTTTGTTTTCTACAGTCCACCCTCATTTTGGTTTTGACCGAGGCCACTTCAAGGTGCAGTGTGAGTCCTCGGGGTGCGTTCATTCAGCCATAGAAGCACTGTATCGTTGGAAACTATCTTGCATTATGAGAATAAAACTGATAAAATACATCGAGAAATCACCTTCCTGTACTTGCCGATGTGATTTTCTTCACACAAGATGCTCAGATGCGGTTTGCAAATGGACCACGGACTAAAATAGACTCAAACCCCTGCAGCTCTAAATAGAGAAAACACACACAACAACGCGGACATGCAAATACAGAATGTAAACAGAGTATTTTACCAGCTAAGCAGATGGAAATGTTCACCTCTGTCCAATTCTGTCAACAAATTTCGACTTTTATTTTTAATGTCTTCCTCACAGGTAATCACTAATGGGTTTTCAAGCACACGTCTCTTCCCAAAAAAAACATGTCCTATTTCATTCGCATGGTGACACTGGTCTTAAATTTTGATCGATGTGACATTAACAAGGTTGTGAAAAGGTTATGAGCCCCAACACTGATACAGCGCCAATATGACAAATTTGCCTGTGATATGAACTGGCCGTAATCAAGAAAAGAAGAGCCAAGGAATCCCTTTTAAATCAGGGAAACCTCTTTTTAAGCCTTCATTCCTTCCACACTCCTACAGCCCCCATGGCTTTTTGTCCCCTGGGTTATTAAATCTCTGTTTTTCCTCTAATCGTTTTGCTTCCCACTCCTCTGGTCTCTCACTCTCTCTCTCCGCTCTCCGGTCTGTGCCAGCCTCCGCTCCCTTTGTTCTCCTCTAGGTGTGGCCGATGACAGAAGGCTGGGAGGCAGCAAACTCTGGCATCGCCTCAGTGATTCACCGCTTTGAATCTGTGCTCTTGCTAATCTCCAGACCTGGCACACACTGGCACAGACTGGACTCCACATGCTGCTCCTCTCTCTATCACACACACAGGCCTGTGCACATAAGGTACGACCGCTACGAACAAAGGATCCAGGCTACAGCGCACCACCAGTAATCACAATCACATAAACACACGCAGACGTCTTTAGTGGGAACCTGTGATCGGCTGTAAAAACCAATAAAAGCACAATCTGATCTTTCCATCAGCGTTACACATATTGGAATCTCATATTTAGGGCTTACGCCAGCAGAACGGCCAGCTGCTGGCGGCGCACCTTCCATTAACTGTAGCGGCTCCATCGATAAATGCTGCGTTTCCAGAACAGCAAAGTGATCAGTGTCAGGTTCAGTCTCTCTGACAAACACACAGGTTTGCACAGCTATCCTTGTAAGGACTCTGAATTAACGTGCATTCATGTGGACAGCCTGACCAAAACCTTATCCCTAACCTCAACCAGTTCCTCAGAAATGAGGTTCTGCCTCATTAGGATCACGGTTTGGTCTCTTTGAGGACGACTAGTAGTGACAAGGTCAGTTTTTATGCCAGAAAGGGTCCTAAAGAGGGAACAATTACAAACACACACACACACACACACACACACACACACACACACACACACACACACACACACACACACACACACACACACATCTAGACAGAGTTGATTAAGTTACACATCATCATCATTACCTCAGACTGGACTATCACACATGAAAGGCTTCTGTTACACACACACACACAGCAAAATACTAATAGCCTCTTCCAAGATGAGAATACTAATAACCTGGCAAATAAAAATAGAACTGAAATTATTTCAATTAATGAAGAATGTCTGCACTTTGTTACTGGAATATCAGGGGGAAAATTTCCACAGCTGGAATAAAAATGCACTTTTCTAAAAAAAAACAATCCCAAAGTCATTATTTCAGCGCTCGTGGACACAAAACGAGTCACCTAAGGACATCCTTAACTTCGGTCTCAACGGTCCCATTTTCTCTCTGGCGGAGTTTAGGGTCTCCAATTATCGTAACCCCAATCTACATGTTTTTGGTCTGCGCACGGAAGCCAGAGCACTCACGCAGGAAACCCACGCATACGTGGAGGAGAACATGCAAAGTCTGCACAAAAAATTTCTGGAAGAACCAGGATTTGAAGCAACGCACCCGTACAATAGCAAGAAAGAGATATTTTAGTTTAAAAAAAAGGCTCCTCACTTGATTCTAATGAGTCTATAAGCAATCAAGCTGACTGATCTAAACACAGCGAAGTAATTGTACAGTCACAATATGCCAGAGTTTTTGATGATGGAAGCAAAAGCGGACCAGGATGATTGCAAACAATCAGAGAGCGGATCATGTGCATCGTGGCACTACGAGAGTGTTCATCAGGAAAAACGTCCTCGGGAAAGATTCCACACATGACAAAAAACAGAGTGTGAGGCGAGTGGCGGCGCAGTGAGTGCAGTGTGAGTGCAATGTGTACGTCTGTGTCATTACATCTGCGTTCATTTCCCTCCAAACTCCCTGGCATCTGAGACGGTGTTGGATGAAGTGCAAGGATAGATTAAGTTGTCAGTATTGTGTTAGTTATTTAGGCCCGTTCCCATTCTGACCTGCTTGTGTGCATGTACACAGTCAGTCTCTGCACACTCTGCAGCTGATATAAACAAGGCTGCAGGCCAGTTACATCAGGCGACTTCCCAGGATATTAAAAAAAAAAAAACCTGCAACAGGACTCAGCCTTACTGGCATGACTTGATTCAACAATGATGAAACGCACAGCTAAGAGGAGCATCATGGTTTTTGTCATTCTTGAGTATTCCCGATCGCTCGCCTTACAAGGCCTTTGGAGTAAAACCATAAATGAGGCAAAGTAAGAGGAGCATCTTGTTAGGGCTTCGACTGCAGGGCTACAAGACCACCCGAGCGGCGGCTTTTGTTCCACACGATCATGAAGATGGCAGATAATCCCTGAGATAGCCCTGCTTAACATCCCTCCACTGCACACACACACAGGTTCACGCACCTATCCTTTTAAGGACCTGCGTTGATTTCCTTTCATTTGGACACAGCTTTAACCAAAACCAGTTAATGCCTAACCCTAAGCTTAACCTAACCACAATTCAAATATCAATATTAACCCTAACCCCTAACCCCTAACCCTGCCTGGGGATCGTACCCTGGTCCCGTCTGCTGGAGCCTGGACTGGATCACCTTCACCACAAACCGGATCAGTAGGCCGGTGCTAAAAAAGTTTCATTTTCTAAACTCCGAACCCCAACCCAAACCCCAACCCTAACCCTAAGCTTAAACTAACCACAATTCAAATATTAATATTAACCCTAACCCTAAACCCTGGCCCTTAACCTAACCCTAATTCAAATGTTAATATTAACCCTAACCCTTAACCTAACCGCAATTCAAATATTTATATTAACCCTAAACCCTAACGTAACGTATTAACCCTATCGTACCCTGGTCCCGTCTGCTGTACCTTTCTTTGATGTGACAACGGCAAACAGGACCTGCACTACGTCTTCAATCTGTCTTTTTATGTATTTTTCTATAAAGAGCTAACCTCAGCCAATTAATCAAAACACCATCCGTAACAGCTACGTGCAAATTAAAGTGCGACATTCATATTTTACGGTGAACTAACACTCTGAAGATAACCAGATATGTGTCTAGGGCTGAGGTTAATGGTCAGCAAGCATGTGAGTTCATGTTGTCCAACGTTAACAGAGGGAAAGATTAACGGTGAAATCGTTAATTCCATTCATAAAGGTGAATTATCTGTGCTTCATCCTTCAGCTTTTCAACCTGTCCTTGGGCTCTTGCTGGAGGGTTTAGGGTGGATTTGTAGTCTCTCGGACGAGACGGGAAATGATGCGATAAACCAGGAAGTTGCAACCATTGTTGAGGACCTGGAAAGGAAGGTCTGCTCCTGACGATATGCTCAGGAACTGGACCTGTGTGCAGAAATCACCAGAAAGCGCCTGGAGACACTGCACATACAAGAAAACACAGACTGGCCTTCGCACAGACTCAAAATAAAGATAAGCTCATAACTTGGATTTTACATCAGAATACACAACATCTCTACACTCTCTCGTTTTTTTTCTCTCTAGATTCATACGGAAGAGGATTAGGGCCACACAGGGAAAAAGATAGCTAAGTCAGAATTCTGAGAATAGTCAGAATTCTCAGTTTTAAAGTCAGAATTCTTAGAATAAAGTCAGAATTCTGAGTTTAAAGTCGGAATTCTGAGAATAAAGTCAGAATTCTTAGTTTTAAAGTCAGAATTATGAATTTAAAGTCAGAATTCTTAGTTTTAAAGTCATAATTATGAGTTTAAAGTCAGAATTATGAGTTTTAAAGTCAGAAATCTGAGAATAGTCAGAATTCTTAGTTTTAAAGTCAGAATTCTGAGAATTAAGTCAGAATTGTTTGTTTTAAAGTCAGAATTATGAGTTTAAAGTCAGAATTCTCAGAATAAAGTCAGAATTCTCAGAATAAAGTCAGAATTCTTAGTTTTAAAGTCAGAATTCTGAGAATAGTCAGAATTATGAGAATAAAGTCAGACATCTTAAAATAAAGTAAAAATTCTAGAATAAAGTCAGAATTCTAAGTTCAAAGTCAGAATTCTGAGAATAAAGTCATTCCTTTTTCCTGTGTGGCCCAGAGGATGACATTCTGGACATTGTGTTTTTTCATAGTCTGACTAAGCAGCCGCTACAGTTGCTGACACACATTTCACACCTCTCCTCGAAAGATTCAATTAAAGCCCTTTCACAGTGTCACCCCCAGGAGAAACACATACATATAAGCACTTGGCATTTCAGCACAAGCCTTCCCTCCCTCTCTCCTCCCGTTGTCCACCTCTAACACACGTAAATGGATTGGTGACAGAATTTCGTTCACTCAGATATAACGGGCACACACATGGACTTCAAATGGCGTCACGCATGCCAGGTTTTTTTTTTCTGCGTTGCTCTCTTTGTACGTCTTTCTCTTTCACTCGACTTCCCTGAAAACACATCTGCCACTTCAATTCAGCAGACAAGCCTCCTTATGAGCAAGGACATAAAGGACGCTTGTCAATCAAATCCTGATTGCATGGGAGGGGGGTTTTCTCGCCGAGAGACGCACAGATGTGAGCGTATCAGCGAGCGCCCAGCGGTGACAGCTCGAGACTGTAGGAGGCATCAGGGATTAGGTACAAAAACCAATCTCGACCGGCCGTGACCAAAGCTCTGCGAAATAATAAAGAAGAAAGGCCTTTACAGACTGAAGCTGAGACAAAATGGGCCTTTCGTTGGTTCATTATATGTGACGAGTCACTGGAGAGCACATCTGGTTTGTGCATGTAGCTTTAATCAAACAGCTGGCTGCGACTGGATTCAGGAGGAGACGGCAAGGTCAGTGTGCATCACTGCGAGCTGCGCGGTTCCTCGTGGACCATGTTTGCGCGTTTCATACTCTGTGTCGTCTTTTTAGATACGTGTGAAAGTTAGAGACGGGAGAGGAGAGATCACCTGATGTGGCTGTCGCTGTCTTTGTTACTATGGCAACACACAAAGGACACAGAACTAGGTCAGGCTCTAATAATAAATGTATCATTATATAAATACTGCATATATTTAGCTGTTTGTTTTACTTTGCTGATGTACCATGAGGGCTTAAAGAATTATGGGACACGTTATTTACTCAGGGGTGTTTTTCTACACCGGAAAACGTCCAATTAATGTGATAAACTGTTAACTTTCACTATTCTTGTACGAACAAATGCCTCTTTTACAAATCAGTGCTCATGTTTTTTCCTCTCGTGATCCTTATTATACAAAAAAAAATGCAATATGAAATATGAAACAAGCTGATATTTTCTCCACTTTCTCTTGGGACGTATTATTATTTCTGTGTTGATTCTGCAAGATACTGTAAAACAGCTTCTCTCCGCATGTGGTGGTGTTGGACTTCACACTCACTCTCTTATTTAGAGCGACTACAAAGTTAGATTGAGGACAGAACAGAATCAAAGGGCAGCCTCCTCAGCGTGAAACACTGAGACACAAAAAAGTATCAACAGAAAACTGTTGCTTCGTACGCTAATAGTTTTAATCCTGCAGAAATTGAACAGGTTGACTTGTCATCACGCTTTTGAAACAAATGAAATCTTTGAAGTGAGGGGCATGCAGCGCCGCATAATGATTTCCAGAGAGGGTGAATAATCTCGGCGCTTCTCTGCCAAGGTTAGAACCTTCCGCACCGTGATGTACATGCACTCTGAATCCACCCAGACAGACGCCACAGTGAGAGGAGACGTAGTATAAACATCCAGGGTCGGTGCTTTGATGCCCCGCGTCTGGTTTTTCGGTGGGGTGGTCCCCCCCGAACTGTCCCTTCGTACTAATGATCAATAGGCCTGTAAATGTTTTAGGGCGCTGACGCTACCAGGGGCATAAAATATTGAAGCAACAGAGTGAAACACAACCTTGTGGCCTGTGGAAGGGAAGAGGGAGTAACACTGGAGAGAGTCAGCGTTATAAACCGCCATATCAGTCATTCTACACCAGTGTTTGTATGAGGAGAGAAAAAGAGTGACTGTAAATGTCAGAGCAACTTATACATAAACTGTTTCTAGACCACTTTACATTCAGCTTTAAGTCAGTGACTGATTCCCTGATAGGAAGTTAAACCTACACTACTGTTCAAAAGTTTGGGGTCACTTAGAAATACCCTTATTTTTTAAGAAAAGGCACTTTTTTTCAATGGATATAACATTAAATTAATCAGTAAATGATTATTTTAGCTGCAAACGTCTGGTTTTTAATGGAATATGTACTGTACATAGTATAGAGGCCCATTTCCAGTGTTCTAATGGTACATTGTGTTTGCTAATCGCGTTAGAAGGCTATTGGATGATTAGAAAACCCTTGAAAACCCTTGTGCAATGATGTTAGCACAGCTGAAAACAGTTTTGCTGGTTCTTTAATGAAAGCAAAGTTGTATTATTTTGAATAAAAATCATTCTTTCTCATCTTGTCAATGTCTTGACTATATTTTCTATTCATTTTGCAACTCGTTTGATAAATAAAAGTGTGACTTTTAGTGGAAAACACCAAAAAATTGAATAGTTGACCCCAAGCCAATGACGTCATTAAAGGCCACCAAAATACATCTGCTCATGACCATGGATTTAAAGTTTTGATGACTTTTAAAGCAATCACTAAATATCACATTAGTCTCATAATTCTTTAAATATTTTCCTGCATAAATGTTGCGTAGTGTATCTTTAAATCAATAACACTTGTCTCTGTCAAACAAGCAGACACAGGATACATTGTCCATCCTCACATGACGAAGTACACACAAATAAACTCAAGGTGATTATGTATAACTTGTTTATATATAGAGCATTACATAGCTCGGAGTCCTCGACATGAGAGATTAGCTTTACCCGCTCCTGTTCCGCTCTCCCACTCTCTTACAAACTCTCCTCTCCCAGTCTCCCGGTCTCCACATGATTTACTTCAATCTATATACACTGTACACAAACTGGGCTCCAGCCCAAACAGGCCTCTTCACATACTGTTAAGGGCTTCAGGTAAATTCAAATTCAAACAAATAGCGGCGCGATGCGAGTCTTCCTTTATGACACGAGCAACATGATAGGTTGTGTTAATAACAAAGGAAAGTGATACGATAACTCAGCAGGAGGCGAGAAGATTAAGAGTGGACTACTTTGAGGATTATTAAGGTTTAATTCAGCCGTGGTCTTGTTTCAAGACCATCACTCATCATTTTTAATGCTTACAATAATATTTCTGTCACCAAAAGCAACTTTTTGGAAACACCGTGACATGTTTGATCGTGAAGGAGCCATGAGGTTATGAATGAGGGGAAAGAATCGCAGGGAACTCATGACACAATACATGTCCCACGGTAATATTAGTGTCACAATACACTCATTCTGCATTAAGAGAATCACATAATAATCTCAGGATATCTGCCTGACTTGCACCATAAAAGGCAAAGTGGAGGATTTATTTAAGTTACTTTCATTTCCCCCGCTGGATTCACAGTGTATTGATGCTGGTGAGTCAAATTGGCGATGAAATCTGTTTTAAATTGCATTTTTTCTTGAATTAAATTAGCACTATTTGGTGCCAGCACACTGACGATCGCAACTAGATAACAGCTATGGGTTCTTCGATGGCAGATGCCAATATTTAGACATCTGGGGATCCGATAAACTGCAGATTTCTCAGATTTGTTTGACCCATTTTCCCCACCATCAGATAAAATATTAAAGTTTAATTATAACTAAAGATATAAGAACATTGCTTAACTTGAATGATCATTTGAAGAAACATATTTCACAATCTATGAGCTCTGCTGCAACCCTCTAAACCTGCAGACGCAGAAACACATGATGATTTTCCTTCACCTTATTATCATTCTTTTTGCTCTGTTTTGAACACGTGTGAACAGCCGTCTGCAAACGGCACGTCTCGGAGCCGACGACAGACGAACGCCAACATCCAGGGCTTAAGAGCGTAAACATTTTACAGATGCTGATGCATGATATCCTCCCCAGAAATGAGTTTACACAGGCATTAAGGCCATGAAACATAACCAGCTCGAAAAAAAATTGACCGTGTAATGTTTCAACCCAATAAGACAAAGACCAAACTCACGATTGATATGTTTCAACGATGAATGGTAGCATTATGAAACGCGAGCCTTTGTCCGAAGGTTGGAGTCGCTCCCTCACTCTCCTTTTATGCATCTGTGTGTGTACATTATGTGAGAGAAACAGGGCTGACAGATGGTTTCAGGTCCCAACTCACCACTTCATGTGAGTAGAGGGGCCTCAGACCCTGCACCCCAGCCTCTGCCCGGAGCCCGGTCCTTAACCCAATCACAGAGATGGATCAACCAGACACACACGTGTATATTTACATACATCTGCTTAATCTGGTCCTTTGGGGAAATGAGTGGATGAGAGGGACAAAGAGATTTAAACAAACTCAATGTTGCCAAGATTCTAAACCTGATCCAAATCCTCTCCTTGTCCTCTCCTTGTCCCCTCCGCTGTCCTCTGGGTTTGCAGCAGCAAATTCAGACCAATAATTAGACTAATTTCCTCACAGTTGACTCACCCTGGAGGCGGTCAGTATTAAACTGTACGCCAGATGGAGAATACAGTGCTACGCTGCTGAGATCACTGTTGATAATTCACTTTTTCCCACTATGCAGTTATAAACCAAACAGTAACAAGGAGCGATGGAACATGTGGGAGTGTTGAGCGTGGCAGTGTGTGATTGCTTCCAAGTGTGAGTGCGAGTGAAAAAGTGAAAGAGGGATCGCGGGGGTTAGATGGCAGAGAAAAATATTGCTCGACTTATCGCAGAAAATGACTCATTTTCGACCATAATGAGGAAAAATATGGCAACTTGTGCGTAAATAAATCAAATTACTGATATTAGAATCCAGGTAAAGTCCTGTTTCGGTCATTTATTACATATAAATTAGATAAGCAGTTGTCGGGGTCGTTCACATGCAACACCATAAACTATGTGGAGGAAGCTAAAGGGTTGTTTTTTTTAAAGATTTGTTAATGCTTGTGGGGCTGCACTTCTGTCACATCTGCTGAGATGACAGAAGTTGCTAAATAATCCAAACAGAATTGAATTTAATGGATGACGGAGGTTCAAAGACCAAATTGACCAAGTTCTTGGGCCTGAGTATCAAAAGAGGCACAGAAAGCACTCAAAAAATGTAATATTTTCATCTCAGTTTGACTCAAAGAGGTAAGAGGAGCTGGAGTGAGTCATTATTGTGTCTGTACTTCATTAGGACACTGGAGTGAGGTCAAAGGGGCACTGAGGTTAAAAACAGGGAGTGGTGGGTTCCACGGGATTCTGATCCTCACCTTCAGAGACCGCATGTTTAAACACACCAGCACAGTGTGGCATACATCATGGTCTCAGTCGTTTGCGTATACGTCTCAGTCGCTTCACAGGTATGATAAGACGAATCGAGGGAGGCGAGCGGAAAGAGAGAAAAAGAACAGACCAAGAGACGCAGGACAAGAGTGTGGATTATTTGAGATATGTCCACTGTAAATCACAGTAATAGTTCTCTTTAAAAACTCCTCCGAGGGAACAGCAGGAGAGAGGGAGAACGAGACTCTACTGGTCATTTTAATAGCGCGGATTAAATCTATATAGCTGCACTATAAATGGATGTCTCCATGTTTCCATAGGCCGACAACAGCCCGCATCTCAAATAACCTCTGTCCCGTCTCTGTGGTTCTCTGGCTAACCAAACCTGACACTTAAATCTTACGTGTTTTTAAGGTAGCGCAAAGGTCACATAGACAGCGCAGGGGCAGCTTAAGAGTGGTCATTAAGGCTACGTTGCTTGATTCCGATGCAAATCGGATTAAAAAAATGTTGAATCCTCATGCAAATTCATGCAAAGTGTCTGTTCATTTGAACATCGTATTTAATGAGAATAGAAAATCACAGTTTTAAATTAAAGCTAATTGCACGATCATCTCTACACCTAATTCCAAAGCTTCACACTTCAGTCTTAAGTACGTGCTGCAGTGGATTTTTTCAATCGTCTTTCCGAACATTTATTACAAAAGCAACAGCAGTAAAATAATGCACAGTAAAAGACATAAAGTCCAAATGAACTACACCAGTATTTAGTTCTTGTGCCATTCATACTTTAAGTGCAGACCGTTCATAAGTTCAGCCATTAAATATTGTTGTAATGTGAAATGGCTCCCAAAGTGCGAAATCCTGAAAACTACAGGGACCGAGCTGAGGGAAAAGAAAAACAAAGAGAACTGAACGTAGTAAACAGTAAAACCAGACCCACTGGTGTTTAACGCTGACTCTACTGTGTACAATTCACTCTCAATGGTCCATTTTTCCAAAAGACTTGATATCAGCATTCATTTCTCACAATGTTGTTTTAATTTGGTTTGACATCAAACCTGGCAACTCCCTCCGTGTCATTCAAAACTTTTTCTTTTCCATTATTTTGAACATTTCTTCCTCGCATGTACTCCGAATGTATGACCGCGTTTGTTCCCCCCCCGTGAATTTGAATTCAGTGGCCAAGCCTCGACGACGGAGCTGCCAGCTGTAATTCTGTCAAAGACGTCTGGGTCGTAAATGTACCTTTGTCTCGCACACCTGTAAAACGCCATTACATCTGACACAGCCATCCTGTTTTGGCCATGTCGAGCCGACCCCTAAGTGCTTAGCGTGGGCCACGAGGACTGTGGGACCGTGCTCCCCCCTTCTTTACTGCAGGTTTCCAAAACTGGGAGAGAGTGACGGCTGATCCATGCAGACAGTGTGTGCCCCTGATCCAGGTCTCTGATAGTCCTCCATTACTCCACCCAACAGTGGAATCCAAAGGGAGTTGTTCTCCACCTGAGGACTCAGTCTGATGTTTTTGGCACCATAGCTAAAGCTGCAGTGTATACTTTTTTTGTTATTTATTATTCTGCTTCTGTTTGGTCAATTAATCACTTTGTATAATGTGTATTTTATCTGAAAATGGGCATCTGTCAAGCAATACCATCAGACATGACTGAGGGAGCGTTTGTGTGTATGCAGCAGCAGCGCAGGGACCGAACTGTTTTTTTTTTGGTTGTTTTTTCTTTGTTACGGATGGCAGTCTTGCAGCTTTAATAGCACAATGTTGCTGTTGTGTCCGTCTGTCTTGACGTCACACAAATCACTTCCTGTGTGCAAACGCTAAGAAACTGAGGCTGATCGACTTTGTGCAAATGTGAATGTTCTCTAGGAAGGGTGGCAATTAATTAACAATACAATTTAGAGGCAAATGTGTTAGTCTGCCTTGTGCATGTGTGTTACAGCACCTCCATCCAAAAATCAGCGAATGACTGATTTATTGGGTGTATAACTGCTTCAGCTCCTGCTATCTAGGCTGCAGATCTGCGTGTGTGTGTGTGCGATTAATGGAACACTCAGCACGCTCATGCAGACCACCGGCCTTGCATTAACCTTGTGCACCGAGATACTGACTCACAAAAACCATGAAATTGAGCATACAGCGGGAATATGGGCCTGTTTTCCAGTTCACTGGCACGCCTGTCCATCTCATTTTTGTCTTTCCATCCGCTTTTTAATCCTGGTTGAATGTTTTTTTCGTTTTTTTTTTTTTAAACAAAGTTCAATGTCCAGCACAGAGAGGATCAGATTTTTATGCTTACCTTGACGAAACTGTGGTATTTTTTTCTGTCACCAGTGAATCAGTGCATCTCATTCAGGAATTCGGCCAAATATTCTCTGGTGTATATCATGCCTCACCGATGTAACTCAAAAGATGAGAGGCAAAGCGCTCACAAAGAACACACACACACACACACACACACACACACACACACACACACACACACACACACACACACACACACACACACACGTGTGCTCAGATGCCTAGAGAGCGGTGCCAGACCAAGTCTTATTCATCAAACTTAACCTTGTGAAATGGTGGACCTGACTGTAGAGTCATTTAAATCAACCGGGATGAAACGGCAGAGGGGGAAAGACGCATCCAAATCACTTTATTACACAGTGCACAGGGTGAGTGGTACTGGAGCCTTGACTGTAAAAAAAAATGGGAAAATTGAAAGCGTTCCTCCAAGTTTTTAGAATAAATGCAAATTGAAGGAAATGTCTTGAGCTCAGCTGCTCGTTGACAAACTACTTTTGCCAGATTGTTCAGTTCATGTATTATTTTTTTAACCCCAGATTTCCTTTTCAGAACGGTTCCAATGCAGAGCCGACAGCTGCGTCAGAAAAGCAGCCTCTGATTGGACCTCGAGCCAAGGTTCAAGTCGTCGCTCTATTGAATCTTAAACCAATAAAGACAGCGCTGGATTCTGAGCCTTGATTGTGTGTCTTTGGGGCCGTGCAGCAGGACGACATTCATTAAGCTAAATGATCTCCCAGCATTACTCCTGCAGCCTGACACGGAGGTGTGTGTTTTGTGAGGAGCAGCCTGGACGACGCGACGGGGTCCAACATCCACTTCACTTATAAAAGAGAAGCAGCTGGAGGAGGCTAATGTGTAAAATGTGATTGGACGCAGAACAGGACGTCTGCCGGGCAAATAAATATAAAAGAATAATCGTTCATAAAGGGAGAAAAATAAAAGGGGAGAAAGAAAAGTACCCACGTTATTTTTTTCCTCCTTCATATTTCACACACTTGCAGAGCTGGGATGGAGAAGGTCTGCAGCGGCACACGCACGTCCTTACATTTACATGCTAGTGTGTGCTACAACGGATGCTGACACACACACACACACACACACACACGCACACACACAAGCATGAGGCTGTGAGGTGATCGTTACCAGATGGGGGGGTCGTCCATCCAGCCTCACTCTCTGTGACAGACAAAAGATTGCACCGACTTCTCTTCATCTTCTCGTCAATCTCTCTGTGTGTGTGCACTTGTATTTGTGGCCTCTCGAGGACCTTTAGGGATGAGGCTTTGTTTAGGATGTCCAATTGAATGGAAGTCAATGCAGTGTGCTTAGAAGAATAGCTGCGCAAACATGTGTGTGTTGTCCGAGTCAGTAACATTTATTTTAGGAGTCTTTTTTTTACTCCAACCCCCCGCCCCATTTGGATGAACTGGCAGCTGGCATATGTGTATCCCATTCAAATAGAGTGACATGTTTAATTTGACAATTACGAAAACAAAGGAGCCCATTTAGCTCCACGGTTGGAGGCTGAGTATATTGTGCTCGTAGCGAGCCGCCGCTGAATTGAAAGAGACAGAAGGGGGAAGCGTCGTGGATGCAGCAGCTTAAGGAGCTGGAGCAAACCGAAACCATCAGTTCAGCGCAGAAAAAATGAGGCTGTGAGCAAACGCAGGCAAAAATAAAGGCGGAATCAACTTAAACGTGAATTTACTTTTCTGTTAATTCAAACCACTCGGCCCCGGCGTACTGCTGCGCCAGTCATTTTTGAAGTATTTACAATTGTGGGCAGCACGGCTCTCAGGCCAGTTAAAGCATTACCTCAGTTTACCTCAAAGCAGCGGCAGACCGCAGGGATTCAAAGGTGACGCAAATAAAACACGCGCGCGGTGTTTCTGTCGAACTGAGGATTGTTAACCTCACATTAAGCCGCACTTTAGCTGCAGGAAAAGCACACGTACGCACACATTGTGTGAAATCTCACCCACATGCGCACCAAAACACAGCATTTCTTACACGAGGAAAGCTCTCTGGTTTAAAGAGAGGTTTTAACACATGCGTTACCGTGTGTGATTTCACACTTATTCTGCAATTTCTCGCATTCAGATCCAAAAACCATCCATTAATATGGGTTTAATTAGGTTTTAAAAAAAACATGCTGCTCTCCATTTTGGATGAGTGAGGCCCAAATTTCCATTATCGCTTATCATAAGACACAGACCCCCAACCACACTCCCCATAATTCCCCCTGTCACCCCCACCCTCTTTTCCCTCCTCCTCTCTTTTCCCTCCCTGTGGTCCTGAGAGTCTTGTTACCATGGTAACGATGGCTCCAACCCTTTCGAAATCCCATCACACACACACACACACATATACATGCTATCTGTATGAAGTAATGGCCGTCATCCTTCATGTGGCTGAGTGTTCCTCTGCAGACTGTCTGCCTGCTCCACTCTGTGCCCAGTTACAATAACATGACCCCACTCTCCCCCTGACAGAGATGAAGAATACCTTTGGAGGGAAGATTCCTCCCTTACACACCCACACACACACACACACATACACACACACACAGAGAGAGAGTAGAATCTACACACATTTAATCGTCTCTCATTTGCAAAGACTGATAAAGTCGCCTCGCTGCAGCCACCACCATCAGATCGATAGTCTCCGGCAGCGTTTTGGCATTTTCTGATACGGCGCTCCGTCTGCATGTTGTCGGGAGATAATGTCAATGTCGACAATGGAGAGCTGCTTGCAATTTGCACAGCTGGCCTTCCCCTCTGTACCAATCTGTTTTATATCCAAGTCTCCACTGGACTGCTCTACTTTTTTCTTTTTTTAAACAAATGTGTGCAAAGAACGCACAAGACAAATAGTCAAGGGCACAGTGAGACAGGTAGAGGTGAAATCTAGCCCACAAACACACACACACACACAAGAGTAAGTGGTGATGAATTGGTTCGGGCCCCACCTCCCCTGCCCTCCTTCTACGTCTCCCATCGTCATGGTAACCGTCAGCACTTCTGTTGCATCCATGCTTTCACACTACACGGAGCCATCCTTTTAATCACACCCTGGGCTTTTTTTTCCCTCCTTTTATTCAACCATGTTTTTTTTCCTCCCTTAAATTGAAACATCCATATATGCGTTCAGCACTTTCAGCTCGTCATTATGAAATATTAAGGTGTTTTTCCAGGACATCTAATGTCTCATGTGGTTTGCTGAATATGATTCTGCCTTTTTGATCTCACCCTTCAGTGTGGTTTTAATGTGAGCTCTTTCACTCAGTACCAGGAACTAAACCCTGCAGCAAATTATACGTATACGTACAACGTAATATGGGAATTACCATCACACCTGTCTTGGGTCACTGGGATTTATTTTTCATTATGATAGTATTAAGAATTATGATCAGTAGTATATAAGCCCAGTTCAGACAGCATTCCAGCTATTTTTCTGTGTTAGTTCTCTGATATAAGGCCATTGTTTTCGTATTTTTTGACTCGTTCCACTACAGCCCCATGATTTTTGTACCTTTGACTCACTTGGTTTACAGCCTGTGAACAAAAAGCGACATTTTGTCGAGTAAACACTGATTTTTGCCTGAACCCTCTTGTGTTGTGTCTTGCTTTTAGATCCACCTGCACACGCGTGACAATTAAACCCTCAGTAGCATGAATACTGAGGGTAGAATATTACATTTGAATTTCATTGTGCTACATAAGCTTGATATAGCGTGCTATAGAAGAGGATTCGGGCCACGCAGGAAAAAAATATTTGCGTTCTGACTTTAAAGCCAAAAATTCTAAGTTTAAAGCCATATTATGGACCTGACTGCATGTATAGAGTAGTGTATATCCCAAATGTTTCTTAGTAAACAGCATCATTTGTTCTGCACCGACTGTGATCTCATATCCTTTGTGTGCATGCCTTGACAGAAACATTACTCAGATAAGAAACCCAGGCTTGGGCTGGGAGAAAATACCCTTCGATGGATTCACATTGGCTCTTGTATCCGGTATTTTCAGCTGCACATCAAGCAGCTTGTCTATAATCATCCCCTCAGGCTCCAAACAGCCTGCCAGTGGTGTAGGTGTGGGAGCAGGCCAATATTTGCATGCGTATGAATATGCATTAACATGTACTTCATGTGCGTCTGCGCTAAATCTAGAGAGGAATTTGGAAATCACTTCCAGCTTAACTTCTATTATCCTGCAGAGTGGGACAAGAGCCAAAACACTAATGTCTGCATCTATGGAGATATGGGGAGATGTTCTGTAGATACATGGTACAGCCTTCCTCCATTCATTTTTTTTAAGGGTTTGACAACTTCTCGTGGAAGATAAAAGCGTTCCAGTTCAGATTTGTCCAATTTTTGTGGTATCCAGTCTTTATTAAGTGCAAACATTTGTGAAGACATGAGGTACTACAAGGAAAGACTGAGGGAAAACCCAATCATCGCACTTCCTGCACTGCACCGCGGCTCGGAAGCAAAGCCATTAACCATTTTGTCAAGCGCTCTGTCGGAAAACGCAAAGAGCATGTACACAATTCAATAAAACTGATGAGAAAACATTAAGCGAGTGAGTGACAGAAGCTACGAGACACCAGATGTTGACGTTTAGCAATGACTCGCTGCTGCTTTTCCTGTTGTCAGTGCCTTTAATCGCTCCGGTATGAGCAGAGCAACATCTTTGAGCAATGACAGCTCGGCCAGTTCGCGACTGCAGAGACGCATCGTGGTCACGTGTCGGTGCAGAGAGAACTTCTGTTGACAATAGCATACACCTGCTTTTCCACCACTCTCTGGTATGTGCACTTAGGGCTTGACATTGTCATCCAGGAGCACTTTTACTGCTAAACTATACAAGATGGACGTGTTTTGTTTTTTTTCAAAACCAAAAAAAAACTTCCCAAACTGCACACTAGGGTGTGATAGGAAATCTGATCCAAGCCCACTGAGCTGAATTTGCGCCACATGCACCAGAAACCGTGCTTCTATTAAACCGATATTTAATGTGACTCATTTCTGCTCGAGTATAAAATCACTGACAACGCTGAGACAAGTCCGAAGACGATGTAGACCCATTTCCTAATATAAATCATAGAGTATAAAATGCAATTGCTGAATTTATTTGAATAGATTTTAAACAAAATAGTAACAAAAAACTCTTAAAGGGCGGTTTCACCCATTTTTTTCCCCCCATTATGATGCTGCTGTGTTTGTTTAATTCACATTCTATTACAGTTGGACTAAATTTGACCAATTTTTCCAATCTTTTACTCATAAAACTGATTTTCTTTTCTTTGAAGGAAGTGACTTTTTTCAATCCCTACTTCCTCGGTTGTTGTGGGAATGAGACGTGTATCTCAGATCCACTGTCTGATGATCGAATAACACATTTATCTCTGGAAATTAGTACAAAGATGACTATATTTATCGCAAAAAGAAGTCAAAATGTTAGTAAATCATGGTCCCATTTAATATAAATGGATAAAAAGATTAACTTCGATAAAAACCCATTTTTATAAATCACGACAACAACAATAGTACATTTGCTATTTTTCCTGCCATTTCTGTAACATCTTATACCACTTTAAATAGATAAATCAGCCATTTCCTATGGATTTGTTGACCCTCATAACTTTGTTTTCTGCATGTGTAATTTAGCAAAAAGCTAGAAAACACTTTGCTAATTTCTTTGGCGACTCAAAAGAATTGGAAAAATAAAAAGTCTAGCAACCCATCAGTGGGTCCAGACCCAGTCTTGGGGAATCACAGCAGTATATCATCGTCTTTGTAACAGCGTTTGTCCGAATTGCACCGTGGAAATACTGTGATACTGACAGGAGAGACGAGGAATCAATTTCCCTTAATAATAATAATGCAGTAGTACGGTTGGTCAGAAAAGAAATGACCACCCTGAAGCAGCTGCAGGCAAAGTTTTAAATGGCCAGAGTTTTAAAACCAGTGCAGCTTGTCAAGAATGTTTAAACTTTGGAGCTTAGAGAAATAATCAAAGCTATTACTGATGGATGTTAAACTGTGTTTATAGGTATATTATTAGTGTTAATGTCAGTGGAGCTTTACTGATATTACTGCGAGCTATAAATGAGACCTTGGATGAAAATGTATAAATTAAGAGAAATCATGTACAAGACTGCAATAAACAGAGTGATAGTTTTCACAAATCTGACGCACAAGGAGCTGGTTGTAAGTTTTAAAGAGGAACAAAAACACACACTCAGGCTTATTCCACATCTCAAGGCTGCTTATTAAATTATTATTCTCCCTGTCCTGGTTGTGGGGGTTCACTGAGTCCAACTACAGTGTAGGGGAATCTCCTGGGCACGTCTGAGGATGAAAATGCCTCTGCTAATGGAAAAAGACAGGAGTTTATGATGAAGATTAAGTTAACAATCAGGCGCCACGAATCATTTGTCTTGTGTCGATTGATTTCCTGTTCCCATATTTTTAATCCCCCGCTGTCCGATCACCTCTCCCCATCCGTTGTCATCACTCTCTCCTTATTTAACGTCCCGTCGCACACTCGCGGTTCAGGATTTCGTACAGCTCGCCTAAAAGCACATCGCGGGGCAGTTGCCCGTGCAAACATTGAAGTTATTTCCACTCCCATACAGACCCCTCCAGCTCCTGTCTGACGGACCACAGCCAGCAACCACAAACACGTGTGCACGCTCACATGCACCGAGGCCCACAGTGAAAACAAGTCTCCCACTTTTCTGTGGTTTTCATTACAATCGCTGGCACTCGGTGTTTTATCCTTTGATTCTCTTCTCCCGTGTGCTTTCATGTATTTGAATCTAAACATCGACTGTGCAATTAGTGTCATCTGATGACAAACATACAGCGCGATCTGTGATCAAAACAGAGGAAGAAGAGAAGCTGAGCTGAGAGTGGGCAGGTGGGAAGTAGCAGCAGACTCTGTCATGAAGTGGAAACTTTCTTCCACTCGTTCTGACCTTTAACTGGCATCTCGTGGTGAGAGCTCTCCTTATAAAATGTGAACTCCAAAGAAAAGACAATACGAGGTTCACGCATGGCAGAAATGCATATGGGAGATGTAAAGAAATTGATGTGGACCACATTGGATATAAACCGTGTTTTATTAGGTCAGTGCCATTCCTGTGATCTCATATAGACTATTGTTTAAATACTGTGTCTTTTGGCACCACTCGTGTAAAACCAGATCTGGAATAGTGATGTGCGTGCCCCCCCCCACAGCGCTGCGTCTCTCGGCATCACTCCACGTTCCAGTTGCTGAGGTGAGACGGAAAGAGACGAAAGTGGACGAGCGAGATGATTAAATGGATGATTCATTCGAGAAAACAACATATCTGGAGCTGTGCAGTCTTTGACCCCACAGAGGAAAATACAATGCGTGGAGTGAGCTGGGACTCAGACGTGGAATCGGCCAGATAGCTGCTGCTCCGAGGCAGAAAACCCACCCACATAGCCACACACACACGCGTGCACACATACAGTGAAGTCAGGCTATAGTTGACTGTGCTGTTTAATTTGACTACTATACTTGTTCCAGTGAATAAAACCCAGCAGGGAGTTTATTGAGTAAAGTGTGTGACCTCCACTACTCCAGGTGGCGATATGTCCCATATCGGCTTGTTAGTAGTAGGCAGCAGCTAGTTTAGAGGATGACAAGCACAAGTATCATTTATGAACTTAAATAATATGCATGTGCATGAATCTGATGTTGATTGTCCTGGAGACCAATGAATATAACAGCAAAGACAACAGAGGAAAATGAATTAAAATCATTCTTATCTTTGAGGAGACAACACAAACTCAGGCATGTGTCGATTACATCCATCTGTGACTTCAAACCAAACATCAAACTCTCTGTAAAGCCAACATAATATAATCTGATACACTGGGAAATCCCCTGTACCACCCTTCACCTCTGACTTATTGAGCACCTGCTGCTCCAAACTAGAACCTCTCCCAAACATCAAATACGACCCAGAGAAACACAGGAAGCGCACAAATTTACACCAACTTAAATTAACGCGTCATGAAATTAGATTTGCGTGACCTAATGAACTGCGCTCGACCTCAGGATCACCAGACACTCGTGTGCTGGTGTGTGTATGTGTGTCTGCTCCCAAACTCCCATCGTAGAAAGAAGTACTCAGGACGATTCAAGCATTAAGACATGAGACAGTGACGAAATGGAGGCCCCGACCGATATAGAGAGGACATCTGGACGACTGATACGTTTGAAAGGAAACACAATGTGAAAGCATGTCCAGAGAGAGCTGGAACAGTGAGATAGTAAGGAGGAAACAGACAGATAGAAAAAAGTGTTGTCTTTGTCACTGTCCTCTGTGTTGTCTATAGAGGACACTGTCATTGCAGATGTTTTTATCTGCATGTACTACAGACCAGAGGAGCTATCTCTGCTGCTTTGGTGTCAGGCAGTGAAAAGAAGCACTGAATACAGGCTTTGCAGATACATGCCTTTTGGGATTAAATGTGCAACATAAGGCAGTCGTGCCTCTTGGTTTGACCCACAATTGTCCTGAAACATGCATCTGTAATCTGTCGTATACTCGTTTTCCTTTAAGGTTTAGGGCAGGAGGCAGATCAGGTCACCAGCCCATCATAGGGCCAACATACAGAGGCACACACACTCATATTCACAGCTAGAGTCAATTTAGAGCCGAACCACAATCTGCATGACTTTGGACTTTGAGGAAACATGATTTCCTGAGAGAAAACCCATGCAGACCTAGGTGTAGACAGTGTTCTATTGGTAGAGCGGGTCGACTTCCAACCACAAGGTTCAATCCAGTAGCCTGCATGCCGATGTGTCCCTGGGCAAGACACTTATCCCCAAATTGCTCCGGGTGAATGTGCTGGCAGCGTGTGAATGGGTGCATACTGTATATATACAGTGGGTGTGCTGTATGAATGTGTGTGTGTGAATAAGTGTGAAAAGGTCAATGGCAAAACAGTAGCATGAAGCACTTTGAGTGGTCATTAAAATGAGATATGGACCATTTACATGCAAATTCCACACACTGGTGCCTCATAGCAAGAGGTAAATGTATATTTAATTCACTGTTAATTAGGGCTGCACCTAACAATCATTTAATAATTTATTGATCTATTAACGGTTGTGATGGTGGCTCAGAGGGAGAGCGAGTCGTCTTTCAACTTGAAGGTTTGATTCCTGGCTCCACTAGTCTACAAGATGGTGTGTCCCTGGGCAAGACACTTGTAGATAGAAAAATTAATGGGGATGAATGGGTGAATGGAAACTGTAGTGAAAAGCGCGATATAAATTCAAAACCATTTATCACTATTTTCTTATTTGTTGGTCCTTTGGTGTTTCCCAAACCTAAAAATGAGGATGTTCTCTGCTTTCTTTGTTTGTATCTGCTGAAGTTTAGTAGGCCTGCTGTCAATTGTGCCATTTACTGAATGTCTAATAAAGATCAATAATGTCAATTATCATGCAGTAGAGGTAGATTCCCTCTGTTCTCTGTGTGAAATGTCAGCTCTGTACAGTTCTTGAATGAGAATTGGAGAATATTTCATGTCCTCAACAAAAGGCTCTACAGCTCTCTTGATCTCAAACTGTGCTCAACTGCTGAACTCAAGGACTTTAACTTCTCTTCCTCTGATTATGATTTTTCTCTTTCTCAGCGTTAATGAGACACTGGAGGAAAAAAAATAATTGAATTATTGCAAAGAATGCTCTACAACAATGAAACAGCGAGCTGCATGGGGTGAAAGGAAATTCTTCATCCGTGCCCCCTCCCTCTGAAACTCTGTCGTCAAATAGATCTGTGACTGCACCAATCCATCTTTGTTCAATAAAACTCATTAAATCTCATTTTAATGAGTCACTATTGACTTTTACAATGTTTGGGATCTTTCTGTATGAATTGTCTTTGAGCAGCCCTCCACAAATCAAATATATCATCGTGACTAGTCGTTGTGTTGGCGCCTGTATGGAGCAACAACATCGCATCGCTGCACAAAGGAAGAAATAGTTTCCATTTACACAATAGTCTCGCTCAATGACGGGAGGTTGATTCCTTAGAAGGGACAGAGTTGCCAAGACCAGCAGAGCAGCCGTGAGGGTAGAAAAGCCATTGAGACATGAGATCAAAACAGAAGACGAAAAAACAAAACAAAAGACAGCATGGTGAGCTGATACTGATGATACTCACTAACAGATGAGATGAAGAAATGGAATAGAAACCAGTCATAGTAGAAAACCCCTCGCTGCCATATGGTCCAGACTATTGGGCTTAATGAGGCATGAGGCCATCCTCTCCACAGAGGCATCAGCCAGTCAGATCGCACATGAATGAACACTGTGATAAGTTTAAAACACAGCATATGCCAACAGCTAGTGATATGGAACCAGACTACTGCTTCTGAGGGGAAAAGGGAAGAAAATGATTTATCAAATCCGGGCCACAAACCAACAGCCAGCAAAGAAGTGAAAAAAATGCACGTGTGTGAGAGAAATCTGTCTGATAAGAGTTTGACAATTTTTTTTAAGCTTTGAAGCTTTTTGAGCGATCATAAAAGAGAGATATTATCAAGAACAGCAACAACAATTCCCACTGAAGCCAGGTTAATGCAGTGTTGGCGGTGAGGGGAAAGTCAGAGGATCACAAAGCTGCTTTCAGATGTGCACCGAGGTCTGGGCATTTTCCGAAAACTGTCAGAACACAAATGTGAGAACGCCGATCTCGGTCCGGCCATTTTTCTCCTGCCAGCTCCGCGAGTCAAATCTGCCAGATAATCTCTGAGTGAGTGCATGTGAGAACACAGCAGGAAAAGCTTTGAATAACAGTCACAGGCTGTATAGAAAAACGGACGTAGTCTTCTGGCAGCAAAACACACTCTTATTGTGAAGCCTTAAGAAACCCAGTTTGACCTGTGCCATGTCAGAGTTTGAAACTGGAAGTTGTCAGATATCACCCTCAACCAGGCTTTCATTATCATCTATGTTCTATTGAAGAAGAACCCAAAATAGTGATTCAGACCATGGACTTATGTTCAAACTGGAGGAGTTCATCCATTTTATGTTACAGTCCAGGTTCACAGAGTACCTTTATGCTGAAGCCAGAAGCCCCTCCTCATCTGGATGTTTCAGACAGTCTCCTGCTGTTGTGAACGTGCCTGATCCCAAAGTCTCCAGCTGTGTTCTTCATGTGTGAAAGACAAACTCTGGAAAATGTCAGAACGCAATTTTCTGCACATCTTCCACCATTCGTGCCTTCAAACAGCTTAGGCTCAATTATTAAAGTGGACGAATGCAGTGGACGAAGAGACAACTCTCTCAAGGATTATCTTCATAAACACTCTCATAAGGTTCAAAATAAAAACATTACTGCCCTGACGTTATCAAAGCCCATGTCATTATCAATAAACTTCAGGGCTTGAGCGTGAAACCGGCCTGGATTTGTTTCGTGGCACCAGAGCCTCCAGTAGCAAACAGGTGATGAATTCACAGAGTGCGTTGATGGATTGTTATGAGAATAGTTCGCATAGCAGACACACCATCTCGATCCCCTGGTCACACGCATTCTGTCGACATCGCTGGCAGCTGAGAGACGTGCGAGCCGGACGAGAGCGAGCGTATCAGAACGGGCTCCAGCTGTTAACAGCACGAAAACCGTTCGCCAAATCTCCACTCGTGTCTGCGTCCGTGTGAGAACCTGACCATTAGGGGCCGATCACCTGTTATGAGGCACGTGGTGACAGTCGCCCCCCCCCCCCCAACCTGCAGCCTCTCACTTAGCTACTGATCCCAGCAAATTAAACACACTGACAGAGTAATTAAAACACACAAGACAGGGTTTCAACAGAGCATTAAAGCGCAGCTGCCACTGCGAGAGAACAAGCGGGACGGGAGACAATAAATTTCATTCCGTTTCTCGCACCACATTTTCAAGCTTAATAAAAACTGTGAGTGTGCGTTGTGAGTCTGGGCTGGAGGAGAGCGTGTAGGCTCCAAGTGGAAGCTGTGGTTTGGTCTGGCTCTGGTTTCCTTGGGGGTCGGTATTCAGAACAACACCAGCAGGAGACCGGGTCCAGAGTTACAGGAAACCCAAACGGAACACCTCGAATGCCGGTGCGTCAGCGTACGTCTACGGCTCTATTGGTTTATCAAATGCGATTAGTCTCGCTGCGTGTGTGTGTATACGTTTTAAATATGATCAGCCTGCCCTTAAAGAGAAATGTAGACTTTAGCCATGGGGTCCCCAACTTTAGACTTCACACTAAAGAGTCTAATTGCTCTGACAGACACACAAGCTTTGTTTATCTTAGTGGTTGAATTAAGGAGAGTTAAATCCACCTGTCAAAAGAAACCTGTCTTCCTGTTTTAGTTGACATCATGACACGTGTGAATTTCCTACTCTTTTTTTTGTATCCATGTCTTCTTGAAAAGCATCTTTTCTAAAAAAAGGAACACTCAAAATTCCATGACACTGCCTGCGAGGACTTTCTAATTCTGACCACCACTGAAGACATTTGGATCCTCTATGGACCCAGAGCACAGCTTCCAGCTGTTACTCCTCTTTCAACTCATTTGTTTTTAATTTCTAAAGCTCAGCATCAGACCGAAGCGTCACCAAAAGACCTTGCATTACCATTATACTGCTGCGCCGCAATGCCAGCAAGCCGTTCTCCACCTGTGCATGTCCCAGCTGAGCACATCTGCGCGTCTGTCCGTGTGATTAAGTGCTGTTTAACAGGCCTGACCAGGAAACCACATGCTGGACATCACAGGGGAGACGCATCAACCTGCTCAAAGTGATTTCTTGGCTTTGACAGTGTACACAAGCACACATACACAGATGTATGAAATGCCGTTACAGGCGTGCACATGTACATGCACACGGGGAAGCACGCATGCAAACGTGTCCTCTGTGATCTCGTTTCCATTTTTTTTTTTTTTTTTTTATGGCAACGTGGATGTCACTGCTTGTGAGATCAGCGGTGGCGTCATGCTGGGCGTGCATGTCACTGGGTTTGACAGAAACTCCACGGGGGCGCAACCCACACAAGAAAAGACTGACAAATACAGATTATACAAGAGGAAAAGATCTGAAACTAATTACACAATCACGGGCATTCGTACTCAGAAAGGCCCCACACCCTGTAGAAGATTCTTGCAACTTTTGCATGCTAATAAGCGCTGGATCAATCTAAATGTCTCTTTTTTGTCACAATTCACGTTCTCATGACCTCTTCCTCCTCAGGATATCAACCTGATTCATATAAATGTGCTTACAAACACAAACCAACACACAGGGCACCGTAACCTCTCCTGCCTGGGAAACACTTTCAGGAAGTAGGGGAAAGAGGAAAGCAGGGAAACCAAGAAATAAATAACTCCTTTGTGTCACGGCTACATAAACAGTGCCGCACATTACAGATTACTATAACGCACTAACTGATAAGAAGCTTCCTACACACAAGCACTACAGCAGTGTGTGCATACTATACACACAGAGTGGAGTGGAAAGAAAACAGAAGTTGAGAGAAAGATAAGACGGTAAAGTGAATAGAAGAAAACTGGATTTGGCAGAGAAGAGAAAATAATCCATCTAACTTATATATGTCTCATTTCTTCATACACTTCTGATAAAACATTTTCTTGTTTAGATATTAAACATTTGCAGGTTTTCACCCATTTTTCATCGTCCACATTCTCGCTCATGCAGCCAGGCCGGTATAATGGTTCCAAAACCCAAATGTGATTGTTATCTCTTCTAAATATTAGTACAATTCTAGCAAATATTCTTCATTTGGAACGTGACAAGCGCGGCCGTCTTTGCCAAAAAACATTATACAAAAATGTAAACTGGGCTCAGTGCGCGAGCCAAACCCGGTTCTATCAATTTGTCACATGCACAGCAATCTCACGGGTCAGTGGTCAGGCCAACGGAGACAATACAGAGCAAGTGAGGAATGGTATCCATTAAGCTGTGATCTAACACGATACCTGTGTGTGTCATCTACTAGGCCACACATGTCAGTGACACTCTACGCTGCCGTAAGCCTGCTAAATAACACATTTCTTTTTCAGGAAGATTCGCACTGAGCGAGTTTCAAGGAACGTGTCGGAATGAGCAAATCCAGCCTTATTCATCCACTCAGGTATGCTGGAAAACCACCCGTGATGTCTGGCATGGGATTACGCCGGCTCCTAGTGCCAGAATAACCGCCGGCGAGGATTAGAAAGACGACCAACATTTCATTACAACTGTTGAAACAACTAAAATCAAGGTTTTGTGGGGGTGGGTTATTTAGTTGGTTGAGTGATATAATAATTCAACAGAGCAGCCTAATTAGAGGAAATTACAGGGTTCAGTTATTACACAAAGGGCAGGCTGTATCTATGGAAAATATATAATAAATCATGTCATGATCTACCATATTCATTTCTTTCTCCTTCCACAGCTCAGTCAGTTACTGTTGTCCTCCTTTTTTTTATTGCATCCACATTCCATATCATTACTCTTCGTCAGATTCCCTCGCTTCTCTTCGCTGAGCAGCAGGGCCCATGTGCCACTTTCCACAGAATACCAACCAGCCATTCCTTCCCAATTCAGACTTAATGAACCTGCAAGAATGTGAAATCCAACTATTTATCTAATTCCAGTTCGGGTTGGCACATATATAGTGAAGCTTTTACTTTTGGAAGGCTACCATTTTTGTTTTAAATGCTGACAAACAGAAATGCTGCACTGTCTGCTGCTCTGCGTCTCAGCAGAGGTACCTGTAAAAACAGTGGGCGTAAATGGTGCATGATGCTAAGTTCAGACCTTGCTGGAAGACAAAACAGCTGGTGACCCTTTTTCCCTTCTCGGAAGAGGTCCCACTTATAAATAAGAGCGGCTAGACCCGAGATAAAAGGCGAGGTGGCCAAGTTGAAGCGAGACAGTGCGCTGACACCGAGGGCTCGCCCTACGCCGCTCGCTGTGTTACCATGACGACTCGGCGAGGTGAGAGAGAGGACATACAAGTGCAGAGTAAATCTCTTCACAGCAGCTTCAGGAATGCAGGTGAAGTCTCACTCCCGTACTCTTCTCCTGCTCTTTGTCTCTTTTTTTTCCTCGTACCTCGTTGAAATAATTTATCTTCTAAACGATCACACTGAACGGCTGTATTACTCCTCTTATTAACCAGGGTTTTTTTTAATAATTCATATCATGTGCCATGTATTGCTGCCAAGCACACCATCCTTTTTTGACAGAACTTTTCTCAGACTGCTTTTCACATTATCAGCCACGTGATTTTGATTTCTCATTTATACTGATATATAAATCAGTCGTCTCCCAAGGAAGTAACCAGACAGGGCTTTGGGGAGGGTGTAAGTGAAGAGAGAGAGTGAATAAAGAGATGAGGGGACAGGGGAGACAGTGAATACTTGGTTTTGGCTGCATAAGTAGGACAGCGGTGTGGCCAATGCGCGGCAAGACTGAGCACCATGAGAATTGAACACGGCAGTTCCCATACAAAGACAAGTACAGTGAAGACAGAGCGGTAGAGGATGATAAAAGACTCAGAGGGAAAGAGAGGCGGATGCACTTGTTCAGGGTTTCTCTTACCTCTAAGAAGCAGGTCCCAGCTGGGGTGTTCTCCTTGATGGACGCATCGTAGAGGCCGCTGGAGAACACGGGTGTGTTGTCATTAACATCCTGCAGCACGATGTCCACCTTGGCTGTGGACGACAGCGGCGGGCGGCCATTATCCGTTGCAATAACAGTCACACTCGGCGCTGGCTCAGATTCGAAATCGAGAGCAGCTGCCGTGGTGATGATTCCCGTGACAGGGTCGATTGAAAACCAATTAGAGTGAGAGCTTTTGCCCTTGAGGAGACTATATCGGACGTCTCCATTTGGACCCTGGTCTTTGTCCCTAGCAGTAACTTGAAGAACAAAGGATCCAGGATAAACAACCTCAGGAATAGTTTGTCTGTAAGCCTGCTGGTCGAAAAGAGGGGGGTTGTCATTAACGTCGGTCACCTGGATGGTAAAAGATGACTCCGCCCTGAGAGGGGGCGTGCCCGAGTCTGTGGCCATCACCCTGAGGTCATATGAATCCCGTTCCTCTCTATCCAAGACCTGATCAACATATATCAGGTAAATGATGCTGTCTTTGGTTGTAAGAGCAAACTTGCCGTCACCGCCCTCCAGGGACACGTTCACGTTGGCATACTCTCCATAGTCTGGGTCAGTGACGGATATTCGGGCTACGTACTGGCCAGGTTGGGCTCCTTCTGAGATTCTCGGTGAGCCGTCCTCACTCAGGAAGATGATGGTCATGGTGGGCTGGTTGTCATTGAAGTCACGGACGTGGATAGTCACAAATGCATTGGTCACCTGGGAAAAGATAGTACAAAGACACATTAGAACTTTCTCCATCGTTTCTCAAGTGCTTGGCACGTTAACAGTCAGTCGTCAACCGGCGTTAACGTGCACTAAGTTTCTCATAATTCTCTAAAAAAAAAGATGTAAATGCAATTACCTCAGGGTGGCTGGCGTTATCCCGGGCCTGCACCACCAGTTCATGTACCCTCTTTAGTTCATAGTCCAGTGGTCTATTCAGAGTGATGACGCCGGACTTAACGTCGATGACAAAGTAGCGTTCAGGGTCACTTTGGCGGCGGTTGATTTCATACAGCACTAGACCATTATCGCCTTCGTCCTCATCTGTTGCAAACACCTACAAAGACAAGAAAGTGAATCTGGATTTACTGAGGCGAGAACAATTACTGAAGTTATCACAAACTACTATACGCTAAGCTAACCTGTAGGATGCTACTTCCTTGTGGAAGACTTTCGGAGATGATAGCGTGGTATCTGCTCTGATTGAACAGTGGCGCGTGATCGTTGATGTCCGTCACTGTCACTTCCAGGCTCATGGATCCCATCCTTCTAGGTGAGCCCCCATCAAAGGCCTCAAGGACGAGGGAGTACGATGAGCGTTTCTCCCTGTCCAGTGGTCCGTTCACCACCAGGTCCAGGACCTTGTTTGCAGCTTTCTTGGTCTCCAGTCTGAATGCCTGGCCTACATTCCCCTCTCTGATAGCATAGCCTTGAGTCGTCAGCTGGTCCTTGTCTGCATCAGTCGCAGGCTCCAGGGAAAACCTGGTCCCCACTGCTGTGTGCTCGGGAATCTTAAGCACCGCTTTCTTTTTAGGGAACATCGGTGCATGGTCGTTGATGTCGTTGACAGTGATGTACACCTCGATAGTTGTTCCTAACATTGTCACGGCGATGAAGCTGTAGTGGTCCTTCTGCTCGCGGTCCAGACGGCGTGCTGTGGTAATGATGCCTGTACTTTCATCAATGTTGAGGTCACTGCCAACAGTGCCTTCATGGTCTGAGATGAAGTAAAGATGTGCAGTTTCGTCAGGCGGTAACCCAGCGCTGAGATCCCCGACGATGGTTCCCTCTGGCTGCTCTTCATCTAGCTGGAGCTCCAGCGCTCCATGGGCAGTTGAAGACTGAATAACAACAAGGACAGCGCAGAGGTAAAATAATGGCTTCCACCACCAGAGACACAAGCAGGGTCCGCTGACCCAAGCCCTCCGTCTTGACCCTTTACTTGTTATTGGCATGGCTGGGCTCTGCTATACCTGAGAGAAAGAAAAATAAGACAAAACAAAGACAAGACGTCAATATCCTATTGTTTTTTTTTTAATTCTTTCCATGAAAACATAATAAAGTTTGGTTGCTGTGAGCGCAAAATGAAAACAAAAACATCTTTCAAGTGAAGCCTCTATATTAAATCCGTGTGTGACAATGTGCTAACACTTTAACAACCCAGATCCTATTTTACACACTCTGTTTGATGAATTTCAGCTATTTTCCAGTAAAGTGGATATACATAACAGTTTGGACTTTGGAAAAGAGCTGGACCTGAAAAAGCATGAAAATGGAAGTCTAAGTCAGTCCAGGATCCGCAGTGGCTTGAACCACATTGAGGACAGAGTCATAAACTAAATTTATCTAAAGGATAACAGATTTTATTTAGTGGGTGAGAGTGCTTTAAAGTGTCCAGATAAGTCACACACTGAAATCCTTTGAGAAAACACATAAAAGACACAGAAATCAGCATCAAGTCGATTTTTATATCCAACACACACCGGTCGCAAAAGCAAAAGCCGACAAACAAACACACACGGAATGCATGGGAACGAGAGTCTATTGCTGTTTCATGGGGGAAAGCAGCCATTTAAAACTGTAAGCTTAGCCTCATATGTTCCCCAAACTCTAAATCATGCACGCATTCATCAGATAATATTCTCCTTATGCTAATGCAAAAACAGTCATTGGACATAAACTTGAACCACTTGCCACTTTATTAGGTACATGTAATAAAGACCCGCTAAAAAAGCCTAACCTGAGTATTTCAGAAACTTCTGATCTGCTGGGATTTTCACACTCAACCTTCTCGGGGGTTCACAGAGAATGTTCTGCAGAAGAAAATTTACCTGCTTATGATGCCAGAGGTCAAAGGAGAATATAAAGACTGGTTCAAAATGATCAAAAAGGCAACAGTAACTCAAATAACCAGTCATTACAATCACAAAGCAGACACAGGGTGCCATTACTTTTTTTATTTGGATGAAATAAAGTGGTCAGTGATGTGTATGTACGCTTTAACCAGCAACTGCAAGAAAGGCAATCACTGTAGTGAAAAGGCAATCGAAAACTCACCTGACTCTGTTTGAGTGGTTCTTCCAGCAAGTTTAGACAAACACCACTAATTATTTGCAAATGGTGCTTGACCCAGGTTACATACTTTTGCACAATACCATGCAATTCTGGAAATATGTTCATGACTGTTCTGGCAAGGTCAACATGTACGGCTGCACTAAACTCTCACGATATACAAAAGGTGCACTTTTTAGCCTCTGGTGACGTCTACGGATATTTATATTACGTTCAAAATTGGACTAGAATTTTCATTGCATGTTCCTCTCGCAATTATAATGGAAGATTTATGAAGCTTATAACTCTTCAAAACATCCTGCACTGAGGAGAATCAACGAGCCCTGACCTGAGTCATTCATCACACTCAGAGTCCAGGAGGATGCTGTTTTACAACAATCTCTTACACTCATCTGAACATTAATACCTAATCTCTCAGGAATGTGAACGAGTCCTGCCTCTATTAGCTAACATTTGGGACAAATGATGAAAAATATAGATATACATGTATATAGCAGGCAAAGGGCCAGTAGCAGAGAGGAGGGTAGTTTATCAGACGAGGGTGTTGCCATATTCACCCAGACAATTACTCCCATGCTGCATGTATAATGTGGACAGTTAACCCACGGAATGTCAGCCACCTCTGCCAGCTGCAGGATATGCACATATGTACATGCAGCATTCACACTCACACGAGCAAAAAGATCATATATCGACTCGCCCTTTTCTTGCAGACAGATGGCAATACTAGTATCCCCTATACAAGATCAAAACCGTCTATAATAGAAAACAATTGTTCACTTGACAATTCTTCAAAGTTAGCCTTCTCTGGTTGCAAACTTTTGAAAGGAAGTCTATGGGAAAAATTTGCCAAGGAGTGAATGGTCTCAATTGCTGGTTTCAGGCCTCCTTTAATAGATCATGATGCCAATTTTGCAAATGATGTTCCCATTTAAAGGAAAATATATTAATATCTTCTTTGAGATAAAGAAATAACCATTTCATCCTTCTACTTAAATACCCTGCTTTCATGGTAGAATATCACTGTAGCATGAACTTTTCAGAGGGATAGTCTTGTCCAATATCCCTAACTTTTTGTGAGTTGTGCACCCCAATACGATTGTAAGCGATCATCCAACAGATGACTGTGCTGGTCAAAGACTTTAAAGGGAGCTTGTTTTACAACTGGAAGACTAAGTCCATTTCTACATTCAGTCGATGGTGTCAAGCCATCCCTATACAATAATGAAAGTACTGTTTTACATCTAAAGAATCCTTCCACAGTCATTAAACCCAACAGGTTTTTTTCTAACGACCCTGGCCTCCTGCAGAAGTTTCTGAGGCCTCCGAGGAGGAGGGATTAATAAAGTCTATAGCTCCACAGGGACAGGGAGAGGGACGTGTATACTGGGCCCTGTGCTGCAGTCACTGACCTCTACATCTGGTCCAGACGGCTGCTCTGGACAGTTGCTTCACTCCTACACAAAAGAGGAAAGCTGAGCTACGACTAAGCACAGGCTGCGTGCACACCCTTCTTTTGTTGTTGGTGAGTGTTTGTCTGTCGGGCTATTTTCAGAAAGAGAGAGTGGCTTAAATGTTAGGATGAGAGGAGAGGTGGAGATAATTAGGGGTGTGATGATGATGATGATGATGATGATGATGATGAGAAGGCCTATTGCTGAAAAGGGAAAATCAGAGTCAGAGCTCAAGCCTTGTGTGACACACTTTGACAATGAGAGGGAGGAAAAAGAACAATCGAGCAGAGAAATGGAAAGAGTGGATATGGGACACGACAGAAAAGGTTACATTTAATTTGTCTTTAGGGACGACTGAGCTGTGAAGGTGAACCTTATGATCGAACGTAAAGTCAGAAAGGGTGTGTTCCAGGGTGTTTTTTCATTTCTTCTTTCGCGTCAGTGGAAGGTTATATTGATGAACAAACCTCAGAGCTGCAGTTTGTCACTGTCAGAGAGCAGTCGGCCCATGACATCATCTCCCTTTTTGACGTGTGCTGTAACGCACTTGTGTTTGTCCTGGAAAACATAATCTGACAGGGAATGGAGGGAGCGAGAGCTAAAATATCGCTCATGTTGAAAGAGATACCTGCTTTAACAGATGGTCACCGAGGTAAAAGACGGCCTCATGAGATAAATTATGTTTCTGCTAGTTTAAGTGGATTAAGAAAGTGTGTAATTCATAACACATAACTAAAATACAGCATAAACACTGACTTTCAACCTGTCTGGTTACATGGTTTTGTTGTGCCGGTTGCCGTCTGCGCAACACATGTGCAGTGAAAAAGTGACATCATCTCTGTGCGACCACATTGACAGGCAGGACAGACCCAGTGGGCTCCACGCAGTCTCAGCCACATTATATCTGGCAGTGCACCCCCATAATCTGCCTCTTCTAGTGCATAAGCCTCAAAGCCTCAAATACATGGGCCTCCCTTCTTAAGTACTGTTAGGAAACCATAGTGTTTTCTATAGGATGTGACCATTTAAAGTGGTAAAGTGTGTGTGTGTGCGTACGAAGATGTCGTATCTCAGTTGTGAGGAATAGGTTTTCCTCATGTGGTGCCAATTCTTAACGGGCCTCTCTATCTCCCTCGCCCTCCCATGTCCTCCCCCTCCTCCTCCTCCTTCCACCTTCCCTCAGTCCGTCCCCTCTAATGGATTTAGCAGATTGGAGTTGGGCATGCCGCAGCTACCCGTGGCCAAGCTAAACAGGACCCAAAGTCATGAAGTTCCAAGTAATAAATGGCCGCTCCATAGCGCCTCTATCTCAACTGTGTTTCTAATGTTTTGATGGAACAGCCGACGGTTGCGTTTGACTAGTGGTTGAGAGGTCTGGCGTTGACTGTAAATGGTTGGCAGCCACTCATTCAGCTCTGCAACTGCTTCTGTGTCACGCCGGGGGATCGACAGTAAAGTTAGACTGAGGCGAGAGTAGTGAGGAATAAAAGGGGCAAGGCAACCTGACATTTGCATACTCAAGACCCCAACGGCAACATTTTTTTTTCCAATCCATGTCACGCATGTGCTATATTCGATGCTAAGAAACACCACATCTTTAAATGACATGCGGATGAAAGGTTAGATTAGGCTGTGGTGAAGGCTTCAGCAGACGACTGTGGTACCGAAAAGGCTTTGTGAGAAGCAGGAGGGAGGGCTGGTGTCTGGCGAGGCTTAGAGGATGCAGGAATGCTTCGCATCTCAGTTTTCATGTCGTTTGGGTTATGTGTGTTTAGGGGGACGACAACTCTGACCCCGTCTCCCCTTGAGTTGCCTTCCCCCGGATCCCTGGATATAGACGTCCCACTTCTTGCCCCAGCTGTCACTAGTGTGTGTGTGTTGTGAGTGTATATTTGAGTCTCCTTCTATGTACATAAACATCTGCTTCCTCAGCTCATCATTTACTTTTTCATCTATTTAAGAGTCTACCCTATAAGTGGATATCACTTTCAATTTATTTCAATAACTGATCAAATTAAAGCAAAATCAAGCCAGACTGAGTGTTTCTAAAGCTGCGGTGGAGGGATGTCCGGCCCCAAGTTGTATAGGGACAGTTAAATCCAACCCACATGGTAACACAGAACTAAAAGAAGCAACACAAAAATATATATCATAAAATAATACAACAAACTGGTAAGATAAAAAAGACTAACATATCCTTCAGGGTGGTCTCGTTTAGCTGGTCACAAACACGAGACGCATGTAGCCATTACAGGTCGCTGTTGACAAGCATTATTGCAACTGTCAGGAAAAGAAAATAGATGCAGAGTTGCGGTTTTCCAAGAGAAAATGAGCAAGTTGAAGGCAAGTGTCTCTGCCAAATTTGCGATGAGTTCCAAGGAAAACTGCACTTGGGTAAAGTTCAGAAGAGTTTCGGTGCCCAACGAGCTGGAATAAACTGAGATGGAGAGGATTTGTCAAGAAGTGCATTGTAGGGATGTGACAATACAGCACTGGAACGTAGAACGGAATAGTATCTAGAGATCTAGAGACTGTTCGAAAGTCGTATCTAATTAGTTGAATAATCGCCCTGAGCGCCCGCATAAGCTGTAATATCTCAGCTCAAATTATTACAAGTATATACTCTCTAAGCTCCGCCTCTGAGATCCGCCTTGCATCCTGCAGACGGACCCTCCCCATCCGATCTAATGCCTTTAGGTAATAAGGTAATAATCGCGCATGCTACGACAAATCGATTATTCGATAATCACGACCCATCACTAGTAGTGTCCAAAAACCCTCAATCTCATGAATGATTCTCTTCTCTGATTCTGTATCCAAATGTGTTATCACCTTTTAAAGGCTGTGATATCAGCATCAGTATCAGACACTAAAAACTAGTATTGGCTTAATACTAGTTTTAATACCTCGTGCATTGTTACCATTGACCCAGACAAAGTAAAATTCTACAAAAGTGTCACTTTACCTTCCATAAACTACTCATTGTAGTACATTGAGTTGCCTCTTACCTTCAGTACACACAAACTGACCCAACACCTGGAAAACCAGCTGCAACTGGCATCATCAATACCATCTGACACCAGACACCTCGCCAAAGAGGAAACACTTCCAGCCTTGCTTAGTGTGATATATGTGTTCGATAATTTAGTGTGACCCTCGGAGGGTGTTATAAAAAGTGAAATGGCCCTTGATAGGAAAAAGGATCCCCACCCTGGTTCTAACATATCACAGCAGCAGCCCCGCAGACAGCCAAACGACCACTGTCTGGACACTTAGACGCACGCTGAAATATACATGCACATGCTGCACCGAAGCACAATCAATATTTATACTGCTACATACAGGGAGAGTTCACGACTGTGTCGCCCACAGGAATCCTGCGGCCGTAAAAGCCTCTCACGACCGGTGAAACCCAACCTATGTGGACTGTGGAGACTTTAAGTAAGTAAGTTTGAATTCATCATGACGCTCAGCCGCACTTTGCAGTCGTTGAAAAGGTTGTTCTGACACACAGTGACAATGAAAACATCCCATACTATACAAACCAGATTCTTCTTTTTTTTCCAATTCAGAACTGGAGCACTTGAGCAAATAGGAACAAAGCTGTAATATTTTCCCCGTTAACTTTAACTCCAAAGGCTTTTGTTTCTAATTCTGTCGCTGTAATGACACTGAGCAGTCTTCTTTTATTACACATTTCCTTCATAAACGTCCATGTCAGTGACATCAGTGAGGCTACAGAGGATGATGAACCACATAATCGCTGAGAGTTCCCAGTAGAGTGAGCTTCCCTGCCAAGATGTCCACCAAGACCAATAATCTGAGGATCATGAGCACCTTTATTTTTTTTAATATTAGAGTATTTGCTCTGGTCTGCATGCCAGGCAAAACAGAGAAGAAGAAAATCAAAGTCACTCGCCTTTTTCTCTGATCAAGTTAGAGTTAGTGCTGGTTGCATGTGAAGACTTTTGTTCCCACTCAAAGGTATTTGAGATTTTTTTTTGTTCATGGTTTGGCTCCACTTGCTCATTTGGATGTGAAACGGTGCAGTGAAAATGAGGTTAAAGTGCTGACTTGTTGTTTAACTTTTGTTTTATCCTCAGTCATAAAAAGACCAGTCCTGTGTCCCCGTTTCTGGCATCAGACGTTTTTCAATAAAATTAGCGTGTAAGGAAACTCATCGTGAGGTTGATTCATCCCAGCTACGGACTCTATTTGACTCATTTTTCTGTATAATGCGTGGGTTAAAATATCAATACAGCTATATTTCATTGTTCTGACTTGTGAGACTTGATTATTAATGCGCTGGCACCAAATACAGATTTTAATTTTAGTAATACAGCAGTCTGGCCAATTCTCCTGCCAATATGACTCACTATCATAATTCCTAGTGGCACTTATTACAAGAACCGGGGTGACATTAAAGGTCCAGTGTGTGCATTTAGGGGAGTTTATTGGCAGAAATTATGCTAACCATAAGTATCTTTGTATGTGTCTTAAAATAAAGAATGTGTGGTTTTTATAGCCTTAGAATAAGCCTTTTAAATGTACTGTGTATGTGCGAGGGCCTTCTTTTATGGAGGCCGCCATCGTGTTTCTACAGCAGCCTGAATGGACAAACCAGCCGGAGCATGTGTTCCAAATTTTGAAGCGGAAGCTGACATGGAAAACAAAGTCGAACAGCATTCTGTCTGATTGTTTGTTTGTTATAGTCTCACCATTAGATGGCACTAATTCTTTCACAGTGGCTATTTAATGGAAAATAAATGGCCAAGAATTATGTTTTTAACGGTGAAAGTTAGCCATATTCCTCGATATGATTGTCCTGCAGTGTATATTATTGCAGAATTGCTCTGTCATGATATCATTCGTATCTTGGACCATGTATATTCAGCTCATCTCACCGATATTTTCCTTACTGAGATCCATGAAGGATAAAAAACAACGTCACTGCTGCATCAGCATGACATGTCAAAGCGGATGTGATGACTCAAACAGTGGCTGTCAAGCTGGAAAACAATCGCTCTTGCTTACAAACTGCACCGGGTCCCATATGTACGGTGGCCCTGAGGTGCAAAACACAAACGCAAATCACAAAACACAACACAAATCAAAAACACAAACACAAACGCAAATCAAAAAACACAAACACAAACGCAAATCAAAAACAAAAAAACATTAACTCAAAACGGAAACACAAATCACACAACACAAACACAAAAGCAGGAAACACGAAAACATTAACTCACATTTGTGTTGTGGCTTTTGTATTTGCGTTGTGAGTTAATGTTTTCGTGTTTTCTGCTTTTGTATTTGCATTGTGAGTTAATGTTTTTGTGTTTTGTGATTTGCGTTTGTGTTTTTTAATTTGTGTTATGTTTTGTGATTTGCGTTTGTGTTTTGCACCTCAGGGCCACCGTACATATGACAGAACGTCCCAGATTTTACTCCCCAACAGGCCACAAGGACAAAGAGAACTGAGAAGTGAATACAAGTGAGGGATGAAAAGTTTCATCGTGAATAAGGTTTCCGTTAAAAGAAAACACAGACACCGTGACAAGATACAGAAACATGACAAAGTTAAACTTAGTCTGAGTGCACACATAAATAAAAAGGACCCCCCCTAAACCACAGAGAGCAAGTGAAAACACAGCCGGAGCAGATCCACTCTCCTCTTAACCTTCAAGGCCGCGGAGAGAGTGAGCGGATAGTTTTGTTTTTCTGATAATAACAGTGATTTTTGTGGGGGAACATTTGTTTGGAAGAGGAAAAACCACAGAGAGCAAGAAAATGAGGGGGGAAATGAAGAGGTAATGAAACTAAAGAAAAAACATAAGGTCGGCATAATAAAAAAACAGGATGGTGTGTTGGGAAGTGTGTCCCTGAAGGTGAAGAAGCAGCTGCCATCTACCATCACTCATCGCCCCTCCCCATCAGAGCATGTTTAATGTCCCACAAGGGCAAGTTGACGAGCTGAACCATGTCCAAGCCGCTATGTCAAACATTATTACCTCACTGGTTACACTATGATAAATATCCTTATTGTGGCTCAGTGTAATTAAATTACATATCTATTAATTCTCTAGTGATTTTGAGTTTTATCTGTGAACAAACATTAAATTATCTTTAATGTAAACTGGAACATTATCTGGGAGAGAAAACTGTCAGTTAAAATGTACAAACATGGTCATTTATTGGAGAGTTTTACTATATTTGGAAGTGCAGGAAATCCAAAAACTAACAGCCACTTGATTACAGCACAATTATAGAATTGTAACTCAATTAACAATTACGATCTCAATATTTTGCAAAATGACTTGCTTGAATTCTGGGCATGGTTTCCCAGTACTTACACTTGTAAGGACAACATATTGATTTACATTAACTCCCTGGAGGGATATTCTAACTTTAAATGCCTCACCTCAACCTTTACCCCAACCTTAACCCTGTCACATTAAAACCAAAACTTTCAAATTAGTTAGCGGGAAGTGACTCTTTTCTCAGAGTTCAACGTAAAAGAAAACATTCTGTTAATAGCCTAAACAGGGTCAGAGCAAGAGAAACCATAGATCCATCTTGTAACTTAAACACACACACATGTGCAGACACATTTGTGAAATAATCTGCAGCACGGATTAACAGCAAACCAGGCCCAAAGTCATACCAGGTTGTGTTATTGTTACAGAACCCAGAAATATTAATCAAAGATAACATCTTACAAAGAGAAACTATACAGCTTTAAGAGACAAAGAAATAGTTATTTCAGTCAAAATCTGTAATTAGTCATCAGGAGAGTGACTCGGCTTATTAGTTATTAAATTCTCCATCAACTCTCATGTTAGTGGCGCGCCAACAGCTGCTCTACAAGAGAATGCCTTCGTATCATGTTACGCCATTATATTTCTCGGGGTAAGCCCCGTGAATTAAGTCCGTCTGTCTTTGTTTTAATTCATCCTACAAACGTCAATACTCATTGGCTAATAAAGATCCAGAGATAAAACGTGGGACGTGATGAGAGTTTCTGAGGTCAGAGAAAAGAGAAGTCGCTGCTAAACTGCTCAGGAGTGATACGATTTCCTGACATCAGCGTCAATGGAAAACATCGAGTAAAGGTCAACTTTGTCAGTCTTTAAATTATCTTTCCCCCCTTTTTGTCCTCCGACTTTAAAGTGCGTAACACGTTGCTCTACCTGAGCCGTGATGCCCGACATGCGGCTCTGAGCTCTGCGCGAGTGTTTGAAGTTACCAGAAGCTCGGATCATCTCGCTCACTTCATTAAAAACACATGTGACACTGCGCAGACAGGCGCTCTCCTCCTTTTACCTCCTCTGCCTGCATGCTCGCCTTGAGCCGGCGCTTAGACGCGTCTCATCCATCAAGCGAAGCAGATGGGCAGCAGTTACCGCAGTTCATTCATCTTTACTCTTTTTCACATTTAAATATGTGTCTCTTTCCGCGTGAAATTAAAACATCACACATACGTGGCACTGCAAGGATAGAAACAACCTTTTACCGATCTCTTAACAAAGTTTGAGGTTGCATTTCAGATAAATTCGACGTACTTTCAAATGAAAATATCACTGTCATTAGTTGCACCCCCTGCTGAAATGTATCTATCAAATACACAGGTATATCTTCCATCTGCTTATGTGCACACTGAGAAACGGACACGTTTCTTCCATCCATCTACCACGATAACGAGAAACCCAGAGGTCCAACGATTTAGCCACACTTTGGCACCCGGGAGCCAGTGTCACAGGTCCAACCCACGGCGAAGCAGCAGCAGCAGAAACTCAAGACAACACCAGGCTTCAGCGGACTTCCATCTGCAGCTTCCGCCAGGAATATAACAACCCGTTTTTTCAGTCATCATCATCCCAGATCTTAATCATGAGCCAGCTAACGGTCTGGCTGCACTGTTCTGTTTGGATCAACGCTTGCTGTCAAATTTTTAAGATTGCACTCTAGTAAGTCAGGCCATTACGAATTTGGTGTTTTTGAAAGGGTAGTAAAACGGATCCAAGCTGTCTTCCAGTACATAGCCTTGCATATAGAACCTACTGTCTACTCTTACGGTTGTCTTCCCCATTCATCTGACCTGATCTTTAAACTCACATAATTCCATCAATGCCAGAATCAGGACCGTGATCAACATCAAAGCCAGCTACTACAGAACTGGGCTTCAGAACAAACAAAAATGGAATTTGACCAACGAGAATCTTCACCTTGGTTTGAGTGAGTCCATCAGTCAATAATATCTTCTCCAGATCAGCAGATAGATGGCTCTTCATAAGGCACGTAGGAAGGTAAGATCTGTACAGCCCAGGGAGGGGAAAGTATAGAACACTGTCCAAAAAAGAGGCTTCAGCTGGAGCTAAAATATGAGGTATAACCGCAAACGATTATGAATGAGGGTTTGATAAAATCCACTCCAACATAAACACATTTCTCTGACCACACATCGAAAAAGTATGGACTCGTACTTCATAATTCAAACACTATCTCCTCTTGTGGTTTCAGCAAGGATGGAGGAAAAAAAGCAAGCGAGGATTGGAGCTGCTTAGAAACTATTTTATTGCGGGTGGTCAGCGAAGAAAATAAAACAGCAAAATTAGAACCTAATGGTTTTATCTTTGTTGAATTTATGATGCACACTGAAACAACGCCAGGCATTTTTACTGATACGCTTGAAGCTCTGCTACGCATGTAGAACCAACCTGAGACAGCTGCGTTTGAAAGCCAGAGAGGTTTCAGATGCCACTTTCCCACACGACAGCACACACACACAGCTCAGATTTTACACTGCCGTAATTAAATTTCACGATGATAATCGCAGCAGGATGGCAGACATGGTGACTGTCGCTGCCATGGCAACCAAGAGGCGCTCACGCCGGAGCTAATGAAATGGGAAGCAATCAACGGAGGGGATTCCTTATCAATGGGAATCTTGTTTTTATTCTGTCTCTACTACCAATGCTATTAATAACTGTCTGGCCTTCCTCTGGGTGAATGATGAAAACACAAAGGAGCTTTCCAGGAAACTCAAGCTATTCCCTCACGCATCCATTCACCACAGCACCGGGTAGAGTTTACATGCAGGCTTATAAACTGAAATCAATTTAATCCCCCTCAATATTGAGTATTTAGTTTGTGTTATGTCTCGGATGGTGGTCCGAGGGGTAAATACAAACACCAACACGGGTCCCAGTGCAGTGAGTGAAGGACGGGGCTCGGGTAAATATTTCCACTGGCTCATCGTGGAGCCAGAAAAGAGAAAAACAATCGTATTTATGTTACCTTAGGTTCTTAGTTGGCTGTCGATCTGCTTACCATTCGAAAATGCGGTGAGCGTGTTTCTGCATTGTTAGGACAAATGTTACTTCGTTCAACATGTTTTTATTGTGCAGATGTGGCACTTGGGTGTTATGGGGTTGGCATACAGGACACAATCAGGGCTATAATTGAGTCAGGTAAGGCTGCACGTGTTGAGGAGTGTTGTGTGTGTGCTCGCATGCAAAGTAACGAGGGGAGTTGCTGAGTCACTTTTCCGATATTTGTACTCAGATCATGTTTCCCCATGTGTAAAAATAACAGAGGAAAAAACAGTTCTGGGATACAATTAGACAGGTTTTTGTTTGAGCTGCAACATTTGGGTGGGAAGATGCTTTCTGTTGGCAGCAGAGCTCTGTGATGAGTCGATGAACTGCACAAAAGCCTTGACTCTATTGTACTTGTAGCGCCTTTGTGTACAAAATTAACAATTCAGAGTCAGACATCTGACTCGACCAAGAAGCAGTAACAGAATAAAATCATGCACGCAATAAAACTTGAGTGGAAACGACAAATTGTTCTCCTTATGTGGGTTCCGTGGGCGCCACAAGGAGGACAACAGTGTATACAGCACAAGCAGGACCCCAGCGTCAATGTGGGTGGCAAATGCACAGTTTGATTACACTGTATATCTAAGGAGTTTAAAGTAAACTCTCCAGATTGCTTGGGATTTGCGGAGAAATAGAGCCTCAACATTCCCTATTGTAATACCATTAGAATAAACAGAACAAGTCCCCAAAGACTTTGAACTGCTGGATTCGATTTCATCTTGAGAAAAAAAGCAAAAACACAAATGTGATGAAGTCATGGCAGTGACGACGCCAGATGCGACACGACAGTTGACTAAATAACAATACTGTCGTGTGATTACGATCATGTGTTCCTGTGTTTTGGTCGTACCAATTTTGGAGCATTCACACCAGGATAGTCCATTACGCTGTTACAACAGTGTGTCTTTTCGGGGCTATATTGCCCAAAACGAGCACTGAACAGGAAGAAAAAAAACATGAGAAAGAAGGAAATCCAGCTCATTGATTGACCAGGATTGAAAAACGGAAATCAATCCCCTTCAGGCTGCTTGTTCAGCACCAAAACAAACAATGGAGTGACAGCGAGCTATCCTCACTTCCTCTCTTTGGTTCGCTGGATAGTCCGTTTGCGTTTCCCAATGTAAACGAACCGCACCAGGGTTCACTTGAAAGCCAACCCATGTTTTCAAGCAGACCCGAGTTCGCTTGTTGGGTCTGCAACAGAGTTTGGATGAGCTTTCACACCTGCCCAAATGCAGGATACGATCCTATCCGAGGAAACAAAGCGCCCTAAGAGTAACAACATTAAACTGAGTGGACACCAGTGTCATTGACAGCTGGTATTGTCCAATGGGAGCCTCAATATGACCATGAGTCAGGATTCTGGAGGCTTCATGGAAGGATGATCGCACAAACAGTTACCACTTGAAGGGCCAGATTTCTGTTGAAGCAACAAATGTAGGATAAAACCAATCAATAATTCTTCAAAATAATTACATCATCAATACTGATGGAAAATAATAATCTCTTTGTGCTGCCCTGCCCAAAATAAACATAATGGATACCACTCAGTCACCTGCCCACACAAACTGCTATATAAAGTCATTCAGCAGATGCTGTTGAAGTGCACGTCTTCAGAGCACATCAATCTGGCAGAGTCGGCATCATATCCATCTGCACAGATCCACATTAAGTGCAGGGCAATCAGTGCACTGTTTACTTTGTTGATAAGCTCGACAAAAACCCTTGACATTGCACCTTGATACTCTAGCGCTCTCCGCTCTGACGCTCCAGTCACCCACAGTGTTAAATATGGGCAGAAATGACAAAGCACCAACATTCATCACCGCAACCTTCATTGGCAGTTAAATGAAGATGAATAAGGACACCCTTCAATGGGAGGTCAAGAGGTCAAGAGGTCAAGATGAACACATCAGCTGCTGCCCTCCAACCAAGTCACCACAGCATCAGATTAAGCTCAAGTCTGAGCTCAATTCATTTCCATTACACATTTAATCCGCATGAATAAAACTGCATTGTGGATTCATGAATTACACAAAGAACTGACTGTATCTGAATCTAAAGGTCTTCATTGCTTTGTTTTGTTTCAGTGTGTTCCTGTGAGGAAGACCGTGTACCTATAAACAGCTGATGTGAGTGAGTAAATAACTGTGAGATGTTTGTACAAATATGAGCTCGACTCGGTGGCAAGAAGACACGCATATGGTTCCTGTTAGAAAACGTCTCGCTGCACGCTTCGTCACTCGACCAGAAACCAAACTCTCTTACTGCTCTGGTCGTATGCAGACCAAAGGCTGAGGCCAGCACACACAAGACCATGTAAGTGGATCGTGTAATAACACAAAGCTCTGTATCCCTCCTCAGAGCAGAAAAGAAAAGAAAAACAGGAGCTGAGAATCGCCAGCGGACACCAGATATGACCATTGTGGTGAGGTTCTTAAAAATGCCTCTGGGTTTTCGATTTTGGCCATGTAAACATATAAAGACAGCTCTGGCCGCTATAAATACACCTTGTGTTGGGAAAAAAATGTCATGATTATGTCAGAATCTATTTGCTGGACGGTAAAAAATGACCTTAAATCATCTTTGTCTGTTATACTTTTAACTCCACTTATTATAAGGTCTTTCCACTGAGTCTCTCTGCATTACTTTTCTTTATAGCGGATGAAGCGAAACAACACTCAGTATCAGTATCAGTCTGGTCAAAATCACTGGATTACACATTGAGGGGGAAAAATATAACATCTGATACAATCTGAAAAGTCTTCATGTCACACAAACGCTACTCTAAGCACTGTAAAATGTAAATAAATGAGTCATTTCTTCTTCTTCACGGTTGCAGAATGTTGCTTACACAGCTTGAGCATCATGTTTTTAAGATATCTTGGTGGTCGATTCACCAGCAAACATGTGATATACGGTTAAACGCGTAACAAGATGTATCATAACATATTGGAAGATGCTCAAGGTTGCGGTACCAAAGCCAAACAGGAAACCTAAACCAAGTGCTTTGCTTAAAGGTTACCAGCAGCACTTCAGACTCTCACCACTGGCGGTTCCTTGCACTATCACATCACTTGGTTTCCTCCAGGAAACGGTTAAATAAAAAAGTTCTGGCCCACACTGTGCACTTCATGGTGTTTCCCATTAAGTGGTTCTGACCTCTCTCCAAAACAAAGTGTATTCACTCTAAGTTGCCAGCTCTGGGGAAGAAATCACTGACTTGCTGTTATTAAATAGTTCCATAAGAAATAATAAACCCCTGTACTGGCTTATTACACTGATATCCCTTTCATGTTCAGCATATCATTTAAATGGAGAAACACTCTTTTTCTTTTTGCTCTTCCCCCCCCCTGCTTAGCTGGCTGGGCTGTGAATGGTAATCAATAATCAATATGAGGCTATGCTGCATCACCATTTCTTTCACCGATACAATTGCAGTCCATCTGGTCCATCCCAGCCAGCCCTGACCCTGCAGCTGCAGCTGCAGCAGCTCCTGCAAGGTGCAGATGCAGCAGCAACCAAGCCTCCACCTCAGGAAGAGAGAGAGCCACTGCTCCAGCACATTTTATTACCCTACAGTGTGTTTCACATTTACAGAAGGGTGTGAGAATAAAAGGAGCTGTCACTTACATTCATCGGACTGCGCCGCTCCGCTGCTGCTCTGGATGTGCGCTCTCGATATCCCCCTCGCTCTGGAACCTGATTAGTATGCAAACGGTTTTCCAATTCCCTTCTTCAGGCACAGACAAATCCACCAGGGCAAAATCGTGAATGGAGCGCTTCCTTTCTTTTTCTTCACATAAAATCCACCACAAAAAAAATGACAGTTCCACAGCTTTTCCAAATCCGGCAGACCGGTGTACTGGTGCGTCTTGGTCAGGTGAGCGCGCCTGGATCACAGCCTGCAGCTCCGCAGTGTTCCCACTGTCTCGCTCTGATCCTAACGGTTCCTCTGCTCTCCTTCCTTCGCTCAGCATCCAGTCACTCAGACCCGGTGTGTGTGAAAATGTGCGTGTGTGTGTGTGCGCTCTGCAGCTCCAAGGCACCGTGCGCCACACCGACTGAAAGCCGACTCCTCCGCTGCAAGGCCCAGCCCCCCTGTACTCCTCTACTCCCTCCTGCCTCCTCCTCCTCCTGCTGCTGCTGCCTTCACAGACTTGGGTTGCTAATTTATTCGGGTAGCAGCAGCAGCAGCAGCCACACAAAAGGGGGGGACAGGGGAATACGGTAGGAGAAAGAGAGAGCAGAGCAGACTCTGGTGCCCCCAAGCTCCGTTCAGTGGAAGTAGTCTTTGAGACAAAGGAGCAGCAAGCAGCATCAAAAGAGTTCCTCAGCCCAGTATGACACATTATTCATGGGTGTGAGTCATTTGGGGTGATGATGTTTTTCATCTTCTTACTGTTAGAGAAGTAGGACACAAAAACAAAAACAGGTCCTGAGCATTAATTTTAAAGAATTCACAATAATCATATTGTGGATGTGAAGGTGCCAAAACTATCTTTAAAAATGCGGCATTATGTGTGTGATGGAAGTGAAACACTTGTCCAACTGCATTATGGGTGCAAATGTGTCCCAACATGTGATGCAAAACACAGGATAATTATTGATAATGAATCAAATAAAACTGTTTAGCGTTCAGACAACGTCCTGAATCAGTGTTTTCCATGTTTTTGTTTTGTTTTGTTTTTGTCTGACAACGGACAGAAACAATGGTAAACAATAGCAATTCATATTGATGAAGTAAAGGTTGTTTTAGGTTGAATTTGTGTCGTAAGCTTCTGCTGCTGAATTTTGACCGTTTAGCTTTGGTTAATTGTGTCCTTTCAGACTGCTGTACAAATATGATAGTGCAAGATGAACAATCAACACAAAGCAAGGCCATTAAATAGCTTTTATGATATAATTAACAATTCACTTTAATACTCCAAATGTTGGGTCATGCAGACAATGACCAGACCTGACATTCAAGCTTTGCCTCAACATGGAATAGAATCATTAAACAGGGCTCCCACACCTTTCTTGACATCAAGTTTAATGACATTTTAAGGACTTTCCAGGACCAATTCCCTCAAAATCCGAGGATCAAATGTGCCGACACAGCTCTTTTATTAATTCGCAGCACTCTCTGCATCTGGACAAGCGATTGTCCTTGAGATCTTGGTTCAAGTCGGTCTGTAATTTTCTTTGGTGAGACAGACATCTTGGAATCTGCATTGAATCTCATGTAATTAGGTACTAGTAATTAGGACTCGACATTTGTCCTATGTAGGCCTCGTCTATGTAACTGCAGGACGCATGGTAACAAACGTTCCTGATTAAAACTCTTAAACTAACTACTGCGATATTGGCTTTATATTAGCTTTATATAGCCAGCAGGTTCTTTAGTGTTTTTTTGGGCGCACACACAGTTTCTGCCAATAAACCCAATAAAACGTCACAGAATGAACAGACTCTGTGAACTGCTCATTTTACAGCACAGCTTACACTTATTTTCCAAAGGAAATGTTACACTCTTATTAATGTCCTACTTTTAACCTTAACATTGAAGTTGCATTTAAGATATAATTTGAAATCTCTGCATGTAGAAGCTCGAGACTATAAAAAGAAAAGGGTGTTGGGTTCAGCTCAGACACACACACACACACACACACAGCCACATATATGCAAAATGTACTCACTCTTTGGGTTGCTTGCATCAGCAGTTTGGTAGTCATGCATCACCCCCACATTTTAGGTCAAGCATCCACCTGCATCGCTGCAGCACGAGGGAGACGGCGAGGGGGAGGAGGAGGGAGAGAGAGGATGTGTGACTGCAGGGAGCTGAGGAGGGAGCGTCGAAAAATAGGGACAGTGATCAATTCATCACCTCCTCGTGTACAAATAAGTCACTTCGCACTGTGGCGTCTGTGGTGTTTCCCAAATCCTGGTCCTCAGGGATCCACTGCGCCAACAACACCTGATTCAAATGGAGCTAATCTAGCTCTGCACAAGCTCTGATAATGAGCCGCTCATTTGAATCAGGTGTGCGAGGACCGTCGGGAAACACTCACAGGAAGTTGTTCATTTGCACTGTACTTATAAGCTATACGTTTACACACTTTGACACAGTTTACTTTCAGGTCAGTACTATGATTTATGGGAAACCAAACATAGTAATGTCCCACTTTTTACACATTGGAGAATGAATCGCCTCTCAGCGCAGCATATTATTTTAATGAGCTACTTGTTCAAATTAACAAAGTATAGCATTAAATCACAGGAACAGCAAATTGCTTGAGGATGATTGAAAGGCAGTTACTGTTTTCTCGAAATTTAAATGGTATAGTGTTTTTTTTTTGGTTGTTGTTATTGTTCAGAAATCAGTGCAATTTCCTCAATCTTGTGATAACAAATGATACACAAATTGCTTAACTTGCCTCCCCAGTCTGTATTTTCTGTCTAAACTGCAGTGTAATTATTGAATATACAATATACTATAATAAAAATAACATGTAAACTATATATTAAACTAAGAAAACAGATCATAAAACAATTAACTGAATGGAAAAATTAAGTGTTCCCTGCAGGGAAAACTGCTAACTGTCAGGAACTACGGTGGCCTTTGAACAACAAAAAGGACGTAATCTGCGTATTAATGCTTATTCTAAGGCTACAAAAACTCAACTATTTTGGTTTTAAAACGATAATTCATCAATACAAACATACTTATCATTATCACTTACCATTTCTGCTAATAAACCATCCTAAATTTTACACACTGGACTTTAAATAATAAAAGGAAAAATAAGTAAATCACTACATTAATAAATTTCCCTGTAGGCTTTGTATCTCAAACTGTCATCTTTGTCTTTGTCCTGTGTGTGTGTGTGTGTGTGTGTGTGTGTGTGTGTGTGTGTGTGTGTGTGTGTGTGTGTGTGTGTGTGTGTGTGTGTGTGTGTGTGTGTGTGTGTGTGTGTGTGTGTGTGTGTGTGTGTGTGTGTGTGTGTGTAGGTGTGGGTTCGCGTGTTTGAGAGTAAATTTACCCCGGCATCAAACTTGTTGTGTAAAACTGACCACAGAGTTGCATTTACACAGCTTTAAGCAGGAGCAGATGGCGGCGGAGTGACAATTTCGGTGGGGCTTCCCACGACGGAGGAGACCGGCGCGAGATTTATATCTCTGCCGCACTCGATATCCTCAATGTCAAATCTCCCTCTTGTCTCTCAGTGACAAATACAAACACACACACACACACATACGCAATCACGCACATGTCCACACAAAAACCATCTCTGTCATGATCATGCAGTGGGATTTTAATCAACAGACGTCCTGTTCCTCATTTTCTCCCTCTAACCTCACGATCCACAGCGTGACCGAGATAAACCCTGCTCCATATTTCAGACCTAATAATCACACCTCCGAGATTTATTCCACCTTCCATACATTCGCAAGAAAAACAGATTAAATCAGCACATGCAGAGCTGTAAATTTCAACCAAAGTTACTTATCTTTTGAAGACCCGCTATAGCAAGGTCTGACAAGAGCATTTATTCTAGTAGCACTAGTAGAATGGCTTTTTTTTCTTTTGGCCCACTAGTGTGCAATCAAACCTTACTCGTAAACTACTGTGCTGCACTAGTAACACTACTCTGCCCTACTAGTAGGCATCATGCACTAGTAGCCAAAATGCAAACAAGTAGCACTAGTAAGGCATTTTTGACCTCACTAGTACTATTAGTAAGTACCAAATGGCCATTAGTAGTACTAGTAAGGTATGTCTTACCTTACTAGTAAGGTGTTTTTGGCCTACTAGTAGCACTAGTAAGGGTCCAAATGTTCACTAGTATTACTAGTAGACATTTCGAGCCTGCCTGTAGTATTAGTAAGGTCAGAAGATTCTTACTAGTACTAGTGGCCATTTTGGTACTAATTAGTAGTACCAGTAAGAGCCAAAATGTCCACTAGTAGCACTAGTAAGATGATTTTGACCATAGTGAGGCTCAAAATGTCTACTAGTAATACTAGTGGACATTTGGACCCTTACTAGTGCTACTAGTAGGCCAAAACACCTTAATAGTACTAATGGCCATTCTTGCTGTGACTACACTCTTAGAAATAAAAGTGCGAAGTAGAACCATATAAGGTTCTTCAGCTTGTCCTCATAGGAGAACCCTTTTTGGATCCAGGTAGAAACTTTTCATAAAGGTTCCACCTGGAACCTTATTGGAGGGTTCCACCAAGAACCCCTTTAAAACCCTTTATTCGGGAAAGGGGTTTTAAAGGGTTCTCTGGATCAAAATGGTTCTTACTGGAACCATTAGTGTTACCAAGAATCCTTTCTTCAGGAAAGGGTTTTTCAGAAGCAAATGGTTCCAGGTAGAACCTCAGCCCTTGTAGAAGGACCCTTTTGGAACCATAGTTGCACTAGGGGGCAGGGGCACATTGGTTTGCTAGTAAGGTTTGATTGTGCACTGGTAGGCCAAAAGTGGAACCCTTTCTTCAGGAAAGGGTTTTTCCTGAAGAAAGGGTTTTTCAAGGATCTTGGTAACACTAATGGTTCCAGTAGGAACCATTTTGATCCAGAGAACCCTTTAAAACCCCTTTCCTGAATAAATAGTTTTAAAAGGGTTCTTGGTGGAACCCTCCAAAGGGGTTCCAGGTGGTTCTACCTGGAGCCAAAAAGGGTTCCCCTATGAGGACAAGCCGAAGAACCTTATATGGTTCTACTTAGCACTTTCCAGGTAGTTCTAGGTGGTTCTACCTGGAGCCAAAAAGGGTTCTCCTATGAGGACATGCCAAAGAACCTTATATGGTTCTATTGAGCACTTTTATTTATATAGTGTAGTAAGACACAGTCATTCTACTAGTGCGCCCCAGTAGTTCTACTAGTATGCCATATTGTCTTACTAGTGAGGACAAAAAGCTTACTAGTACATGTACCTTAAGTCCGATATCAAGGATATTGACTAAATGCTTAAAAAAACAGTTTGCCATACACATCTGACCGTGCAGCTTGTGGTCGCCGACAACACAACAATGAAATTAGAGTGACATGGTGGTTAACCAACAACTAAAGTGGCTGCAAGGTCATTTAGAAATGCCTCATTAGGAGTTAATGGAGGAGCTTGTATTTACTGGCTGTATAATTGTACTCGTTGGCTGGGCCTCTCTCTCTCTCTCTCATACACACACACATACACACATACACAGCAATGCAACTGATGTGAATCAAAGCGAGTAAATTACCCAAACTGACATGTTTGCATGTGCAGTGGACTGCAAGGTGAAAACTGTAACCTAACGGGTTTTCATCCTCTGGAAAACACATCTGAAAGAAGTCCTTGATTGGCAGGCAACACAATATCCCAGTTCTGTATTTGCTGGCAGGCTTAATGTGAGTATTTCCACCATGTTTTATATCATTCAATTCTTATCGCTTCATCTCTTTGGATTCAGTCCCTTTCCTGTCACACACACACACACATATTCATATCTATCTCTGCAAAATGACTGTTCCATTTGTGTCATTTAACTCAGGGTCTTTCTCCCTCCGTGTGTCCCCACAGACACCGTTTGACCCTGTGTGTGTGTGTGTGTGTGTCCGTGCAGGTGCGAGCTGTGGCTAAGTGATCCACCTTTCCTGTTCGACAGGATGAGATGAAGTCACGGCTTCACGCGGTCACTCTCGAGCCAAGAATGGAAAAGAGCGGTGGATTAATCAGCGCTTCCTTTCCCAGAGTCAAAATATCATTCATTTGAGTTTTATTTAAGAAGCGTTTTTTTAGGCAAGGTTAAAGCTATATAGTATCCAACTAACCCTGTTGTTGATGTTAATATGCTTCCTCTGTTTGGTCTTTGTGAACAGACGGGATGTAACGTTATTTGTTTGCTGCGTCCTTCATTTGAAAGCCGTGAGACTTGACTGAGGGAGTGTTTGTGTGTATACACCAGCAGCTCAGGGGCGGAGGGGACAAGAAGTGTTTATCCCGCCGAACTGCTGAAGTTGAATTGCGTTTTTGGTCATACTCTAACCTCTAAACTGAATAATTTTTGGTTTGTGGGCAATAGAAAACATTTGGGAACCTCGCTTTTCCAGGTTTGACAAACACTAATCAACATTTTTTATTGTTTTCTGGCATCTTAGGGACCAAACAATTACGCGATTTCGACAACAGATTTATCGATTATGAAAATAACTGTTAGCGCAAGCTAAACTAGACCGAACATATATGGCAAAATGACACGTTACAGCCACTAAAAATTATATTTATACCGTTTATATATGAACTTGGAAGTCAGTAAATCTGCTTCCTGTGAAACGTCTGTAGCTCAATATTTTCTCAGGTGATACAAAAAGTTTGAGAACCACTGTTCCACATGGATATTGGTTATCTTCCTTTCCTGGTGTGATGATGTTGTCGATGCCTTGTTCCTATTAAAAGCTGCATGGTACTGTTTTAATTCACATTCTGGCTTTTTGTGACTTTACTTGATGAAAAAGCTGAGAAAATACAGTTATTATGCTGCATATCCTCCATGACCTCTATTGTGGCCCAAAAACAGCTAAACTCCCGTCACTGAGACGTGTTGCTAATGAGAGAGATATGCTTTAAGTTAATTTATGTCAAATGGAGTGAAATCAAGTGGAAGAGTCCATTTGTGATTCGTTTTTAACACATTAACACTTTTAGATGGAGTAAATGAGCACCAGATGCAGGGTGTGGGGGAAAGTCAGAGAGCAGTCGCTGTGTTAGTTTTGGTTTTCTCATGGTTTTACTGTCTCATATGAAAAAGAAAACCAGCAGTGACAATTTTAAAATCCCACACATTAGTTCATTAGCACATGGTGGACACTTTCACTTGCTTTGTTCCCTTTGCCCCTGGAAACAAATGTATTTGTCTTCATCCGTGCATGCAGCGTATTCTTAGGGAGACTATTATAGGTTACTTATAGGTTCCACTCTCCCTTCCGTGCAACCATACATTGGCCCAGTGACTTTGGCTGTTCTTTCAAAGCGACACAGTTGTCCATTTCTGCAGATGTCACTAAAACGGGACCAATACTTAAGTATATAGGAGTAAAAAGTATTGGATTTGAATTCACGGGAGAAGTTCTTATGCTCTTCCAACAGAGACAAAAACAAAGCTTTTACCTCCCTTTGCTGTTGGCACACACTTCCCGTTGGTTGTGTGCAGTTTCCTCACAGATTTCTACTCGTCTGCAAGGGCACGTCCAGCCTGCAGACTATTTTAGGGACTCCGACGATAAATAGAGTGAGGGATGACAGACCAGGAAGAGGGCATTGTTGTGTGAGCAGATCAGGGAAACGGTGTTTTCCTCCAGAGCAAAAGATTAAAAAAAATAAACACGGAAATCTCACAAAATCTTCCACATCCCAAACGGAAATTGCATCAGACGTTAAATGATTACAGTTGTGATGTCATTACGGAGGTTGCACGGTACATAATTTTAAGAAATTTACAGGCATTAACTGTATATTTATATCACAGAAAAAGCACTTTCATTTCACTGTTGATTTACGATACAGGAACGTGTTTGTGTTTTATAAAATACTGCTAAACAAGAGTAAAATACTTTAAGGAATAAAAGACGCAGTAAAATATGGCAAGTAAAATATTTAAAGTGAAGTTACAATAAAAGGAAAGTATTGCTTAATTGCACAACATTTACTACATGACATAATTGACTGTAAATATACAGTAGATTGCTATACATCTAATCTGAGCCTCAAATTATTTCACCCTTATCTTGAATTGTATCACCTCCATAATGTGCTTAGTGTATGAAGCAATATCTCTCCCTGGCTGATATATATACAGTATATCTGATAAATAATGAAGAACTTCTGCATTTGAAGTTGGCCGTCTTCCACTTGGCAAGCTTCTCCTGAGAAAGGTCTCCCACAGCATCCCCGCAGAGCATCGCTGAGAAATGTATCTCATATGTTCATGCGTGAGGGACATAACTTTTGTCCATATCGGATGATCATCTCGAGGTAGAGAGTGAAAACAGGAAAGGATTTCTCCCTGTGTGTCTTCGAATGCGGAACGGTATCAGAAATGGAGATTAAACAGTTCCTCTGACGAGTTTCCAGGTTTTGTGTGATGGTCGAAAATCCACGGGACACAATCCATCTGAGGGGTCCTCACATGCTGTTGTGAATATCCAATATTATCGCATTCATTCATTCACTGTCTATTGCTTTATCTTTCGCATGAGGGTCAAGGGGAGATGGAGCCAAACCCAACTGACAGGGTGAAGGACACCAGTCCATCACAGGGCCAACATGAGATAATCAACCATTCACTCAGTCAATTTAGAGCATTTATTCTCAAACTTTTCCTCACATACTTCACACACTGGTATAGTGAAATTAAATTAAGGTGAAGCGAGATAAAGTGACTTATTTATCTATTATTTGTTTCATTTTCTACACTCTCCAGGCAAAATTACTCAACTCTACACCAATCACATACCCTGGTATTTCTAATTTTCCTCCAGAAGAAGCTCACGATCCACTAGTGGAACATGTTCGATTTGGATTTAGAGCGTCCAATTAACCTACACATACAAGGAGAACATGCCCTCAATCAAACAAGGATTAAATTCCTCGAAAGGACTCGAAACTCAAACTGCACGACTTGGGAATTCAATTCATACATCCATCCATTATCTACCGCTTTATCCTCCACCGGAGGGTCGCAGGAGGTGCTGTGCCTATCTCAACTAACATAGGGCGATAGGTGGGGTACAACCTGGACAGTTCGCCAGTCCATCGCAGGGCCACATATAGAGACAAACAACCATTCACTCACACTCTCACACCTATGGCCAATTTAACTAATCCCCAAATTTGCATGTTTTTGGATTGTGGGAGGAAGCCGGAGAACCCGGAGAAAACCCATGCACACACGGGGAGAACATGCAAACCCCTTGCAGAAAGACACTTGATCCAACCGGGGCTCAAACCCAGGAACCTGGGTCTTCTTGCTGCAAAGGCGAGAGCGCTAACCACTACACCAACCGTGGGCCCCCAATTCAATCCAATCCAATCCAATCCAATCCAATCCAATCCAATCCAATCTAATCCAATCCAATTTATACAGCCCAACATCATAAACACAATTTCCCTCAAAGAGCTTCACAGTCATCCTATATCCTTAGACCCTCACATCTTCAAAATTCAAATCAAATCTCCACAAAAAACCCTTGTGCAGGGAAAAATCGGAGAAACTTCAAGGAGAGCCACAGAGTAGGGACCCCTCTCCCAGGATGGGACAGATGTGGAGTAGGTGTCACAAGTTCAGCAGATTACAGACGGACAACACATTTACAAAGACAGGAAAGAGAAGAAAACCGGCGACCTTCTCACTGTGAGGCTACAGTAATATCCACTTATTCACCGCGTGACCCCATTTCTCTCGTATCCCTCATACACCGTGCCGTACATGTGCGTTGTTCCTGTTTCTTGTTGAAAACCAATCATCATCACATCCCGCTTAAGAGCGGCTCTCCCACTGGTTCAACCACAGGAGACAAATCCTAATTCTTCCACAGGGATTTTCAGCAGCATCATTGCATATAAGCGGCGGCAGGTGGTTTGAATATCACCGTGTGAATGATGCACGATATATAAAATGTCTTTTGGCCGCTATCACTGTACATCCCATCGCTTTGGACTGATTTTTTTTTTTTTATGATGACACCTTTTACAAATCTCTTTTCCGCCGTCTCATCGCCTTCCCGATCTCTTCCTGTGTGTAACTCATCCGTTACATCAACACCTGCAATATAGCTGCAATCGATATCTGCATCGCGCCCTAATCCGGTCACATGACTCATTTTTCTCCATGACACCACGCTTCCTCCTTCCTCCCTTTTATCTGAATGTTTTATTGTTCGAAAAAAAAACAAATCTCGAGACGCTTTAAATCAAGATGGCCTCAGTCTAATGAGATCGTTTACGCTGAGAGAAAACTATTTAGCTGCTGGCTCAGTTTCATGCCATAAAACCTCGGTGACCATGAAACATGAGCTTAATGGATTGATAAGAATTATAAATCTGGCACAAATTTGTTCCATTTCGTAAATGAAAAACAGCTTTTGTGCCGGAGAAAATTCGAAACCCGCAACAGTGCCGCGTGGTTGCAGCAGCCAGTGCTCTCGTCCTAGTTCATTACACTTCCTGAATAGCTGCTGAAAGGCTTCTTCTACCTCGCAATGTGCTTCTAATACAATTGTCAAGCAAACAGGAAGTAGCCAAGGCAGAGAACTTCCTGTATGAGCCGATATACAGGCCAGCTCCTGCACTACGGGCACAAGAGGTTCCTAAAATGTGTCCTTAGTGTGTGTTTGTGTGTGTGTGCCATTCAACATTCCACCCCCGCTGCTTCCTTCCCTGCCCCTGCACAGCATCGTGGGAAAGAGCGAGTCTCACCTCCGAACGCCACGCTCGCTCACTCACCACACGAATAAAGCAGCATCGGCAAGGACAGATTTAGTGGCTGTCGCGAGGCCAGATGTGATGTTGTGTTGCGCTGTAATGACACCGTGCCACTAATGTGCCACACAGACTGCCACGTTCCCATATTTAGAGCGGATTGCAGATGAATCACAGTGTGTGTGTGTGTGTGTGTGTGTGTGTGTGTGTGTGTGTGTGTGTGTGTGTGTGTGTGTGTGTGTGTGTGTGTGTGTGTGTGTGTGTGTGTGTGTGTGTGTGTGCGAGAGAGTGAAAGGGGAGGGAGAAGTGTGTTGTTTTGTTTTGTTACGATGCACATTTTTGCGCTTATCTGATTTTTCCATTCATACCAAAGGTGAATTTCCTGAAACCAAACGCATCCCACTGGAACAAACATGATACGCACACATTCCTTTACATGCTCTGCCTTTAATAGGATCAGATTGAAGCATGCTTTTTTTTTTTTTTTGTCCATCCTAAAACTTAATGAAAAGCTTAAAGCGAGGTCAAACACAAGGTAAAATAGTTCTATGTGGTTAATTTTAACGGGTCTATTTGTCCAACAATAAAAGTCTCCATCTCTGACCTCAGCATCATTCCTCAAAATAATGAAAATGCATATTTATAATGTTATTTTTGTGTGTTGGGGGCCCTCTTAACCTTGGCTTGGCCTGTAAAATTTTCAGCTTCGGAGGAAGAGGAAGATGAGAAGGTCAAGTGCATGTTGGGGAGATAAGTCATCCCTCGCGCTGTCCGTCTGGATCGGCTGCTTCCTGTTTGTTGTTGCGCCAAAGTGTTGTGCCGCGGAGATAAGAAGGCTTGGACTTTTGACTCAGGCGGAACAGAAGCACATCCTGCGGCGGATGCCATATTGTTCGTGGCTCCTTGTCACACAGTCGTCACACTGTGACCTACGCCTGTTACGACCTGCGACTGTTTGCACGTCACAGTGCAACGAATGACAATGAATCAATGGCTTTTTCTGTGAAAGAGGTGGCTAGGTTTCCACACTGTGATTCAAATAGAGCTGTACTGATTCATCATTGGTTATTGGTTATTGGTTCAAAAAGTGCTACTATTTACCCTAACCCAAAGCCTTTAAGGCCCTGGTACAATTCCACACACATGCAGTGCATATCACTGACCCTGGTATTGTCGCGCATCAACATCCTGCAGTACCCCAATTTACCATCGGTGGCGGCCCAAGTCTGGACGCAGGGAATAGGACACATTCCTAGTTTCCAGCTCACAGCTGAAAGGACGGTCAGGCAGGGGAGCAGCAGGGGTGTCAGCCTGTTCGTGGGTTGCCAGGTTGAGGCTCGGATGGCTACATTCTTAGCACCTTCTTCTTCTGTTGTCAAAATGTTTTTTTCTGTTTTGTGAGCAGGGCGCGATAATCCCCCTACTGGTGGTGGGGCGGAAGTTCAGTTCATGCATGCACTGTCAAACGCTCTTTGCACACAGTTCCAAACTCTGAGCTGATGTGGTGCTCATTGGGTAGTATACCAGGGCCTTAAGACCCACCCCCAGAACACAGAGTGACCAATCACAGTGCGGCATTGGACAGAGGTCTGACACTTCTATGATGGTTCTCAACTCACTCCATTGAAAAAGTGTTATTTTATGGACTTATTTTGTAATTAGGTTATTTTGGTTAAACATTGAGCCTGTAAAAGCAAATCTACTTTTTGTGTGTGTGATGTTTTTTTCTTTCCAAAACCATAAGAAAACCCTGAAAACAGAAGGCTGTGAATAAAACCATGTGGAGAGCTGCAACTGCCCATCACCCTCAAATTATGATGTCTCGACCGAACTTGCACCTTCCCACAACATCCGCAGGGAGTCGGCTCCCCGATACCTGCAGCAGACAAAGAGGTGTGAAAACACCGCCTGGAAAGGCAGACTCCTTTGTCTATTGGAGGAATGTGAAAGGGGAGTTGCTTTGGTAAAAATGTTTTGGGCTCACTATGCTTTGGATCTTTCTCCAGCTACGACCACTCGTGTGTAGATTGACCTTTTCTTTGCAGAGAAAATAAAACCTTGTCGGCCAGCAGAAGTCTTTATTTCATTCTTCACCAGCAGCAGCAGCAGAGAATTTCCACAACAATGCCATGTGCTCATAGTTCAATCTTGCAAATATCAACAAACCCAGTCAATTAATAACTGATAATGTCAGTTAACTCAGTCAATGTTGCAGCCCTAAATTTAGGCTGTTATTATTACCACTCAAAATGATTATTGTGAGCTGAATGTAGACTATGTACAGTGCTAACAGCTAACACTGAACCCCGACCTTTATTTCTCAAACGCAGAAACTTGCCAAACAAAAGAAGACTTTATAAAATCCTCAAACATAGACAAATTTACGGACCCAGCATTATTTGAATCTGTGCCGTTTGCAAGTCTTATCCAAACATATCTTTCAATGCTTCTGGAATTGTGTATAAAAAAACGGGGCAGAATCTGTTTTTAACATATAGAGCCCGAAACGTTGCTTTAAGCACATTCTTGTTGGTTTTTCAGCGAAACTTCTGGTATATGTTTACATTTAGACTGGAGGAGCTGATACATTATATTCACAAGGTTTTGTGATACAGTTTTTCTGAAAACTTAAACTGCTTATCTCGTTTGGAATCGGGGACAGGAACTTAAGGCCACTTTGAGTCTGGAAAATGGTCAAGAAAAACTCGCCAAAAAAAAAGGGCTTTGTAACTCTCACAGCTGTCTGTGGCTGGAGCCAGGGCAGAAGCTGGACTCAGCTTTTTTCTCATTCTTCCTTGAGTGTGATTTATGTTGAGACGTCTCCCTCCTCTTCAACTGTTTTTGATTGTTTGCTTTGTGGAAGAGTTTAGGATTTCTTTCCCCCAATAAATTGCTGGCTGCGGAAAGACAACAATCAAGATTTTTTGGGTTTCTGAGCAGTGCTGTGTGCAGCAGCGATCGTAATGTGTTTATATTGTGAAATTAGAGCCGAGAGATGGAAAGTGTCCAACAAAAAAAGTTAATATTGGTTCATAAGGATGTTTGGGTTACTTTGGCGAGTTGACAAAAGTACACAGTCTTGGAAAAGAACAGGGAGAAACAGTGAAGTTAAGTTGAGGCCACTGCAAAAAAAAAAAAAAAAATGCAGCTCAGGTTATGTGTGTGAGTAAATCTTCATTAAACCTGAGTCCAGAGAATGTTTTATCTGTTTTGGACTGGACTGATGATACAGAGAGGCCAACGTGTGCTCTCTCTCTCTCGCTCTCTCAACTGCTTCAACTATCAACACACAGTTTGTGTAAGGAGGCAAACGAGAAGGACGGGATAAAATAAAAGCCCTCAAATGATTTTTCCAAAAGTCTAAATAATGCTACTCAGTTTGGCAGAGTGTCCTGGAGGGAGCAATCAGTTTCACCCGCCGCACAGACAATAATCATTTATCTCTCGTATCGTGGAAGAACATCTCTGCCAAAGTGGAGATGTGCGCGTCTCTCGACATGTGACGCACCGTGCAATTATTACATTATCCACAGTCTCCTATAACTAAGTGGTTCATGAAAGACACACACACACACACACACAATCAGAGAGAGACAAGTGTATTTTCTGTAAACACATTCAGCTCGACTTGGATAAACACATTAAGGTTAAGTCTAGACTCGGTGATAAGAGCTGGAGCCGGACAGGAGCCACTGATGATGTGGTGTGAGGGTTTCTTTTTTTTTGCATATACAAAGTTTTTCCCCCCAAAACTAACCCATACAATTTCATTTCATGCTGTCTTTTTTTATCAGCCCATACATACACACACTCACAGGCTTTATACTTTATAAGGACACAGGACCTGGTTTTCTGCAGCTGGGGCCCATCTGTTTAAGGTTTGAAGTGTTGTTCTTTCAGAGGAGAGTCTTCTGCGTATCTTGAGTGAATATTGCAAGATCCTATTGCCTTTCTATCATTTCAAACCTGGCCGATCTCCTCTAATGTTTGGCATTTTCACCCAGAGAACTGGATACTTTCCTTTTGCGGACTGTTTTTTTGATAGTTGTGCAGAGTTTGAGAAATATTTAGACCAGCCTGTCTGGCACGCACAACCACGTCACATTCAAAGTCCCATTTCTTCCTCAGTTTGAACGTCAGCAGCTCATCTTGACCACGGCCACGTGTCTAAATGTTGCTGAGTGGCTTGCATCGATGAGCTGAACAGGTGTGATCAGCGTCAGTCCTTCCTCACCTCAAGGATTTAGCTTTCTTGTCCCCGGCAGCTTGGTAATCAACAAGACCCAAATATTTACAGCAGCTTGTCTGCCATCAAAACACCCTCTGTAATGACACATTTATTCAATTACACTTGGATTCACAGAGATGAAATGGGCTCGGCGGCTCTCGGCCAAAGTTGCGAGCATTTTTCCACCGACAACTGTATCGTCCCAGCGGCTTTGATTCAAAACAGACCCGGGAGAAACTCTGGATGCTTGTATGACATTTTGTTAAATGCTCTCCGTAAAGCATTTCGACCGGTGAGGAAATCATAAACACCACTTTTGCACGATTCCAGGGCCAGGTAGGCTGCTCGGAGCCAACAGGAGGGTGAGGTGTTTTTTTGGAAGGAAGCCTTTGGCTTTACAAAGACCACTGTATAGGAGCTACCAGTGATTACCTACAACAGGGGAGGTATTCTCCAATTTACAGCCATATTTCGCTTTTATTTAACTTTCCTTTTTTCTAACATGTATTCCCCTTAAAAGTTTATGAATAGGCCGGCCACAACATAAAATCTTTCCAACTCGCACTGTCGAATTAGTTTTAGACATTTCTTTTCGATGTTAAACATAAAAATCTGCATGTAGTATTTTTTATTTGAATAACAGCAAATGTATGAGATCACTATGAATGTACAAGGAGGCCAAGAGTGGCAGCTAATTTTTCATTTTTTGTCCCAGAACGCCTGCTTCCATATGAGTTTGGAACATAATACATGTGGTTACACGGTTCAGCAAAAGTAAAATACTGCTCCGCGAGATCATTCCGACGTCTTGTCAGGGCAACCCTTTTATCACATTTGTGTTGTAAAACAAGAAGAATGGTTTTAGTTCCGCCTCTGTGTGTTCATTATCTGGTTATTTCCCTGTAGTGCCTAGTGTAGCGTATGCTGCAGACAGTGTGTAACAACAGTAACATTTGCTCACTGCGATGGGGCTCCCAGCCCTGAGGCTGAATTTGATTTTAAAAAGTGTTAATTTTACAAAATGCAATCATCTGGTTTTGCACAAAATGTGTGAAAACCACATTTTGTTGTACATTTCTCAGTGCCTTGCATCCGACTTAATGAGGCTGTCTTCATTTTTCTGCAGTAATGGCAACTGTCAGGCAGACCTTTGAGAACAAGACACTGACATCATGTTGACTTCACTTTTGCCTGGTCTCTGTTTCTCAAAAATCTGCAAATCTGGATTCTTGAGCGTAATGACAATGGTTACACAATCCACATGGCCTTGGCTTGCACTCATCCCTTTTTCCTACTTCGTCGTTTCTTTTTTAATTTACCTCAGGGGGCGACGACTTCATGCTGTCCTTTGAAACATCGCAGTTTTGTTCACGGTGGTGAAATATCTATGTCAGGTGAGGGGAGCGGGGGGATTGTGGAAAACCGTGTGTGTGCGTGTGTGTGTGTTTGTGTTTCTGCCAGGCAACCGCTGTTTTCTTCCCCCCCGAAATTTTCCAACGCATTATTACTTAATTGCGCGCTCGCACTCAAACGCAGCGTACACATGCTCGCCATCATGCCACAGAGGCAGCTGCGAGCGCTGGCTTACATGAGGACAGAGCGGTCACTGTGTTTCGCATCATTCTCCGCACATACAGATAGCCCTAGATGGAAAAGCAAGGTGGTGTGTGTGTGTGTGTGTGTGTGTGTGTGTACGACCGCAACCCGAAAATCTGCTGCAGTGCTTAGGATACCCACCGGCTGTCCACATCATAGTGACCACTGATTTCGGAGCTCTGTAATCACCGAACACAGGACTATTTTCGTGCAATGTGACTATGGATTAGACAGCAAATTGCCAGCCATAGTGAAGCGTTGCCATGGAGAGGGGTGGAAGTTGCTTGTAAGGAATAATAAACAGAGTTGGATTGAGATTAGACATGACATGTCTGAGGGCAGCGGCAGCTGGAGACGTGTGTGTTTGTGTGTGTGTGTGTGTGTTTATTTAAAAGGGATAGATTATTACAAAGCAAGAGCGAGAACCGAAATCGCATTTCATCCTCGCATTTAATCGCCTCCATTTGGGGACGTTTAACTGTTGACTGGTTCCTCATTGGCTATTAATCAGCTGGGTCTAATGACAAGCTGACACAGCGATAAATGTTTCGAAGCTCAATCTCTCACATATGTGTCGGAGACCCCGCAAGTCTTCCCAAAGTTGAACTCTCGCACATCGTGTGGTCGCAACTGTCGTGAAAGTCAGCACAACCCAGTAATGAGCTCCTTTAATGAATTGGAAAACTGTTTGCAAACGGAAGAATGTCGCAGCCCTTAAATAAGACTTAAGTAAAATAAAACTGAAGTCGGATATTACTCATGTCATAGTAAGACTGTCTCATAATTCTCATAAATTTGGAACAGGTTTCTGAATATCTACACTGAGTTATTGCAAAAGTTTGTGTTTCTGTCCAGTAGAATTGTGTCTTGTGGTGGAAGCACATAGTGCAAGTGTCTGAGGACCATGAAGCACCAACAAACTGTCTCAGAAGTGGATTCTACTGCTAAAAATAAACCTGGACTTTACGTAGGAGTTCAGAAACTTATTTTAATCAAGTACACGTAGACGTTTCTCCACTCGAACACACCTCATTCAAATGAATGGCTCTTTATCAGGCTTCTGAAGAGCTTGATGATGAGCTGACCATTTGAACCAGGTGTCTGAATCACAAAAAGACCAAATCGTGATTAAAGTAAGTTTGGGAAATCCTACTTCTATGTACTTGCGTACTCCCGTACTTGTGAAACGCCATCAGTCTCAGTCCAAGTACTTCCAATTCAAGTTCCAATTCTCCCTCCGCCGATTTTACCATTTTGCATCGAGTGGTAACTTGTAATAAATCTTTTTCTAAGATAATTTGAGGTGAGAAATTTGTCATTTAGAATTCAAAAATGTGGTTTGTGTATTAAGATATGGCGTGTGTCTGCTGACTCGGACGTCTTCAATGTGATCAATAGACTTGGTGTTGACGCGTTATTTTCTTTTTAATGTAAAAGTGACAGTTATTATAATATATACTACTCTACACTGTTGTAATATATTATATATAATATATCTATTTTCCACATGGCACTGTATATTTAAAAATAATAATAATGAATGAAGTAAACATCTAAAATGTGAAAATAATAACAATAAATATATATGCATTTATTTAAAGTATTTACATGTTCATTTATAGGTAATTAGGCTTCAGTGCTTGGCGCCACCCACCAGTCAAACAGTAGAACAAGGAAGTACGCAGCTCTTCCAAGTACTTGTACTCGTACTTCCCAAGTACATATTGAGAAACGGTCACAGTCCACTGCCAGACAACTTGCCTGCACAATCAATCACAGCTGCTGCTGTTTCTTTCACCATGCAGCTCCAATTAAATTAAAACGCACTCTGAAGTATCTATTAAATGTCCTAATGAACGTAACAATGTGCAAAGCGGAAAATGAATCCCAAATGTTTCGCAATCATTTGAATCTCATTGACAAAAGCCAGATTTGAAAAGCCATGCGTTAGTAATCAGTAAATTAGAAGATGAAGACGCAGTTTTAAAGCGCTTATTAAATGGGACTCCCATTAACTGTCAGACTGCTGACAGAATGGTGCGCATCAGCCACATGTGCTTACACACACGCAGGATGGAAAGATTTGGATTGCACTTGGGTTGCTTTCAAAGAATCGGAAAAATAAACTGTGAGCTCATGCTGATGTAGACAAACAAAACAGAAAGTGGCAGAGTTGTTTGGAACTCGAGGCACCAGCATGGAGGACATCGCCACGTCTTCTCTCAGCTGTTCATCCGGCTCAGACGGCGCATCTTCAGCAACAACATCTTTTTCTGCTTTCGCCAGGAATGTTATCTTAAGACGGGATGAGGTTTTTACGACATGATGGATATATTAGGTATGCTGTTAGAGTTTGTTTATGAGACTTAAAAGATGCAGAGAGCTGGTTAACCCTGAGGTGTTTTTGTAAATCATGCCAACGAGGAAGAATCTGCTCTGGTTCTATCAATGATAGTGAGTTTTCATACGACCAAGCAGCAACTGGTTGTCGAGTCACTACATTGAGTTAAATTACTCAACAGTTTCCAGAAAATAAATGTTACACTCTGATTCACAAAAGAAAAAACGAAAAGATGTGAATGTTTTTTATTATTAAATCAAATACAAATGTACAGTTCTATTTTATTAATTGCGTGTGCGACTCTGACACTTGAAAGTGAAACCTCGCCCAGATTCTTGCTTTCTTCTTTTCCGCAGCTCCCTCAGATTCACATTAGTTGTCAAATTCAACGCCTGCTGTTGATCATGTTTGACAACGATCTGTTGATTTGTAGACAACTGATGATTGTCGTTACGAGCTTCACAGCCGCTAAATATATTTGTGATTATAAGGTTATATAGCTTCATAAACACTTTTCATAGCAACCAAGTTGCAACTAGAATGGTGAACCATTGGACCACATTAACAATAAAGAGTGGACCGGAAAGTATGACCTCCGAATGAGCCTTTTATATCTATATCAAGAGCCAGAAGTCACCATTTTGGACCAATATGATTTTACAATAGCTCACAATGGAAACATCTTTTGGATAATCATGAAGGATGATCGGCTGCAACTTGCAGCCTCACCATTAAATGTTACACACTGTCCCTTTAAAGTTATAAAATATGGAACTATTTGGCTTAAAATTTGATCTGAGAATCTTTGTTGGGATTAGGAGCAAAATAATTCTCAAAAATATAAAATAAGATTCAAAACAATCTAATAACACTACTTGGGCATGATGCTGAACTCTGATTGCCCCCCGATGGCTGTGCCATTACTGTGTGAAAGGAATGTGTGAGAAGAATCACTGTATGAACATGTGAGCGATCATGTGACCGTGTAACTCACTGTGGAAAGTGTGTCAGGCTGTAAAAGCGCCTCGGAATGCATCATAACTTTTCCTGTTATTTCTTTGCCTTGTATTTGTGTTGCAGGTAATCAGCGTCAGATTGAATACACCTGCTCAGGGAACGCTGAGCAACAATTGGTTGCCAGGTTGTTTGAGAGGTCCAATCACCAACCAGGGCATTCAATAAATACTCCTCACCTGAGCACCTTGTCTCCTTCTTTACTCCTGCTTTAGCTTGTTCCCATACCTTGTATGTGTGCTTCTGAGAATTTAAACACTCATTATGTTAAATATTGGTTGTTTGGGGTGGGCAAGTCAGATTGGGGTATCCTGTATGGAAGCAAGTGGCTGCTTTTTTTCTCTAAGCTACATTTTTGCTAACCAGACTAGCCTTTTGTTTCATTGTTTTGCAGGGGTTCTGACTTGGATTGTAACCAGATTATCCAATCCTTGCCAGGTCAAGGATTGTGGGATAACTGAGCAATTTACCCAACCCCCATTCCTTCCAAGTTCTATATTAATAGCACTGTGTGCAGTGTGTCTTCTGATTCTTGTTGATTTTATGGTGCAAATAAGTTGCATACTGTTGCTTTAATGCATCATGAAAACACAATGTTTATGTCTAAACATTTTTTTTGTCCTGTACTCCGCTGTCACAGTTGAACCCCACGCCCTGGGAAGTGAACTTCAATCCTCACTTTTAAGAATGAAAGTCACAAACCCAGTTCACTGAGCCTCTTAAGTGTCAAACATCGATCTCTGAAAGCCCCGTGGAGGCTTGGTTTCCTCTGAACATCACAGAGGGCTGGGGTGGGTCGGAACAACAAAGACGGGAAATAGTTTTGAAAAATTGAGCACTTTGATTGTGAGGAACTTTAAACACTTGTTCTGTGTGTGCACGAGTGTGTGAGTGAAGGGAAATATGGGTGCCATGTGGGCCTGGAGGTGTTAGAAGAAGCCTAACAGGCCGTCTCATTTGTGCCGCATTTGATCTACTGTTACGGGCACACACTGAAACTTTGATGACTGCACGGGCGCCTCACAGTGTGCACCAGGTGTGCAACCATAAAAGAAAGAGTTGTTGTCCACACTAACTTTAAAAACGTAAGATCCCTGCATTGTCCTGTTTCATTATATAGTTCCATACATACATTTTGTTTCCCTTAAAGCTGTAATGTGCAGCTTTTAAATCATCTTCTTCCTCTATCGGTTTCTACCTTTAGGGGGCGCCACAGTAAATGGCTTTTTAATATTAACAGTTATCTCAAGATTATGTCACTGATTTAACTCCTGTATTGTTTTTGTTCAACCCTCCATTGTTTAACTTAATGTCTTTCCTGCCTGTTCCTGTTTTACATCCTGTCATGTTTACTCGCTTGATTTTGATACTGATATATTTGTTAATTTCAAATAATTGTCAGGGCAAAAAAGTTTCAGTAGTGAATTCTACTCTTCAAATACTCAGTCTTTCAACAATTTGACTGGAGAAACACCTCTTGTCTCCACTAGTCCCTGTGTCCCTGCTGTACACACACAATACGCTGATAGTATTGCTTGACAGGGCTTGTTTTCAGATTAAGAACAGAGCATATGAGTCATTTTATGTTGTGTTTTTCATGAGGGTTAAGCAGAATCAGAAGAATAACATAATCAATCAACAATAATAGTCACCAAACGTAACATACTGCAGCTTTAAAACATCTGAAAACTGCATTATGAAATAAATAGTCAACAATTCAGAAGTAGCCATATGTTCATCATAAATTGCCTTGTCTTTAAAAATACACTGTTCAAAAACTTACATGACTGTTTTATTTTGGGCGCCCTTTAATGATGTCATCTGCTTCATCTGCTAGTTATCTTTGTTTTACATTTTATTGAGTGTATTTGCTGTCGCTATAGATCACAAGTTCAACACATCATTTCCCATGGTCGCACACTGTGACCCAACATCATCAAACTAGGTATTTTTCTAATTGTTTTGATTGCCAGACTGGCAGAAATTACTCACTGTGCATTTCAACTACATGAAAGAATTGATTTCATCAGTTTGGCCTAAAAATACTAAGAAATGTCAAAGTAGTCGTACATTAATTATAAAGCGCTTGCACGAGTGCACCGTGTTTGTTTAAAGTGAAACAGTGAGGGTTGGGTAGAAGTCAATGGGGTGAATCAGAATATTCCAATAACATTTCACTGTGTATTATATCAACGGACTTGAAATACTAAAAGTGGAACTTTTTTTTTTTTTTGATTCAGCCCAGCGTGTTGACTGTGGTCCAGCAAAGATGGCAGGGGGCTGCGATGTTTACGCTCCCCCCCCCCCATCACGTGGCTTCAGATGGTTCTTGCTTTCATTCCGTCCATCTGTCACACTGCACACGCCAGCATTGTTCAGCTGAGGCTAATGCTGAAGGTCTGTCGTCCTCTGATGTGGTCATTCTCCGAGGGCGATTGCTCTTAAACTGTGGTGTAGCGGGGGATCTGGGGGGGGGGATTTCAGATTGTACATGATAGGAGGCGAGTGAAGTCCAGAGAAGCCTAAGGGACACTATGGGGGGGGGGGGGGTTTGTGTTTTCTGTGAGCACAGGTTTGCTTGTGTGCGTGTGAATGTTAATATATGGCAGATTATAATGCATTTCTGCTGTATATGTGTTAGTGTGACACACTCTAATTTGGGGCTAATTCTGGGGAGAAAATGGAACCCCCCTCCCCTTCCCTCATTCCTCATCCGTCGTCCCGAGGACACTGTGATCAGTTCCAGGCCACGGGGAAGATTCCATCGCTCCACTTTTTTTTCAGGTGGTTTTCATTTTAGTGACAGTATCATCCTCAGATTCTTGTCCTCTTCAGCTGTCTGGCCGCTTGCACCCGAACCCACTCACTATTTTTTATGTTACCTAACTCGTGTGTCCCCACTTGCCCTCTGTTTTTTGGCCATTTCCCTTGTTTTTTCTCTCCTCCTCCTCTGTCTCTGAAGCTGTGTTTAAAAAAAAAAGGTGCTTTAAAGAGTCAAAAACCTTCAAGAGTTTTGTCAGTCACTGTTTACAATCATTGTGATTCACATTCATTTGTATCTACTGTTTCACCTGTTTAGTTTAGTTTCTTTCACCGGCGGACGGGAGGTTTTGAAACGCAACACCGACCCAAACGTGTTTATCCTTTTCCGTAAGGCACAGAAAATGTCGACCGCGAAAAACAATCAAGCTGCTCTTTGTGAGAGGAAGCAGTTTGTGGAAAATGTGGTCGAAAGTTGAAGAAACATTTAGAGAAAATGACCGCGTGGGACGGACGCTGCAAATTATTTTGTGTAATCGCTTCGTTTTGCTTACATTTTACTTTTTACGAAAGCGTTTTTTTTGATAGAATTCAATCGCCAGAGATTCATTTTTGTTTAAAGGTGCTATATGATTGTCACCTTTTATGAGAATGAAGCAGCTTTCACCAAATAAAGACATTCAGGGGTTAACGTTTCATATGCAACAGAAAACCTGGCTCCGTCTCTCCATCGCTTCACACTAATTTCCTTTTTTTGAAGTTGCTTTGCAGTGGAGGCAGTTGTTTCTGGTGCTGGTATAGTGACGTGTTCTAGTTCCATGGTACCATAAGGATGACGCAACACAGCAGTTCAGTCACCCTGCCAAAACAGCCCTGTTCAGAACACTCTGTTTCATAGTATCTCTTTAAGTCCACCTTAAAGGTCCACCTTAAAAAAATAAATAAAACGAAACTTAAGGGACAGGAAATGACGTCAGCCACAGAGGCTACTGGGAGCTAACAGCAATTAGCATTGAGAAAAGTGATCATTTGCAGGCTCTAGCAGGCACATTGCCGTCATATATAACATGTAACAAGATACATCCTCTGAGGCTGGAAGTTTGTGTAGAACTCTGTGCTGCACTGTGGAGCCACGAATATTGCGTGTTTTACGCACAAAGCGGAGCTCCTCGAGACACCAATTCCAGGAATTTAGCGCATCGTGACGTCCCGATGAGTGCGGAAGTCAACGCCGCGTGTTTTATCTCCTGTACTTAGACTTACTTAGAGGAGGACCACAAAAACATGAGTGAGTCATCGTTTTTCACACTTTGCCGACTGATACGACCTCCAGAGTCCCAAATATAAGGATTTAAAGGGATACTGTGTAGTATTTATGGGTTTATATAACCCAAAATCCACTTTTTTATACATATTATGTGCTCCTGCATTGTCTAGTCGCTGTATAATAGTTTTTGTTTCATTTTCGTAGTGTTTCAAAAAGTCATGTAAAATAACATGGTCGCGGGCCTCGGTTGCATAGCCACTGTTAGCAGTGAGACGCCATGTTTCTACCGGAGCCTGTAAGGATAAACGCGAGAGAACAAATCAAGCGTCGCTTTACTTGTAGCAGAAGTCCCGCCTCCTCTCTCTCCGCTTCGTCTGCTACGGCCGCGGTAGCTCGCCCTCTCCCTCGCCTCACGAACCTCATCTGCTGACAAGGAGAAAGACAAAAAGGACGACATTTGACCAGCTGAGGATACCGTAGCGCTCAGGGAAGGGAGGGGGTGAGCAGAGGACGGTTCTTTGTTGTAAATTTCAGCCTCTCCTCTAGATGGCACTATAAACTACTTACTTCACCTTTAAATGATTATAAATTTGCATAATATGCCCCACTTTAATGCGAGACCATGCTTTCTGCACCTGCGTGACGCAAATTGTTCTTGTTTTATCAAAAGAAAGATCAACAAAGATGATAGCCATGGAAACTTGTTTGAGGTTATACGAGGAAGTGGCCACACAAGTACAAGTCAGCGAGGTCTTGCAAATGGAATACGAGACTGAGTACATATACGTGGAACGCCAGACGGACACAGACGCTCGTTATGAATGGAAATGCGTGGAAGTTGCTCTCCGTAGATGCGAAAGCCTCACCCTTTCTCTCTCAATGTTCCCTCAAAACTGGAAACAAAGCCCAGAGGGAGTGCAAAAGTCTAGTTCTCAGATCGCTTTGATTTATCGATACTGAAAGGTTTATTATGGAATTATTGATCAATAATGCCAAAAAAATATGTTCCCTCGTCCGGCTGAAGCTTTTCCAAACGATTTTTGTCTGACTTACAAAAGAAAAAGTCACAGTTCTGGAGCTCAGGTCCGAGAAAATATCTTCCAGAGGCGTTTGGTGCTCAGTTATTCATAAATCTGACTATGCAATGGAATAAAGGCGTTGTTCCAGTTTCGTACAATCTAATAACACTTTGGTTTATTGATCCATTAAGGTTTATTGATCCACAGAGACTGCTTAATTCTTTCCTTCACCTACTTCATCATTTCCTTAATTTGTCGAGTCTGGACAGGCTCATCCTCTGCAAACAGCATCCTGCTCCAGATACGAGCCTCACCACAGGTGAACTGTTTGCATTAGCGGCACTTTCAAGAACCATATGTATATATTTGTGGATATGTACAACAAAATTGAGAGAGAAATGCACCAGGTTTTCATTTTCTGTCTCTCAGGTTCCAACATGACTTAGGAGTGAACTGTTGGAGTGAGCAGGGATTCTTCCCGAGCCAGAGAGTGAAGGTTTCTTTGTCAGTGTATCAAGGACTTATTACATCAGCTTTGCGAGGATTTAAGCCAGCTATAAAGGCAATGGCTTTTGTTTTAGCATTTGCTAACCTTACTTTTCCATTGGACACAGCTTATCTCATGTCAAAACAGCGGAGGGAACTGTGATGTTTAATAATACATCATTTATGCTCATTTGTATGTCGTCTAGTTCCTTAAACTGTAATTTGATAAAGGAAACTCACTGGAGAGAGACATCTGTGAGCTGTAATGTTTCTCTTTCAGCATCAAAGTGTCACTTAGCGGCTCCAGCTGTGTCTCAACACCTTAAATCCCGTTCTCATCCTCAGGGCGACATCAACAGGACGTCCTGTGCTGACATTGTTGACCTGGTTGGACCTCAGTCCACTGCACATATGCATCGCACATATATACGGTCTGCTTACCCTCGAGCAGCATCAGAGAACGTCTTCTTCTTTTCTTTTTCTTTTTTTTTTTTTAAATAAGAGCTTTATGTGCAGGCTGTAATTTGCAAAATCTGTGTTTGTGTTGTGTGTGTGGAGCTGGTTGGCCGCTTTGGCACGGGTCCTTTTTCTTTTTTCTTCTTCTTCTTTCTTAAAATACAGAGGGCAGTAGCAGACCTCATCAAAGCCGGGCTTCTGTTTAAAACTATAGCCGCCAGCTAAACTTATTTCAAAGGTCATGTCCATTCACAAACCTCCTTTATAAACATGTACAGGCTGCAAAGTCAGTGATCCATGTGCGCACAACATAAACCAGTACGTTAGATGAATGAAGATAAAGACTGTGACTGATTTGTTAAAGTCATAGTGAAATATAGTCTGGAGAGATGATTTATGATTTAAACTGGGTTTGTAAAATGCTTATTAACTCTGATATTAGTGTGTTTATATGATACTAAACACAGGAAATATAGATGAAATAAAGATATTTGTACAGAATAAACAAATATAACTTTTTGAAACATGTTAACACCTTATTTCTAATGCAATTTCCATATTTTTAATTCAAATTCACTGTGTTTTTAAAGTTTAGCGTTACTTTAGAGCACGTGTCAAACTCAAGGCTCGGGGGCCAGATGTGGCCCGCCACGTCATTTCATGTGGCCCGCGAGGGATTGATTGGTCTTAAAAATCTGTGTTAAAATAGTTCTATGCTGCTTTAAGGCGTGTTGACCATAAACTACATTTCCCACAATGCATGGCGATTACGTTACCCTCAAAGTGACGGCACCGCCACTAGATCGCAGTGTATCGTTGTATATGCATCATGCGACGAGTAAAATTGAATAAGTAATAAATACAGAACGTTATTTAGCAATATGTTACGGAGTAGTTACCTTTATTTTACATTATATTTGGTTACATTAAGTTATTCTGTATGACAGTTACATCTGGCCCTTTGAGGGTAACCATTATGCTAATGTGGCCCTCAGTGAAAATGAGTTTGACACCCCTGCTTTACAGACTCATTTTAAAAATCGGGAGTCTTTTTCCGGTCCGTCGTCATGGAGGCGTGGCATGCGCTAATGTGGTTAACGCTGTTAACGCGTTACCATGCCCAGCACTACTTTTTCTCCATTTCGGGAACAAAATATTGAAGAAAAGTGCATAAATAATCAGGACCCAAGCCAAGAAGAGCCTTAGAAACCCCAATCATCCAGTGTGTGTAGCATCTTACCCTCAAAGGAAGGCATGGCAGGTTTGATAGTATTGCTTGACAGAGCCAGCGATCAGAGGAGGGTCTCTGTTCACGTACATCAACAACAACAAAAGTTACGCACTGCAGCTTTAAGCTCTCGGCGAGAAAGGTCACGCAGGTGCAGTCACTAAGTGGAAGGAAATATTTCAGCAGGGCTAATTGATGACATATTTGTCCATAAATTTCAGAGAACAGTTGCGCTATGGTCCATTTGTAGATCTGACGCAGGGACCAGACGCTACTTGGCTCTTAAAAATACATTTTATATGTGTTTTTCTTCAAAAGATTGGAAGCGCTGATTTTTCGGAAACTGTAATCGTTGAGCAGCAGATGGGATGGAAAATATCAATGGCATAAATCCCTCTTCGATCCCGGCTAAACTGACCTTCCCTTCCCCTTAGATAGTTTGGCGCGATAAGGAGTATGTGTATATCAAATGTTTCCCCTATTATGAGTGCGCTGCATGTTTTGGTGACATAGACTGTAAGATTTCCGGCGTTAACTCCTCGCTTCCACTTTTTCACCACAAAGCAACGGACTGATAAGGGATAATCAATAAGGTCAAATGAAGGCCAGCCACTGTCTGTGGATGACTGCGAAACATCACAGTCAGCACCGCGCACGCTTTATCACAAAAACTGCATCTGGTACTAGTAAGATAATAGAATCCACAGCCAGATCATTTGGGTCAAACAAGTTCACTTTTTTTTAAAATGGCAACACATGTTAAGGCTAAAACTGATGAGCGGCCAAAATTTCAGGCGAAATATTTCCGTGTAATTGGAGGAAACCCCAAATGATTGTCTTAAATAATAACATTAAGTGCAAAAAAAAAAGGGCGGATGGCATATCTAATACATGTATTAGGATTGTGGCCGTTTACGCTTTATCCAGAGAGCGCATTTACATATCAGTGGTTTACGGTGCAAGAGAAGGATTCTTGTTCAAAGCATCTGGTTTGGCCCCCCTGGTGTGGCAGTTAGCATGTAACAGCTGAAACACAGGAAATCGCTTGGCAGAGTTTGTACAATTCCAGGTGCGGGGGGAGAAGAAATATAATGTCTTCCAATATGACATTAAAGGCTGTGGGAATGAGTGAGGCAGACTTGGAAGGGGAGGGGTAAACGTGTTTGCATGCAAACGTACATGCAACGTGCATTCACACACACACACACACCGGCAGCGGGCTGCAAGACGAAGAGGTGGGGGTGGTGGCATTTTGGAGGTCCACTCTCAGGTCACGTCTTAAATCACGCTTTAATTGCGTCCAAAGCCCTTCTGATGAAGCTCATTTCATTTAAGACGCGGCGGGGACCCGCAGGTGTTCGCGTGTCAAAGTTCAAACTCTCAGCACTGCCTCTGCAGGCTGCAGCGGGGATTTTAACGACTTTCTCACACGTTTGTTTTTGCGGCGTGAATCAAACTCAGGAACCTGGAAGGCGGGCCTTTGTGCATGGGATTGATTTAGCAGACTGTGCATATACTGAAGACAACAGACTCCTTGAGGTATATAAGCGTGCTAATTGTATTGACATATATATATTATCGAGTTGGGGTAAGATATAGTACAACATACTGTATATTATATTAAATGATCCCATGTTGAAAGACACTGAGGAAAGTGTATGTACTCTGCAGGCCACGAAGATCGTAAAAGCGCTTTATTTTCATAGAAAACTATATATATTTCTTTTCGGGCTTTTTCAAAATGGCTAGAAATAGCAGTTGGTTGGGGTAGCCGGACATTCCACCGATGGTTATGTCGGAATGTCAGTGTGTTTTTGTGTGTCAGTGGTCTACGATCGCACACTTGAAAGTGCTGTCTGACCATACTTTGTGCTGGTAGACTGACATGGATTGGTATTCGTCCAGTGGTTTCCTGTCAGTGAAAACGCCAGCAGTCATCTCTTTAGCTTGGCATCACCCAGACGAACTGAACGCTATATATACTGTGCATCAAGAGGGGACCACAATGACATCTTGGATGAACCGGCGTCTATGTGGACATCTCCGAGGCGGGGAATAGCCCGACATTTTTACGCAAGCGGCTGAACATCGACTTAAACCAAAAGAAAATATTGCCAAGTTTTGAACGTTGTGCACTGGAAACTGGAACTTTTTTTTTGTTGTTTTTCTGCTACAACTTTCCATACACCATGTTCTCTTCTCATTCTAAGAATGAAGAACACATGTACCCTTGACAGATATACTATTACCCCTGACATAGCATGGACAGAGTTCATAATGTAGAAGACAAGAGCAGTTTTCAAGAAATGTACAGAGAATGTGGCTGTTTCATCGATAGTATTTATGACATCCACGGGGGAGACAATGTTTTAGGTCTCAATAAGGTTTCACAAGACTTTGAAAGGATGGGTTAAACTGTAGGGACCATTGAACTTTGGTGCAGCTCTGGAAAAAGTTGGAGTATAGTTTTGTCTACGTATAGTCTACGTGCAGCATCTGGAGGCTTCAGATAGGTGATTTTACTTGCAGTTGTCACTTGGTTTGTACTGAATCTGCTTTTTTCTGGAACTTTGGCTCTCAGTTACAGTGCAAACGTATTAGATTATTATCAACATCATCCCCGAATGCCAAATCTTCCTGATGATCTCTCCGAATTTGGAGGAAATGAGCACACAGCTGTGACAACAGTCTGTAACGGAGGCGAGCTTATGATGATACATTATTACAGCACGTAAAATAAGTAGACAATTCACAGTCTTGGCTTTTGTTTCGGATAAATTGGCAGATTCATTTCCAAGCCATCAAACACAGCAACTTTGCATTTCACCAGACCAAACTCCTTCCCTTTTGTAATCCCCGTGATGACAGACGGACTGAATTTCCAGGCTGAAAACATTCCAAAATTCCAAAATAGGGGCTTGAACTGTGATGTAAGAGCCATAAAAGTCATCATGCGCACATGTTTGCTCTTCTGCATACGCTGTCATGTATACGGGCATACGTTCGTGTATGTGTGTTTGTGATTTTTTGACGATATCGCTCACATGACCGACATGAATCAACGGCAGACGTGGAGCAGATGTCGGCGGTGTTGCAGTATAGACACAGCTGGTAGAGGAGACTTCTGGAGAGAAGATAAGGCTAAAACAACCCTGGGGATATTCTGTCTGTGTCCTGAGACCGTCCCTGCTGGTTTCCCCCTGTTTCTGCAACACATGGCTTCACATACTCCAGGCGGTTTCTGCCCCGTGATCCTTTCCGACTGGAGATGACAGTCTAAGAAAAAAAAAAAAAAAAAAAAAGGCTCAAGGACAGAGCAGTAGCCTCACTCCATGTCTAAGTTTCTCCCCCTGAGGACTCTCTTTTTGTTGAAGAGAAACACAGGAAAGAAGGAGGAAGCCCCTGGGACGATACTGTACATTCCCAAAAACCATCTCATTTACTACTGTACCTAAAGCGACGGAGACTTCCCCTCTCATGTTTGGGTTCACGACAAAGGTCTGATAGACCAAACACGGTCCGTCTCAAATGAATTAAAACATGCTCCAGATGAGTTTTGTAATTTAATGGAAATGAAAGCAAAACAATAATGTTTAAAGGGTCGATGAAAGGGGGGTTTCCAGTCAGATTGTTGGAAGAAACGGTAAGAGAAATACAGAAAAGTGTGTTATATTGTGTCTTCCTTTGAGACTGGACGACTGGAAAACTGGTTTTAATCAAATAGTTTGATATATGTTGTACTGAATTTTAATCTTTTGACCAATAAGTTTCCACTCCAGGGCCATAATCAGAAACCCGATGCTTGTGCAGAAACCAGGCTAATACAAATCTCTATTAATAGACCCAGTGAAAACCAGTGCAGGCTCATTACAGGGAACAGAGGTGTGGTTTGGGTCACATTGGCTCACCGTTTGCTCGTGTGACCAAACAGGAGATCTGCTACTGGATATGTGGTTCCTGTAATGTTTCACTGAAACTCCAGAGCCTCTGATTGGACCAGGGTTGTGTGCTCGTGCGTCTGTGTGTCTTTAAGAGCACGTCCCGATCAAATGCAATTAGTGTGAAGCCACACTTAAGACACATGTTGCCTCTAACAGACCCCAAGAGACAATAAAACCTTCATAGGGAAAATCAAAACCAGGGGAAAGACATTGGGGACCAAAGAGAAGAAGAATCTGGACTGCAAAGAAAATATGACAAGGAAAATATACAATAACCGTGTCATTTTAATCCCTCCGCGGTGAATGTGGCGTACACAGTGAAGTGTTCTTTCCATTCCTCTCTGGTCCTCCAGTCCATCTGATTAATCTGACGCACTGAAGCAGAACAGTGAGCCGTGTATTGATCGTCACGGCGACCTTTTCTTATTCCACTGCTCCAGAGATGAAGGAGAGAGAAAGAGAGAGAGAGATGGGGGTTGCCAATCTTTAAGACCCCTGGCTCAGCAGCCGACTAAAGACAAGAACACGCCTCAGCACAGATGACAACACTTTCACATTCTCAACTGTAATCATTAAGGTCTCAGCGGAGTAGGCACCACTAAACTGCAACCCTCAGCCGACCGCCTTTCTGAGTCGACGTAGGTTGATAATCACTTCAGTAAGTGACTCTTTGCGGTTGCGAGTAGCAACGTGTTTGTCTTATTTTAGTCTTTGAGAATTATGGACTGTGCTTTGGCAACTTTGGAGTTGCCAAAGCACAGGAGAGATGCACAGCATGTGATGGACATGACTTTAAAGGTGCATTATGTAATAAATCTAAAGCAACTGGCCATAAAATCCTCCTAATAAGTCACAGAGACTCAGGAATAATGTTCATATAACAAACTGAACTCACCAACAACAACAGTACAGACAAAATATTTGCAGACTGCAAATTATGCTTATGTTTTGAAATCATGTTTTGGCATGTGGCGCCACCTACAAATCATTGCAGTCAGTAGAATCTCAGCTGCCGAGCAACCGCGGGTTGCCAGTTACGTCGGAAAAAAACGAAACCTTAAAGACCTCGGTATTTTGAATTTGAATGTAGTAACCCTTTTTGGCCACATTCTTACATATGGCACCTTTAATCATTTTAACCAAAATAGTTTATTTCCCTGTTTTTGGTTGAGAGAGCTTTAATTATTCATTCCCTGCATGGTAACACACAAATGAAGTCAACAGGAATTGATTATATGAGTAATTTTTGTTTTCAAGCTGTTGAAACAAAAAAGTATTTTACAAAATGCTCTCCTGAGAGACTTAAGTACTACTTTTGCATTCATTTAAAGTGTATTTAATGAGTATATTTTGATATTTTACACTACTATGGAGTGCGTACCTCCACCTTTTGCCCTGTGAAACATTACAAAGTTTGTACGTGTTTGTGCACATGCACGTCAGGAGCTGATGAATAAGGACGCAGGCGTTCGGCCGAGGTGGAGTATGTGTGTGTGTCTGAGTGTGTGTGCACGTACACACACACAGTAGATGCGCAGGGTGGGGGAGGTGGAGATTACACTGCGAAACCACTTCTGGAGACTGGGGCACGGTTGTTAAGATGGATGGAGAAAGCAAAATGGGAAGGAGAGAAGAAGGGTCTGTGGTTGAGGCGTGTGCCAATAATGGTGGTTGCAGATCTATATTTGAAGTAGATCATAAAAGGCCAGTCAATCCCTTCAAGTGAAGTGGTGGAGAGAAAATAAAGGGGAAGTGGAAGAAGGGAGGGGAGGGAGAGAGGGGGGAAAAGACATTATTGGCAGTTAGGACTGGTAAAAGACATCTGTTGAAGGAGTGGTATGAAGCCAGGCAATTCATATATAAAAGAAAAACAGGTATAGACAAACAGGGACTAACATGTAAATGAGGGATAAGGAGAGATGCAAATGCAAAACAGACTGTTTTCCATATGAGTGATTATAACCCTTCATAGAAAAAAAACAACCATTAGGGAATTGGCAGTAATTAAGGGACAGGGTTCAAACATACAGCCAAGCATTCGCAACCTAAACACACAGATAACTGTCTGCAGTCAACGATGAGAGCTTCAGAATAAAGAGCGTCACCAGTGCACACATCATCCCCGGCACACACAGCAACGCCTGCCAACAGAGAGAAGCCAGCAAAGCAGAGAGATCTCTGGAGGAGGAAAACTGAGAAGAGGAGGTTTTCCAACTGTCTCTGTGCGACTGTAGGTTTGATGCATGATAGATGTACACGCACACAAATACATGGAGAAAGTTCAATGGAAGTATCAGAACCAACCAAGGCTTACTCACCAGCCACTTTATTAGGTACTCACATTCCATGGTTTGTTAAAACAACTATCTAATCAGCCAATCACATGGCAGCAGCTCACTGAAGTTCAAACCAAGTATCAGAATGGGGAAGAAATTTGATTTGAGTGGCTTCAAATGTGGCCGAAAAAAGGAGAAAAATATCAAATAAGCAGTCAGAGAATGCTTGGAAAATCATAGTCATTTGCAACACTGACCTAAATAGGCAATTGGTACGACCGAGATATGCAGAGGACCATCTCTGAATGCACAAACCAGCCGGTTTAAGTGTAAAATTAAGACTGGGATAAGGATTTGCTTGCATTTTAACTGCCAGTCTCATAATTGAGTTCATTCCCTGTGCTATTGAAACTGAGAATGAAATAAATAATTATTTTTTTAAATGCAGTGGATCCTGATGTCTTCAGATCTTCCTCACATGCTCACATAACTCCAGACTGGGGGAGGCGCTCTATTTCACCACTTATAGCTGCAGCAGTCACGCAAACCACCTCAAATGGGTTTTTATATTGTCGTGAATTATCTCCTCCCGGGGAACAGAAGGTTGAGTATCTGCGAGTAACTCACTGGATCTACTTCAGAGATCAGGCTTGCACTGGTGATGAGATGTGGTGCGGTGCAGATGATCGCTCTGCTGATTCAGCTCAGTTCGACGCCAAAGACCTTCCAGAGCCGTCCACGCTCCACCATGCACAGTCAAACTCCCCTTTTATCCTTCATGACCCAATGTATGCCAGACACACAAAAAAGCCACTACCCCGACTGTCTCCCCTCTCCGCCCTCGTACCCCCTGGGAAAACCGTCAGTGCTCACCACACCTCCATCTCTAATTTAACCAGAAAAACCTCACGCTCCGTCACGTTGCCAAAGTGCTGCCTCGGATGATCCTTGAAGTAACCTCCAACGCTGTGTGTCAGTTTTACTTTACAATCAAGCAGCAGTCATGGATTTGAAAAAATGTAAGGATGGAAATCAAATAACTGCACATTAGGATCAGACGTCATTTGGGTTTCCGTGAGTGAGGCCAATTCAAACTGACATGCCTTGTATGATTTTTTTTTTAAATGCAAGGGGAAGGGATTATAAACACTTTTAACTGGCATGTTTCTTCTTCTTCTTCTTCTTCAGCGATGCTTTAAAGCAACAAGGTTTTATTTTATTAGGGTGCAAGAGGTCAGCCACATGTTTTCAAAATAAACCAGTGTGGTTCTTATCTAACCAAGCATATCCAAGTTGTGTTTGTCATGCTTTTCCTTTCCTTTTTGGGACTGCTAGTGAACGGTGGCCTTTTACATTCATCATTCAAACGTTTGACAGATAAGGATCAAGGTGCTCACAAAACATCCCCGAAATAAACAACTCACTTTATATATGAGCTGATAACTATACCTTGTGATGCACCATGTGGGTTTCTAATCTCATTACATGTGGCGCGTTCGGCGCAGTCGCACGTGAGGGAATTGTTTTTTTTTTAGGATAGGATGTCCATTCATCATCCATAAGACACACGTTGTTTACACAGAAACGGCTCAAGTCTGAAAACAGCAACAATGTCCTGTCTTAAAGCTGTAGTATGTAACTTTATAGAGTGATGAATATAACGTTGATGGGACACTCTAAAGCCCCTTTTCCACTCATGGTCCCAGCTCGCCTCGCCATAAGGGTCAGATGGTTGCTGTTGTGGTTTGCACGTTTGCCTTTGCAGATTGAGCAAGGCCCTTTCTGCAAGGAGTCTGCATGTTCTCCCCATGTGTTTTTGGGTTTTATCCGGGTTCTCCAGCTTCCTCCCACAGTTCAAAAACATGCAGGTGTGGGGATCAGGTAAATTCTACAATATAATTGACCATAGGTGTGTGATTGGATGGTTGTTTGTCCCTATGAGGTCATCAAGTGAGTCACGTGAGACATCTTCGTGCAGCAGTGGTTGATAACACCAAGACACGCCCCATGAAACATTTCAGAAGTGGATTCTCATGCCAAAAATAAACCTGGACGTTCAGTGTCTTTTAATTTCAGCTTCTTGTGATCATGATTATACTGAGAATCTGACATTAATGCCTCAAACACTTCTCTGGCCACGTGTCTGCACCTCACAGCTCCAAATTTCCTGGATGTCTCAAGTAGGCCAGCTTGTTTTTTTTTGTTTTGCTTTTGTTTTTTTGTTGAACAATGCCTGTGAGCGCACACATTCAGCTCTGTCTTTGAGGAGGACAAAGGCAGGAGGTGGAAACTTTGGAGAACACAGTCCAGGAAAATCAAATAAATCGTCTCATGTGCTGTGAGGCGATCGTCGAGGCAGTGATGAGTTACAACTGAAGCTTTAAGAACATAATATGAAAAGAAACGAGGTCAAAAACACAGGAGACGGATCGACTTTAACGAACGCCGATGCGTCACGTTGAAGGTGCACAGAAGGGACACTTTATAATATTATGCAGAGATATTTATTCAGTTGGTTTTCAGACATGATCAAGTTCAACAGTAAACATATAGAACCTCCACATATCAAATTAAAATGGATATTTTCACAGTGATATGGGGACAATTACATTTAAGAGAAAACACCAACATCTTTGAGGGTGTTGGCTGTTGAGTAAGGTACATGATTCTCTGGACCAACACTGCCATCTAGTGGTTGGTATAAGGAAGATCACCTGCTCACTTCTTGGATTTGTATCAATTTATTCTTTTCATTATGAACATGTTCAAACCCACAAGAACTGTGACCTAAAATGCAAAAATAACAATAATAAAAAAAAAAATAAAGACAACATTCATGTTTTTTTTTCTTCCCAGACAACAGAATTCATGAAGGCATTATATAAATATATTTAAATTTTACAAAATGGACTGTTTTAATTGTAATAAACAGCACATGACACAACATTAAACCGTTATTGCACTCTTGAGAGTATCCCTTGTTTGGATTTTTAGTGCCCTCTGAACCTGAGAGAAGCATATAAATCTCATGTTTATTATTATCATTATTATTATTTTCTGATCGATATTTATTGGGCTGATTCACATGTATGCATTGTGCGGGTATAAAAAGAGACAAATGTGTGCATAGTTGACTGTCTGAGATTTCTCATTCAAAAGACCTGAATTAACATTTCATACAAACAAGAAAAGCTTTTCAGAAGTGTCCGAGATGGTTCACACACTGGATGAGAACCTGTTTGATGAGCACGCCATAAAATCCCTTTACAAGTTTTTAATATTCTATTGATGCTACTGTGTTAATGTGAAAATAACCTTCACCTTCATTCAAAAGTCTGACGCACAACATATTTGGCTCCAACTCTTCGATGTCCGTCACACATCAGCGAAGTTTAACAAAGATGAATCCTTGACCTGCACCAATAAAGTAAAGACCTGAAAACAACAGCCACGTATCTTTGACTCAACAACTGAAGGGGAAAATAAACAAAGTGCTGGGGAGGTTGTGGTGGTTTGCTCCTGTGGCTCAGCTGAGGAGAGGTCTGTTTTCGTTCTCGTCGTCGTCGGGATCGCTTTCAGGCCTCGTAGCCTCTTTGGCAACATCCACTCCTATCACTCCCACCACCCTGAAACATGGAAACAAACAGGGATAAGAGAAAAAACACACACACAAGGTGGGCTTACATACTTTCTTGTAAACGGTAGTGGCCTTGAGGATCTCGAAGCGGATGAGTTACAGCAGCAGAGAGACCACACCAATATAGAAGATAATGATGTGGCCACTGAGTTTACAGAACTCGAAATGTACCTGAACACAACCAAGACCAGACAAAGTAACAGGAAACAGACTCCATTAAAAAAAAAATGGAAGGAGATTGTACAAGCTGTTGTGGAGACTGAAATAAAATACTGGAGAACACAAGACTACTCCAAAAACCACTACTTATACTGAGTTCCTGAAACCTGCGGTGGCACATAATTCCTGGTAAGATGGTCAATCTTCTAGTTGTAGAAAAGCAACATATCAACACCTGGACTGCTAAAAATAAATAATTTGTTCCACAAATATGGAATAAATGGCACAAAAATGCAACATTATGATTGTTTGTTGTTTGGCTGCCAGGCAAAGTTTCTCTAATTCAGGACAAAACCTACAAGAAGAAATAACAGTGACAACATGGAACAACAACATTTTTGTTCTGTTTATGTGAAGCTCATGTTGGCCTGAGTCTGCTGAACCATTTCCTTTGTCATTCCATAACAAGACATTACGTAAGAAAAGAAGTGGCACAGTCATGAAAGTGGCTCAGCAGCTCTTCTCTGTCATCGAAAACCAACTGTAAGAACACAGTGTACCACAATTAATGATCTTTTTATGGGCTTTTTTTCCTTTGACTAAATGCAAAGTGTAAAGACCGTGTTAAATACCGTTAACCGTCTCCCCCCCTTTTGCAAAGTGTTACTAAGCACTTTGCAAAAGTTACACGTCTGCAATCAAATTTGAGTAATTTAGTAAGATTTTTAAAAAATGAGTTAAAACTCCACTTGAAGGCATGTCTGTCATGTTCTGTGTATGTGCAGAAATGTGGAACTGAGAGGCGTTTCCCCCCCCCCCCCTCAGAGTGCCAAAGTCAAACAAGCATTTCTCTTTTTTCAGCCAAGTAAACACTGACTCAGCACAAAAAAAAAAGACGTGTTTGAGCTGAAACTCAAGTCGTAGAGTGAAGCCGTGCACCTGAAGCATAACCACAAGGCCTTAACTGTTCATAAACATGGACAAATCAATTTGGAAGACGACCACATGACTCCGCAAATCATAAACAGCTTTAGGGGAAAAGGTTCCACTTCCAAGTAATTGATTTGGAAGCCAATGCCGATCAATACAGCAACTCTTTTCTCAGAATGTGATAAAGAAAGTGAACTTGAAAATGGGAAAATAGGGAAAAAAGCTCTTGCTCGGACAGAAAGTTTGGGAAATCCTGCTTTTATATTGCATTATGAGCATTAACAACATGACCAACTTACCCGAGGGTAATTAAAGGAATGATACAAAGTCCCGCAGATAACAGGAAGCAGAAGCCCGGGAACCAGGCCACTGTGGCAGCATAGACACTGCTGAAGACTGCGGCTGATGCACTGTTAATGAACGTCTCCATACAGGAAAGACAGGCAAACAGGGCTCCTGTGGAAAAACACATGCACAGAAAATATATTTAAAAAGTGACAAGCATTTGAATTGCCTCTTTTCAAACTCTATAGTTTTAGCATTTGCCATGCTCCAAAAAAGGGAGAAAATAGGGAGAAAAAAACAGTGAAACTACAAGTGTTTTGAAAGAAACTTTGGACTCTACAAACACGCGGACATGACACGGCACAGTGGCTCGTGGAAAGCCCTAAACCCACTCACCCTGCTCAGACTTTGAGATGATCTTTGACATCATCGAGCGCAGAACAGGGAACGGCATGATGGACAGAAGCATTGGCACCTTCACTGTGGAAAACAAACAGCAAAAGATACGCGTTACATCACATCATCGTGATTGTGCACAACTTTTACAGGCTTATACCATCTCATTTACCAACTAAATGACACTTAAAATAAACAGTGTTGATAATAATAGCATATTGTCTTGTCAGTTTATGATGCAATAAAATTATTTTGTTCTGGTGCAGGGAGTGGCAGGCTCTCACAGTCAATAAACTCAAATATCATATCTTCTGTTATGCATCTCTCCAGCTTGTACAGCAACTTATGTACTTACTGCAACTTCCTATCATTTTACACCCATTAATTTCATGTAAAAGACATTAAGTTACATATAATATATCAGAAAAGGTTCTTAAACAGACATGTATATATGTTAATTGTGATTGGCAGCACTGAGGTGCAATAACATATAATAATAATATTATACAGAACTTCTTTTTATGGTCATCAAACAAGTGAGTGTTAATGCAAATATATATTCAGAAACGGTCAAGACGAGTTGCTGAAGTTCAAACAAAGCATCAGAATGGGGGACAAAAGTGATTAAAGTGCTTGTTTGTGTCGGAAAAAAAGAGAAAACAATTCAGTGAGGAGAAGTTTTCAGTGCAAAGATGCATAGTTAAAGCTAGTTTAAAGTAATAGAAAGGCTATAGGAACTCAAATAATGACTAGTTGCAACCAGAAAACCATCTCTGAACCCATGCAGCAGACAACCACGCCATGTGCCAGTCCTGCCACATTTTTTTTTTAGATGTTTTGTGTACCTAATAAAGTGGCCATGATTGATGTGTTCCTGTTTTTCCACTAAAAATGAGATTCAAAGCATTGTACATTACTTTCACAATAAAGGATTGTTTGGTCTCACCTATAAACATCATTAACGTGGTCTTAGCAAACGCCACCAGGGCCATGCCAGCCACGACAGATAGGATCCCCATCAGGACAATGAGCAGCTGCGGCACGCCGCAGTATGTGAACACAAACACTCCGACAAAACTGACCAGGAACACAGACGTGGACAGAGCTGAGCCGTATCCAATCAAAATCTCAGTCCAGCACAGCGGCTCATTGAGCTCATACAGTGTCATCAAGGAGATCCCGCCAACATAAGCGAAGGTGAAGCTGGTGAAGATGAGCATGAGGAGGATTAAAACTGTTTTGCTCCTTCTGCTGGCATGTTTAAACATCTCATAGACTCCAAAGATCATCTGTTTCAGCGCAGAACTCCGAGGAGGCTGTCCCAGAGTGAGGACATCAGCTGGTACCGACTTCACAGTCTCTTCTAGGATGAAAATCGCATAGAGGAGGTTCACACACTGAAATAAAGCAGAGGTGAGGAAGGGCCAGTTAAAGCCTGCCGCTCTCAGGAAGTAGCCAGTCGATATCAAGGACACTCCGGTCAACAGGCCGATCATCATGTCCAATCTCGCCATGCGCAGCGTCTTCTGAGGACCGTCCTCGCACAAGTCTGCGATGTAGGCAAAACATCCGCCCAGAAACGTGCCCAAGCCGCCAAACAGAGAGCTGAGGAGCGACGCGCCGATGAGCAAGTAAACGTTGAGCTTGAAGTAGGACACGGCCAGGAAGGACAGGGTGTAGATCAACGTGCCGATCAGCGGCAGGATGATGGTGATCTTACGTCCTCCGCGGTCGCTATAGGCGACGAGCGTGAAAGTGACGATCAGTGAGGGGATTAGGGAGAAGAGGTCTGAGTAGAGGGAGAAGAGCGACGCCTGTCGTTGAACCTCCTGGAAACACAGGAAACAAAGAGTGTTAGATAGAAAGACACAATATATTGTCATTAAAGAAAGCACTATGGTGTGTGGATGAAAACATTACTGTGAGGTTTTCAGAGTTGGTAAAAATTAAGAACCAAAACTTTAAGTGGAACAGGTGCAGAAGCTATTTTGATTTAACTGTATTTGCTCTTACTTCTCTGTTTGGTTTCATGTCTCCTATACAGTATTAGTAAATGCAAGAGCTTATAATAAACCAACATATGTACTATATATGGATGGAACACAATTTGAGGCATAACACATGATGACTGTGAATGTTTTTCCTCATATTTATAACCGTTTCAGGTCCATAGCAACGCTTTAAACTACATTTTCACTGAATTTATCAATAATTCAATGAATTATATTAGTTGCTGTGATATGAACTGTTGCCATGCTAGTTGGTCACATCAAGTTATTTTAGTGAATAGGTGGTCTTTTTCATTGTTTGCTGAATATACAGTGTAAACACTCAATAAATAGATGTACAATGAGTAAAAATAATGATTGACATAGTTCATCCACGGTGGATGTTATCCTTTTCCTACACAATGGTTGGATTATGTATAATAGTTATCAGCAGTTTGCAGTTTAACAAGACTTAATAAAGAGGAACTGATTCTAAAATTATATTAAACAAATACGTGCTCGTGAGTTGTGTGTATCCGTGTGTGTTCATGGGACAAGTAGTTGCTTCCTCTCGGATGTAAGAATAACTTTTGGTTGTTTGACACAACCACCGAGTTCATAATGGTGTTGACTTCCATCCGCAAATGTGTGTATTTTACAGGAATCGCTTTAGTGTCCGCACTAACCTCGTGAAAGCTCGAGTGGTTGCCGCTGCTGTTGTCTCCCCCACACCTGGAGGTGTTCTCAGAGATGGGGTAGGGGGTGTTTGTCAGCTCTACCCAGAGCCTCCGGTACACAAACTGCTGCACCAGAGGGTAAATGAGAAAACTGGAGAAGGCGTACAGGGCCACAATGGGCTCCACGAGAAAAAGGCCCCTCATTTTTTGTGCCTCGACAAAACAAGTCCCTGGAAAAAAGCAAATAAGGGGTCAACACAAGCACAGATAATAGGGTAAATAGACATGTGACTGCACATGTCTGAGCAGATATGACCTGGATCTTTAACCATAAGCCTGAATGTAAATAAGATAAGTAAGATATGATCAATTTTGCAATATCCTGTAGAAAACCTAGCTGCAAGATACTGTATTGTACAGTTTTGTAAACTTCCCCCAAAGTCTATTTTAGAATGGCTACAAAAACAAGTGTTTCAGAGCTATTTACAAGGTGAACTATGAGTTTCCATAGTCTGTCATAGTCTGACAGTTTATTTTACTTGGTTATTCTATTATTATTATTATTATTATTGTTTGCCTGTTGTCACTTTTATCTGTTGCTATTTTTTCCCTACTGTCTTTTTATCTCGAGCTTCATTGTTAGGAAACTTGACTCCTAAGAGCAGAAATGCTCCGAAACTGACTCTCAAGGGGTTGAGTCGGTTGTTTGGCGAGTCTCCGCTGAACACAGCATTCCTTTATTAAAGAGTTTGAGCTGTTGGCAAACTTCATTGAAAATGAAGACAACAATCTGTCATCGACAAAGTACATTTGAGCTTCTTCCTGCTGGACGAGGTTTTCAGTCAACAAAGTAATCTAAAATATCACAATTGAACAAGTTATAGAGGACCAGACCAGCAATTGGGCTATTTATTTATTTTTTCAGTCTTCATTGGAAGGGCTTGAGCAGTTATTGTATCATGTTTTTATATTTATAACACTGTAATTTCACTATCTGTATATATTTTGCTTGGTTTGGTATTTTTTGATCATAGTCATTGATATTTTTCCATTATGCACATTCACAGACATGAAAATGCATGTGTATTATTCATTATCTTGGGACTGTGACAGTTCATTTCCCCACATTGGGGCTAAAAAAGGGACTTATCTTATAGTTTCTTATCTAAATGTCTGTCACATGTGTGCTGTCTGTGACAAAGGAAAACTCTGCCCTACGGCTGCATGACAAATAAAGTGAATGAATGTAAGTATTTACTATATACAGTATATTTTAGATGGTTCAGTGTTATGAGGGTATTCTTGTTGTCTTCAATGATTCCGGACAGCTCTTTATTTCTGTCATTGCAAACTTCAGCATTCAAACCACTGAGGTACAATGTGAAGGGTGAACTCAAGGCGAATAGTAGGTTCTGCATGGATGAACATATGTCTGCTTGTTTATGCTGTTTGGGAATCTTCAATGATACGGTTTTGCACATTATCGAGCCAACATTATCCTACATTGTGAAATATTACATGAAAAATGAAGCCAGTAAACACTGGACTGTTTGTTCTCGTGACACGCTTTGTTGCAGGACGAGCTTGTTCGGTCACTGTTTACATTTAACACTGACGTTGACCTCATTTTCCTAAATAATGTAAACAAGAACACGTAGAGAATTCCTACCTTTCACAACGTTGTCCGTGTCATGTCTTCATCCCTCAGTTCACACCTGTAAAGTACCGAAAATACGACTTCTGTCACGGCTCTTCTCAAGCAACAAAGTGGGCAACGCTGTTGTGAAGGGGAGAAGCTCCGCCCCTCTTGATTTCTGATTGGGCAGAGCTTTCCGGGAAATGTGTTTATTGGATTAAAGAAGTTGTCAATCATGAGACGGAAGTTAAAAAAAAAAAATACTTTCGTTTACAGTCTTAAAAATACATCACAAAATTAATTATCGGTAATTATACCACGATGTCAGTAATATACTGTATTTCTACTGAATCGATGAGACAAATATACACATTTGTACGTTTATGTAACAATAAAGTTACTGTAAATGCCTCCAAATATACTTCCGGATTTCATAATAATAACAATAATAATAGTATATATTTTATTTGTTCCGTTCGGGGGCAAAACAACGAGATTTAGTGTGCACTTAAATTTGTTTTGTATAATAGCGTAATTAATTTTATACACTGTCAAATCTAACACACCATTTAAATTTAATGTTTCGATTAAAGGGGTAACTGGTTGCAGCGTTTTCATTCTGTTTTTATTCCAATCCGATTTCCAAATTGTGCAGCAGTCCAATAAACTCGGTGTTAAGACTTTATTTTGAAAACCGGATGTAGATAAGCTCGCACTGAATATTACGGTAGTAGCAAAGCCCTTTCTCCCTTGCTGTGATATTCAAGGACTGCGTGTATTACGGTAACGTCAGGTAGGCGTGCTTTGCGTCGGAATGTACCATTTCGCCAACACACTGGGAGGGATTTTGTTGTGACAGGCAGTAGAGTCACAACCCGGCGGGGGAGACGGTAAGGATTTATCCATCATCATTATTCTCTGTAATTAAACGAAACATAAGACTGTGAGATAACGCTGTTAAAAACCACATGCAAATATATTATTCACGTACGAGTCGGTCAATTGCATTTATTAGGAAAAGCAGAGTTTGTCATTCCGGTCGCGCAGGTAGGTACCAAGGAAATATCTTAAGCTAGCGAATGATAGCAATCCCTGTAATCAATCTAGGATACTTGGCTAACGTTACCAGCTAGCGCTAAACAAACAGAAAGCTACTTTCTCTTTGGCTCTTTATCCCTTTCGTTGTCGGCTTCTTATCACATCAAACCCTGCCTTAAAGTTAGCTGGTGGCTATAACCGCTAGCAGTAGCTGCGTCTGCTGCGGTTGTTAACGTTAAGTCGTGACTGTCCGTATCAGGATGGATGATATTTCAGCCCCCCGGCCTAAATAACGTTATTTTACACAATCACAGATGCCACTGCTGCTCACTTTAAAATGCGATGTTTTTTTGTGATATGAATGACCGTATCGTGATCGATAGTATTCTGGGAATTAGATTTCACAATTTTAAAGCTCTCGTCAAGTCGCATCATGCAATTTATTGCCCAATAACATGACATATTTCCACATTAAATAGGTGATTCATTGCCAATACGAAGTGCATGAACAATTGTGGTATGAACTGCAAAAAAGAGTGATGCTCATTTACATTTCCTCTTAGTTTTTCTTCATTTGCATAGTTGTCACACATTTACACACAGCACAGATGCATTTGGTTGTCTCTTTGCTGATCTGATGTCTTTCATTGTTGTTTTGGTCTCCAGGTCTGAACATCGGCTTTTTTTCCATCTTGAGTCAACAATGGCGTTCAGCAAGGGGTATCGCATTTACCACAAGCTGGACCCACCCCCCTATAGTGTCATAGTGGAAACTAGGACCAGGGAAGAATGTCTCATGTTTGAATCGGGCGCTGTTGCTGTTCTGTGTAAGGGCATCTTGCTTGGTTGCATGGTTATAAGCCTATAACCCTTGGCTCAGATTGTATAAGAATTATCATGCATTGTTCTGCCACAATATTAAAAAACCTGTTTCTGTGTTGTGACTGATTGATGCTTATTGCTTTTTGCTTGTCTTGTAGCGGCCGCAGAGAAAGAAGCCATTAAAAATACATACACCAAGATTGTAGACGCCTATGGAATCCTGGGAGTCCTCCGTCTAAACCTGGGTAAGCTACAGAGACGTCTTCTTTATTGGTTGCATGTTGTTGGAGAAAAGTCCTGAGTGGGTCTGTAGTACCATGCGCATTGTTCTTCTACAGTTTGACCGGGAAAGCCCTCTGGTTTGTGGCTCTGTCACTGCTTATTTATAAGCTGCTTTCTGCTGTCCTCTGTGTGACCTTGACGGCCCTTGTTATCACTACAAGGAAAAAGCTGTGTCAAAGATTAAAGCTCGGTCTTATCAATGGCGGAGGTATGACTGAGCTGTGTTTTTGGATAATTAGAATTAGTTTTATTTGCACACAGAACAATTAGTGATTGGGAATTTGACCTCTGGTTACAAGCCTATATTCCTTCCACTTTTTTAATTCGCATTAAAGATTAAATGGACAGTAACTGCTGCATTTTTTTGTCTTGTAGTTATTTATATAAAAACATGCCACTAATGAAGTCTTATCTTTAATCGTATCTGTGTAATAATGCATGGAGTAACCCACTTTAAATCTGCAGGTGACTCCATGCTCCACAGTCTGGTGGTCGTGACAGGATGCAGTTCTGTTGGGAAGGTCCAGGAGTCGGAGGTATTCAGGGTCACGCAGACCGATTTCATATCGCTGAAGAATGATCCAGGAGACGAGGACAAGATCGCTGAGGTGCGAAAGGTCCTGAACTCTGGACACTTCTACTTTGCCTGGTCTTCCACTGGAGTCAGCATGGATTTGAGTCTTAATGCACATCGCAGGATCCTGGAAGATACCACAGATAACCGCTTCTTTTGGTAAAAGCATGAAATACTTCAGAGCTAATCTGCAGTTTTCATTTGTGAATTGTTTTCTGTATGTGTGATGTGGCCCGACACAAATCGGCGCGTGAGGTGTGAAAATGAACTGTTAACACAGACTTTCTGTTGTGTTTTTGCTTTCAATGACTGAAAAAGGAACCAATCTCTGCACCTGCATCTGAAACATTACGGAGTGAACTGTGACGACTGGCTGCTGAGGCTGATGTGCGGCGGCGTGGAGATCAGGACCATCTACGCAGGCCACAGACAGGCCAAGGCGTGCATTTTCTCCCGCCTCAGCTCGGAGCGAGCCGGCACTCGATTCAACGTCCGAGGAACAAATGATGATGGACAGGTGGCCAACTTTGTGGAGACTGAACAGGTGAATCACATTTTTATAGAGCTTGAACAGGCTTCTTTGTGTTTGAGAAGTAGGATGTGATGAAAAATTACTTGGAGGCAGTTCATTTTCGGTAGATTTAGCACAGTATATCTGCTGAGTCGGTATATTGCATAGAGAGACACATAATTGAAAATGCAAGCTTGTATTTCTGCTCTTTGAGTTGAAAATGACTCGGTGACTCAGCTGGCATTTTGTCCTGTGAAAGTTCCTGTCTGTTGAAACCAAACAGGAAGCTGCAGGTTGTGCAAAGTAACTACTTCAGTACAATTATATACCATTATCATAATTACCAGAGAGAGTGAGTGTCTCTTTGTTGGAGTCAACATCAGAGAGAACACAAGTGTAGCAGCTTTTTTTTTGGTGGTATTCTGGTTTATATGACCACCCACTGTGGTATTAGGGGGTTGATTTGTTGTATCATAAGTATTTATCATAAGCTCCATTTTCTTTTTGCTTCTGTTTTTATGTCCCAGTTGTGCAAACATGTCACTACTGCTTCTGTGTTTTGCCACTTTGCAAACAAACCTGACTGAAGTGTCCCTCTCGTCTCACACAGGTTATTTTCCTGGATGACAAAGTCTCGTCCTTCATACAGATCCGTGGGTCGATTCCTCTTTTCTGGGAACAGCCGGGAATCCAGGTATTTCAAGAAAAAATCTTTAATCAAAATCTTTGATCTCATCATCAAAGAAGAAGCTGCACTTAAAGAAAATGATGAAACAGTTCTTATGTTAATATCTTATGTATGCAAGACCTTTCCATCTTATAAATCTTGTAGATCTTTTCAAAGAAGAGATGTAAAGTCTCCTTTGTAATTGTATCATATTCCTTTATCCAACATTTAACACATTTTGTCCATGCTGTGCTTAGAAAAAGTCCATTAAGGGTGTTTTGTTGCAACTGAATGAGAATCGGACCGTTAATGGACTGGATGAAAACCCCCACCTGGTATAACCCCCTTTTTTGGCTCTTTGCTGGTGCTGGCGCTTCAATGCTGCGGATGGGAAAAGTTCTGTGCAATGCCAAAGAACAGGGGCGAAAACGAATGCAGTCCTAATTATGATTTATTTTACCCGGATTCTGTGCACAAGACCTGCACAAAAATATACATTTAGAGCTCTAAAGCAGGAAGTAGGATCAATGTACACTATAATCATATACTCTGATGCTCCCTGTTCTGACATTGCACAGACTGGTGGATTAGATCAGCTGTGGGGGAGGTTTATGACGGATATTTGGTGAGACGTTGGTAAAGGGCATTTTTCTGTTTTCCTCAGCTCCCAGACTTCTTTGGTCAGGTGAGAGCGTGGTCTGAAAACATCCCCGACCGCTGTGCTTCCACTCTATAATTGTCCCCCAGGCTGCTGGATAAAGTCTTAAACTCATAATAAGGAATAAGCCGAGACCATATTAGTCACCTTTTCAAACTACACTGTGTTTGGTTTTGTGAAAACACGGGGAAGTTGGCTTGGGGTTGTTTTCAGACTGACCTGTAGTCGTCCTGCTTTAGCTCCTCGACCCCCTCAACCAACTGTGGCTTGTAAGCTTACTTTCTCCTACCCATATTCTCCAATTCATTCCTTGAGATAGTTTTGGTTTGATATGGAAGACTAATTGAGATTTATACAATTAGAGTACATTACCTATAGTTTCTGGATTTAAAAAAAGGGAGTTAAGTTTGTTGGTTTGCTCCCTCTTAGTCAGGTAGTTGGTAGAGTCCGATTTTTAGGTCTTTCTCATAGCTGTTTTGGAAACCTAGACAGTAGACTTGGAGTATATTCACAAATGCTTTAATCTTAAATATTAGATTTCTATAAAAAAAATCTAATCCAAACCATTTCAACTTGTGATTAAAGATGGCCATTTCCTTGCATATGTGTAGTAAATTCTCGTTTTACTGACCAGACAAATCAAGGTAAAACAAATTATGCTATGACTGATTGAACTTGATGTTATCTGTAACCTGTTAAGCAAAAGGTGGTTTTGGTCTCAGGCTTGCAGCTGTAACCCAAGTCCTTTCAGATGTCATGACAAGAAGTTATTAAATATGCATAGCGTGGACCCGCATGACAGCAGAGATGGGGAGGAGTGAGTGACAAAATGGCAGCAGCGTGAATCGAAATGCCTTTTCCCTGCCAAACGCAGGAGTGAGATCCATGCTGATAAGGATACGATTAGCACACAGTGCAAAAACAAAGTCAGAAACGGAGACTCAAGTTGGAGGAAATGAAGATGATGAGCGTCTCAACATTGGAACAATAAATGGCTGAATGCATTTGCATGTATGTTACTGTAACAGTTGAAGGAAGTGAAACAAGGTGGCAGGAAGTTGTTTTTTGAAATTTGGAAATATGATCAGAAATTATGCTTTTATAAGTATAAAAGACTGTGTTTTTGGAAGGGGTTCACAAGTCTTTTAACACTCAGACATTATCTTAACTAATAACTAAAATATATTGGAGCAGATGCTCCCTGTGCAAAATGGTTAAAGACTATAGTGTTTCACAAAATCTTTCCTTAGTTGCACTACTGTTGAAAAGTTTGGGGTCACCTATACAATTTTTTTGTGTTTTCCATTAAAACACACTTTTATTCATCGAAAGAGTTGCAAAACGAATAGAAAATATAGTCAAGACATTGACCAGATTAGAAATAATGATTTTTCCATTAGAACACTGAGAGAGATTGTACATATTGTACAATATAATAAAAACAGATGTTTCAGCTAGAACAGTCGTTTACCACATTATACCACACATATAGAGTCTATTTCTGATTAATTTAATGTTATATTCATTGAAAAAAAAAGTGCTTTTCCTTCAAAAAATAAGCAAAGTGACCCTTAACTTTTGAACCGTCGTGTAGAGTTGAATGTGTGAAAACAAACCCTAATACGTCACGGAGGCCCAAACAACGAGTGATCATGGAAAGCAACATAAGATGAAAATAGACTGCTTTACAATGGGGTTGAGGACAAGTTAGGACCTGCAGTTTGGAATGAGCTGGTCTCATGGTAATAGCCTGTAATCTTGTGTCCTAAACCTGTGTCTTCATGCTCTCTGGTGTTTCTCGTGCTTCAGTCAGCGTCGGCATGATTCCAAAATTAGATTGAATTAGCGAGAAAGGTGTTGGGAGTGAAATCACAGATGATGTAGATAAGACGCCTCTGCCGCTAAGTGTCTTTTAAATTGCCCCCCCCCCCCCTCCCTCCAGCCAATGCTGCTCCTGTGTTGCGGTTCTTCTATCCTAAATCCATTTTCATCACCAGGTTTTCTGGCCATCTGCAAAATGTGTGTCTGTGTGTGTATGTGTGGGTTTTCCATTTTGTTATATTTGCCAAAAGAGGACGTCGTGACTTGCGTCTTCTCTTTTTTTTGTCTGTTTCGTCTCTGTCCTGCAGGTTGGCTCTCATCGCGTCAAACTGTCGAGGGGATTCGAGGCGAACGCACCAGCGTTCGAAAGGTAATTAAAGTGTTCTGTATGTGTGCACGCGAGTGTTTCCAGCTGCTTCATCTGGCCTCCAAAAGAGCACCACTCCTCTGATGCTCAGTGGACACTATAATACCACATTTACTGCTGCTGCCGTTGTGCGAATACAGCAGTGAAAATCTCTCCAGACTCTTGAAGGAGATGAAGTTAATTGAAGTCTTTCCCCATAGACAGGTTTATTGCCAGGAACAGAAAGGACACATTAGTAGTTCTTGATTAGCTTTTCGACCTCAGCAACCTGTATTTTACAATTACTGGAGACGGTTGCTTTGTAGAAGTCTAACTCCACCTTTGACAGAGCCTGTTTTCACTGGAAAGGACACAGCAGTAAAATGCTATGTTTGTCTTTGTGACGATGAAATGGAGACAGAATAATATCATCAATGACACCAAAGAAATCACAGAATGTTTTGGTACTGCAGCTTTAAAGGCCAAATGGACAGACCCAGGCCATAAGATCCAGACCCAGAGAAAAGATAATTGCTCTCATCACTGAGCCACTGCTTGATAGTTCCCTGCTTATCGCTTTTCTGTAGCTACTCTTTATTTGTCTAGCCAATTCTGTTCTGTGACGCTTTAAAGACAGCGTGAGCTAGCGGTTGTTTGATTTCCAGATGGGTGTGAAGGCCACAGGACAGAAAGTCAATTAGTATTTTTAACATGCTTTCTGCAGCAAGGGCTTGTGTCAGATCATTCCTTTCCTTAAAAGCAAACTGCAAATGACAAAGGAATTATTCAAATCAAGCCTATGTTTTTTCCAGACACTTCACTGCCCTGCGGATGCTGTACGGCAATCAGGTGATCATCAACCTGCTTGGGAGTAAGGAAGGGGAACACATGCTCAGCAAAGCATTTCAGGTGAGAGGATTCATTCTCTGTCTGTCAACATACAGGATGCTCCCTTTATTCTCTCTGGCTAGCAATAGTGAGGAATTCTTTTGAGTAGGTGGACGTCATGTCTCAAGAGAGAATGTTGTCCTACTGCTTTTTCCTGCTGAGGAGTCTATGGATACTATTATGGCGTGTTTCCACTAGCGCCACTCGACTAGTCTTGCTTTTCCATTCGCGAAAGTACCTGGTACTTTTTTTGTTTGTAGTACCTGCTCAGGCCAGGTTCCAAGTGAACTGAGCCATTCCTATCGCTGATTGGTCAGAGTGCCGTCACAGGAAGAGGCACAAGAATCAAAGTGAACAATGCCGAACTGTAGATTACTTAATAATCTTAACAATCCTGAAAACGTGGGTTAATCTCCAACATTTAGCAAGGAAATGTCTAAAATCTGCTGTACGAGTCACTAATTTGTGTGTGTGTCAGGTATAAAAAGTCACGACGCAGCTGTCAAGAGTCAAGCAGAGGCGGTACTATGTAGTGGAAAAACACCATTCGACACTATCAGAGATCAGTGTTTATCTTGTTCTTACGTCCTGCCATTGCTCCAAAACTTTCACTGTCAGGTCACAAGTTTTGTTCTGTGCTTTAAAACTGCACTGCAAATAAATAAAAATAAATGACGCATGCACTTGTTAGTTATACGTCTTTTTCAATGCGTTTAGTAATAACATATATTTGTCAACAATCCCTGACATCTCATGTCAAATGTTTGGCTTTTAAGGGCAAATCTGTATTTGTAGTAGCTCTTATTTTAACAAGGAAGCATGTTTGATTGTTTTACTGGATGTCAACAGCAGCTTATGTCTCAAAAACACCACTGCCTGTACACTAATAAAAAGATTTCCATATAATTCAAGCTATTTATTTTCAACAACCTTTGAATTTGTGAGTTTAAATGATCTTCTTTTTCTCCAGAGCCATCTAAAGGCGTCCGAGCACTCTTCCGCAGTGAAAATGGTGAACTTTGACTACCATTACAACGTGAAGGGAGGCAAAGCGGACAAGCTTCACAGTGTCCTCAAACCCCAGCTTAACAAATTCCTGGAAGAGTGCGGTATCTTCTCCTACACTGGAGAGGCGGGCATTGCAAGGTAAGAATTAAATACAAACATATATGATATATGATATATATTTTTTGTTATTTTTGTCTAAATCTGTTCACACGTCTTTGTAGGACTCAGGGTGGGACCATCAGGACCAACTGTCTGGACTGTCTGGATAGAACCAACAGTGTACAAGCCTTCTTTGCCCTTGAGGTAGAATTGATGTCACTATGGCAATAAGCATTTCTTTGGTCAAAGTCCATCATCTTAAGTGAGGATGCTTTTGCTCTAATCCCCCTCTCCTCCTCACGACTCCAGATGTTGCCAAAGCAGCTGGAGGAAATGAGTCTGACGGAGAAACCTCAGCTGGTGGCTCGGTTCCAGGAGGTTTTTCGGACCATGTGGTCTGCTAATGGCGATTCCGTCAGCAAGATCTACGCAGGCACCGGTGCCCTGGATGGCAAGGCCAAGGTACACAATATGGAAATGCTGAATACACACAGCCGCACGCTTTAATCTGAACCATGTGGGCATTATTGTCATACGATTGAAGTAGGATTTGAATTGTAATCAAATTGTGAAGGCTGAACATTGAACAAGCAGCTGTAGGCTGATTAAACTGATTAGAAACAAAACGTTTAAGCCAAGGCAATATGGGTAAAAATAACAATATGCTCAAGTTTGGGGAAATTCAGTTATTTTATCATAATGAATTCTTATAGTATGATATGCAGAGACTGCACTCAGTTGACCCTAACAACTCATTGCCTTCTAACTGGGGTTATCTTATATAAAATAAGCATAGCAGCCTAATAATTGAGGTTTTAAATAGTTAGAACTTGATAAAATAAGAGATTTTGGATATTTGTGGATTGAGCATGCAGTGAACCTCTGTGAGCAGAACTGAGTGCTTTTGTCTCTTAACTCTCGTGTGCTGTCTCTTCCCGCTGTCCTCTGGACCTCTGTTGCCGTGTGGTAAGTTCACAAGCCAGTCGATGTTGTTGTTTTTTTGAGCTGTGCGTCTATTTCTGGTGAATCATTGATGACAGTGTCTGTGGGTTGAATGATTATAATGGAGGATGGAATAGATGGGACACAACATGATTTTATTCTCCTGGAGGTTTCCTAATAATGGATACTATCTTGACCTTGTACAGTGTCTTTGTTTTACAAAAAATTAGTCAGAAATATATTTTCTTTGCTGATCATTTTCTCACTGTGGTATCATTTCAAACTGTTGACATCTGCTGTGTTGATTGATTTAACTAAAAATTGTTGCACATTAATCAGGAAAAATGTAAAATTTCACCTCTTAAAAAAAAAAAAAAAAAAAAAAATCATTCACAGCAGATTTGCAAGTCTACATTACAACAATCTCTCTGATGTGTTTCCCTTACATTCTAATTGTCTATATTTGTACCTTTTTTTTTTTTAATTTACGCGCATGTGTCCTTTGTCATTAGGTCGGGAAGCTAAAAGACGGAGCTCGCTCTGTGACGCGGACCATCCAGAACAACTTCTTTGACAGTTCAAAGCAAGAGGCCATAGACATCCTGAGGCTGGGCTCCACGCTCAACAGCGATTTGGCGGACAAAGCTCGGGCCTTGCTGACCACCTCAAGTCTTTATGGTAATTATTTGCCAAAGTAGTATCTTTTAAAAATCAGTGTGTAAGAATTAGTGACATATAATGATGACTCCTTTGTTAAACCCCTTCTTTTCTCATGCGGGTAAGGGAACTACGGTGGCCTTAAAAGCTGCCAAAAGCATTTTTTTATTATTATTTCAAATCAATAATACACTACCGTTCAAAACTTTGGGGTCACCTATACAATATTTTTGTGTTTTCCATTAAAAGTCAAAATTTAATCCATCAAAAGAGTTGCAAAATTATTAGAAAATCTAGTCAAAACTTTGACAAGATGAGAAAGATTGATTTTTATTCATGCAAAACTGTTTTCAGCTGTGCTAATATAATTGCATAAGGTTTTTCAAGGGTTTTCTAATCATCCAATAGCCTTCTAACACGATTAGCAAACACATATGTACCATTAGAACACATATATATTCCAGCTAGAATAGTCGTTTACCACATTAACAATGTATAGATTGATTCATTTAATTTTATATTGCAGAGTGCTTTCTTTCCAAATTAAGGACATTTCTAAGTGACCCCAAACTTTCGAACGGCCGTGTATACACACTGGATAAACATAATTAGTTGAAACAGTTGCCTTTTTCCTTCACTTTTATATGTTCTATCTGTACATTTTAAGTGAATTTCCTCTTTGCTCCCTCAGGGGTGAAATAGTTTGAATAACCCTGACCAGTTGTGACCTGTATCTGTAACTCTGTCAGCCAGAAGCTACTCTGCACAATAGTAGGGGTTTGTCTATGTCCTGTAGTGGGAAGTGTAATCTCTATGTGTCAGCTCTCTGTCCCGGTTAGATTAATGCTGACAAATGCTCTGCTAGCATTATCTGTCAAAGCACTGGTTTAACCCCGCCCTTCTCTTCCTTCTCTCCCACCTGCTCATGCGCACAAACGTAGTAACTGAGCCCGTCTTACAATCAGGTAACAGACTGGACCCCCCAGTGGACGGATGTCGTCCTCACATACTTGTATTTGTTCTTTCATCTGTGTTTGAACCTCGTTATGTTTCATTCATTTCTCCTCCATGTTGGTAGTGGTTTCACACTGTTGTTATTTGGCTCCTGCAACAGTGGAATAAGAGGAATGAACCATTACCAATGTTGACTATTGGAATTTCATCAACAACTTACATCCTCCCTTCCATGCCCCATTTTTTTTAGAACATTGTTGTGGATATCCTTTGTTGTATTTGGATGTTTATCTTTAGTTTTTCCCATTTCTCCCTAAGTGTGCCACCCTTCCTACATACTCCAAATCTTTCACACTCTAAATCAAACTCTCCTCTCATCTCCAGCCTCCCCGAGAGTGCTGCTGGGAATGTGTCAGAATTACCAAAAATACACCAAGCCCAAGCAGATCCGCGTGTGTGTCGGCACATGGAACGTCAACGGAGGCAAACAGTTTCGCAGCATCGCTTTCCGCAACCAGACGCTCAACGACTGGCTGCTGGATGCTCCAAAGAAGGCGGACTACGTTGAGTTCCAGGGTACGTTGGTTTTTATTTCAGTGATTGTCAATGTCATCTAGGGCTGCAACGAACAATTATTTGTCCTTATTGTGTCTTTCCTTAGACAGCAAAGCCAATCCTATAGACATCTTTGCCATTGGCTTCGAGGAAATGGTTGAACTGAATGCTGGCAACATTGTCAGTGCCAGGTATGTGTGCAACATCCTAACCTGAAATAACCCACGCAAGTTAATGCTATATTAGCAAAGATACTCCACCCATGCGCTCGAGGACAAACAATCTTTATCTATGATCCACACCAGCTAATCCTTAGAAACCATCAAGAAGGAAAATTGTATTTTCACCTTTTTAAAAATTTCTTTTAATTATCGTTTTCATAATGTTTCACATTTTAACAGAACTGCACTGTATAGCTTGACTGCTAAGGTTTGATCAAACAACTCCAATGTGTCTTAGCCAGTTCTGAACTCTTCCATATTATGTTTTATTGACATAATGTGACCTAATTTATGTCCTCTAAGCAGTTTCTACTTTATAAGACGTCGTTCTCTTCTCATTGCAGCACTACTAACCAGAAACTGTGGGCAGCTGAGCTCCAGAAAAACATCTCCCGGGACCACAAATATGTGCTGCTTGCTTCGGAGCAGCTGGTGGGAGTATGTTTGTTTGTTTTCATCCGCCCGCAGCACGCGCCCTTCATCAGGTATGAGCTTGACACTTTCTCTTTATGCACACATGCAATAAACTTTAACTGCAGGTGTGGTGATCGTGTCATCGTGCTGTGCGTTCCAGGGATGTAGCTGTAGACACTGTAAAAACAGGAATGGGCGGGGCCACGGGCAACAAAGGAGGTGTGGCCATCCGCCTCCTGTTCCACACCACCAGCATCTGCTTCGTCTGCTCCCACTTTGCTGCCGGCCAATCGCAGGTTAAGGAGCGCAACGATGACTATAATGAGATTTCGCGCAGACTCAGCTTCCCCATGGTAAGCTCATCCTGCACGGTCTGAAGGAGGCAAAAACATAGAATTATTGGACTTTTAGAAATCGAATAATAGAGGAAAGCTCTGGACAGAATGGTGGGCAGAGATGATGAGCTGTGTGGACTGAGTGATTGACCGCCTGAGCTTATAATTACACGTAGGGCAGCGCAGTGAAAGAGGCTGTCAAGTACTGTCTTGTCGGAGTGATGAACGGGGATGTTTGGGTCGTTAGGTTGTGATGAGATGGATGGTGAGCTCACAGATGTGGTGACATTTATGGATGAGGCAATTTGGACGACCATGTGTGCAGACAGGATGAAGTCAGGTCAGCGATATCTACACTATCGTTCAAAAGTTTGGGGTCACCTATACAATTTATTTGTGCACAAGAGTTTTCAAGGGTTTTCTAATCATCCAATAGCCTTCTAACGCGATTAGCAAACACAATGTACCATTGGAACACTGGAGAGATGGTTGCTGGAAGTGGGCCCCTATTCACCTATGTACATATTTCCATTAAACACCAGACATTTGCAGCTAGAATAGTCGTTTACCACATTAATTATTATTAATTTAATGTTATATTCACTGAAAAAAAAGTGCTTTTCCTTCCAAAATAAGGACATTTCTAAGGGACCCAAACTTTTGAACAGTAGTGTATCTATAACTTTAGCAGATACTCGGTTCTTTTGTCTTTTAATCACACATCTGTCCAATTATTCACGTGACAGGTGTCAAATTCAGCTGGTGACTTAAGGGCACCGGTTTGTCGGATTAGCATGTACTGTGTTTAAATTGAGTAAGCACAGCGAGTAATAACACCCCCCCCCCCCCTTTTTTGGACACTTGGAGTCATCAGGAGAGCACACACAGGGACAACGCACACCCACAACACAGTCTGTTCACACTTCTGCCGTCAGTGAGACATTACAAGAGTGTGAAATCAATGACAACAAGACTCACAAGCCATCAGATTCTTCAACAATAACTCCAATACTTCCACATAACTAACTTTTCTTTATTTACAATACAATAAATCTTGAATCTTGAGTCCCCTTTTTTGCCGAACATTTCATTCATGCATAACCGAGTCTCTCTTGTCCCACAGGGTCGCCTGCTGTACTCGCACGATTACGTGTTCTGGTGCGGAGACTTCAACTATCGCATCAACCTGCCCAACGAGGATGTCAAAGAACTCATCAAACAGCAGAACTGGGACACCTTGACGGCTGGAGACCAATTGTTTGATCAGAAGAATGCTGGATCGGTACGACCCCCAGAATATGTGTACATTTATAGTTGACAATGAAGACGCTTCACTTTCTTTGAACAGAAAACATAATTTTCTTCCACAGGTCTTCCGAGGTTTCATCGAGGGAAAGTTGGATTTTGCTCCCACCTATAAGTATGACCTTTTCTCCGAAGATTATGACACCAGCGAGAAGTGCCGCACACCAGCGTGGACTGACCGCATTCTCTGGAAGAGGAGAAAGTGGAACTTTGACAAAACAGGTGTGACGCCGTGGATTTGCTAACCAAAATAATCGGCGTCAATTATTCGTCATGTTTGTCTGTCTCTTTATATTCAACAGTTTCAACTGTAAACATCAATATTTCATATCTATATGTGTTCGGTACTGTCTTTGTGTTTGTTCTACAGCTGAGGAGATGAATGTAGTTGGTGCAACTTCTACATCTGAGGATGATCCAGAACATCCTTGGAGCCCAGGCACTCTGAAATACTATGGCAGGGCCGAGCTTAAGACCTCAGACCACAGGTAACTCAAAGGTTACCCCACTAATACGGGTAATTTTTCTTTGCAGTTCTTGTCAACTAAAACCAAGTAATAACTCTGACTTCAGGCCTGTGGTGGCAGTCATCGACGTGGACATTCTGGAGGTCGACCCCGAGGCTCGGCACCAGGTCTACAAAGATGTCATCGCCCTCCAAGGGCCTCCAGACGGAACCATCCTGGTCTCGCTATGCTCCTCCGGCCCAGAGGACTACTTTGACGATGCGCTCATAGACGAGCTGCTGGACAAATTTTCACAATTTGGGGAGGTGATTCTCATCAGGTAAAATCCTGCTGTACCATCACAGAAAGACTTCTGTCACCATTACATTGTTAGATATATTTAATGTTAATATTTGTGCAGGTTTGTTGAAGAGAAAATGTGGGTGACCTTCCTTGAAGGTTACTCTGCTCTTGCTGCGCTGTCTCTCAGTGCGTCCACTGTAAGTCTTCGCTCCTTAATTTTAGCATATGGAATATGATTCTATCTCTAACCTTGAAAATGTAAACTCATCATATCACTCTATCTCAAACATATCATCTCTAGGTCCTCGGTAAGATGATTGACGTCCGTCTGAAGAGTCCAGGCTGGATCAGGAGTCTGGAGGAGGAGATGAGCGTGGAAAGAATCTGCGGAAGCATCCCCACCTCGGCCAGCTCCACTCTGCTCGCTGAGGACACAGACATGGGCGATGATGATTACGATATGGAGGGTGAGCAGTCATATGATGAGTGCAACCGAGGTTCAGGAAGATAGAATGAGTTTCTGAACCAAAGTCCTTAGAACTGAGGTTTCCGGTTTCGGTTATACATGTAATTTCAATCCCTTTACTTAGAAGTGGTTGATGTTGAATGCCAATTTATTTCCGACCTCTTCTATTCTGCACCAGGTGACGTGGACGAGGAAGTGGAGGAGATTCTTCCCCAGCACCTACAGCCTGGAGCAGGCTTCGGCCCTGGATCCTCACCTCTCCCCTCCCCCCGCAGTAGCCCCTGTCCTTCCCCGACCCACGGAGAACCACCGGCGCCCAGCAGACCTATTCGTGCTCCACAACCTCTCCGACCATCACAAGGTGAGCTCAGTGAAAGCAGCATCACCTGGCTAAAAGTCCAGACTAATTATATGCTCGGGTTGCAGCCTGCTTGAATATAAACTGTAATTTTGCTCTGTTTGTAATGCGTGGAAGCAGATTTAAGCCCGTCAGTGCTGAGGAAAGAAATTCCAGGTAACGTAACGTGTGGTTTAGTCTGTGTTTTGTGCTAGGAGGCTTGTGTTGTGTCTGGCAGTGAGCCACTTCTGTCCTTCTGATGCTTGTTTTACACTGAAGTGTTTTAAAATGTGTGCAGTGACCTTTTCCTAAGTCAACACTGAATCAGAGCCGTGTGCAACGACAGCCTTATTCACACATACACAGTGCTTCTCATTCCTTAGCGTTAGCATTTAGGCTAACAGACATTAGCAGACTTTCTTAAAGTTATTCCAATTTTTCTTTGTTCTTTGCTTTTATTTTCAATTCAGGGCCTCCTGTTGACTTCCAGCCTGGTGCCCCTACATCTCTACCACTGGAGCCCAGACGCCCGCCTCCCCCTCGCCCTAATGCCCCGCCAGCCAGGCCTGCGCCCCCTCAACGTCCGCCACCACCTTCAGGTAAATTTTCCCGTCAGAGCAACTAAAAAACAGCCTTCGTTTGACATATAGGGCTATTTCATTTCTCCTCATTGTGAGATACAGGTTTTGACATTTTTCACCTTTATCCCACTTTATCCTTCCTGAAGGAGGCATGAGTCCTCTTCCAGTTAGAAAGGACTCTGCAGGTAAAGTGCTTGTAGTGCTTGTCTGTGTGCTTAACATCGCTGAAGCATCGAAAGTAGTGGCTGCCGTTTCCCATCAGATGCTTGTTCACTTAGAATCACATGGCTTTAGTGCTGATTCAACAAGCTGTCATTAAAAATGTCTTTGTATTTATGGCATCCTAACACTAATGTTAGTTTACTTATATGCTACAAACAAAGAGTATGTTTGTAATGCATCTTCGATGGCAGCTGGATCATAAATTTGGACGTTCCCCTGCAGTATGAGCTTATTAAACATGATTAAACACATTTCCTGTTTTGAAGGTGTCCTTGAGAGTGTGTAAACAGACATCCTGTGCGAGTGCTGGCAGTTTAATGGAATACTTTTGACCAGTGATTCTCAAAGACTGGGTCAGGACGCACAGATGGATCTGTGGAGTTGTTTTTTGGGTCCTCAAAATAAATATGCTGAATTTTTTCAGCCTTTTAGTTAAAATAACATAAAAATAAGTATTAATTAACTTAACATACATCTCTTGTAAATAATGTGCTTTTAATTTGAAAGGAATACATATTTAGCCATATATAGCTGTAAATGAGTCACTAAATTATGCACAAATTTGTCAGATTTATATTGTAGTTGGTATTAAATTAGAAGTTTGTGTTGCTCATGTTCTGTAGTTGAAAAGCGATGAATAACCATTTTGATTGAGTTTCAATGTGTGATTTTGGTTGGTGCGAGTTATAGAAAGCCATGGTGGCTCACGTCTGCAGTGATATTTACAACTGTGCCCCGTCTGTGGTGTGAGAGAGCGCTGTAAACGTGTTGTTGGCCTTCCTAGAAAATTAGAATCTATTAAATGTGGCTTAGCTGGTATGTGAATGAACATCTTTTATTGATTTGATGTACTACTTTATTTTGAAAATACTGTTTCCCATCTTCAAGACTGTGGCGATTGTCGCAGCCCACAGCTTGGTAGGAGAGGCAGCGAAGGTAAACTGGTGTTGTGTCTTTTGAAATGTCACCTGATCCCTGTAGTCTTACACCAAGAGATCAGTGTTGTTGACGCCGTTTTATTATTGATGGTCCACCGATGACCCATTGTGCATCATTGTGGGCCAACCTTAGTCATGTGTGTGTTTGTGTGTGACAGAAATGTGCTTGGTAGGCTGTTGCAAAACTGTGTTTCGCTTATTTATCCAGGGAGTGAGGCGGGAAATAAGTCTGCTTTTTGCCTATTGTTTTTTTTTATTCTACTTCTACTAGTGACCAGTTCTTAACATACAAATTTGGGATAATGAAGTAACGCAACATGAAAAAAAGTTGAGGAAACATGGGTTTGAGTGGTCTTCATTTAAATCAATCTCTAGGGAAATAAAGGTTCAAAATTGCATCATCTCAGGCTTCATTGCTCTGCTTCATTATTACCACCACATGCTAATCTTAGTGCTTCTTGTTACATGTTGCCATGGGGGAACATCTGCCTTCTGTGATGGGTTTTTTAATTTGTCCATAACAGTAATGTGGTTTGGTTTCCTTTGTGCTGCAAAGGACCAAAAAGCCCTGCTCTCTCTCGGCCAGATGCTGCTGCAGGTGAGTCCCACGAACCCATGACGCAGTAAGACTCGAGTTTAGGGATTGTTCCTCAATCAGTCAGTTACCTAGGATTGTATTTGTTCCTTTAAATCTGGTCTTTGTTTGGTGTTTACTTGTATTACAGGGAGTGAGATAGGGGAAGGATTATCATTCTCTTTCGAGGATGATCTAGTGTAACTTGTTTTTACCCAAACACAAAATAAGCACATCCCAGTTTTGGCCTCTCTGTGACTCGGGCCTGTCTTCACCTACCCTGTTTGCGTAGCTTGTTGTCTGTGTGTGGTCGAGCTAAATCCTTTTGTCGCAGCAAGGGTGTGTGTGCGTGGTTAACAGAGGCTCTAAGCTGACGTAGCGCACAGAAGGAGACGTGCAAGTGGTGTGGGAACATGATCGTAGGCTCTGAGAGGAGCTCCGTGAGAGAATAGTCAAAGAAGGTGTGTGTGTTTGTGTGTAAGAGCTGAGTGTGTTGTAAGCAGGCGGTGCAAAGAACAAGGCCTGCCTCCATACAAGGCCTCCTGCTAGTCAGGAATGACTGAGTCATTGTCATTAATAATAAAGTCAGGCACAGAGATTTTGGTCTGTTATCGACCAAAGAATGGGTCTGAGGTGGATTCATTTGTGATTTTGGTGCAGTATCGGTCACTGAAATCCCCCTAAATTCTCCTGCTGTTAGACTCATTTTGTTTTGTCTCTTTTAACATTTGCAGGTCGAGGCTCAGCAGCTGCAGGAGCTCCCGGACCTCCTGGAGGTGCTCCCAGACCGGTAAGATGACAAATCTAAGGATCGGCTTCTTTTCTTTTTCTATCTTTATAATTCGCTCCTGCAGACACTTGAACGCAGAGGCGAGATAGAGAGTTCTGAGGAAAACTGTACTTCACCACCAGAGGGCAGGCTCCTCTGTTTAAACCAATGACTCCTCTGTAGTGAGGGGCTGTAAATCTCTTATAATAAACCTGGCCACAGCCCTGTGACTTCAGCTGTGTTTTGCTGAGTCATGTTCCATCATCCATCCATTGAGTCATGGTCGATGAACAGTGAGGACTCGAGAATGAAATGCAGCCTATGGATATGGATACAGATAATGTTTAATTCAAATGGAATGTGACTATACTTAATTTATTAATAAAAAAAATTCTTATTACATATATACTTTTTGTCTTCTAGAATATACCTCCTCGAGCAGGGGTGATCAGTATGCCACCACAGTCTCGTCCAACGCCTCCCTCTCACCCCGGAGCACCCAGACCTATACCGGAAATGCACCCAGGGGCCCCTCGGCCCATCCCAGACACGCACCCTGGAGCCCCGCGGCCTGTGCCTGGTGCCCCGGAAAAACCAACTGACCTGCCTTTAGGTAGCAAACCTGACAACACTGTAATGTTATTAATGTGATACATAGAGCTGCAAAAACCTTCAATTCTGCTCTGGTTCTTCCCCTCAGGTCCTCCACCCTTAGGACCACCTTCTGCAGTGAGACCCCAAGTTCCATCCCAAATGCCCCCACCAGCTGCCCCGCCGGCTTCGTCCCAACTCCCAGCCCCGATGCAGCCCTCACTTCCAGCTCCTCTCCTTCCACAGCAAGCTGCGGCTCCTAAAGCAGGGCCTCCTCCTGCTGCAGCTGCTGCTGCTGCGGCTGCAGGTTCTGCTGGACCTCCACAGGGTCTAGCTTCTCCTAAACCCCCACCGCGTTCCCGCTCCTCTCACGCTCTGCCACCTGATGCTGCCAAGGCAGAGACGGCCCCAGCTGCACAGGTTGGTGTCAACTTAGGTTTTTATGAGAATTTAAGCAAATGACAATGTTTTTATGCTTTTAGTAATGCATGACAGATCACTGGATATTTCATGCTGAATTCTGATAATAATAATCGTAGGTGGAGCTTCCTTTCTGCTTCATCGTCAGATGAGCTTACTGTAGTTGTCTGTCATTTTCCCTGCTTTTCTCTTTCTGATACATTTGTCTCTCTCTCACAAGCCGGAGAAGCCCTCAGGGTGACAGGTACTTTATATTAAACCACATCTTTGTCTCATCATCCGTAGCTCTGCCGTCCTCTGTTAGGACATAATTATGCATCACACACCCAGCAACCTCCTCCTCTGTGTCTTCTTTCTCTCATTTCGTATTTGATTTCCATTCCTTTACGTCACCCAAAGTTGTTTTTAACATAGATGATTTAATCTGCTGCATAGCCATGTGTTGTTTTGTGTTTGCACCACATAAAGGAGCATTACCTGTTTTTGTTGGTCAACATTTCAAACCATAAATGAGTTGATGGGGGAAAAAAATGTTTGTTGTTGGCCATTTTTCCCTTCACTCGTCCTTTCATATCTGCTCACTGTTGATCAGGCTGCAGTGAGCACATATGCAACAACTGAGATTATTTTTTATTATTATTATTATTTGTATAACTTCACTCATTTGTGTTAGAGTTAGTGCTTGTCTGTGGATTGTGATACATAAAGGAGTCATCAGATGATATGCCTGTATTCGTTTTTATGTGAATTAGATTAAAGGCACCCTGTGGAGTTTTTGCAGAGGGAAATAATGCAAATGTGTAGTGGATGCACACCATAAAGCACCAATATGTAGCAGTAGGTTAAACAGCTGCACACATAAGCCATTTGTCTGGAGAACATTCTTTATTCTCAGCAGGAGAATCACTGAGGGAAGCCAAGCTTCAAACTAAGCTTCAATGCGTGTCTTAAACTACACAAAAACTTATCTACGTCTATAAAATGATGGTAGTAGTTACAATTTCTGGCCAAAAACAGCCCTCAAATTCACATTTCTATCGATTTTTGTGGACATACTCATAGTTTTAAGTAACAAGCACTGAATTATTCAAACACCACAGGGAATCTTTATGCTTTAAGGTAAAAAAAACATGCATTGTAAAATATCTGATCAGGACTATAGTTAGTAAAACACTCCAGTAACAGTAGCTTTTTGTATTTTTAATTGTATTTGTCTGTTTTCTTCACTTCAGACCAATGGATTGAATGGAATCCAAAGCGAAGCACAATGGAAGCCTGACCCCTTCGACACACTTGCATCGGATTTCTTCTCCTCTTCCTCGTCCTCCTGGCGCACCACCCAGTCCCTGACCAGAGGTTCTTCTCTGCGTGCTCCCCCCTCCGTCCCTCCGCCGTCATTTACCTCCAGCACTCTCCCATCATCCTTCTCCCTGCAGCCGTCCGTCCTGTCAGACCAGCAGGCACTCGATTCATCGTCCTCCTCGCTCTCCACCCCGTCGCCGTTTGCCTCCACCTTGCTCCCGCCTCCTCCAGTGCCGTCTCGCAGTCGCTCGCAGGAAATGCTACGTGCTTCACCCAACCCCTTCCCGGCTGACCTGCTTCCCGCCCGACCCAGCAGCACCAATCCCTTCACGGGACCTCTGGTGCAGCAACATCAGCAGCAGCGCTCGCTTACCCCAGACTACAGCACTCAGCGTCCCGTCCTAACACCGAACCTTCACATGTCCCTTCAGCCGCTCATCCCCACCCCTGCTTCAACAACAGTCCCAACCTCCCAGCTCCAGAGGACCATGTCACTTTTCACACCATCATCCACTCTCAATCCCACACCTGCTTCTCTGCCCCCCTTCGCCCGTGACCCATCTCCTGTTCCTTCTTTGCCTCTGGCGCCGCCCTCCTCCATTCCACCTCGCTGCCAGCCTCCTCCAGGAGGAGGCAAACTCGCGCAGCACTGGGTCACTTTCGATGATGATTTTCCATCCGCTACCAAAGCATCGCTTCAAACCCCCATCTTCCCTTCCACTCCCCAAACTCAGACTCAGCCTTCTCTCTCCGTGTTCGACTCGGAGCCCGACTGGTTGTCTGCGCCCGCTTCGGTATTCCCGACCCTTCCTCCTCCCGTCCCAGCGAGAACTGCAACTGGTAACCCAAAACTCCCAGAGGCGCCCAGTGACAGCTGCTTCTTCTCCAGGGAGTCGACAGATAGATAGGTGTAAAGGGCACATCAAGATATGTATAGATCTATGACAAATGTGTATATGTTTGTGTGTATAATAGAGACAATATTTAAGAAGTGCAGACCATTCCCGCCTCCCCCCCCATCTTAATCTCACAGGAAGTGATTTATATCTGGTGCAGTATCATGAGAAGTGTATGAGCCCAAACGTTTGTTCTAAGTTTACCACAGAGATATTTGCTTGTTCCCTTTTATTAGCATTTATTTTCAATTAGTGCTGGGCACGCGGCGGTTAACATTAGCGCTTGACGTGCTTCCATGATGACTGACCAGAAAAAGAGTCCAGGTACCGTTTACCAGTTAGCTGCGTTAGCTCCTTTAGCTCCTTTAGTGTCAAACTGGCGCTTTATGAAACAAAAAGAGCAGCGCTACAAATAACCAGCTTAGCTGTGGACTGCATATGTGTGCGTCTGGTTTTTTTAAAGTTTAGCGTTACTTTAGAGTCACGTAAACATGACATCACGCGTGTCTTTGTCCGATCAGTCGACGAGTCCAGCACTAATTTTTATATGAATCCTTCACATTTATTTTTATTTGTAGCAGCACACATGCCCATATCGACAGTATACCTTTGTACAAAAGTATATGTTTTTTGCGCACAAATCGTTTTTGTGTTAGCGCCTGTGCAATATTGAGACACCTCATTCGAAATTAACGTCACCTTATCTTCATTTACTAATAATTTGCAGTTCCTTGTATCGGATTCTCCGTAGTTGTTTTCTATTCGTTTTCTTTGAAGGCTATGCACTGCAGGTTCGCAAAGAGGAAACCGTACGTTTTCCAGAAAGACTGAAAGGTGCAAATTTTAACGTTGTGTGCCCACGCGTGTGTGCGCTTTGCTTTTGTCATGAATGTACTTTATGTCGCACAACAGCAGCAGCATGAGCCAAACTGGTCACTGCCGTAGGACTGATGCTCTGTAACATCATCTCATCCACTCGATAGTCCGACTTTTTGCTCTCTCTCTATCTCTTAGTCATCATTCTGTGTGTCGCTGAATAGATTTTATAGCTCTATATCAACCTATACATAGCAGTTATGTATACATTTATGTTTTCAATTTGAAAACTACCCGTTTACAGTGCGCGTGTGTGTTTGTGATGACCGTATCATTTGGTTTGCACACTGTAACTGATACGCACTGATGCCGTTTGTGCTCTCTTGGTTGTATTGTTGTCGGCGGCAGAGCGACAAAAAAAAGGTTGAGAAGGCTTTTTCCGCGTTTCCCCTTCACGTCCATTTTTGATTTATCCAGAGCATCAAACTCTTGTAGATACAGAGGAAGTGTGTGTGTGGACGTATGATGTAATTTGAGTCTGTGGGCATGGCCTCGAACACATGCCGTGAATAATAATAATAATAATAAGAGGGCACTTTTTTTTTTCTGAAAGTCATGCTTTTAATTTCCAGGAACATTTACTCTAAATAATCTATTGTTGATACTGTGGTGAGAAGTAATGTGTTGTGTTTGAGGTACATATTGTCCGTTTATGTGTTTGACAGTGTTTGTGTTTGGCTGTGTGTGTGTGTGTGTGAGAGTTAACAGTGGAATACCAGAGCTTTCTCCCCCAGGAAGTCGTCTCATGTAAGAACACACTGTGTATTCCCTTACAGGCTCTGGATCTAACAGCCACTGTATTAACTCACTCATGGCTGTAATTGTGTTTGGGGCTGACAACACTGTACGTCACTGGACGTGAAATTTAACGTTAACAATACAGTACAAGGGGCTTTTTACCCCCTCCTTCATATCACCCGGCACAGATGGAAGCTTACTCGTCACTTGCACTGCAAATATTGACTCAATAAGCTCACACTAAAAACACATCACCACATAGACATCCCCCACCTGGCCATTTGTTGTGTTCTTCCGTGACCCACATTCCACACAGGAGTGTGATTTGAGTGTTGCAGCTTCCGCAGGTTCACCTGTGATATTTGACCCTGTTGCTGTTACGAGTAACTGTTACTGAGCCTCACTGTGTGTGTGTGTGTGTGTGGCGTTGTCAGTATTTCTTTGACGCTGCACGACTTCACTCTTCGGTGAGTTTGTCAGCGGCCAATGATGATAAGCAATAGTTACGGTAATGAAAGGATCAGTGAGAGCGTAATCCCCCCTTAATATAACAACCGTCAGTTGTGCAGATGAATCAAATCTCTGAAATCTTCAGGAAATCATGTAACCGACAGAAACATCTTTAAAAAAAAGCATTTCCATGGTTTATGGCTCATTAAGCGTATGAACCAAGAGAATACCAGCTCAATAACGCTTTTGCGCTCTGTTAAACCATATGAATATAACAGACACTATATCTGCATTAACAGTAGGTGACTAGCCAGTGCTTTGTGTCATTGTTGTCATGTTCCAGGTATCACATTTTATAGGAAACAAATCGCTCCTTTTGTGAGGTCAGTGTGTCGCCTTTTTATGGCTATAACCCCCCATAGTAAATAAGCGTCTGTGTTGTTGAACATATTCTGTACGTATCCAAGAGAAAACATGACGCTGCGGTTCGTGTTAAATATCCAGCGTTCCATATTTTGTGTGCACAGCTGATTGCACATTTATGTATGAAGCAGTTTATGTTGTATGTATGCAAAAAATAAATGTATGTTGACCTGAGTGTTGATGTCTTTGCTTTTTGTTAAGTGCATAAAACCATAACATGTATTTAAAACCTTAAAATTTCAACAACAGATTTGAAATGCAGTTAATCTGTAAGATTAATTGGTTTCCATCTGTATGGACCTCATGTACTTCGTTTTCTATCAGTATTCAACCTGAAACTTCTTAATATGCTAATTTCTTTGATTAAATTGTGCTCCAGAGAAATGTTTGAAGGTTGTTGTTGGCAGTGCTGCAATAGGAAGTGACTACTATCGATCACTGAGACAAAAAAAGGTGAACAAAATAACAAAAAGACTTGACCTTTTATTGTTGGAGTATAGAAAAATATTAAAAATATATATATATAAAAACGCTGTATTACCACGTTTTACCTTTAGAGGGCGGTAATACTCCAATGGCTTTGATGTACACTGCCGTAAATCGACCACAAACGAAGAGTGGTTGCGTGGCTAGCATGTCACCGGTTGTAAGCAGAGCGTGAGCCCGGTGTAAACAGTGGCTTCGTCTTTTTTTTATTGCAAAGGTACGTGTTCATATTAAACATTAAAAGAAATAAGAAAAGGAAAATTGTCAACTTATCAGACCGACTGCCTTAAACGTTTGTAAACACTTGTCATTAGAGTACCCGGAAAGCTAAAAGTTAGCTAGTGGTGTTTTCTAGAAGTGTTGTTGCTATGGTTACACAGTTTTCCTCGGGACCCCGGGCTCTGCTGTTACTCAGAGAAACCGTCGAATGGTTGTGAGTTAATTCAGTTCAATAACCCGAGTGACTATTTTGTCTTCTTGTGAACAGGTAAACAGAAGTTTATACGATGGTGCAGCTGCAGGTGAAACGCGGGGACGAGAGTCAGTTCCTGTTCAGCACCAGTGTGCAAGCGCAGCTGGACGCGGTCATCCAGCAGATTACAGCCATTTACAACGGGAGACTGAAAGTGGACAGAATATGTTCAGGTAATAATGACATGACACCGTGTGTTCACTGTGTTTGAGAAGCTGCAGTGAGTGTTGCAGTCATTGATGTAGTATACACCCATGGTTACAGTACACTCACATACTTTGTTTTGGACTTTAAAGGTCTAGTATGTAAAATTAAGGAGGGTTTGCATACTAGGGTTTACGTACTAGTATTACAGTACATTCTGTCCTGTCTTATACAAATCATATTCTACAGACTGAAGAAAACATCTGTTTCTCACGGATCTGCCCAAATATCATGCAGTAATTGTTTTAAATATGTTATTCAAATGAAAATCCCCATTCCCTCTCATAATGCAATCACAATGTCAGTCAAAAATAATCTCAGAATTTCCCAGTTCCTCTTAGAAGAACACCTCAAGTTGGACTTCCAGTGTAATGGAACCCCTACTGTACCGTGTATGTTTGTGTAAAGTCATTTTAAAACAGAAAATGTTTGGTTTTCATAGCCTTGAAATAAGCCTTTTATTTGTACTGGAGGTAATTACTTTCCAGTTTTTCTTAACACCGTTTTTACGAGGAAGCTTATTATTATTATACAAACAGAGAATAAAAATATCCTTTCTGATATTTGAAGGCTACCATAGTTCCCATCACATCTTTGGAATAGGGAGAGATAAGCAGATATGACTTTTATTCCATATAATCTGCAGTCTCGCCATGAGATGTCACACTTACACACACTGGGCCTTTAAAGTTCTGTGTTTGAGAAATACCAGTTGTCAGTTTCAACCTTTTCTGATACTCGCTGGACCAAACACATAATCGAATAATTCACAAAGTAACAGCAGATTAATCGCTGATGATCTTGAGGATCACACGCTAACCTACGTTTGCTTGTTCTTCAGAGATCCCAGAGCTCGCAGACCACGGCATCAGCCTGCCACCCAACATGCAGGGCCTGACGGAGGAGCAGATTGTCGAGTTGAAACTGAGAGATGAATGGGAAGAAAAGTGCGTTCCCAGCGGGGGACCTGTATTTAGGACGGATGAAATCGGGAGGAGGAATGGACATGGTGAGACTCATGCCATGCATTACATACTGTATGATATGCTGCTCTAAAAGGTTTAGTGAAGAGACAAATAAAGCTGCAGGATAAGGCCTGAAATATCATATTGCAATTGTAATGATTCAGAATTGGTGCAACTGATCATTTTATTATCTTAGCTGTCAATTGAACAAATAATGTTGTAAAACCAGCAAGTTATTTTGTTAATCTCACCATTCATCTTACTCCTTCAGCTCCAAATGATAAAATGAAAGAGGTGTTGAAGAGGACAGTGGAGGAGGCTAAGGCACTGATCTCAAATGTGAGTGTGACATTGAATCAATCATTTTTTTTCACCAGGTCAGATTTTGTTTTTCAATCCGTCTTTTTCCCCTCTTCATCCTCCAGAATCAAGTCAAAGCTAATATCTGCGTCACGATGGAGATGGTGAAAGAAGCCCTGGATCAGCTCAGGGGTGCAGTTACGATCGTGTACCCAATGGGGCTGCCTCCTCATGACCCCATCAGGATGGAGTTTGAGGAGCGGGAAGACCTGTCAGGAATGCAGGTAAACGGCTGTGTTGCAACCCTTCAGGTGGTTTTTAAAGAGAGTAACACACATCAAGAGCTTTTATGAGTCATGGTTTCAAAAGGGAAGGGTTTATTTGTGAACTACCAAAAAAAAAATAATTCAGAGGTTTGTTAAAGGAAAAAAAATGCCTCTGTGGGGGAGGACAGAGGCCAAAGAAAACAAACCCTACTCAAGCACGCATACACAGGGTGTTTCTAACATGTTCTGTTATGTGGTGTGGATGAAGAGTGTACCCCGATCTGGCCGACATCCTTCCTCCCACCACATACCTGAGGCTGAATGCTGCAGGAAGTCAAACAAAAGAGTGTAAGCACCTCTTCAAGTCTTCTTTATGTAGTCTTCTCCTGGAGGACGAGTGGCTGCCTCAATGACCGGGAACCACCAGCTCAAAAGGAAAACCTTGGTCAGTGAGAGACTGAATTTTACATGAGCACAACAAACAAAAACGGATCTGTAGATCAGAGGTTATAAAACACAGTATTTTTTTACCTTTCACCTAAAATAACAGTACAAAAGAACTGTCCTTAAAAAGAAACAATACTGATAAAGTGATACTATGTTCCTTTTTTACATACAAAGGGGGGAAACTGGGGGTTTATTTTATATAGAAAGTCAGGAGTGCACTGTATTCTCTATTGTATGTAAATATTGTCTTCACAGATACAAAGGCATCTGACCTCACCTCTGAATTTATCTCAACCTCCAAGTCCTTTTCCCCATTTAATTTCCCAATTAAAAAGAAAGCTTTCACCGGGATGGTTTCCTAGCAACTATTGGCTAATGTCTACTAATTATTCATTTTCAGACAAAGGTTTAAATTGTTGCAGGGTTTGTGAAATGTTCAGCAGCTTTCTCCCTCACTTTTCTCTTGCATCTGCCCTCTCTCTCTCTGTGTGTACGTCTTCTCTGCAGGCGTCTTTGCAGGTGATGACAGAGGACGAGTGTCAGCTATGGTGGGCCGGCAAAGAGATGCAGAGGGGGAAGAAACTGCAGGACTACGTCGGCAAAAACGAAAAGACCAAGCTTGTGGTCAAAATCCAAAAGGTAAAGAGTGTGTGAGCATCTGTTTGCATATGTTTCTTGTTTTAATGCATGTGTTGCTGTTCCTTGTAGAAGGGACAGGGGGCACCAGCGAGAGAGCCTCCGGTCACAGATGAGCAGCAGAAGCAGATGATGATGTATTACTACAAAAAGCAGGAGGAGCGCAAGGTGAGGAAAGGAGAGAGAAGCATACATAAAACCTAAATGTTCTGTTTGTAGTGACTTTAGCTTTCTTAACTGTCTCTTGGTAACATTTGTTTAGAAACTGGACGAGGCAGACGACGACACCTACCTGGACTCAGAGTGGTCAGACAGACAAGCTCTCAAAAAACAGTTTCAAGGCCTCAGCAACATCAAATGGGGACCAAGATAAAGAGACAGGTACCACTCTGATACCTGTCTTCAGGCTGCTGCCTTCACACAATACTGACATCTGCTGACTACTGATGTTATTTGAGGACATCCAGAGGACATCATATGTTTTCATATGATCCAGATACACTGTATATACATTTTAACCAAAATTAAATGTGAAGAAATCATCAAGTATGACAAAATAAAAATGCAAGATATGTTTACTGCAGTAAAAGTCTCAGATGTAGTGAGTCAGCCGTAACAAAATTCGTCCCTTGCAGTCCTTGAATAAGGATGCTACACCTTTCCTCTCTTTGTCTCATGTCAGTGACACACACACACTCACAGAAATCAGAAAGCTGTTGTGAGGCAGGAAGTTGCCTCACAGTAGGTGGTTGTTCCAGCTCTCGTCCCAGCGGGGGTGAGGAAGTAGTAAAGTGAGAGTGTTTCAATCACCGGAGCCTTGAGTATTAAACAACAAATTGAATTTAATCTCTGTTTTTGAAGGATAACAGTGTTATAAACAGTATTCGGGCAGTGATCAGTTGTGGCAGGTGAAACTGGAACACATATCTCTGGTCTCTGGTATGAACAGCTGGCGATTTTAATAACCAATGATACAGTTATACTGTTGGGAAAACACAAATTTTTATCAGGCGTGCTCAACGTTTCTTCTTTTTTCCCCAAATGAAAACCATAACACTTACCTAACAATTGCAGGAAAGATAATCCTTTACAGTATATGTAGTTTTTATAGGTAAATAATAATAATAATCACATTTATATAGGCATTAAGGCAGAGCAATGCTGGGCAAGAAGTTCTTTAAGGGGTAATTTAAAAGCAGATTTATAATGTAATGGAGGCAACTTACAAAAAAGATGGAAAGATACAAGACAAAGCTGTTGTATAACCATGTTAATGCTAAAAAATAGTATTTAATTCAGGAAACGGGGTTCACAGTACTTGCTTGCACAGTAGCACTATACAATAGGTGTTTACTTTTGGTCCCTTATCCCACATCACATTTAAATTAAACATTTTTCCCTCCTCTGGAAACATTTGGGCAGCTTACATGTAGATCTGATGTGTGGCAGAAGGAAATCATTGCATTTTATAGGCTAAATGAATATGAATGGGTGTTTATGACAAAATAATGTCGCATAAAAGAGCTTTGAGTGAGATAAACAGTAAATGCAGACCATTTAAAATGAGCCATTGATATATTTTCCAGTGTTTAAACCCCCAGTGAGTTACATGGTCCCGCCTGTTGCTGCACAGATGAAGCTGATTTGAGACACAACGTTGATGAATGACAGTATTCATTCAGAATTAATGCGACAAGAACTAAGTGACTTCTATAAAGACTAGTGCGTGGCAGTTTTTCAACATATAAAGTAAACATCACAAAAAATCCCATATGTGACGTAGAAAAGTGTTTAAAAGATTTGAATTTTGATCACAGCTGTAGTTTTCTCCAACTCCTCTGCCCCAAATCGACAAAAGTTGGGCAGTAACACTTATAATACAGTATACTCCAAAATATGCTTTGTATGTAAACTATTTCATATTATAATACAGTGATTTAATCTTCTTGCTCCAGTAAACCTCTTCTCAGCTTCATTTGGTGGCGAATGCGATAAATAAGAATTTACTTTTTTTTAACATTATAAAGCTCTGTTTATAATTTAAGAATAATACATTTAACGGCTTGAAATGTAGTTTTACTGAAACTTTACATTATAAAATGCTTTACAGTGTAAAAAAAACAATTCATGAATGTCCGTTTAACACGAGCTACCGTTCAAATACGCGTTCATCCAGATCTCCTGAATGATCATGTCCCTGCGCTCGATCCTCTCTGCGCGTTCGGCTGCCTCGCTCACGTACGTCACTTCCTCCCAGCTGTACAGCGCCGCTTTCCTCTCCGCGGCTGAGATTAAAGAACTTCCTGTTCCTTCTTCAACATCGTCGTCATCATCTTCTGTTTCATCGTCCTCCTGGAGAGTCTTGGATACGAGTCTGTGATCTTTAACCTGGCGCCCCCTGCAGGTCACTCGGACCGAGACGGCCAGCAGGGTGATCAGAAGGCCGACACAAACGCTGGAGGCGAAGAGCAGAGCAGCCATTTCTGGACGTTCTGATAGGAAGAGATTATGATTATACACATGTGTGCACATCACAAGAGCCTGCATACATGTCGGTGATGTTTACCTTTAATGTAAGCGTAGGTCAGGAGAGAGTCACTCATCATCGCTCCTGAGCTGCCTGGTCTTCGCTGACCTTTGGAGAAAATCTCCTCCAGATCTAGAGGAGAAACTGTTGTGAAAATGTGATTTATGACTCGGAAAAGAGCCTGGAAAAAAAGTAGAATTACAACGGATCGTGTGATGCCGTTACCGTTTCCTGTTTTGACCGTCGGAGATGAGGTGGAGCTGAATACGTTGGGGTCTGCCTCCTTCAGTAAAGACTGTGGAACTGGAAACAAAGCACAACAGGAGTTTTATTGCATGTTGATAGACTCAGCAACAATTCACGATTATTTTCATCATACTTTAATCCGCCAAATTATTTATATATTATAAATATTGAGTAATTGCTTGGTCCAGAAAAAGTTGAAAAATGTTGACCAAAACTATTCAGTCTTAATGATTTTTTTTGTGATATGAGGCAAAGCTGAAAAAACTTGTTTTAATTATTAAAAAAAACATTCAAACCAATTAATAAATTAATAAATTAATTTAGTAATCAATTAATTGCAGCCCTAACTGTGCACCACTTCCCTGATAAGCAACAAAACACCTGAAAAATGCACAATTTTGAAGTACACTGTCACAAACATAACAATTACTCAATTTGAAATCACCAACTTGAATCCCCAACTATTTTCTTCAATTCATAAAAGATACAGAGTTAAATTTAGCAACATTTATTGGTAAAGTTGCAGCTAAAAGGCCTCACCTTGCCTTCCAAGTGCATCGAAGAACCTCAAAACTCAAAATATAAATAGCTTTAGAGTTTTGGGAAGCAGTGATTGACATTTTTCATGATTTTCTGACACTATATCAAGTCTAGTCCCTGTTTCCTGTTTACATGTGTCATGGTGGATTGAGACATGGAGCATGACCCAGCTTTCACCACCAATATTAAGCCACATTTATGATTAGATGACCTCACTGGCATTCGTGCCAATTGCAGGAAGTTTACCAGGATGTCAGCCTTAAAAGCTGCAACTCTGAGCTCACAGTCTTTTATTGCCTGCTACTTTGTCGTTGGGTTTTCGATGTGATTAGAGTCGCTGATAACTGAGATCAGATAAGAAGTAAACAAAAAGAAAAGTTCCCTGTTGGAGCTGTCAAAACAAAAACAAATGAGGTGCATTTTCTATTTTTAAAACCTCCTTCAAATTAATATAATTATCCTCTGTACGTGGGAAAGCACAGAGAGTCCTACCACAGGAATAGATCACGCTGAGGTACTTCCGTGTTCCTGGAAAGCACGGGTCCCTGAAGGTCTGGTTGCTCACGGCAACGGCACACCGCGGTTTGCCGTAGCAGGACTGGGACACGGAGTGAACGGCGTCGTGGTTGAGACACTCTGTGGGACGCAAGAAATAATTCATATTTGCTTTTAATCATGTCATGCTCTGATTTAGCTCTCTATCATGACCATGTTATAGTATAAAAAAGTACAGAATAATATAATCATCATCTAAAAAAACTAAACTTTTTGTGTAGCACTATTCAAAACAGAGTTTAAACAGGATAAATCCAATCACATAGTTGGAATACAAGTAATAAAATAAAATAAATATATATTTAATTGCAGAATATAACAATGCCATCAACATATTTTCTTAATAATACCTCTTGGGGTTGCACAGTTAATAGCAAATTAATCAAAATCACAGTATAATCAAGGATAATATCCAAAATAAAAGACCCTGCAAGTATTTGATAAAGATAAACGTGTGATAAAACGGTTTTATGATTAAATTCTTCAAAGTTGTGAGAAAACTGCCCCAAAAAGGAGGAAAGAAAACTATTATTACTTGACGGATGCCCAAAAAAATCATTAAAAATCACACAAAGGTGCAAAATAGTGCATCATTTCAAAGTTAAACAATGTGGAAAAGAGGAAATATAAATAAGGAGTGTGTATTATTTTGATATGACACAATTTAGCACATTTTTTATGTGACTTGATATAATGTAAAATACCAATAGCCCATAATATTAAAACACTGTAAGCTGCCTCTTTAAAACCTTTATTTTGAAATTAAATGCTTCAAGTTAATTTAGACCAAGTTTAGCTGCTGTATTTGTGGCCTTATTTGGACATTGCTAGAAGGAATCTCCAGTGAGTTACAGCCGCGCCACGTGAGAAAACCGAAATATCCCGTCGTCGACTCACCAAAAGGGGGTGGTCTGGTCAGGTGTGAGGGGCAGGTGTTACCATGGCTCAGATCTCTGCCATAGACAGCTGCGTAGATGTTCAGCACCCTGGGGGGTTTACAGCGCAGGACCATGGTGTCCCCTTCACATGCCACGTGTCTTTTGTGTTCAGCTGCGAGAGGACAAACAGTGAGGAGGAGGAGGAGGAGGAGGAGGAGGAAGAGGGTAAGAGATAAGAGAGGAAAACTCACTGGGTTTACACTTGTAGTCCACATGGAGGTATTTGACAGTGCCGGGACATGGGTCTCTCCCAAACAGCAGGTGATTGACAGGAAGCTGGCAGTCTCTGTTGCTCTGACACTCAGAGAGCAGTTTCTGAAAAACAACAAACAAGATGTTTACCTTTAAAGCTGCAGTGCGTAACCCTTAACTATAAATTACTTTGCAGAAGACATTAACAATGGCTCTGTTCAGTGACACTGAGGACGTAAGATGGAACTCGGGTCTGAAGCTCAGAATTCTGAGCATAAAGTCAGAATTCTGAGTTCAAAGTCAGAAATTCTGAGTTCAAAGTCAGAAATTCTGAGTTCAAAGTCAGAAATTCTGAGTTCAAAGTCAGAATTCTGAGAATAAAGTCGAATAAAGTCAGAATTCTGAGTTTTTAAAGTCGCATAAAGTCAGAATTCTGAGTTTTAAAGTCAGAAATTCTGAAAAATAAAGTCAAGAATCCTGAGTTTAAAGCCCAAATTCTGAGAATAAAGTCAGAATTCTGAGTTTAAAGTCAGAATTCAAAGAATAAAGTCGGAATTCTGAAAAATACAGCCAAAAATTCTGTTTGTATAGAATTCTGAGAATAAAGTCAGAATTCTGAGAATAAAGTCAAAATTATTTGTTTCAAGTCAGAATTATTTCTTTAAAGTCAGAATTCTGAAAAATGAATTCAAAAATTCTGAGTATAAACTCAGAATTCTAAGAATAAAGTCAGAATTCTGAGTTCTAAGTCGGAGTTCTGAAAAATAAATTCGGAATTCTGAGAATAAAGTCAGAATTCTAAGAATAAAGTCAGCGTTCTAAGAATAAAGTCAGAATGCAAAACTACCTGACTGACAAAATAGATGAAAAATGGCCTGTGTGTGTTCAATCTCCATGACTAATGTTGTGTTCAGGACAAACGCTGAACACATTTGGGGGAGAAATCCACTCCAATAAATCAGCTGGAACTGGTGAACACCCACCGTTTCACAGCCTGACTCAGTGAGAGTGGAAAGTGCCGCGTAACCTCGTCACACACCTGCAGGGCAGTGAAAGCTGAGCAGCTGTGGTTTCTGAGCGGAGGGTCCGAGCGGCGCGGGTCTGCTGTGCACAGCCACGCCTCGCCACTGCCGTAAAACGCCGACTGGATGGAGATGGTGGAGTGACGCGGGCAGTGGAGACGCAGAGGCTGGCCGTCGCACGCGTGAGCCGAGTGACTGGTGATGATCCTGGACAGATAGTCTGTAAAGCACATGGAAACGTAGCATACAGGTGCTTTAAAGGGGCGTTCAACGGTCAGGAGGAGCCACAACTATGTATACTCCCCCTACTGTCTGATAGCGGAAAACCAGCCAAGAACATGAATTGCTTCACGGCACTATGCTAATCCTACCCAGGTACCTGCAATAAGATCAAGGCAGTTTTAGCTTTATGTTAATTTGGGCAAAACTGGTGAAAAGGAAGCAAAGAAAACCATTGGAGGAGGACGTGAGGAAGAGGAAATGACCGAGACTGGATTTTTCTGACTGGCGAGAAAACACAGAAACATGTAAAACAGATGCAGACTGGCATGGACATGCCTCCTTTAAAATGATGGTTTTAGTCTTTTCCCCCAACTATTTGATAAAAATTAATTGGGAATGACTTCACAGAAGGTTTCAAACTCATGGCCCTTCCTTCTCTGAAGTAATGACTGGGAAATTGAATTTAAAGGTTAAATTCCATCATATTGCAATGACAGTTATTCCACAGAATTTCTAAATAAGTGTCTATGTTGACATGGATTATATATAATATATAGTTCAAGATGAAAATGTTAGATTGAGAGAAAACAGTCAAATTGGAGGTAAAGTCATTCCCAGTTCTGTCTCGTGTGATGGTGTCATTTCTTATTATCAGTTAGGAAAAAGACTAAAAGCATAATTTTAAAGTACTTTGGAACAACTTTGAAATAAATATAATCTGTCTGTTTCATTTGTGCTTTCAGATCAGACTCCTCTATTCTCTTAGATGTCTGTTTTTAGGTAGAGTTTGTCTCATGTTGCGCTGAAAACTCTTTCCTTGTGGCAAATTCTGCCAACTGGCGACTTGACCCACCTTTGTTGGTTTGGGTGCAGACTAGATGTGATTAAGTTACTTATTACTCAAGGTGCTTTTATCTGGAGATGTTTACGGAGTTTGTTTTGGGGGGAAAAACAGTGAATCTTGTGAGATTCAGAGTAAGCTGTCAGTTGTATAAACATGTGTATTTTGGGCTACATCTACATGACATATCCTGCTCTGGAACTAGTTTTACTGTTTTTTAAACCCTCACCCCACTGTGACTATTATACTAAATCTTTACAGAACTTTCTGACAGAAGGAGGATGATCTTTTCATTCTAATCCTCCTTTATCCACCTCCTCCTCCCTCCATCATCATCATCGTCATCTTACTTGAGAAGTCAGCCAGTCCACTCATGCGTCTGGTCCACAGGAGCAGAGTCAGGTAGAAGAGGCTGTGGCTCCAGTCCAGTGCGTGACCACCAGGACGCGTCCAGCTCATGACTCTCATCTCCTGCCTCCAAAACCATATTAGACAAGAGACTCCGTCCACTCTTCACTGTGCGATGGAGGACAACGAGGGGAAACTCGTCCACTGATCCACGATGTCTGGAAAAAGTGTTTCCACTCGGAGGAGACGCAGCAGCACAAAGCAGCGCCTGTTCCTGCGATAATAATGGACCAGAAAAGAGAAAGAGACGGAGCAGGAGCAGCAGCAGCAGGAGGAGGAGGAGGTTAGAAAATAGCAGCTGCGCAACAAGTTGCTCCAAAAACTGACAGACGAGCCGCGCAGTGCGCCGCCGCACCGCAGGTTTGTGAATGGATGAGAGTGGAACCTGAACGCGTCTTCGCCGTGACAGCTGAGTGGGAGTTATAGCGTGGGCGTGGCAGATAAAACTATTTTAAAATGGGGGAGAGGGAGAGACGCGCACTGTGGAATGACGCACTGGCAGCTCCTTTTATACTCTCCCCCCCCCCTCCTCCTCCTCCTCCTCTGTTCACCATGAGGCACATGTTTACCTTTTGGATTCTTCCTTTTCTGCTTCCATAACCTCAGATTTATAATTTTAAGACTTAAAAAACTTTAAATATGCACTATATGGACAAAAGTATTCAGACTCCTGACTGTATTGATTAATTCAAATACATATACAGGCTTTTAACATGTAGTTGACTCCATTTTTGCAGCTATAACCCACTTCTTGGAAGACTTTCCTCAGCATTTATGATGCCAGACACTGATCAAACTGTGTCCTCATAGTCCTTATTTTGTGCACTGGTGCACAGTTGGAAGCATAGCGTCGTCCAAAATATCTTTGTATGCTGAAGTGTTAAGATTATCCTTAACACTCTCTATAAAGTATGAAACAAAAACAAGTGTCAAGCGCACGCTATTCCGATTTCGGTGTCGTTTTAGAAACCATTGACGTCCTTAGTGCCACGGTGTTGTTGAATGAAGCAGGGGGCCGCCTGGGTGAATTGCTTCCTGGGCCCACATCCATGACCCACTCCATGGTAACCGGTCAATCCCAGTGTCAAACGACAGCACAGACCTACAACAGTCAAACTGACGAGAGACGCTTGGGTCTCTATTTTGCATCCAAACATGTCCTTCCCCCCAAGTTTGTTTGCATTTGCTGTGCTTAAGCTTTATGCATGCCATGCAGGGAGTGGCATCAAAAGCCCTTTCATCTGCCGTTATCCCTCTAAAGCCGGTGGAATTTTGTTGTCAAACTGCACAAATGTTTCCTGATCTTTGTTTTTGAGACAAATTCAGCCATATTGGTCAAACAGGAAGGTTGGGGCGAAAAAAAAAGGCCCTCGTGTAAATGTCACAAGGAAAAACTTGTCGAGAACAAGTCATGAATTCATGCTAACCCAGTGCTCTATGATAAACTGTTTCGTAAGGTGTAAGATGAGTTACCAAACATGGTGCACAGTTTAGGTTGAGTTTTGTTTTTGACAAACGTAGACTTTATTATTCTTCAACACATAGAAAAAGTACAACACAAAAACACAAAAAAGATGAGTCTTCAACGTCACTTGAAATCCACGTTCATTTCAAGCTGGGAATCAACTGCAGCCTGTAATTCAGGAAACATCAAAAGCATTAAAATATGAAGCAAAGTAACCACGTTTTTTGTTATCAATGTAGACACTCACCAATTCTCTTTTTGCTTCTTCTACTTTCACTTTAGCAAGAGACGGGCTCTGTCGTGGTTTGAAGGAGAGAAGGATTTTGTAAAATAAGTCTTATTAGGCTAATTTTATATCATAGTTAAATGTATGCACATTCTTAATCAGAAACTTCTACGTGATGATCTGAAAACAAACATACTGGGCTGAGGTCCATGTATGGCTCCAGTTTCTTTTTCAAGGGGATTATTTCTTGTTTCAGTGTGTTGACTTCCTGCAGAGAGAAAAATAAGACGACACATTTTAATCCCTGAAAGCAGACAGTGTTACGTCTTCATTTCCATAGCGACGACTGTTGCGGGACATGTGTGGAAGCTCGAATACCTCAGCGAGCTGCACAATAGCCTGGTGGGTGAGGGCCTTGTCCATTTTCCTGGATACAAGTTGAGCCTGTGGGATTGATAAGAGAATGAAATGTTCGTTAAAGCTCTGCCATGGTGACTGAGATTCACTACTTTCAAAACCTGGTCCTGAATCGTGACAATAACATGAAGGGCGATAAGTATCAGCATCGTCTCTGGTCTCTAAACCAGAGGCAGTAACATGATGCCCAGATTATATTCAGGTCAAAATACAGTCAGTCAATCTGAACTAAATAGAACAGGTAACAAGTACAGTGGCCTGTCAGGTTATTTGCCTTTTCAGAGGTCAGTTTCTGCCCCCTTGGGTATTTTTTTTCCTGAGCTATGAGTGAATTACCCATCCAAAAATATATCAACATGATTTTTATATATTGTGTGTGATTTACAAGCCAGTGGGGGCAGTGACATGATCTGGGATTACTTCTCTGCATTAAGGTAAATTATGAGGTCAGCCAATTCCCTAGTTTTTAAGTCCATATGAACAATGTTCAGCAACTTTTACCTGTATCTTTTAATTGGAATCAAATGAATGCTAGAACGGTTACTTCATAAACTTGGCCTTATTATTATTTGTGTATTTCAAATTAAGAGACGTGTCGTAAGGCTGGGGAAACACGTCATGTTTGCACTTTGTTCAACTTTAATTGCCGTCTTTGTTTCATGCAGGTTAGTTTGGTAGCATTGTGTATAAATACCATAATGTGCGACTGTATAACAATTACAAACACAGATGTATAAGCAAACATATTTAATTATATTATTTAATTTATATGTATATATATTACCTCTGCTCTCTCCCATCTGTTGCTCAGCTCTTTGGATTTTGCTTTTACAAAATCCATGTTGAGCAGTCTCTCCTCTGCTATAGCGCTCTCCACTGCCTGAGCCTTGACAGTCTTGTTGATATCCCTGATGACAAAGAATATAACCAGCTACAGAGGATGTGAAGCATGTAGCATGTAGCAGCAAATGGTTGTGCGTCTGCTTCATCTAGATGCCCCGAAACAGTGGTGTTGTGTTGTACGTCAACCATGTCCTTACTCTTGTAAACTGCTCCGCAGCACCAGAGTGGTTCCGAGTCTCTTTCTGAGGGCCTTCAGCTCCCTCTCAAGTCTCCGGTTTGACTTCTCTGCTTCCAGAAGCTCATCGGTGAGGTTGTTCACTGCTGGCATGAAGCTACACAAGGAGCAAAAACCAGTATTGACAGAAAATAAACTTCACTTCAACGGTGCCACCAAAACACATTACCTGCCCAATGATGTGTCTCTCACTCCAAGCACCATGGCATTGTCCACTAAAGCTGAGAGGTAATCAGCAGCAGGTTTTGACAAGCTGGCAGAGGACAGGCCGACACCTTGGAGGAGAACATCCTGGAGATGTGCACCTGATGTGCAGGAAACACGGTTAGGTTCAAAACACAACACAAGAAAATATCAACAATATCTTAAGAATATGTTTGTTGCCAATTATTGCCATTTAACATATCTGTAGTCTCCTTTCATAATTTCACATTTGTTAATTTGATTCAAAGTTTTTGTTCAGATATATCTAAATAACAAAAATGCTGATTTCCTCTATGGACTTTGGTGAAAACTGGAACTATCTCTTTATGAGTCATACATACAGTATGTAGATATAAATACCATATGACACTGTAAGCGTCGTCCTCCCCCCAGAAAGAATAGCAGTGGTTTCATGATTTGATCATTATCAGCCACTTCGATCGCCATATAATGTATGTCAGTGACCCACTCACCGTCAGCCTGATACTCGGACGCCTTCTGTCTAATGTCCTCGATCAGCAGAGAGGTTTCACTGCAGCGGGCTTCACTGGACTGAGCCAGCTGGTACAGAATATCCACGGTCCGGGTGTTGACCTCGAACTGCGGCACCGGCTGATCCCCAAACACCGAGCTGAGCCAGCTGTTCACCTGAAATGAAACAACTGGAAGATAAACAGTAGAAAAACAACAACCTACTTATAACTAACTAACTAGTTATAAATAACTAACTTATATTAGCGAGACTCTGCAACGTTACCTTCGTTATCTTTTCACACATGATGAATCAAAATGTCACAAAATTAAAAAATAGGGCGCTTAAAGAAAGTGACAGCGACACTTTTGCTCCGACGCAAAATCAAAACAATCGCTGCTCTTGGGCTTCGCGCCGCTAAACTCGAATAATTAACTTCCGGGTTACCAGGCCACGAAATACAAGTGTTCCAGTGTCGTCGTTGTTTTTAAACGTTAAACTGTGATTTGTAGTTTTATGTTAATAAAATAACTCTCTATAAAAGTCCTAGGTATACAAACACACGCAAAACAGGCGACGAATTAACTGAATTATAATATAATTAGGCTTCAAACTGAAAGTAATTCCGGGTCACGTCAAAAAGATTAAAAGCTGGTTAAGATGGTTAGCGTACCGTTACACGTTTCTTTTTTGTATGTTGTAATCTCATAGACCAACATGAAACGTTGAGTACACTCGATTTGGTTTTATAAATCTAATACATTGAACTATCCACAAAATATACAAAATATTTAATTAACTATACATATCGACATTGTAGCAAAACAGGGGGAAACTTCGAGGTGGGTTAGACGAAGACGGAAGTACACAGCAGTGAAATATCACGTATGTCAACCACCCGCCAAAGTTCGAAACGGTTTGTTTTCGGTGAAGATGGCGGACAGAGAAACTATGTCAAAATCAAAACACCGACAGAAAAAATTGGACATCGCTTTTGAGGCGTCCAGCACAGACTCCTCCTTCGGTGACTCGATCAAAAGTAGCCGACAGAAAACGGGAAACCGCTCAATTGACTCCAGTGTTGTGGAAGAGAAACTTTTCGGCCACGCAGAGGAGGACGTGGACAACGAACCTGTGGTCTTCATCTGCGGGAAATGCAAGTTACCTGTGGGAGATTCGCTGTCCTGGGACGGAAGTGATGATGGACAAAACCAGATTCGACTGAAGCGTGAGTCGTCGTTGTTGTTTTTTTTACACTGGTTTCTAACTTTACTTTGATAACACACTCGTACAATTGTTTTAAAAACAAACAAACATGAGTTTCCAAAAAATATGAAAATTACAAGCATGGCCGGATAAACATCATCAGGGGCCCGGAGGAGGGGGGCCCTGTTGCTTCATTGGCAACTATTTTAATTCGTGCTAGGCCATTACGCATGACACGTTTCCATGACGACTGACTGGGAAAAAGACGCGTGTGACGTCATGTTTGCGTTATTCCCGATTGTTAAATTCGATTAAAAATGAGTATGCTAGTTATTTGTCGGGCTGCTACTATTTAATTAACAGACGGCTCCAGTTCGACTGTAGGCGCGCTAACGGCGCTAAAGGAGCTAACTGGTAAACAGTGCCTGGACTCCAGTGCAACGACAGAAGAACTGTGTTACTTTTGAGACTCATTTTAACAACCAGGAGTCACGTAAACATGACTTCACACGTGACTTTTTCCAACCAGTCGTCATAGAAACTTGTCATGCGTTAACATTAATGACGTTAACGGACCAGCACTAATTTTAATACTTGATTAAACTTTTTTCAGTTAATTGTTTCTTAAAGGTGCCATATGTAAGAATGTGGCCAAAAACAGTTACTACATTCAAATTCAAAATACTGAGGTCTTTTAGGTAACATTATTCCTCAGTCTCTGTAACATATTAAGAGGATTTTATGGCCAGTTGATTTAGATTTATTACATAATGCACCTTTGACTGAACTAAGTGTTGAAGGACAGAGGATGATGCAAATTGTTATTTGCGAATTTTGGGCAATTGAAAAAGAAATGTATATTATTCACTCATTCACTACGAAGATCCACACAAGAAGAAGGCTTTTTTTCCCACATAGAATCAACATTCTGAAAGACCTACATTTTGTGGAAAAGTTCATGTCCCAGAGTAAAAAATGTCTTTAAACACTTCCCTTTGCGTTTTCATGTATACAATCAATAGGCTACTTTGACGAAAAAGATGGCCTCATAGCCCTGCCTGACCGTTCTAACCCTTAACCCACTATATGTCATCCTTTCTGATTTTTGTTGTATTTCTGTGGCAGCATTACAGCACCACACACAGGCCTGGCATATATACTACAGTGTTTAGAGTTATTTGGGTGGAGTTTGTGTGTATGAAGACATTTATTAAACTATTTAACAACAGAAAAGAAAAATCTAATTGTCAAAGTTGTTTTTGTGTGGATAAGGCCTCAGGCTCTTTCCTCCAGCGTTCTGCAGTCTGTGATGTTTTATATTTGATGGTCTGACATGGAGTTTGTCTGTTGATATGATGCTGATGTGTTTTGTGATGTTTTGATCTTAGGGGTCACTGACAATGTCTTGGTCAGAGAGGAGGGTCGACTGTGTGGAGCAGGGAAAGAGTTGTGGTCAGAAACGCTCAAATAAAAACATATTCTGCAATTTTACCAGCAGGCAAAAACAATAACTCAAAAGCAACCTCTTTTGATTTGTCATTTTTTTCCCTCGACAGTCTGGTGATGGATCTCGAGTGTACATCCTGCCATTCTGTCATCGGCATCGTTTACACGTCCACGCCAAAGCACCTGGACCACAAGAGATGCGCTTTCTATTTCAACGTTGCGAACATTGACAGGTACGTTCACTGTCAGAGGCAGACGTTTCCTTATTTAGGTTGAGGTTTTATTCTCATTTTATTTGGTTTTAAAAGTCGCACTGGAATGCAATTTACAATAAACAAAAGCTTGCTCTCTCTCTCTCTCTCTCGCACTTTATTGGAAACAAACCTTAAATTAATGAATCAGAGTGAATTAAATTTAAGCCCATGTGATTTACATAATTGTGAATCATATGTCATAAGTGATTCAGATGTTAATTGCACATACTGTATATGGTTCACTGTCTTATTATAAAGCTGTATCTTATTTCCCAGCTATGTTTTTGGCTCTGCAAACCAAATGTTGGCAGCAGAGGGCCCCGAAGAGCAGCCGGTCACAATGGAGCACCGAGGCGTTGTTGAACAACAGCTAACAGAGGTAAGTCACTGATGATGATGATGATGATGATGCTGCTGCTGCTTCTCTTTGTTTGCTGCCTCTGTGAGATAAAATCCACCACCTCCTGAACATCATCAATATCTAAATAAGAATATCATAATAATACATTTTATTTATGGACACCTTCCAGGCACATATTAATAATTAAAAAAAAACACAATAACAACAAAGCAATTAAAGCTGTAAACCTAATTTTAGTGAATAACTATGACCGTTAACTCCTTGAAACATTACGTCAGTTTGTTATAGAGGGAGGGGGGGGGGGGGCGTCCTCTGTGTTGTTTTGAGTCGCTGACCGTAAATGTAACCCGACTCATTGATTACCAAAGCACAGGTTGGACTAACGATGACATCACCTTGGTTCTGGGAAGCCCTCAGTGCTGTGATGGGCAGACTCTTGTATCTGACATGACCTCATCTCATGTCATGTCAGCCCCCCCCCCCCCCCCCCCCCCCGCCTTGCTGAAACCCTTATCAATATACTAATACCATTAGTTAATTGTCTGTACAGATTAATTGCAATATCCAGAGCTGTTTTTATTTATGCATTTCATTTTCTTCTCAAACTCCTTCCTTTGTTTTATCCTTGCAGTTATTAAGTCTCAAATGTGTATTTTTTATTTTTAATGAAAATGTTGATGGACGTCACATTTTCTCAATGGGTTCCCACAGTGAATCCAAATCCTTTGTTTAAATAAAAAAAAAATGGAAACGTGTTCTCAAATGGGCCACTAGGGGGCGATAGCAGAGCAGCCCTGCCACACTCTCCATGTGCAAGGGGGACAATAGATGAGATGGGGAGCATGTTGAGGAATCTTTGTTAAGAGGAAAAACATGTTTTGATCCGGGATTGTTTTTGTCACTGTAGCAGCATCTTATGTACAGTATGTCTTTGTCTTTATTTTTTTACTTTGCTTCCTGAGTTGTGACATATGAATTATCACCCTGTGTCATGTAATCTTCATAACAGTATATTTTTAACAGGTTAAACATGCTTTTATATAACAGTCTTTTATTATACAACAGACTAATTGTACACAAGAAGCTGAGGGGGAAATGACTCGGACACATGGAGAGACTCCGTGTCTCCTTAGATGTCTTTAAAAGCACTGTAAATACTCAGCCATGCATTATTCTGTCAATGGCTTCTTCACTTAGTCACCACGTGTATATAATTATCTGTTCCAGTTTCGCGACCCACCACAACAAATCATGTCATGTGACACTGTTGCTACACCGATGAGTTACCCAGCAAAAAATGCCGACATAATACAGCACATTGGAATGCACTGTAGGTTAATAATAATAGTAATTGATTCATCGTTTGGTCCATAAAATGTGAAAAAATATTGATCAGTGTTCATCAAATGTGGACATGACGATGCTCTCAAACGTCTTGTTTTGCCCACAAACCCAAATAATTCACTTTTAATCATTTCTTTGTTACCTGCAGCAAAGAAACGAAGAAAATATTCACATTTAAGAAGCTAAAACGATCGGAAATCTTGTTTTAATCATGGAAAAAAAGCATAGTTGACGATTAATTTAGTAATCGATAAGTTGTTTCAGCTCTAGTTAATATGGGTAATATTAATACGTTGGTAACCATTTTAAATCCACCTAGGTTTAACGTCAGTGTGAATAACAGATTTTAAGTGCTCATAATTAAGGCTACAATTATTATATTAAATCATTACACAAGTGATTAAGTTGTTATAGGTTTTTTGATCATCTATTAAACAAGTTATCAGATGTTTTAGCTTCTTCAATGTTAATATTTGCAGGTTTCTTTGCTCCATATAAGAAATAAATCATATAAATGGAGTCATTTTGTTGACGTTTTTAAGGTTTGGGAAACACAGATCAATATTTTTTGGAATTTTACGGATAAATTAATCAATTATCGCTAGTTTAGTTGTGACGCTTAATTTAACTGACATCTGACATTTTATAATCCTAACATCTCAATTATTGGAGAACGTTGCCTCACAGCCTCTGAAAATGTGGAATTAATGTTAAATTCTAAATAAACAGTGCTGCAATATGTTGTCTGAATAAAGTATACAGGCTAAAATCTGCACAAAACTAAATTTAGAAATCTCTGGTAACCTGTCTTTGAGATGTGTTGCTACACGTTGAGCAATCACTCACAATGTGACGGTTTGGCAAGAAAAGCGTCCGTGTTTCACTGGAAACACAACTACGTGCGTTCCAAAACCGGTTCAAAGCATTGGTAAGACATTTCAAAGAAAAACCGAACAAGTCGACAGATGTTATTTCAGATAAAAACCCGATTTTAATTTGGCTCCGTGTGCAGCGACAATGATGAACAGTTTTCTCTCAAACAAAGACAGTGCTGCAATCATCCAACATGAAGTTCCCCTATTCTATTCAGTTTCCACAGTTTAAATGACTGTCACTTTGGACAAAACATGCAGACATCACCTGAGGCTACTGGAGCTGTTCACCACACAAGGGAAATAGTCAATTATTCCGAAAAATAATTGACTATTATAATACAATTGGATGAAAATAGCCAGAATTGCAGCCCCCGACTTATTTAGTTCAATAATATTCTCTTGATCTTGAAAACACTGATGTTTCTCAGAATAATGGTTTAGTTTTGTCGCTCTTTTCCTTTTTAAATGTAACTGAAGATGCTTCACAGACAAAACCATAAAACAATTAAAAATACACAAATATAAATGAACCAAACCTTGAAATGATGTTCTCATATTACTTGTTTTTGGCCACAAAGCGACATTATTCAATTTGAATGATTTCTTCGTTATCAGGAGCAAGGAAATCATTTAAGAGGCTGTAAAGAAATCAGAGAGTTTGTTTTAATTATTTAAAAGGCACTCAAATTATCACAATAGTTGATGATACCTTTTTAATAATCGATTTATTGTTTCAACCCCATCATTATCACCCATTTCTACCACATGTAAAGCAAATTAAAAAATAAAGAACGGCACAAACGGATGCATTTTGGCAATGTTTCCCACATAAAAATCAGTCTTAGTTATCTGAATATGAGCCGATATACTACTCGATATCGATGTTGCGCTCATAGTGGCCAAAAATCTGAATCAGATTTAGGAAAAATAATAAAGTAAAATCTGATACTATCCATAAATCCTTCATATGACACATACATACTTCACTAAACTCAGGCAGGACGGTGTGAAGAGAAATGTCTGCCACCACCGTCTGCAAATGGCTAGCTACAGCTTGGTCGTAAACGCATCAGAACAGATGCTCAGTCTGCCGTAAACGCCAGTTTCGTCTTTGCCGTCCACACTTTAATGCTTAAGGGGCATCAGCTGTAAAGCTGTACATGTGTGTCTGACTCACAGACATTTGTTTGGGTTTTTCATCCGTGCCCTCAGTGACCTGACCTCCCCACATGCTTCTTTCATACTTCTCCACCACTCTCTCCACTGCTTCCCCAGTGGCTTTTGTCAGTCTCTACCTCATTCTCCTCCTTTTTCAAATCGTCTCCTCCCTTCCTTCTTTCTTCCTCGCTGCGTCCAATTCCCTCCATTTCTCTTCCCTTTTTGAAGAATCCACCCCCTTTTCCCATCCTCCCTGATGCTCACTTTTTCTGCATTTACTCCACCCGTTTCCCATTCACCTGCATCACTGAAACTCTACCCCGTCCTTCCCCAGATGAAAATGCTGGTCCTGTCCATGGCGCAGAGGCTGGAGGAAATCGAAGTAGCCACTCAGGAGGAAGTGTGACGGCGATGGAGGTCGGCCTGTTTTGGGTGGTTCTCTTCCAGGTGTATTCTCACACATATGCATTTACATTAAAGCTTAAGTTTTGATTCAAGGACGTTCTTCACCTTGTACCCACACACACACACACACACACACACACACACACACACCGCTTTGTTCTGATTACCGATGGCGAAACAAAGACTGCCTGCACTTGTAATCAATCACGCTGTCAGCTCGGGCCCCAGCGGCTCGCGGCACCATCTTTTTCCTCCGTGCCTCAGTGCGGAGAGAGTCGACTACGTCGCGAGCAGAATGTTTATTTGTGCAGGATCTCATCAGGCAGCCTGCACACTCAGCACTATACGGCATCGATCGGGACACTCAAGGCCGCAAATGTGTTTCTTTTGTCCTCGTTCTTTGTTCGTTCCTCAAATATGGGTTCTTGGAGGGGATTCTACTTCTTTTTTTTGGTTTGCCCACTGATGTTTGTTTACAATTGTCTAAGCTCATTCAGGTGTTTTTGTGTCATTAAAAAAAAACATATTTACCTGTAAAAAAAAAAAAATTATGTCAGTATTGTGAGTTTTAATTCAAAAAAGACAAGTTCAAAACATCAGGATAATCTCATTAAATGTTGTGCTTTAACAAAGAAAGTCAATCCGGGGCTCATCCTGCTTTCATCTTTAATTAGAAGTATTAGAATTAAGGTCGTCGGAGTTCACAGTGCAGGGTCAATTATGTGTTAAATGTGCGTGTTTGTTTACCAACTGACCTCTAATGTGCCCAGCAACACTTTCTACCCAGGCGGGAAACAAGCTCCACGCTGTACAGCTCGCTCTCCCTCCCTTCCTCCCTCCCTCCCTCATCCACGAGGTTTCATCAGCCTTCGCAGAACAACAACAGCCAGAAAACGGCCAACCAACACGCTGTATCCAAGGGCAGGTTGCCACGGCAACTGCGAGCACGTGCTACGCCAGAGTTGCCTGTTGCCATCTCGTCATCCTGTGCACTGCCGGAGGGAACAGCCAGCCAGCTCGCTAGTCTGCACGCCTGTCAACAGACGTTGCTTAGGCACATACATGGGGGGGAGGAGCCCCCCTCATCGCCATCCCACCCCGCCATTCACTCCTTAATCCCTGCGTGGTGTTTTTTCCTCCTGCCCTCCCCCTTCCATAGGATTCTCCCCTCCCTCAAATGTAGGAGGACAGTCAAAACAACAACAACAACAAACAAAGCCACATGGTTTTTGTTGTTTCTGCTGGTGTTGTTGTCTCTATCCAGTCCTCATCCTGCACTGCTCCTCCGTGTAACACTCATTTTGGAGAGCAGGTCCCAGATTCCCCTCTTATTTATATATAGACACTGTTTTGCTGGATGCGTTGCACCGCTCAGTGCAATTATTGCACCGGATTCACCTCGTTCACCTTTTAAGTCTCAGCCAATCGTTGCCACTCAAACCAAATCCGACACACATGCATCCGCCAGTTCATCCACACAGGGACAAAGGATGAATAATGCAGAGGTAGCGTCTGAGTGAAAGTCGCCTCCCCTCTTTCCCTCCTTTTCACCTTCCCTAAGCAATAAGGAAGCAATGTTGCCATGGAGGCAATGAAGCCTCGGCGCGCCGGCAGCCAATCACAGCCGCCACTGTGTGAAACCGCGGACCAATGGCTGAGCAGACTTGTGCTGCTGTTGCCACAGACACCGAGCTCCCATTGGCTCAGCTCGGCTCTTTGATTTAATTTCTGATCTTGTTTTAGAGAGCAGAAAATATCTCAAGGAGTGCCACCTGTGTGCCAACTTACAAAATGTTTGTTTTCATGGAATGGAAAGGATTGTGGGAAGAAAATGTTTTTTTTTATTTGAGGCTTATGTGAGGAAATTAACTGTGTTTTCTGCCCCTTAATAGAGCAATAAAGTCATGTTTTCCCTGGCAGTCCTTAAAATTTGAGGTCTGGGTTTTTATCAATTAAAAGAAGAAACTAAATTTAATCATAATTACAACCATTACAAATGTACTATTTTATTTCTAACTTCATTTTCCCCATCATAATAATGTGGTTATTTTGTCACAAAAGAACCACACCCCACCATATGCTCATAGCTCGTTTATAATTCATTTTCCAGTTTTATTTTCATAATACTTACATTTTGTCTTTTATCAGCGTTGTACAGTACTTTTTGTGTGAATATAAATACACTTGGGCAGAACTTTCATGTCAATAGTATCCAAACATCCTCCATTTCATTGAGATAAACAATATTTTGTTGATTTATCTTTAATAATAAGCGATTCTCGGTAGACTTTATATCACTTTATATCAATATTTAGTTGTAGTATAAGTATAGGTTATCTGAAATGTACCTGACCTGGGATAACCCGGGATGATTTACAATATTAATGTGCAACGTAAAAAGGACTAACTTTATTGTGGGGAACTTCTATTATTGGGATCATTTGGTGCAAATTGCTTTAAAAATGCTGCGTGGCCTGCCATCATACAGACATAGTGATTTATTTTGAAATCCTGTTGTTTTTCACTCATTCCAGGACTTCCAGGATTGAAACTTTATATTTATAATGAACTTATAAATCTCGCACTGCTAATTATTATTTATTCATCTCTAAATTATTACAACCTTTTTCTGCATTTTTGTTCATCAATGTTGCATAAAAGTCACTAAAACTTTATTTTTCATCCATACATAAAAAAATACCTGTTTCGCGTATATCATATTTACTTTAAATATTGTTTTTACTGACAGTAATGTATACAATTGACCCGCAGTAGTCTAGAGAGACAGCTTACTTGTATTATTTGGTTCATTTACCTTGACATTCCCATGTGTAGAAAAGAGTATAGATGGAGGACACTGCCCTTTTCAGTTTAAGAATCTCAAAAAAATTACTATATTACAGCATAAGTTTACAGTTTTTACAATAATATTGTCAATTTCTCTTTCGGAGGTTCAATTTCCCAAAGGAATCTTGAAAATCAGCAGCTGTCAGAAGATCGTGGTGTCAAGCAACCTTGGTAAATTTCTTTATCCTTTCTTTATTGTTTTGCTGACACCACCTCTCTACGATCTCGTTTCATTAATTTCCTTCATTGGTGTGTGTGTGCTCGTGTGATTGGACGGTGTTGCCGGGCCAGTCAGTGAGTCTCTGACTCCTCTATCCCAAATCCCCGCTGAGCGATCAAAGCCTCCAAACCTCATTAGAAACATCTGCTTGTTTATTTTCCCCCAGTGTCTTTGTGTGCACCTCAGTCTGTCTCTCAATCTCCACTCCGTGTGTGAGAGCTGAAGACAGAGCTGTTTTCTGTGTGTGTGTGTGTGTGTGTGTGTGTGATGTTTTCTGTCATAAACACTGACCTTGTCAGGACCAGTAGTTGTAGAATTGTGGCTCAGATTTGATTTGTGTTTAGGTTAAGGTTAAGGTGAAGGATAAGGCTGTCCAAATAAATGGACTCAGACCTCAGAAGAATAGCTGCACAAACGTGTGTGTGTGTGTATGTGTACACCTTTCCTGTCCATCACTGTACAGCAGGTTTAACATCTGTTGTGTCGTCAGACACAAAGGCCCCTGTTTTGTTGCCAGACACAAAAGCTCATCGTCTCGCTGCCAGTTACTCCCCGGTGTGTGTGTGTGTGTGTGTGCGCGCTTGTAAATGTGATGAGAAGCAGGATTAATGTCATCAGGATCTAAGCCCGAACAGATTGTCAAAAACAAAAGACAGTAAGTGGTCAGTTTGACCCTTATGTAAAAAAAAAAAAAAAAATCACGTGAGTCGGTGTTTTATGCAAATTAAATATATATATATATATCTGTTGAGAATCAATCGAATCAATAATCACATTTACGTTTTCATGTTTGCCTTGCAATATAGAGAAGTTAAAGGGCCAGTATGTAGGTTTTAGGGGCGACCCATGGACGGAAATTGAATACAGTATTGGTAAGTGGTCAGTTTGACCCTTACATTAATAAAAATTAAATAATGTATGTCTGTGTTTTATGCAAGTTTTAAAAAAATCTGTGTCGAGAATCAAGCGACATCTTTAAGTTTTCATGTTTGCCTTGCAACATAGAGAATGTAAAGGTCCACTATGTAGGTTTTAGGGGAAATCCATGGACGTAAATTGAATACAGTATTCAAAATGATTTAAGAATTTAGAATAGTGTGTGTTTTAATAACCACGTCAGTACCACTTAAGTGAGTCCTCTGACTTGCACCTTCACCCCGAGGAGCTACTAAACTCCACGTACTGGTCCTTTAATGTTCTGCGAGTGATGTCTGGTTTTGCTTTTTAAAAATGCCAATCTATCTTGACCTGAATCACAATATAGATTGCAACGAGAGCAAATGTGTGCGTAATGTAGCAACTAATATACAGACATATCTGCTACACCTAATATTTAGAATTGATTATTTTGACACATAGACATAAATCTTAACTAAAAGGTTGTTTAGCAGGAACTGTTTACTTTGGAGCGCCTTACTTTGTGAATGAGAACATAGATATTTGATTATCTCATTTTATGAGGAAGGACAACTATATATCACTACGTTTTGACCCAGCCCCATTCATGACAATAACCTGTTTTTCCTCACAATACCAGTCGGGGATTCTGACCTGAACTGTCTTTGAAAAACAAACTCGACCAGTAACTCTTGCCCCTCGGGCTATATCAGCTTAGCTATGGTGATTTAATGGGACGACCCTGTTTGTGTGTGTTTTTGTTGGTGACCCCTCCTTTGTCTCATCAGAGAGGTTTATGATGGGGGGGGGGGACACACACAGCTGAAGAGATTAGTGTCTACAGTATGTATGAGTGAAAAAAGGCGGGGTCATAGTATGTGTGTGTGTGTGTGTGTGTGTGTGTGTGTGTGTGTGTGTGTATCAGTCACACAAATCCTTCAGCTGTTGCGAGTGTGTTTTTCTTTTCTTCTTTATCCACCACAGGTGTTTTGCGGGGGAAACGCGAACGGCGTGCGAAAACCAGCGGTTGTAAAGCGACGCGAGACACTTTCACAGCTGATGAGGCAATTTACACTGAGAGCTAAGACTTATTAGGAACGTACCATACACCTCGGGGACCGTGAAAGTCTCGAGTTAATTTCCAATAATGTTGGATTATGTGAAATTATATGATTAATTATGATCATTTAAAGCCGCAGTGCATATCTTTGAGTGATTTTTGAACACTTTCACGCCTGCCTGAGGGAGCATTTGTGTGTATACACCAGCAGAAGCGAATTTGCTGAACGGCGGCATTTTGTTTTTCAGAAGATCTCTCCTGCAACTTTTCGTTATGTTCTTGATTTATCAAATTATTACGCTCATTAACTGTAAAAAAAAATGCTAATGGTATCTCCCAAACCTCAAAATGATGAATGTGTTTTTTTCGCCCATAAACCAAAATTATTCAGTTCTAATGGTTTGAGCTGCAACTAACAACTATTTTCGTAATAGATTAATCTATCGACTATTTTCACGATTAATCGATTGGTCCATAAAATGTAAAAAAATGCTAATTGGTATCTCCCAAACCTCAAAATGATCGCAAATGTTTTTTTGTTTTTTTCTTACCATAAACCAAAATTATTCAGTTATAATGATTCGAGCTGCAACTAACGATTATTTTCATAATCGATGAATCTGTTGACTATTTTCACGATAAATTGATTGGTCCATAAAATGTCAAAAAATGCTAATTGGTATCTTCCAAACTTCAAAATGATCTCAAATAATAGCTTGTTTGTTATTTATTTAAAAAACACTTATTACTCATTCATCAAAATCAATTTCCTAATTATTGATAATCGAGTCATCATTGCAGTCCTAAATGGTGTGAATGCAATTTCATATTCAAGTTCCTCACTTGATTTAAACCCTTAATATTGATCCGTGTGTGCCAACATGAAGCCAGACAGAGACAGAGGTTTAGTATAAATATTTAAAATACTTTATACAGCATAGAAATCTCTTCAACAGCCAAAAACAAAACCGTCCATTACAAAAATCTTATAAAAGACCCCTCCTCCCCCAGAGTCTGCATCAATCTCAGTATCAACCAGGGGGAAAAAAAGGTACAAAGACACAATTCCATATGTCGACAAATACGGTTTGACTCGTGAAAACATTTGCATGCAACTTATTCGTTTTTGAAGAGATTCTTCAGTGTTGTAACAGTGAGACGCCTTTTGTGCCTGTGGAAGCTTTTCATTATCGTCAAATAGTTTTTATACAGTAAGGTGTGAAAATGCCAGTTTCTTTCCCCCCCCCCCCCAGAATCCCATCATAAGTAACAGGAACGGCAGAGTCGTACTGTTATATACACGCACGCTTTTTTTCATGTCTTGGCAAATACTCGTCATTGCAGTTAACACTTATTAAGACTATTGCACAAACTACAGCGTTAAGACAAAAGGAAGTGAGTTATTCACGGACAGAACATCCCTGGTGCTCTTCCCACCCTCAACCTTTGGCGAGGTTGATCAGTTTCATAAGGCTTTTGTTGCTCTGTTTTTTTTTTCTTTTAATATCTTCCAAAGTGAGTATAAATAGACATATCCAGCTGTGAGAAAGTCACAACTCAGACTTTCACACTTGTACTTTCCCTGTGGGTTTTTAAAAAAAGTTCTGCAAAGACTTGTCTGTAAAAAAAAATGTCAAGCCGTGATTTATTAAGCGGCGGTTTTATTAGAGCGCTATAAAAAAGTGTGAGCTTGACTCTCTACTCTCTCCCCCCACCGACTGCTACTACTTCTATCCTATAATGGCACGAACGCTCGGACACTGCAGCGTCGTGGCAAAATCCACACAATCAGGTGCTGTTGTACAATAATGTATGAATAATGCAGTGAGGTAAAAGATGGTAAACACCGTTGTTACTCGCTTAGCTTTTGGTTTTTCAAGAATAGTGCAGTGAGTTATTTTTATTTGTTTTGTCGTCCAGTCCAGCATTGAGGATGGAAGTCTCAGTGTTGGGGTTTTCTTGGCGACTTTTTCCACAGAGACGAAACATTTACACAAAAGGAATTGGGGGTCAGGGTTTAGCGTTGGGATCCAATAGCTGGTGTGAATCAGTCTGCGGCTCGGTTAGAAAACCAGTTACGGCGACATTACCTAAGCGAGTATCTCTCAACTCGGTCTATAATACAGTGTTTGGCGCGTGTTCAAGTGTGTACTGTACATCTTGCTACGACATCGCTGTCCTCTCTCCGTCTCTGGGACAGCGCCAGGTTTGAGTCATTGCTCTGGGATCCGTTTCAAATCTCATCTCCTCAGTGTCACCACCTTTTTATATTACACAACGAGAGCAATAATAAGAGAGAGGAAATATTCTCTACACTCAGGTAAACCCCGTTTTTTTTTTTTTTTGAAGGATTCATTCCCTTAAAAAACAAAAAGTGGCGTAGTCATAATAAAGGGACAGTTCACAGTTCAGAAGGCCGCTCTGGAAGACCTCCCCAACAGAAACAAAAGTGTTGAGAGGGGCCCTTGACTTCAGTCTCGTCTTTTCTTTCGTTTTTCTTCTCGTCTTTTATCCCTCAGCAGAGGGTCTTGAGTGCACCTGAAGCACAGAGAAGAGTCTGCATGGGGTAAGGAGGCGGCGACACCACTTCCTCCACGACCTGTTCGGGCCGGAATGAGAAGGGCTGCAGCTGGACCTTCTTCTTCAGGATCTGACCGATTCCCATCGAAGGGAACTTGCTGCGGTGCGTCGGACTTTCGGGATCACTGCTGCTGTTGTTGCTAGGTGGACTGAATGCCGACGTGGGGTTTAAGGGACTAAAGGCGGATTTTGGAGGACTGAATGCTGAGCTACCCGGGGGGCTTCCTATAATGCTGGGGGGACTGCCGCTGGTGTCAGAAGAACCACACCAATCTGTGGAGATGCTCTTCTTGGGCTGCGGGTTGACGATGAGGACCGGGGGGCTCGGGATCGTGGCCTTTTTCAAGTACGAGGAGTCCGGTTGGAAGGCAGATACGTGGCGGGGCGGAGACAAAGTGCCGTTGGTCAGTTTGTACCAGGGTGAAGCCGGGGTGTCTTCGATTTGCTCGGCTTTGGAGAGGGAGCCGAAGGAATGCATACCGATAGGTGACGGCGCCGGCGGGGCTGGAATGTTGTGTTCAGGACTGGTGTTGGCGGGCGGGAGGGTGGCCAGTCGTCGACGTTGCTGAGGGGTGTTGGGCAAGGGAGGGTGGATCTCGAGATATTCCATCGACGAGGACGCAACGGTGCCGGGCGGCGCCAGAGGGGAGTTACGATGGCCACCGATAATGTTTCGCAAAAGACCTGAGAAGGAAATGAGAAGCGCTGTTAGATTATGGAAATGCTAATGTGTCATCTACAGTGAAAATGTGCTCTTCTATGAGGATAGGGATGGAGTTTGGCTACTTTATATGAGGTCATGTGACTGACTTTGACCACCTTCGACTAACAGTATCCTCATTTCAACTTATTTTAACCCACAGTCATGTACTTACATTTAGACAAAACTTTCTCAGACGAGATAAAAAAATTGAAAAAAGAAAGAAGTGGTTTGTCTTATGACAGACATGTCCAAGAAGTACCCTCGCAGATGGATGGATGGATGCAGGGAAGGAGGGGTGGAAGGATTGATGGATGACTGGGGAACTACATAGGTTGTTGACGTACAAGAACATGCATGCTCAGTCAACCTACCCTGTATGAATACAAGTGAATAGAATTTTTTTTTAACAACCTTTTTTTAAAAAAAGATAAATACGTTTTATTTAATTTATTAAACGAGATCACGTGATTCCTCACCTGTCCTGTGTTTCTTCTTCTCGTTGGGCTTGGTAACGGCGAGGTAGACGGGCGTCTGTTTTGGGGGTATGGTGAGTTTGTCGACGTGTTTCCTCCACTGGGTTTGGTAGTATTCGTTTTTCTTCTTGTCTCCTTTCTTCTTCTCCTGCGACTGCATCTCCTAAAAACACGTGACAAAAACTCATTTACCAAACCTGTTTTTTTTTTTTCTTCATAACTCAAGGACACACTTTGGATTGTCCTCCCACTTACTCTGTACTCTTTAGAGAGCCTCTTCATTTTCTTGTTGAGGAGGAAGTAGACGGCTAACGTGTGACACGCGCGGTTGGTGAGGACGGCGCTCAGGACCTCGCTGTGCTTGTAGCCCATTTTCTCCGTCATGTGCAGCAACACCGTGTGGTTTATTTCCTCGATGTGGATCCTTAACACACAAGAGGAGAAATTGTTAATTTTGCAATGCAAAAAAAAAGTGTTGACACGTTCTGAATGTGGGATGTGGAGTCTTACCTGTTGAGGTACGGCGCCCCCGTGTTCTTGTTTGCGAGCTGTAGCCAGGAGTCGGCCATTACTTGATGGATATTGGGACGCTTGTTTGGATCTGGCTCAAGTAGCTTCTTCAGAAGACAGATGGCGGCTGAGACAGAGAGAGAGAATAAATATTCATATGCTGACACAAACTAATGACATTAGTTTTCCAGGATTGAAAAATGATATCCGCTAAAGCTGTGTTAAATGGCCTAAAAATTCAATCTCAGCTTAATTTTTTTTTTTTTTCACACCAAACATGATATATGATTTTCCTCTTAAAACACTTAAAATGATAAATATGTTATTCAAAAACAAGTTTGCACTTATTTTTTTTTAACTCTGGGTTGAAGTACAATCAAACAAAAACCTGCCTGTTTTTTTGAATCGTCACCTATTCTGTTTTTTTTTAACCATTAAAACGTGTTTTCGGGTTTTTCAGCTTCTTAAATGTGAATATTTTCTGGCTTTGCTGCACGTGACAAACAAAAATCATCAAAACTGAATTACTGACAGTTGAGAACATCATCATTTCCGATCAACATTGCCTGGACCAATCAAGCACTTGATTAATGGAGAAAATAACCATCGGTTGCAGCTCTAATCGCGTCTAAACAAAGTTTGCAGTGCCATATTGGTTTGATTAATATCTGATGCTGCGGAACTGAACCAGTTCCATGTTACTGAGGAGACGGAGCCTTTTTTCTTTGGCAACGATACCTCACTGCCTGTGACCATCTTGTGACGAAATGCAGGGTAGCTGTAGAGCTTCACTACTATGGAAGTTGTGTGAGCACATGTGACAAAACGCACATCTACTGTACACGCACAACAGTGGCCTCATCCCCACTTATCCGCTTTCATTCCATTATTGCATAACCGCGATGAGATGACATATCCGTCATTAAGCCTGACTAATAGGTGCCCGCTATAATCGGGTTAATCTTTTTTTTGAGAACAACACGGCTGAGGTGCGAACGCGACTTCCAGAGAAGTGGCTCACACGTACGTCTCGCACATTTCCGAATAATGGTTTAGCCCGTGACTGTTAAAGATTCAGTGGAATTGTTCTTCATAAACGGGGGAATAGTACGTCACGTGTACTGTTTTGTTCTGTTGCAGTTCTTGGAAAGTGTTTAACAAGTGATTAACGCTGAATCTTTAATTTTTTACTTTTGGAAAAACAGGTTTAAAGTTCAGTAACCACAAACGTGACAACGCTCAACCAATGCCAATAAGGCAGGTTTGAATGCAAACTCAGAGAAGCACAGGTTTTTCCTGCAGCAGCTTTTCTTTGAATTTCAATGTGCCTTTTTTGTCTCTAGGCAGACACGAGGACTTGTAAATGTCAGCATTCTTTCATTCACTTGAGCCAAAGGCAACAATAACGTGGTTAGCTTGGCACGTTAACTGACACTCACTGTTTGTGTACTTATGAGGACACGAGTGCAGACGAGTCGGTTTGTTTAAGCATAGTCTCGACACGATTCACAGGTTTGCTCGCAAAAGAACACGATGTCTTTACATATTGAGATGAGTGTCTGCACACACACACCTGTGCAGAGCGAGGGAGGCAGCGGGTTCATCTCCTTGTCAACCATTTTCTGGTGCAGGGCTCGGAGGCTGAAGGGTTCCACGGTGAACGGCAGCGTCCCCGTCAACATCGCGTACATGTTCACGCCGCTGTGGGGGGAGCGAAATGAAGAAAACACGTCAGGTCTGGGTAGATTCTGATGCATTTCATGTGTCCCACCATTTAATAGTTATGGTATACTTTTGAAATTCATGATATAATTCATGACATAACTGAAAGCTCTTGTCTCCCACCCCTGCTAAACAGTGACAAACAGTGTCTAAAGTCAGAATTTTCTAAATAAAGTTAGAATTTTCTGAGTTTAAAATCAGAATTCTGAGTCTAAAGTCAGAATTCTCAGAATAAAGTCAGAAATTCTGAGTTATTCTGAGTTTAAAGTCAGACTTTTCTGAGAATTAAGTCAGACTTTTCTGAGAATTAAGTCAGACTTTTCTGAGAATTAAGTCAGAATTCTGAGTTTCAAAGTCAAAATTCTGAGTTTAAAGTCAGAATTATGAGAATAAAGTAAGAATTATGAGTTTTAAAGTCATATTTCTGAGTATTATAGTCAGAATTATGAGAATAAAGCCAGGATTCTGAGTTTTAAAATCAGAATTTTGAGTATAAAGTCAGAATTCTGAGAATAAAGTAGAGCATTACCACATGGAATCAAAATATTAATTACGATTTTATAATCCTAATGCGAGAATAGAAACCTTATGATATGAATTAATTATTAATTTACGTTTTTTTCAATAAATTTCTCCCTGTTTTAAGAAGTTTCAGTCCCACAAATTAATGAAATAACCTTTAATGTCGGCCTTTTAGCCTGCGTCTGTATCTGCAACTGTCCCCAAATTGTGGGACACATTGGATAAATCCTGAATAACATAATGACAAGAACTGATTGTGAGAAGGAGAGCACACTCACATGGACCAGACGTCCACCTTGGGCCCGTACTTCTTCCTGGAGAGCAGCTCGGGGGCGGCGTACGCCGGGCTTCCACACTGGGTGCTGAACGGGTCGGAGTAACCCAAGATGCCGGCGCAGTTGCTGAGGCCAAAGTCTGCGAGGACAGAAGCGGGCGAGGTGAGCGTTACTCGGCGTGACTCGCACACAAACGGGAGCAGATTAGCACGAGGGTGAGGGTTTTGAATTGCTCCTTCACCACATGTGGTGCATTGTAACGCTCTACAGTGAAATGGGTGGTGTTTAACTCTTTAAAACGACAAACATATGGAACCTTTTGTACGTTAAAACGAAGTAAAAGTCAGTTACCTATGAGCTTTATGTTGTCCTGCTCATCCAGCAGGAGGTTTTCGATCTTCAGATCTCTGTAAGGCAAAAAAAAAGAGACAGATACTGTATCAGTGCCATGTCACAGTGTTTACATTAGATAGATTAGTCTTATCTAAGCTGTCTTCATACAAAGCAGACACAGGAGAGGTCTATGGGAACCCCCCCCCCCCTCAAACACACATAACCCTCATAATGTGGGTCACACTGGCTGATTTTCTGGATCTATTGTGTCCCTTTAAATCGCAGTGAAATCCTGTTTCACAGATATTTACCTAGTCCATCTCAGTGTGATAGTGAGAATTTTTAGTTCCCAGGCTCTTAATGGAAAAAAAAAATCTTGGGAATACTTTTTTGAAATTAACTTTACGACATTAAAGGCCGTGATTGACTTTTGGTTAAAGATAAAGCACAGTCATTCCCAGAGTCTGGATCCAGAATTTTATTCTAGTTACACGACCATTCAAAAGTTTGGCGTCACTTAGAAATGTCCTCATTTTTGAAGGAAATTCTGGCTGCAAACGTCTGGTTTTTAATGGAATATGTACATAGGTGTATAGAGGCCCATTTCCACCAACCATCTCTCCCGTGGTACATTTACAACCCTTAAAATAAAGTTCGGGAAACACTGACTCGCATCATGTCTTTGCAGTTATCGCGCGGACAGATCTGCTGTTGATGTGTGGATTAACAGTAATGTGCACAATAAGGACTTAGCCTCCACTTTTGAGAAAGAGGATCATGTCTGACTCAGAGATCTTAAGCTCTGTGAGGTACGGATGACACACCCGTTGTTTACTCGGCGTTACATTCTGCTCATATTCTTCTTTTTCCCCCCTTTGATTTTACTTCCTTATTTACCTGTGCACCACGCCCGCCCTGTGCAGATGCTCTACGGCCAGCACCAGCTGCCGGATGTACTTCTGCGTCTCCCTCTCGTCCAGGCGCTTCTTGTCATAGATGCGGTTCATGAGGTTCCCGCCGGGACACAGCTCCATCACCAGGTAGTAGCTGTTCTCCGTCTCCAGGATGTCGAGGAGCTGCGTGATGTTGGGGTGGCGGATCATCTGCTGGATGTGACCTTCCCTGCGCAGGTTCTTGGTCACGTACGAGTCCTTCTTGGCCTTGCGCTTGTCGATCACCTTCACTGCCACCTGGAGACGACAGGACAGGAAGGAGGTGAGATGGTTGTGTACCGACTTACAGTAGCAGCTGAGTTTGACTCTGCAACGTGGTGTTATATGATACTCTGGATAATACCCATGAGAATACAGCACTAGAGCAATGCAGAGTTTCAACAGGTGATGAGGGACTCCAGTCTCCATATAACACGACTCTGACCTCTCCCTCACAGCTGCTGCCAATGTGGGGCAACTGAGGCGTTACAGGGCATCGACACTGCTGGGGGAGGTGTATATGTGTGTGTGTGTGTGTGTGTGTGTTGCAGAGGTTAGTGAACCATTATAAACTAGGGTGGAAAAGCAAATGTTGCCCTGATCTGGAGGCGCCAACACCAAATGGAGAGTTAATATTCCCCCCATTTGCCACAGGGCTGAGTTGCAGCTGACAAATGTGGACCCAAAGCTGAGGCACAATAACGCAGGACCCCCACTCGTCCTCTCAAACTCATTCAACAAATTGAGGAAAACAGATTTGCAAGCAGACATATGAAGTTTTTATGTCTTTATTTAATCATCTCATGCGTCCTGTCCTTTGTCCTTGTCTGATACTCCACTCATAAAAGCCACAGATGTGTCCTTTACCTGAATGACAAAAACCACTTTGCCTTCTGTCCGTACCTTGTTACAGTCAATATTATACTCTTATTTCATCCTTTGCCCGTGTCTCCTTGTCCCCTGTCTAGACTGGAGTTCAAGAGCGTGGCCGCCGCACACAGCAAATCATCTCAAGGAGAGTGGAGCGACATGGAAAGGCATGACCAGTGAAACTAATCACCATATCCATTTAATGGCACGGTGAGGCCTAAAGTGGTTACATTTATGTGTATGCCAGTGTGTGTGTGTCCTTTCTTCCTTTTGTCCTTCAGTGCATCTGTCAGTTTGCTTTGGTCCTTTCATCTTTGATAATTCATTCTCCTCTGAAAACCTTTTTACGACTTCTAATTAAAGCTGGAACCCGAACGTGCGTTTGTGTTTTAGTGGCGCGCGATACGTGATCTGGGTTTAGACCACCGCTACTTTCCACTGATTAAATTATAGTACTACTGCACATGGCCATTATTTTAACACATGGGGTTCCGCATTTTGCCTTTCATTTTCTGATCATTTGGATATTGCACTCTGTCTTATTCCGATATTGATTATATCCCTAAAGTGTATGAGGACTTGTATATTTTACCTCTGTAGCACCTTTCCTGGCATAAACACTGACCTTGTCAGGACCTGTATTACTCATGGAGACCAAAACCTGACCCCTAATGAGGGAAAACCTCATCTCTGAGGTTCAGTTTAGGACTAAGATGTGAATTTAAGTAAGGTTAAATCAGGGTTATGGTTTAGGTTTAGTGATAAGGCTTTGTTTGGGCTGTCCTCAGAAGAATAGGTCTGCAAACCTGCGTGTGTGTTCACAGAGCAGTGATAATAGAATAATAGATGACCCGTGTTTACGCCAAGCAGTGTAGCAAGAGGGGGGGAGGTGGTGCATGTATGTATGTATGGGGGGTGGGGGCACACTGTATTTACAGTAGGCTGATCTACAGTATATAAGGACACAGAAGGGGGGAGGGGTGCCCCCAGCCAACCAGCCAGGGGGCTTCTGGGGGATTCAGTTGTTTTTCAGACAGAAAACAGGCGGGGGGGAGGTGGAAGGTGGAGGAGGAAAAGTGGGTTACAGACATGAAAAACACACGCATGTGTCCTCGCCCGCCCCCTTTGACCACGACATCACCATCTCTCACCTCTCCTCACTTTCAACACACACGCACGCCCCGTGATGCTGATCATTTATCTGGGAATCCTTCAGTATCTTCTCCCCCCTCCTCCTCCTCTCTGACTGACCACCCCTTATGCTTACTTAAATAAACTCCCTGCCCTCCGTTCCCCTCCCAGCCATCATCGCCCGCCACTGTGTCCCCTGTTTTCCTCTGAATGAGAGAGTAAAGAGAAGGGGAGGGTTTTCAGCGATTGCCAGTGTTTGCATCATCCTCAACAAAGAGAGTAGAGGAAGGAGGGATGATGAGGTGAAAAGCAGGAGCGCTCTCTCTTCTCTCTCTCTCTCTCCTCGCAGCAACAGAATGGATGGAGGAGGTGGGGGATGTCACTATAGTGTATAATGTGTATTAATACACACAAATATACAGTACATGGGGTCACAGGTAGGAGCATAAAGGAACACTTGTTTATCCAATATGCAAATGTGCTGCCTGTTCCCTCAAAACAGCCAAAAGGAGACAAAGGCAACCAGTGGCCAGTGGTTGTTGCCCATATCAAAGCCCCCAATGTGGTGGTGGTGGTGCTGGTGGAATGGTAATGAGGCTGAGAGCCCCATTTATCAACGACATGATTTCATATGTAAGTAGCAGCTCTGCTCCCTCATAGGCCAGGCCGCTTTACCCCTGTGCTCCTATCACGGGCTTGCGCGCCCATGCACATAGAAGTGAGGTCACCAGCAGCAGCAGACAAAGCATTGCTTAGTCAGTCAGTCTGCAACATGTGTTGGATGCAGGAGGTTGAGATAATCTCGCTTTGTTTGTCACGCAAAAAAACACACACAAATATTCAGTGTTGTTGTCAGTGAAGCTTGGCTGGAAAAACGAGCCCTGCTGAGCATGAGGATGAGTTCTTCAACAGCTGCTGCTGCTGCTGCAGCCTCCTGAGCTCATTAGTTAAACAGGGCTGATCACTTTCTCAGCTCAGAGCTGATTAACCAACAACACCTTTGACTGACATGATGAAAATCAACAAAAACAAAATAGAATGCATGATCATGATGAGCTGTGACATGCAAAAGAAAGACAAAAAAAAAACAGATTGCCATGCAGGCATGAGCCAAGTGACAGCTGGCACTGCAGTGAAATCAGAGCTCCTTCTAAATGCCACACAAATTATTTTTAACTGTACAGCAACTTTTTTTCCTCTTAAAAGTTTATGTTTTCCATTTGCAAGTAATTAATTAATTACAAATAACAGCATTATTATTAATTATACTGCCATGAGACACACAAACACACATTACGCATGACTTTAAACACAAACACATATGGCATTTCCACACCACCAAACGGTGTTGCCTTCATGGCCACTCATCTCACCTTCTCCCCGGTCATCGCATGGAGACCTTCTCGAACTTTGGCGAACGATCCTTCTCCCAGTTTCCTGCCGATCAGATAGTTCCCGACCCGCTTTGTGTGGTAAAAGCTCTTGAGGATGTCCGCCGCGGGACTGCATAGTGAGGCCGGGAGGATGCTCTCATCCCCGCCGCAGCTCGGGGTTTTGCCCTGCTCGCTGTCCACGACCATGTCGCTGTCCGCAACTGGCATCGCAGCTCCTCTGCCCAGTGACTCCTTTTAAGAAAGGATAAAAAAAAGCAGGCTGCTCTGTTTTCTCCCACCTTTCAAGGCAGGTATTAAACGCTTAACGTCAACCTGCGTCTCGTCCCTAATTACAAATTAAGGGAAGCGGAGCTTGCGCCACCTGTTCATCCAAAAGAATCTGGTGCGCGCCGCACTCAGCAGTTTCCAGGGAAGTCTTGGTGGAGTGAATCAGCTTAGATTGAAATGACACATACAAATGACACCTCCAATCATGGCACAAGCTGTCTTAGTACATGTGGTTTTTAAAAAAAACAACAACAGAGGTAGGTTTGATGATCCGCCTCCACAGACATGAGCGCGTCCTGGTGAGTCTGTGCGCAGGCAGCGTGTTCTCCTCAGTTTGAAGCGACTTTCCCGGTCATCAGAGTGGGCGTTTCTTTTTACTGTGTGAGTGCGAAGGGGGAAAAAACACCCATACAGTCCTGCTGCCTGACATTGTGGTGGTAGTTTTCAATCCAATCAGCGCGGGCGGGCGGAGCACACGGTGAGAACAAGGGGCGACAACTCCTCCCGACTCCGCTGCTGGCCCACACGGTTACGCACGGTGCGCTCACACTGTACACGGCCAAGAACAAAGAACACATTAGCAGCCGGAGCTAAGACACAGCAACACCATCACTACATATATTTATTTATTTATTTATCCTGCAATGCTGTGCGTCTGGGTGGGATACTCCTTCAGTCGAACAAAGGTAGACTCGTGCGTAAAATGGTCCAAAAATGCGTTGTTTACACCAGGCAGCACAAAGGTTGTCTCTCTCCATAACATGTAAACATTTCCATTGGCAGGTGATTATGACGCACTCATATTGACTCATCTTGACTTCATAAAAGAACATACAAACAACCATGGTCAATCTTACTCATAATCATAATAATGATGCACCTTATTGGTATGGCTCTTCTAAAACATAGTTACAAGGTGCTTTACAAGGAATAAAAACAAAACAAACATCAAAATACAAATAGTGTATAGAAACACAAATATACAATATTAATAATTGTATGATGATCCCAAGTTCCAGAGTGGGTGTGGTGGCAAAGGTGAGACAGAATTCTTTAAATATATATTTAATCTCTCCAATTTTGCACCTCTAATACGTTTATAACCTCTCTGTAGTTTCACCTCACCTCGCCAAGATCACAAGACTGTTCGCTGTTGACATTTGGTGTTTCGTTGTGTAAGCCTGCAAATTGGCTGTTGCTGAACTTGGAGTTCTGCCAGCAGTTTTAAACTTGTACACCATTCCATGAGCACACACACAAAGGAACACTCCTCCCTCCTGCTCCTGCTGGAGGTGATCACTGGCCTAATTAACATGGTGTTCCTCACTCAAAGGAGGTCACCTGCAGGGAGGGGCAACACATTGAGACACATTCATTGATCCTATATTTCACCTGCCTGAATAATTAAAGGAATAAAGCTTTTTTGTTGTTGTTGTTGTTGTTATTTAAGTGTGTACTATAATTACGTTTAATTATGCACAGGTGCTCGCTCTTAATGAAGATTCCTGGAGGGAGGAGGAAGAAGAGCTACACCTTCACATTCAACATAGAAACACTGCTTTTCAGGCACTGGACCAAACAGCTAGGCGTGAAAGCAAGATGTGTAAGTATACCACCATCTATTGGGCGTATACTTCACTACATGAACATACACTCGACAGCCGCAGCTTTATAACCAGTAACAGTGTTTAAGGGTGTAGGAGAACAGTCAGTCCCACATGTCTAGACATGTATTCTTTGTAACCTTGAACCTCACGCTCACTGTTTTTCCTCCTTTGTCCTATATGTTCATGAATTAGAGTTATGTTATGTATGCACTTTATGTATTTAACACATGGCATGCACATTTCTTTTCACAAGTTATGATCTATAATGAAAAGGAATATCAGGCCATATTGGAAACAATATAGGGCAATAGGAATTGACTGTGCAATAGAAAATGGATGTATAATGCCAATGCTTAACTTGGTTTAATGGCTTTGTGGTGTCTTTTAATTCAAGAAACATCTGTCTGGCTGTGCGTCGCATCACTGTCCAACTTAGCAGGTGATTTACTGAGGGCACCGGTGTATGCAGTGTCCGAATTTGGCAGTGTTTGGACGAGAAATGCGCGAGATATTACTAAACGAGACGCTTCTACATGCATCGAGATAGGATACACAGGGTAATATGTCATGTATGTGATGCTGAGATTGTGTATAATTCCACAAAATTGTGTTTTACTAGTCCCTGTGTACATGGGACTAGTACACTAGTTAGTTTTATGCCTATTTTTGCCCGATATTAAACAGTTACCAACTTGAAAACAGTTTGTGGTTCGGCATTACCTTATTTTACTCACCACACATGCAGTCCATGTAGTAAAACTGTATACTTTTGTAATATTTCATGTACATGTACTCATATTTTTAGGTACACACTGCAGAGTTCATGGGAGGTACCTGTATGGGGTCAACTTTGTTTTTTTTCAGGTTTGGTTGACCTCAGCCTAAAGAAATAGTCTGATAGTCTGGGATATCTTAGTCCACATAATTACCGACATGCAGCAGCAGCCTTTGTTGTTATCTTGGTTTTAGCTTTTGTCTTGTGCCATCATGCTTGTGTTTAGGAGACAGGTGGTGAATAATGATGCCCTCAGGATTCTACCTCAGAGGCCAATTTACAGTTAGTACGTCTGCATGAGTCATTTTGAATTAGGTCATTTTTGGTTGTGTCCAACATCAGATTCAGCTCTGATCATAATTAAACCCAGCTATGGACAGTTATTTATATTCAAACTGCATTTTATAAACTTGTTTTGCTTTTGAAGTATGTTCTTTAAATGAATTGTGTTGTTTTAATTCTTACAATAAAGTCTAAATTGAGATTTATGCTGCTTGAGATTCTTTTTTGTTTAACTGTATTCAATAGGACCCACAGTCCAAGACTCAACCAAATAAAACAAAACAAAGTGTGTGTCTTATATTGTTTAGGGCTGCTACTAACATATTACTTTCATAATCAATTAATCTAAAAATATATATATATATATAAAAAAAAAGATTATATGGAGCAAATGAACTGAAAAATATTCCCATTTAAGAAGCTGAAAAATCGGGAAAAAAACCCCTAAATTTTACATTGTGTATTATTGTATGCAGTATTTCTTCTTATTTATCCTGTAGTTTCCTTCTACTTTATTTCTTTTAAATCTCTTATTACATTTTGCTACTACCTGTTGTGCTATTGTGTGAATCATTTACAATATTTATGAATTACAATACTTTATTCTCAATCCCCCACCGCACGCCGCCATCTACTGGACAAAACTCGTAACTGCAGAATAGCATCCCATCATGCTTTGCCGTATCCGCCGACCCGAGATCCACCGATGCTAGGCTAACTACCCTTAGCTGCCGGGAGCGGACATGTTGTACCGAACCCTCCTTGGATAAACACTGTTTTAAGCGAGGAATCGGGTTCTGGGGGAAGGCTAGGGGCGCCGGGCGACCATGGAGGCCGTCAACGCCTTTAACCAGGAGGTAAGATGCCTTTGGGGCGCGCCGAGAGCTCGGTCGAACCGGGGCTGGCGGCTCTCTAGTCGTGATGCTGTGTTTCAGTGGAGCTAGTCGTGCAAGAGCAGGAGCGACCTGTGAGGCCTGCTCGTCCATGCTAACCGGACATGTCCTCCTTATCCGTGGCTCTGCTAACCGCGTTAGCGTCCGTGCTGCACGCCATTGCCGTCAATAAGACAATTAACAACATTTACTGCTAAGGAGAATGCTAGCACAACCGTAGCCAGTCTGTAACGGTTACTGTTTCCATGTAAGTGTTAGCCAGTGGGTGTTTGTTGGTTACCAACATTGGCAACGGTGCTAACACTGTGCTGCTATCAACGCTGTAAGCTAGTTAACTGCCTCAAAAATATAAACACCGTGTGTCTGTCAAGTCAATGTAAAGCAGTGGTTTCAAACTCATGGCCCCCCATTTGATTTCATGTGGCCCGCCACTCAATGTCAAGTTATAATGAAGTATTTCACTGTGACTTTTTAAGTGTACATATTGATGCTGCATCATAAGTGTAAAGTGTTTATCGTTGCACTTCAAAATAAATGCTTTTATTTTGAAATTCTGTGAACTAGTGTAACACTTGTCATTATTGCAGAATCATGGTGCAATATCATGATATAATTTCACTTGACTGGCCCCCTCCTGACCAGTCTCGTCATTCATTGGCCCCCAGAGTCATTTGAGTTGAAGACCCCTGGTGCAAAGCCTGAGAATTGATTAAAAAAGGCTAGTTTATAAAAACTGAAATGATCTGCTCGGGTTTTGGGTGTTTCATGTTTGTGATGATGGCCCCTTTGACTCTTAAACACAACAGCTACCCGATTTTCCGATATTCTGTTCATTCATCACATGTTCTGATTCCTGTTAATTGCACCAGGGTTATCATGACTCTTTAGTGCTTTTTCCAGTGTCTTCCAACTTTACTACAGGTAGTAGTAGTTGTTTATCAAGTCATTGTAAGTCATAATACCTATCTGTTTTCCTCACCATTAATCGGTGCAGAAATTAATGCTGAGCCCTCCTTGTGTACATGTCTGTAGTAGGCTGTGAGGACACATTTTATTTCAAACCTGTCTCTATGAGGACATTTTGGGTGGTCCTCCTTTGTGGGGGGGATTAAGTCTTGGTTTTAGAGCTTGGATTACATTGGATTTAGTTTACGATTAAGTTAAAGGTTATAGTTAGGCATTTACTTGTGGAGGTTAAGCTTAGTCTAACAGGCGAGGGAATGCATTATATCAATGAGTGGCCTCACTAAAATGCGTGTATGTTTTCTGCCGGTCTGTGTATTTCCATTTAAATCTGTGTATCAGTTTGTGTTCATAAGCAATCATTAATTAACTGTCGTCTCATACCTGTTTACTGCCAAAATGCACTAAAAAGGCTAAATTGAACCACCCAAACATCTTTCGCTTAAACAAAACTATTCCATGACTGATGAACTGGCTTTTTTGTTAACTGACTGTGCTTAATAATCCTCTTCCACTCACTTTTTCTCACACTCTGCATGCTAAATAAACATGGCCTGACGAACATCAGTGTGTTTGAGGACGCAGTGTTAAAAATCTATGTGCCTGACAGCTACATAAAGCAAGCTGTGTTGAAGAGGACTTGCTTTGTTACAAAATGAGCTGTACACTGTGTACTTGTGGTGAAACATGTGCCAAACATTGTCCACCTTCTGCTTTCTTAGTTATTCTCCCTGATGGAATCCAAGCCCCCGATCTCTCGGGCGAAGATGATATCCATCACCAAATCAGCCATAAAAGCTATGAAAGTAAGAATGAGTTTGAGTCAGTTTTAGCTGTTTTTTTTTTTGTCCCTCTGTGTTTTGAGTAATCTTCTTACCTTCCTTCTCTCTCAGCTCTACAAACACGTGGTTCAGATTGTGGAAAAGTTCATTAAGAAGGTGAGACAAACTGGTCTAAAAGCAGAAATGACTTTGTTTCTCCTCAAAAATGTTGTACACTATATCTATTTTCTCCTTCTGCTCTACTTAGTGCAAGCCTGAGTACAAGGTAGCAGGTCTGTATGTGGTGGACTCCATTGTGAGGCAGTCCAGACACCAGTTTGGAGCGGACAAGGACGTGTTTGGCCCAAGATTTACCAAAAACATCACAGGAACTTTTGAGAACCTCTGCCTTTGCCCTATAGAGGACAGGGTAAGGACTGAGAGACCAGCTATTGTATTCTGAAACGCCACAATGTGATTTAGTCTTTCCCTCATTTTGCTCACTTGCCTCCAAATGTTCCTTTTGTAGAGTAAGATAGTGCGAGTGTTGAACCTGTGGCAAAAGAATGGGGTGTTCACGATCGAGATTATTCAGCCTCTCTTGGACATGGCCGCCGGATCTGGCAGTGCTGGTGCGCCTTACACAGACACAGATGAGCCAGGTAATTAGTACAATTGTATATAAGGATGTAGCAGCTCCTCCAGGAATTTGCAATGTTGTGTTCCCAATTAACACAAATTCAAACAATTACCACAACTGTTGTGCAGCTTTGCGCTTGTCCTTAAACACTACAACTGACTCATCACTGTAGTCTCATCATTCTTAAATGATCAGGCTTTCTCAAATGATGAGTTGGGACTCAAAGTAGACCAATTACTTGGACCAATATTTGTCATTTTTAATTATTTTGATAATCAGCCCTGATTTCTAAAAAAAGTACTGTTTACACTGAGATATGACTGTGACAAACATGCAACTAAAACTGGAAGTTTTAGATTTTAATTGAATTGAATTCCTCTGCTCACACGTTTCCTCCATTAGGTTCTTCTCCACCTCCAGCCAAAGAGCCAGTTACTGCAGTAACGGCAAACTCAACCATAACGCCCACTGCTCAGCTGCAGAACTCTGATGCCTTTGCTGCTGTGGCACAACTCTTCCAGTCGTCACAGGGTCAGCAGGTGAGTTTGCATTCGTGTTGACTGTCAGTCAGCTTTGACTGTTGTATTGTTGTTATTGCATATTTCTTCACATTTTTTCCATTCTCTGTCAATGGTATTTTATAGCTTCAACAGATGCTGCAGAACTTTCAGCAGCAGCCTTCGAAGCCCGACATCCCCACTCAGCCTCCTCTTCATATGAGCCACATACAGGCTCAAAACATCAACCCTGTCCTGGGCATCAGCACTTCTCAACCTCCTCTGCCCACTCAGCCCACGCAGCAGAAAACTGCCTTTGACACGGTGACTGTGTGCTTTTGTTTTTACATATGCCATCCATGGTTAAATAATATATGATATGGCATAGATCAGGTGTTGTTGAGACTGTTTCCAGAGGCTGTATAAGCCCTGCCATCCAGATAATATAATTTGTGTATTCTTGACATTCATTTCCTGTCTCTCTGTTAGAAATTGCTGGACCGCTTTGACTATGATGATGAGCCAGAAGTTGGGGAGGAAACGAAGAAGGATGACACTGCATCTCAGCCCTCCTTGTAAGCCTTAGATTTATATGTGTGTGTTTGATGCCAGGAAGTGCCAGACTTTGCTTTATTAATTTAATGTTTGTTGTTGTATTTTTAAGTCACAGTATGCAGCAGCCTCCAGGCTTCCCACAACAGCACATGGAGCACTTTAAACCACAGATGATGAACATGTCACAAGATCTTTTGCAACAGGTAGGGAGAACAAAGAATAATGATGACACCAACAATAACAGAAAATCATAATTATGTCATATACATCTATAGTGTAATGCTGTACATTGTACATTATGCATTTGCATAGTATTTACCAAGATTGTGTTCCTCAGGTTCCACTCCCTCCTAATGGCCAGCTCCAGGCCTATGGTTTACCACCAGGACAAAACTTCCCAGGTATGATGCCTCCTATGGGGCATGTTCTCCCAGGGCAACCCCTCCCTGGTTCCACTGGGCCTCCAGGTTTCCCAGGAGTATTTCCTCCACACAATGCTGCCCAGCAACAACAGGTGAACCTAACTGTAATACAAAATAGTTGGAAAAATAGTACATACCACCTAGCCATTTTCAGTGACAATAAGGTTGTTATGGACATTTTGTGTTATTTTTTGCATTAAAATGAATGTCTGAGGTCAAAATTATGTGAAATAGTTGAAATGTCTTATGTTCTAGTCAGAGACCCAGTGTTGTAGGCCGATATTTTTTGCAGTATACAGCGTATTAACCATACTTTCTTCATACTTTATCAGGAATTGCCGATGGATGTAGACCTTTCATCTATAAGGGATGGCAGACACGGTCAAAGGTCACGATCCGGCTCTCGGTAAGTGTTTGTTCTTTTTTGAAATTTAAAAGCTGCACGAAATATGTCAATTTGTAAAGAACAAATAATTAAGTGGCAGTGCCCTTTCTTTTTTCCACTGCAGGTCTCCAAAACGGAGGAGGTCAAGGTCCAATTCCCGTACACGTCGGTCGAGGCACAGGCGATCCCGCTCCAGAGAGCGGCGTCACCATTCTCCGAGCTCTCGCTCGCAGGAGCGCAGGCCGAGGGAGAAAGACAGGGAGAAAGAGAGGGAGAAAGACAAAGAGCGACGGCAGAAAGGCCTCCCACCACTCAAGAGCGAGACGCTAAGCGGTGAGTCATAATCTGTACAGTGTCATATTTATTTCCGTAATTTCATGGATTTTCTTTTTTAATTTCTAGTAAGCCTTTGCTCATGTTGTCTTTTTTTCTTCTCCATTTCAGTTTGCAGTACGACTCTCTGGGTGGGCCAGCTCGACAAGAGAACACAACAGCAAGATGTTGCATCTTTACTGGAGGAGTTCGGCCAGATAGAATCCATCAATGTAAGCTGGCTTGTCTAAATTTTTGTTTACATATTTTTTATGAGTAAAAAAACTCAGACGATTAGGTTTATAATTTTTTCCCCAATAAGAGTGATTTAAAAAAGTGCCACAGGGCAGTAATAAGATGATTAGTAAGTAATTAAATAAATGGAAATCACAAAGTCTTTGCATTTTTTCCCACTAATCTTTTTGTGCTGCTCTCTTGTTTAAAGATGATACCTCCACGCGGATGTGCCTATATAGTTATGATACATAGGCAAGATGCCTACAGGGCCCTTCACAAGCTTGGCAGAGGATCTTACAAAGTGAATCAAAAATCCATCAAGGTCTGTGAGCTTCACACATTTCTGCTTTTCAAAGACAAGATGTATAAAGAAGGAATTTTAACTGACATCACACTCCTTTCTTTGTCAGATTGCTTGGGCTTTGAACAAGGGCATAAAGTCCGAGTTTAAACAGTTCTGGGACGTGGAGCTGGGCGTCACTTACATACCTTGGTCTAAAGTCAGGGATGATCAGCTGGACGAGCTAAAAGAAGGAGGAACACTGGATGTTGACACATTATCACCAGGTAAACACTGATTGACACATCCTTATAAAGACTCATACGATTGAACCATGCAACTTTCTTTTGAGAAATATGATTCTCTTAATGTCCTTTTGAACAAATCTGAATTTGTCATTTCCAGAATGGAGTGGGATGAAAAAGACTTTAGATGTTCCAGAGGAACTCAACCACAATGGCCGCTCAGAGCCTCAGGAGGAGACACCGATATTACCTGTGCCTGCTGTAGCTCCTCCTCCTGCACAGGTAAATAATGGCTGCAAGCCGATTACAGTGTTTTAAATGTAGAGGTATATGTGTTGATCAAGTGAGTTAAACCTGATCTACAACCTCTTTGAGAACATTTAATCAGGTACTCCAGAAATGCATGATGCAGAAATTGCAACAATTAACTCAAATTCAACCGTAGTATTCTGCAAGATACTCTTATTATTGATCAGTCTTCCTCTAATGGTCGCATTAGAAACAAACGCTAAAATAGCCCATGAAATCCTGGAAGGCCGGATTCAATTGAGAGTTTAAAGAAAATGTAATGATGTAATGGAGAAATAATTGTTTGACGTGTAGTTAAGTGTAGTTAAACCCTGTAAATGTGATCAGGTTCCACCAATGCAGCAGCCAATGATTGGTGTGGGTTCCCTCCAGCCTCCTGTCTTTCCTGGACCCATGGGCATGCTCCCTCCTTCCTTCCCCCCAGGCGTCCCCCCTCCGCCTTTCATCAGGCCTGGCTTCAACCCCATGCAGATGCCTCCAGGTAAGCACCACCCTCAACTGACATTTTATTTAGTCTTTTTCTGTCACATCGTTCAGTTTATTCGATAGGACATTTGTTGACACATTACCTGTATTATCCTGTGCATACATTGGCTTTTCACTAACTAGCCCAAGTTTTATCACAGAAAGCCTAGTTACTTGCTTCAGGGTAACCATGGTTTGTAAATGATTTTAAGTTTTATGATACTTCTGATACAGAATTCTTATAAATGTATAATTGGTTTGCTTTACAGTGAAACCACAACAAACCATATAATTCGACATCTTGATAGACTGATTTCACACCAAACTGGGATTACTGAATCAGTCCCCAAGACTTTGTTTGGGGGAAAAAAAAAACTGCTGTGAAGTGACCCAAATTCATAATACCACTCTTGTCCCAGGTTTCCTTCCCCCTGGTGTGATGCCTTTAGGTCCCCCACCTGCTGCCAAAGGTGGAGTTGAGGACCAGCCTCTGGACCCAGCAAGTCTGGCTAACAGGAAAAACGATGAAGGCTCAGTGGGTCCTAACATCTTCAACAATCAGATGGCGCCTATGGGTCAGTCTGTCTTTCTTTTTACATGATGAGTGAATTTCTCGATAATAATTATTAGTAGATATGTTTCTGTTAAAATCAGTATGTCCTTTTCCAAAAATGATGTGGGAACAAATATAAAGGAACACAATATTCCCTTTAAAAGAAATTTGAATAGTTTAGCTTGCTCGTGTCTTTCGTTTTCACAATTAAACAACATAATATCACTGTTTGTGTTGTGTCTAAGTGGCTTTAAGACCCAGTTCATACTTCGACAGGGTTTATACTAAGGCTGTATCTGGTTTCTGTTTCTCCATCAGGTAACCAACTAGGTGCACCACCAGGTGGTCTTTCAGGTATACCTCCAGGTGGTCCTCCAGGAAGCATCCAACCTCCCACTGGTGGCCTGCTTGGTGCACGGCCTGGTATAATCCCACTCCAGCGTCCTCCTGTTCCTCCACTACCGCACATGCAACGTTTCCCTCCACCCCATGTGACGCGACCTCCTCACCCCAACATGCCCCCTATGCCCCCGCAGATGATACCAAGGGGCCCACACCCTCAAATGATGCACCATGAGCCTCCTGCACCCAAAGGAGGTTTTGGGATGTTGCCTCCCCCCAACATACGCACTCCTTTCCCCCCGCATGGGCACGGGCCTCCTCCTCAAGGCCCTCCTCCTCAAGGCCCTCCTCCTCAATGCCCATCTCCTCAAGGCCCTCTTCCTCAAGTTCCTCTTCCTCAAGGTCTTCCTCCTTTTATCAGACCAAGTGGACCTCGGGGCTTGGAAGGACCAGAAGAAACAGATGGCAGACCTTTTAGGGGAGAAAGACCTGGATTCAGGGACCGAGAGCCAGACAGGGAGAGAGACTGGGATCGGGATCGGGACAGGGACAGGGACAGGGACAGGGACAGGGACAGGGACAGAGAGAGAGAGAGAGACAGAGTTTTTGGAGGTGGAAGGCGACCATTTGGTGATGGAGGGAGGGGAGGGGCTGGTGATGGAGGGAGGGTACCGGGTGGTGATGGAGGGAGGGGGCCAGGTGGTGATGGAGGGAGGGCACCGGGTGGTGATGGAGGGAGGGCGCCGGGTGGTGATGGAGGGAGGGGGCCGGGTGGTGATGGAGGGAGGGGGCCGGGTGGTGATGGAGGGAGGGGGCCGGGTGGTGATGGAGGGAGGGGACCGGGTGGCGATGGAGGGAGGGGACCGGGTGGCGATGGAGGGAGGGGACCGGGTGGCGATGGAGGGAGGGGACCGGGTGGTGATGGAGGGAGGGGAGGTGCTGGTGATAGAATGGAGGGGAGGGACAGGCTTGGAGGCTGGCAGGAAGATGGAGGCAATCACCGCGGAGGAGGATGGGAGCGAGATCGGGACAGGGATCGGGATCGAGACCGTGATCGGGACCGGGACAGAGACCGGGACCGTGACAGACGAGACTGGAGGGAGAAGCGAACCAGTCTTGACAGGGACAGGGAACGAGGGAGGGGTGATGACGGGGAAAGGGATCATGGGAGGGGGGAAGGAGGAGAAAGAGCAAGGGGAGACGGAGTGAGTCGAGAGAGAGGCAGAGGAGCTGAAGGGAAAGAAGGGGACAAGCCCAGGCGATCTGAGCGTCGCGAGAGGGCCACGCGGTGGGACAGGGACGATCGACTCGCCCAACTGGAAAACATGGAATTTCGGACCTCTAACAGCACAGAGAAACCCTGTGTGACTCCTGCGCCTACCGTGGAAACCAGTCAAAAACCCAGTGAGGAAGCTTCTCAACAAAAGCCAGACTCAGAACTCCTAGCTCCGCCCCCCGAGGCAACTGCTGCTGCAAAAGAGCCGGCGCCTACTGAGCCTTTACCTTCAGACCAGAGTGAAACTACAGACATAAAACAGGAAGCAGCAACATAGACCGGCTCAGACTTCCTAATATGCAGACACTGCTGCTGAGAACCACTGAAAGATGACCCAGGTGTTTCTCACCATGGTAACCAGTCTCAACTCCTGGAAAAATAATTTGAACTTGTCACCGTTTATCAGATGGAGTTTGTTAGTTTCTGGGAAGAAACGCATTTCTTGAAAGCAAACATCTCCCTCACATGCCCAGCAAAATATTGGTTTGGTAGAATTTACTGCTTTTTTTACGGTCAAGTTTCATTTTGCATCCTCTCAAACCAAAAGAACATGATGAGAGTCAGTTTGGGGGAAAAGTGATGAATTGGTTGTGACCACTAATGTTTCTCCTCACATGTGATCTCCTCACTTTGCTCTGTCCACCAGTAGGTTAATATCAGCGTAGGTTTTATGTTTTTACTCAAATTGGTTCAAAGATGTGAAACAAACAATTTTTATGGCACCACTTTAGTTCAAGGCCTCATCCTTTCACCCCTCAACATAGCAAATCCATTCATTTTTAAATTCATGTTTTTTTTAATTTGCGAAAAGATTCACGTCAAACACTAAATATCTTGAGCATTTCTGTTATAAGAGAAGCATCCTTTCTTTAATTTTTTTTTCATCCCATCTTGCCTGAAGGGCACAGCTTTGAAAGGACTGCGGTGGCCTTAAAATCTAATCCAGATACTTGGTAATTGAATGCTGGGCATGTGATTTAAAAATAATCAAAGGGAAAAGGACATCTTTCTTGTGTTCTCTTGGAAATCACAAATCCGTGACATATGCACATTTTCTGGCCAACACCTCGAGTCCTTAAAAATCACTTTCGCGACATGGTTTTAATTTTATTAAGGTATCAATTCCGTCAGTACTGAGACTTACAAAGGCACGACTTGTTAGAAGCTGAGCTCACATGGTCCCTGAATCCAACGGATTATGTTCAGTTTCCTCATTTTCATTCTCATTATTTCGAACATGACTCAACGATACCTAACATTATTGACACTACTGTGTGTCATTTTATAACAAAACTGTCCTGAGAATCTTTTAATCCTATTGTTTGGTTACTGAAATATTGAGCAGTGGCATCGGTAAACTGACTGAAGGGCCGAGAGGCATTTCAGAGAAGTGATTTCAACATTAGGAATGAAGGAAGCCCAGGTTTCCTGTGGCATATCTCCCTTGGAATGTTTAAGAAATAATCAGTTTTAATGCCATTAGATAATCAGACTTTGTTTCAGAGGTCGGTGGGAACTAAATGTGGAGATGTTATGCAAAACTGAGTTTGCCCATATATACCCTCTTCAAAAACGTTCAGAATTTTTATTTTGGGTTTCTGTTAAATGTTTCGGTAATTTTTTTAAACATTCACATCTTTAAAGTGCTGTTAAAAAAAAACGTCAAATGTACAACCGAGTAATTATTTCTGCTGTCTAAATTTAATGCAGTTGTCTAAAGGTGTGTATTTTATGTTAACAAAATAAAGCAGAGTCCTTTTTTTTTGTCAATCCAACTGAAGTACGTCCAACCCACGTTAATTTTATCTATTGTACTCGACAACAACAAGCGCAACTCCAGGTGCCCGTTCGGTCATTTTGTATAAATATAAGTTAGTAGGTGGTAATGTGATCTTTTCTTGTGCGTACTGAAGGAAGGGAGAAATGCCTAGGATCAGATGTTTTGATTTGTCTCATATATGTGTGTCAAACTTTGATAGGAATTAAATTTGGCCACATGAGTATTCATTTTTCTTTGGTCTTTGACAAACACAGTCTTCAAACTATTATTTTACTTTTTTTGCATCTCACGCCCATGGTCTGCAAGCCCAAGTCTCGTTCTTGCTCTAACGCAGAGACACCAAGGGCTAAGCTCAAGTGATGAAATGAAGAGTATTGCTCGGGACACTTTGCTGTACATATGCTTGTAACACTGACACTCCTGAAGGCATCAACGGTGATTGTTGTTAATAATCTGTGACTCATTTACTGGAGGGTAAAGAAAAAAAAAAACTGTTGACATTGAAGGAATAACAGAGGCCCTTTGCTTTAATGTTTTTAACTCCTCATGGTTTGAACGTTGACAGATGTTTCTATGACTTGTAAAAAATACTGCAAAAGACATGGACATAGTCTTCAATATTTCAACCATAGGAAATTGTTTTTAATAAACTATTTTTTTACCAAAACATTTGGCTTGTTCAGATTACATCTCTGAAATAAATAACAATATTAACAATAGAAAATTAATCTATATTATAAAATATTATATGTTATATTATTACATATTATATCATATTGCATTATGGGGGGGTGTTGATTTAACCACCGCCAGGAACCAATCAAAATCAGTCATTGTCATCATGTTCGTCTCTGATTGGCTGGCCGTGCGATACACCCGCCTCTTGTAAACCCATATAGTCTGGTTGTCTCTGGTGGCAGGCGCAGCAGTGTCTCGTACGTCAGAAACTTACCTCTGTGTCACTTGAAACCGCTGCGAACATGGTGCTTAAAGCTGTGTGCGTGCTGAAAGGAGCTGGCGAAACCAGCGGGACTGTGTATTTTGAGCAGGAGGTAAGGCGCGCTACGTCCTATCTGCGTGAGTGAAGGAGGCTCAAGCCACATTCATTTTAATTGACAGTCATTCGCTAAGTCAGCGTGAGCGCGCGGATGCTAAGCTAGCTCCGCTCATTGAAGTTGGATGTGGAAGTCGAGGCTAAGCTAGTACCAACTCGACTGCATTTTACTTTAGAGTGTACTTAAGAGTCGATGTTAGTTTGCGTACTAGTTTACTGAACAGTGTTAAGGTTAAATTATGCAAATTGTGCTTGCGCTCACGCCACCTAAACGTCAATTAACGTTAGCGAAAAGTGCGCACACAGCGACACTTGATTTGGCTGCTAGTGTTCATGTCTCGTATTTGCACAGTTAATTCAGTTCGAACTGTTTGAGTTGACCGTCATAACCTTTGAACGTTTAAGGTCTTTTTTTGTTGTTAATGATCAACGGCACGTGCATTGCGGTGTGGTTTAAAAAAAACGCCTGTTGCGTAACTGAAATATTAGTGTTCGATTCCAGACTCTTTCTTTGTGGTTTGACGAAACCTGAGAAATATCAACCTGAGATTAACCTTAAATGTATAATCCGTTGTTGCGTTTCGTAACAGAATAAGCGCTGAGTCATTGGGTGTCACTCGTGCTGTCGTTTTGTTCTTGCTATTCATCTGATAAGGGTACAAATACGTTTTTTGTCGTTGTATTCGATGTCATGAATACATGCTCTAATAAAGAATGGGATAATAATTAACCTTGCATTTGCAAGTGTTTGAGCTGCGTATTTGTACGATTGTGCAATGCAGCGACCATTTAAAGAGGTAATTGGACATGGAGCTGCACTTATTAGATATTATGCATAGTAAATAAAATATAATTGACATGGAATACTGGAGGAAGCACTTCAAACTTACACCAATGCCACCTAGTCTCTCTTTCCCTTCATCTTACAAGGTTGACAATTGAAAAAAAACAAATCCTGAGTCCATGTCCATAGCACCCATACAATCCATGAACATCGGCCTTGGGACATGACCTACATTGCCAGTGAAGTTCATAAAAAACAGTGTTTTAAGAGTAAGAATGTGTGTTTGTAGTGGGGAGAGTAAATATGCAGATCACGCTTGTTTATGTAAACCTCCAACCAAGTCCTTCCAGCCATCTGTCTTTGACAGCTCTTCACCTCTTTTGTGGTCTTGTTCAATCTTCTGATGAGCTGTAATCCTTCTCTCCTAGAACGATAAAGCCCCTGTGAAGCTGAATGGTGAAATCAAAGGTCTCACCCCCGGTCTCCACGGTTTCCACGTGCATGCGTTTGGAGACGGCACCAATGGTGAGCATCTGGTGGAAGATTTCGTGTGACATCTTTGCAAATAACTCCTGCAGTGCCCGGTTGCTTTATACTTGACTCCCAATTTTCTTTCCACATGTGTGAAAAGTGTGCCTACCTCATGCTCCACTGATAAAGATCTATATTGATGTTTATTTTCCAGGGTGTGTTAGTGCAGGACCTCACTTCAACCCCTTCAACAAGACTCATGGAGGCCCGACTGATGAAAATAGGTGAGATGGTGGATTTTGAACTGAATTATGTGTCTAAGAAATGAAGTCTAATCAATAGAATAACATTTGTTGTTGTTTTTTTTTTTTTTTTTTTTTAAATCTATCTAAATAGGCATGTTGGAGACTTGGGTAATGTGACTGCCGGAGATGATAACGTTGCCAAGATCGACATTACTGACAAGATGATCAGCCTCTCTGGCCATGACTCCATTATTGGTCGCACCATGGTGGTAAGTTCTTATTTGTCTCACTTTGAAGTGAATAGCTGAGGGGAGGGACCTCTGGTTTTAAGGTTACAGTGAAACCGGGGCTGTTCAATCACTAACTCAGTTTGGCCACATTGTGAAATTAAACATCACAAATGTTGTCACATCTGACACAGGGACATCAACATGTTCACAAAAACCATACCTGAAAAGAAATGGGTAGTAGCAATGTTTTCCACTTTAAATGAGTCGACAGTTGACAATTGTTCTTGGTTAATTGGCCTTGTCAATGTTCCTCTTCCCCAACTTTGAAATGGGAACCCACTCTAAAGTTGTCTGTGTAATCTAATTGAATTAAATATACTTTATTATCCGATGGGGAAATTTGTCTTGGACTCGTGTTGTGCCTATGAATGCCCTCATAATACAATAAAATCAGGAATAATAACAATTATAACACAATAAAAGCACTATTGTTAAAAAACAATCCATATGGCCTTGAGCATCTTTATTTAAAAGTATGATGTAGATGTAGCCACAAAGGTTTTTTTTTAAATGTGTAATATTTTATTTCCATCTCTTTAATCCCAATAAATGAGTCGTTACTTAATTTTGCATGTGTTATTTGATCATTCTTGCATAAAGGACCTTGGTAGTTCTGTAAATTTATTTGGAAACCTGTTCTCCTGTTCTTTAGATCCATGAGAAAGCTGACGACCTCGGAAAAGGAGGCAATGATGAGAGTCTAAAGACAGGTAATGCTGGTGGACGTCTGGCCTGTGGAGTCATTGGAATTACCCAGTAAACATTCTGCCAAAAGCTCAGAACACTGGAGATCGTTTGCCCCCGTAGCACTTAATAATAACACCAACACTTTTTCAATAATCTGTGGCTTTTTATTGTCCTTAAGAGTTCATGAGTCATGCTTTCCTGTTCTCGTCGTGACCATAGTTTGAATGGATTTATGTCTGTTGTTTTGGTCCCAAAGAGCTAGTTCCGCACAATATTAAACAACATGTGCACTTTACAAAGTTAATCAATAAATTGTCACTTCATTTGAATGGTGTGTTTCTGGACATTTGTGATGTGTATATTGACAGTTATGACAAAGCACTTTGGGGTACATTCATTGATGCATTTCATGTTTTGGCATATTTGTGGTGCAATAAAGCCAATAAGCTTAAATTTAAGAAATTCTTTTCCAAGTCCTGAATAATCAAACTGGTTGGTTTCCAGGAGACTGACTGCAGTTTAAGGGATTCCTGGTCAACTACATTTTGGAGTGAGTATTAACCCACCACATCCTCTAGGAGGCATTGCACCTCTTCATCTTGGCCAGTTATTTCAGATCACAACTTTACCACAAAATAAGTGCATTTTTTTAGTTCAAGAGGCAAGGATAAGCTTCAAAGAATGAGGATAATACAATTTAATTTATGTCATAATCTTGGGTTACGGGTTAGGGTATACCCGTGAAGTCTGTATTACCCAGTATCATCCTCTAGAGGGCGTTGCGTTCATAAACAATCATCAACTGAAACTTGGTTGCTACTTCAGTGAGTACTGATTGAATCACATTTAGTCCTTGTCAAAAAATGACCTCATGGGGATTTGAGAATTTTTAGATTGTTGGGATTTACCAGTGGCAGGAAATGTTGAAGCTGAAGAACATGTTTCATCATAGAACTTTCAATAATTCATTACATGAAAATGTAAAATTGTATGAATATCTCAGACGGCCTCAAAAAAAAAAATCAAACCACTGAAATATAAATAAGTTTTGATGGAAAATTCAGTTGGAATCTTGATCTTTGCTCTTCCTCCATGATATTAAAGGGACCAGCTGTGCTTCGCAGTGGCCAACCCTCCATCGCTCTCACTCATACAGCGCACACATCCCTCCCAGCAGACAGCCAGTACGTGGTTGTAGAAATTACATGCTCTAAAAGCCTTTTTTTTTTTTTCCTCTCCCTTTGTATGAGAATGGCAGATGCGTCCATGTGAAATGACTCTCTGCACTTCTCTGGGGGAGACGAGAGAGATTTGACGGCACTGAGATGGAGCAAATACACAGGGGAGCAATCCACATGCTAACTGCTAAGTGTGTGTAAATTCACACAAGATGTATATTAACACACTGGATATGGTTTATGCTTGGCAGAGTTGTTAAAAGGGCTGCGTTAAGGAATGTGATGTATTCGCTCGTAAAATCAACATCTCTGAAATCCACCTTTGACTTTACATTTCATTAGAGTCTTATTGACCAAGGGTGTCAGTTTGAGACCAGTTTGAGATGTAAGTATGGAGGTTATGACCCAAGAAAAATTCAATTTCCTTTTCTATGGTGATCTGGAGTCAACATTTTTTAAGGAACACTTGCTTACCTTGCAGAGTTTAAGACGTTTTTCATTAATACATACATTTTTTTTAGTGTTTTGGGGGGAAAATTACAGAAGCGTATTGCTGTCACGCATACCAAAAAAAGATGGGTGTTCTGTATTACGTTATAACGAGAAGCTGTCGCGTTATTTCGAGAAACTATCTCATTATCTCGAGAAACTATTATGTTAAAACAAGAAACTATTGCGTTATAATGAAAACTACATCGATATGAGGTACAGGGCCAGTCCAAGCTTTTAAAGGGCCCTAATTTGGGGGCCCCAAAAATCAAAGTTGACCACTATTATTGATACAAATCACGTTATTTCGAGAAACTATTATGCTATAACAAGAATCTATCACGTTATTTAGAGATGAGATGTTTTCTCGTTATAACAAGAAACTATCACGTTGTAACGAGAAACGATTACGTTATAACGAGAAACTATCACATTATTTCAAGATGAGATGTTTTCTTGTTATAACGTCAAAACATCTTATCTTTAAATAACGTGACAGTTCTCGTTATAACGATAAGACATCTTATCTCGAAATAACGTGATAGTTTCTTGTTATAGCGTAATAGTTTCTCGAAATAACGTGATTGGTATCAATAATAGTGGTCAAATTTGATTTTTGGGGCCCCCAAATTAGGGCCCTTTAAAAGCTTGGACCGGCCCTGTACCTCATTTCGATGTAGTTTTGTCAGAGAAGTCTTGTGTGTTTCCTCTCGATTCAGGTTTGGTTTGACAAGACACAAGTCCAGCCTTTTACCACTGAGCAATCCTCTGTACTCTTTTGATTTAAGAGAATGTTAAAATGTTCATGATGTTTAGTAGCATGATGTTGTTTCACGGCCCGAGAATTTCAAAAGCGGCCCAAAACTGCGCCTAAGTATGAGTCGATGTAGCCGTATTAGTGCGGACGAAGGCGGGCCAACGGAGCGGGGAAAGACAGACCGACTGTAAAAGCTTATATAAATAGCCTGGGAGTGGAGGTGATGAATAATGGAGACGAGCAATGCTGATGTTGACAGTGAGGGAGCGAAGTCGTGACAGCAAGTGAGACAAGTCGATCTCGATAGTTAAAAGCATGTAGTATAAAAGAGGAGAATCAAATGCTGGAGACAATGAGGACTGACTCACCAGCTGTCAACAGAAGACCACAATGAAGGTCATATGTCAGTATATTGTAATATTAGCCTTGAACCATAATATCACTTTCTTTTATTATTCTATTATATTAGATACTTTTTTTGGATTTATACTTGGTCTAATGTTACATCTCACTGATATGTTAATGTAGTTTCTTGAGAGATAACATTAATTGGAGTGTAACTGTCACCCACAACAAACATTCAGGTGAAAGGTGACTCTCACGGTGTATTCATTCATTTAATAGCCTTTGCTTCAGGGCTTTATGCAACATCAAAGTATCTCCCAGGCGTGCCAGTGAACCAGTCTTGCCGGGTTCAGTGCTTTTTGGTTTGTTACCTAATCGCAGTGCGGGCATGTGTGTGTGTGTCTGTGTGCATCATATTGGGAAAAGAACGGGACAAACGTTGTTATCCAACGCTCGCATGTTACACTCAGAGGGCGTGTGATGTGGTGTTCGCCCAAAATATGACTCAGAGGTGGAACAACTTCTTCTTTTCAACCAAGTTATGTAAGTGGTTGGGGGGGGGGGGAGGGAATGCACTTCAGTGGCATGTGGGAGTGAGTGTGAGTGTGTGTGTGTCCATGTGTGTTTTCTTCTCCTGTGAGGACTTGTAATTTGTTTATGAGCAGTCACCTCCAGCTTTGCAGTCTGAAGCCCTGCTGACAAGAACCAGTGTGGTCACATTTTCTCTCTTTTACTGTTCTCCCCCAGCAGCAGATGTATATATGCTCCACTGAGCCACCTGAAGTCTTTTGAGAGGCTTGTTGAACAGCTGCTTTCCTACACTCTTAGAAATAAAAGTGTTCAGTCGAACCATATAAGGTTCTTTGGCTTGTCCTCATAGGAGAACCCTTTTTGGCGGTTCCATCAAGAACCCTTTTAAAACCGTTTATTCAGGAAAGGGTTCTCTGGATCAAAATGGTTCTTACTGGAACCATTAGTGTAACCAAGAACCCAGAAGCAAATGGTTCCAGGTAGAACCACAGCCCTTGTAGAAGGACCCTTTTCGAACCCTTTTTTCTAAATCTTAAATCGGTGTGGGTGATACTTCAAATCTCACCCATAAAAGAGTGGCTTAACTCCCATTTTGAGCTGTAACTTTATGCCATAAAGCCTTTTTTTAATTATTATTTTCAAAAGGCAGAACAGCTTCATAACAGTCATCACTTCTTCTTTTATCCTTAATGTCCAGTGATGGTGGTGTCCTCTTCTGTCCTCCCCAACTCAGTCCATCTTCATCTCCGGTAATTGCTCTCTTGCTTGCCGATAGAAGTATTTTAATCAAATAATCATCTTTCCTTAGTATTATATCGTGTGTCAAATTTCCCAAATACAATGTCTTACATGTTTTGGGTATCTGGTACCCTATTATTTCCTGTAAACTCTTGCTAAGCCTTTTATTACTGTGCAAAACTTCTTAAAACAAGGTAGCATTGGCAGAATCTACAGCCCCATGCATCCTACTCATCCAACATGGCACTGTTTCTCTTCTGGTGTGACCTTTTTCCTGCAAAGCATCTGCAAATCTTGAATATTGGTTGACTAAATGCGTTGAGACGCCAAGTAGACCCTCAACACCTCAACTGACTCCTCTTGACTTTAAAGAAAAATAATGCAAGAACAATCTTTCTCTTGTGACCTTTCCAAGATCTTCTTGATGTACGCTCATAAATCACCGTTCTCCTTGATTCTGATGCTCGGTTTCAGCGTGTCGCTTTGACCATATCAACGTTGCTAAATTCATTGGGTTGCTGCCATGTGATTGATTGATTAGATATCTGTGTTACCCAGCAGTTACAGTAGGCGTCTCTTCAGGATTCATGTTGAAGTACCCGTGTATATAGCTAAAGGTCACATGGATCTTCCTAACAGAGTGGTTGGTCTCATCCGGTAAGCGTGTGTTATGTTGGTGTGATTTAGGGTATGGCTGTTAACTGCATGCACACATAAACGTGTTTCGAAACAAACAATGGGGGACCTCTTCTGGTCCACTCTGCACCCTGAATGCTCCTATTGATGTATCGACAATTGGTCCGCGCATTTTCCGTTGGGGTGAAAGTTCACTTTCCGGTCCTCGGCGTCTACCACGGACACTCTGAGCATATTTTAGATACTATAGGGAGCACAGGTCAGGGGGTGAGATGCCATAAATGGTGCTGGTTCCACGAGACATGGTTGGTTGGTAGACAGACTAATTACAAGGCCCCTGTGACCTAACCTTTAACCCTGAGCTCTGGGTCATGCGATCATGAGAGTAGCTGCTCACTCTTCCCTTTATGCTGCTGACATAATGTTTTCCTCATCTCATGGTAGCCATAATATGGGCAAGAGAGTAGGAAAGGGAATATGTTTAAGTGTGTGGACATCCTGCAGATTCAGTATTGGGGACACACTGTTGTGTCCATGTTGTGTGGAGATGACTCCAGAGGGATTCCAAGGGCTTTTTAACACATTACAACCTCCGTCTCATCCACGGTCAAACTGCAGTCTTGGGGTCTGACCTTTGAACTTAGTGACCTGCGCAGCCATAACTCACACTTTTGCTCCAGAGGGTGATAATTATTATTCTTTCGAGGATGAATAGCTGTCGTATTATTTTCTACGTTGTTAAGTCGATTGCTGCACGAGGAAGAGGCAGAGAGAGACTTGATTGGACGATGATTATTGAGCATTTTGCCAGATGCTGACCTCATGTTGCATTCCGGAGATTCCGAAGATTCTTTGGTGAACTCCTGAATAGTCAGTGGCAGGTCATAGCACATACCACGATAGGCCCACACACACACACACACACACACACACACACACACACACACACACACACACACACACACACTTGCATACCTAAGCAGCTTGGTATGTGTAAACTTTACATTTAGTACATTTAGTATCACTTATGCTTCCACCCATAACAGATGACATGATCATAACTAGTGTTTTGTATGATTTCAACATCAACAAAAGCGACTTAAAGGTGCCATATGTAAGAATGTGGCCAAAAACAGTTACTACATTCAAATTCAAAATACCGAGGCCTTTTAGGTTTCGTTTTCTGACCTAACTGGCAACCCGTGGTTGCTCGGCAGCTGAGACTCTACTGACTGCAATGATTGGTAAATGGCGGTAGGTGGCGCCACATGCCAAAACATGCTTTCCAAACATAAACATGATTTGCAGTTTGCAAAATATTTTTTTTAATGCAAATATTTTGTCTGTACTGTTGTTGTTGGTGAGTTCAGTATTTTATATAAACATTATTCCTGAGTCTCTGTGACATATTAGGAGGATTTTATGGCCAGTTGATTTAGATTTATTACATAATGCACCTTTAACTATTAGTCTGTAGGTACATTAGCCGGTGTTTATTTATAAATGATAGTATTGAAAGCATGAATTAGTCACGGCATTAAAACCTTGTAAATGATCTGAAGTCATTTAATAAGATATCCTCTTTGAGCCAGAGTATCATATTGAGTCACTGACTCATCGTTGGAGCGACAATGTTGTCATGGCCAAAAACATAATCGACAGAAAATTAAATACTATTATTTGAATTATTTAAATATTTGAATTATTTGAATTATTTTCTGCTTCCCCTCAAAATGTTTAGATTTAAAAACGACTAAAACATCTCCTACAGATGAACATTCTCCATTGATACTGGACATTTTAATTAAAGTTACCTTAAAAAGTCAGTGACCATGAATAAAGAACCCTGTTTGAAGCAGAAGTTGTAAGTTACAATTGAAGCCTTTAAACAAACTAAACTACGACTAAATTATACACCTGTATTCCACATTAGCAGATGGGGAAATGGTATTTGTGGTGTTTTAGCCCCCGGGGTCTGTTCATTCAGGGTTTTGCCTGCAGACAGATTCCGTTATTTAAATGTGAGTGTTATCTAAGCAAATATTTAAGTTCCAGAAAAGGGAAGTAGTAAAGTGATAAAAAAAACAAAAGAAAGAAGGGGAAACCAGTTTGGCAAACAGTTTAAATGTTGGATGTTGACTTTGAAAGGGTGTGTCACAGTCCAGAGACCTTGTATTTTGTATTTATTAGAGGTCTCTCTGAACATCAAAATCAAAATGTCCTAGGGGCGTTTGAACTTCTAGTCTGGTCAGAAAGTGAAAAACAAACTGTTTAGTAATTAGAAATTAAAATTATATCTCGATTTTGCAGTTAATATGATGATATTGCACACCATTTCAAAGTAAAAGCATATTTGTGAATGCGAAATTAATCTGTAAATGACAAAAACAGGCATTAAATTTCATGTAGAGCTTTGTAATTAAAACACTAGACAAGATTGTATATTATTAAATATTGAATTAAATAATGTGATAATGTTTTGTTTTTTTCGATTATTCTGTTTCCGTGAGAGTTTCCCCATTGAAGCCTCTCGTACGCGTGTGCGAGATGCGACGCTCACGTGTGAAGTGTTCTGCGGTTTCCCAGTCGAGTGAAGATGGCAACACAGGCCTCTCATGTCAAGGAGGGAAGGAGGGAAGATTGAGAGGAGATAGAGAAAGAAGGAATTAAAGAGGGAGAGAAGGTCACTGACACTGCGTACTTCTCTGAGAAAATAGAAACTCTACATTGTCTGTGACCAGACTGTTTTTCCTTCCCTCTCAGACTTTCCTTTTACTCCTTCACTGAATTTCTATTTCATTTCCTCTGCTTTTCTTCTTTCTCTCCATTATACAGATAATGGCGTGAGCCTGCGTGCGCTCTGACCCTCATGCTCTTTGAGATGAAGGATGAAAATTACCGTCCTTATATGCGCATATTTTGCATTCTTTTGAATTACCCAACCCCGGAATTATACACTTCACCCCACATTTTGCTCAATTATTCATCTACTTGTGGAAAGATTTTTGGAAAAGTAAAAACGACACAGCGAGCGCTTCGGCGCTCTAACAGGTCGAGGACTGCGTCTTCTGACTGTTTTTGTCAATGTATCCTTTTTGTTTTGTCCGAATAATGACACAGAACAAACGTATTTCCTCCACTTTCCTATTTCTTCTCTCTTAAATATGTGAATGGACATTATTTACAGTTGATTCTATGGCACCTTGGTAGTTTAAAGTTATCACATTAATTACGTACATTGGCCTCAGCCTTGTCTTGCACGGCCATTAAACCTGTTTTAATTAAAGTTGTGTAGCCAGAGGAAGTGAAAGTACAGCATGTGAAAATGTACAGAGACGAGATTTGGAGTCAGAGTGATGATTTTGCCACTAGCACTTGATTTTCCTGCTGTTTTTCCCGTTGCTACGGGTAACCCCATTTAGCACAGCACCAATACAGTGACAACACCAGTCATCTACTGACAAAATGTCCTCGTTAGTCTGTTGTTTGGAGCCATTCAGACTTTTGTTTAAAAAGTGGCGGCGGTTAACGGCGTTAGCGGAGGTTAACGGCGTTAGCGACGTCAACGTTAACACACATTAACACATGATGACTGAGGCGTGTGACGTCATTTACATGCCGCGACACCGGACTACAGGCACCGTTAGCTCCATTAGCTGCGTTAGCTCCTTTAGCGCGCCTATAGTCGAACAAGCAGCGCTACAAATAACCAGCGTACCTGTGTACTGTGTATGTGTGCCTCTGTTTTTAGAGTTTAGCGTTACTTTAGAGACTAATTTTAACAATTGGGAGTCACGTAAACAAGACGTCACGCGCCTCTTTTTATGGTCAGTCGTTATGGAAACCGCCATGCGCTCATGTGCGTTAGCGTTGACGCCGTCAACTGCCATTAACGTCCCTAGCACTATTAAAAAGTAAATTTTGGAGTCTCACATTTCTCGTGACTCCTTTATGCAATTACAGCATGAATTACTCTTATGGACTGTGTGTGTTAAAGTTATTGTGCTACATTTCCTGTGGGAACCTATTGATACAGTGGTTCTTCAAGAATCATGCATCACGTTAGCGCTAATTTGGCAACTAACTTTAATGTTTTGTCTTGTTTTCTTTCCATTTTCTGGTTCTCGTACTGCTCTGCAATCAATGTCATCGATTTTCTTTCTTTAGTTTCAAAATTGCGTCCAGCAAAAACCTCCTTGTCTTCCATTTTGTGTCTTCCACCTTTATTTAAAGCACCCGTACGTCTTTATAAACTGAGGGACCTTATGATTCGAGTAAGGATTAAAAATAAAGGTGTAAAGGTTAAACACAAATTGGAGAAAGTTGTTCCTGATGCTTGCGTGAGCATTTATTTCAGCCTTTAGCCTCCCGTTTCACATCGATGTTCTCCACCAGGATCAATCGCTGCTCATTAGCTGTGGCCCTGATGCTAATTTCATGCTTTAGCTGTGGTTAAAATGTTAATGCTCAATTAATCAGGCAGAAAAAAACAACCCAATAGAGATTATCAGGAGGAGCAGCCTGTCATTTATTCAGCAAACCTACATGAATGTACTTATTTATAGTAAGTACAATATTTAGCCTAGCCGCTATCTGACTTGTGTTAGCTAGTTAAGTTTCTTAAAGGTCATATTCATTCTTCACGTATGACCCAGGGAAACCTGTGCATTTGTGTGTACTTGTATTTATATCTTTGTGAGGACATTTTGTCTGAGCCCTACAACTTTGAAGGGCTTTTTCAGGGTTAGGACCTGGTTTTAGGGTTAGGGTTAGGGTAAGGGTTAAGATTACTTAGCACTTAGTTTTGATGGTTAAGGTTAAGGTAAGGGGTTAGGGAACGCATTATGTCAATGATGTGTCCTCACTAAGATGTACAAAATACTTTTGTGTCGAGCGGCTAACTATTATTTTCATAATCGATTAATCTGTCGATTATTTTCTCGTTTACTTGTTTGGTTTTAATGATTTCTTTGTTATGTGGAGCAAAGAAACAAAGACAATTATTCACACTTAAGAAGTTTGTTTTAATTTGTTTGTTTTAATAATGAAAAAAGCTTCAAACCGATTGATCGATTATGAAAATAGTTGACGATTAACCATTAGTTCTCATGGAGACCAAAACCTGGTCCTAATGAGGCAGAACCTCTGAGAAAGTCTGGGGCTAACCCGAACCCATTTAAATTGTAGGTTAAGATTAAGGTTAGGGATTAACTTGTTATGGATAATACTTTGTTAAGGCTGTCCAAATAAATGGAAGTAAACGAGAGTCCTTAAAAGGATAGCTGTGCAAACCTGTGTGTGTGTGTGTGGTTTCATTCGATTTATGACAACACACAATTGAGACATATGACCAGCGTTCTTCATGCAATCCCAGTAATTGAAAATCAATCCACCATTCCACTAATTCAATGTTGGGGCCATATTTACGGCGGGAAAAGCCAATTTGCCAAATGGAAACAAATCCCGATCATTTACGCAGAAACCCTGTCATTTACATCAATAATAATAATAAAAATGGTGGCAGCAGCACGCAAGAAAGCAATGAATCAGTCCTTAAACGTGTCATTAAAAAAGCAACCGACTAATGTATTAACGAGGGAGAAAATACAATAAGTGTATGAGCCAAAAAGATCAAACTTTGACGTCTTCAAGGTAAAGTAGGACATTTAACAATTTCTTTTGTCTGTAATTCTCACAAAAAAAGGCGAAATCTGGTTTGCCCCGAGGCTGTGTGGGCTTCACTGGACTAAAACCCTTCAGTCGCTTCTTGGCAGCGTCTCTCACCCCCACTAAACCCCGTCTCTCTGCACCTTCTGTTGTCTGCCTCGCTCTGGTCATTCGTGCCTCTAATTATTTAGAGGTTGGCAGCTAAGCGGAACATAAACCCTATCAAAGCGCTGGTGCGATCATACGAGGTCACACCCATTCAAAATCCTCCACGGAACAAGAAAAACACTCCTGCTTTGGTTGTTTATGTTGTCGTATGGCAGAAGAACAATGGTGCAGAGTTGGAGTTATGTCATTGTGCAGCTGTAATTAGTTTTTTTATGATCAAAAACACAACATATATAGAGTTTTTTATGCATTTTGGATTGTCACAAAGCCACTCTGTCACTGTCTTTACCTTCAGTATATTCTGGATGCCGCACAGGTCTGTGCATGTGTTTCTCGTCTCTCGCTGGGTGGTCACTATTAAACGCTCCCATTTGGTGGGATTACTCTTCCAGTCGAGTCCTTTGGGAGCCACCATCAGCCCGTCATCTTTCAGAGGAACACGAAACCTTCTGATGCTTTAATCCCTCCCCTCCTTTTCCCACACTCAACCTCCTAACCTCATCTACCGTTTTTTATCCTCCCTCCCTCCTTTTTTCGCTGGCTCTGTCAACTTTTCGCTGAAGTGGCTGAAACTCCGTCGACGCAGCAGCGTTTGTGTTAACGTTGGACTATATTGCGGCTCTGTGTGGGACATTATTCCATATCAGGATGTTGCCGTTATTTACTTTCATCATGTGTGTATGTAACTGTCAACTTTGTGCTTTTTAGGCGTTTGCATTAGTGGGACTTTGAAGTCTAAACCGATGAAAACAGGCTCATGAATAATATTCAATCACATTTGAGAGTCAATGAGATTAGAAAATGTATAGTATTTATCATATTTACCCATAGACTGGAAATGGAAATGGACAAACAGTAGTGTTGACTCAAAATTTGACTGGCACAGTTTTTGCAACTGGACGTTCACAGACCTGCAAACCTTTACAGTCTATTTCCCTCGAAATGAGAATATAATTTACTGAAACACCTCAGGAAAATACTGATTTTATAAATTTAGTGAGATATCGCCTCATTGATTTCTATTAAAATAGAGGTTCTTTTTCACAGGCTTCACTTTTCAAACCCAGTCTGCATCCATTTTGATCAGTTTTTTTGTGTTTGCATGGTGCTGGATCAATAGTGAGTTCCATTTATATCAGAAATCAGAACAAGGAGTAACATCACCTTCATAGGTCACATCCAAAAAACCAAAAACATGGACATTTGCAGAAAAGCCTTCGTTGTTCTTACTCTTACAAAGTATAAATCACCTTACGGCATCCTCATACAGGTCATTTGTGATGTAAATATGGCATTTATTAGGCTTACACAGCTTAAAAGTGCACCTTTTTTACGTACAGCTGGCATTATTACTAATGTGGGACTGCAGAGAGGTCCATTTTGCAATTTGTGTCGCCTATGGTTGACTTACTTACTGTGCTCTTGTAAGTTGCAATTTGCAAAAACCTGTTTAATGTATAATTTTTGTGGTTATTTGATGCAGATATGAAGCTCTGGATATGTTTTTTCTATTGCTATTGTTATGATTTTATGGGTTTACACGGGTGTCTGGCAACATTTTGGTTTGGGCTGTTTTTTATTGGATTGGGCGAGTTGGGCTGGAAACTGGCAACACATGCGTTCGACTTGTAGTCGGAATGTCCGAGGATTCCAAGATGCACTCAAACACTGCCATTTTTATTGTTTTTTGCACTTCAGTCTTATTTGTTTCACATTAAGTGAGTCGTACACACAACAGTGTTATTGTGTGTAATGTTACCTATTAATTATTTTTAATCCAGCACCATGCAAACACATAAACAAATGAATGCAGACTCTTGGTTTGAAAAGTGAAGCCCATGGATTTGTTGCTGTCAAAGACATTTTGATGAGGTGCCTTTGTCCCTTTACTTCACTCACACATTCAACTGCCAATGTAACAACATGTGATATCAGAGCAGCTCCTGCAGGATGTAATGTCAGGATCCATTTTCATTCACGTCTAAGAGCCTCAGATGAGCAGTGAAACCTTTTGATGCTGTGTGATAAGGGTTTGAGCCAGTGTCTGGAGTGTGCTTTAATAACAAAAGCGCTGGATGATGTGGGAGTGTGTGTGTGTGCACGTGTATGTGTGTGCTATTGTATCACCAGAGCAGCTCCGGGTTACTGGGGTGTGTGGGTAATGAAACGAGGTGTGCAGTTTGTGACAAGGTCAGGAGGTTGTGTGGCGGATGTGCAGCTCATTCTTCCTCCATCACATCCTACACCTTTGCCTCTTCGCTGTTCATTGCGTTGTTGGTTTGCTACTAGTTTTTAACCAGTTTATTCACATTAGCATCTGCATAGCACCAGCTGTACTCCCCTGGGGTCCAAACTCGAGCTGCAACTAACGATGATTTTCATAATCGATTAATCTGTTGATTATTTTTGTCATAAAATGCTGAAAAATGTTGATCAGTGTTTGTCAAACCTGGAAATGACAATGTTCTTGAATGTCTTGTTTTGTCCACAAATCAAAATGATTCTGTTTTTAATGATTTATTTGTTATATGGAGCAAAGAAACCAGTAAATATTCACATTTAAGAAGCTAAAACAATCAGAAATCTTGTTGACAATGACAAAAGCTTCAAAGCGATTAATAGATCATCAAAATAGTTTACATATATGTATATGTATATATATACATGTGCATGCATACACCTATAAAGGAAAACAAAACATACAGAAGGTATATGATGATCTTGGATACATTTCAACAGTACAAATTTGGAATTAAAATATAACTACAAATAATACTAGCTAATTAAGGTTTGTTGCTCATAGTATTTATTTAATTCACCCTTGAAACCATACATATATATATTTTGCTAATTAATAACATTTTTGTAATTCCATTCCAGCTTAGCTCTAAATAAAAGTGTTCATTTCACTGTCACGGTTTAATGTTTTTCTGAAATAGAATAAGAGTGAAAAGAGAGACAGTATAAACTGTTCCCACCCCTCTTACACTGTGCTTTTATTCTGGATAATCACCTTTAGATGCTGCACCCTAATTAGCGCCGCTCCCTGTTTACATTGATAGGGATTATATATGATCAAGTATATTTACATCACCGATCTGAAGGTTTTTCCAGCATACACAGCTAGCTTACGCCTCGTCTGACTAATTATATGTCATTTTGCCAAACTCTTTATCCGCTCATATCCTCACGTTCTCTTCCTGAAATGTATTTGAGCAGAGCTGGAGTCTATTTTTTCAATTTCCTCAGGTTTATCCAGCTTCAATTATTTTAAAGACGTGTGTTGTTTTACTTTAGCGACACATAATTATGATCTTACCAGAACTGCACACATTGGAAAGGGATTATCGTGTGAATACAACAGACTTCTGTGCAATCATTTGTCAAAATTTGACAGATCATGACTTGTTTAGGGGTTTTGTCTCAATTGGTAGAAAAAACATAACTGAGTTTTGGCCTATTTTAGTCCTAATCTCAGTGGATGCTACAGAATCCAGTAGTGCAGACTTCTTTCTTTTCAAAATCTTTTTTTCTTTATCACAGCTCAAAGCTTTATCAATAGTCTTATTGTGGATGAGAGTGATTATTAGTAGGGATGGGCATTTGTAGGAAAAATATTCAATGGTCTTATGTATCGAATATTCAAATATGTTAAACCTCAGTGTAAGATGCATTCAAAAACCCTCGTAAATATCCTAACTTCTGCACAATCTACAGTAAGGGGTTGGAATCATGGTGTACCTTGTCCATGATACCAATAATATCATGATACAATGATTCTGTGATAATTGAGACATCACAATATATGTCGAACTGAAGAAAACAAAGTGTCAGCGAAAAATGAAAAGTGCAGGATTTCTTTATTTCTGGGGCATCTCAATGTAGCTTTCTCCGCCATTATCCCGCTGGAAACTCCCTCTTCTTCGTCCAGGTAACTTCCACCCAAGTTTCCCTCATTCATTTGAGCAGTGCCGCCATGAGGAGACATGAAGTAGTGACACCCGGCAAGCAAAAATGGAAGAGACTGTTTACTTTACAGCGCCTTCATTTCTTAATTAAAATATTGATTAGCGCATTGCAAGGATGAAATGAAATATCACCAAATTCCTATTTTCAAGATGCATTCAAGAGACCTTGTAAATTTCATCACTTCTGCAAACTAACTAACTAACTTGTGTCACCTTGTGATAATAGAGGTACTGTAAAGTAGGTCGTCATTGGAGTAGAAAGAACTGATAAAACATTTTTACTAGTTTTACTAGTAGTCATTGTAACTGATCGACTTTTTAAAATGAAGTTTATCAGTTTCTCAAGTGGAGGTATTATTATTTAAAGTTTTTGCATATTTAAGTGCAACATATGCAAGTTTAGAACATGTTTTCAGATCATTTGCATCTTTGTTTGCAGTGAGTTGCTAAGTATAGCTGACTATACAACCGTCCATTCATTGACTGAGGAAAAACAGGATTTCCATACTGATTAACATTCAGACATATGAAACGTTGTTGTTGTGTTTGTTTTAAAAAAATAAATAAAGTTACACTTCCTTGATCCACCGTCTGTGGAAACATTTGATGTGTGATGATCAGACAGCATGTGCTCAGAATCAGACACAAGGTCAAGTATCTCTGTACTGTAGCAGCATATTAACAAACCGTGCAGCAGCAGCAGCATCAGCAGCATGGTTAATGTGACGGCGTCCAAAATAAATAATAGCACGATACACAGTGTTCCTGCGTTATAACAGCACTGCAGGTAATGAGCAAAGCTCCCCCACGTGAATATTCATTAGACTCATAGCTCTGGGCTAATGTTGCACAGATGTGCGCCGCGTGACCTTGAAGACAAAAGGACAGGAATATGCCAGTCCATTAGCAAATGTTAACATTAACTTGGCTCTGTATGCTCAGCGGAGCCATTTATTAGCTCTAATGGTTAAAAAAAGATAAGGGTTAATCAAAATATTGTGATTTTTTTTTTTATAAATTATTTTCTGTGATATTTGGTTTACCTCAAAAAGCATTGTGTTACTGTAAATACAGAGGATTGAGAATGCATTTTAAAAGGCATTTTATTTAGGCCATAGCAGACACTTCTGCTATGTGAGTGGACTCGTTAGCGTTAGCATTTAAGCTCACAGAATTTATGCTAATGGATTAGCATAAATGTTAGCAGACTTCATCGTCAAATAAAAACTAATCAAGTTTTTATATTATTATCGGCCAGGCAAGCTAAGTGTAGCAGTTACTATATATAAACACTTTATTGTACATGCTATTGCTCTACTGTTCCATTATTTTAAATTAATGTCAGGCTGACTTGTGATGTGCATTGATTATGGAAATACGACACGTCAGTTATTGTGTTATAAGGAATGTATCATTTAATTTGGTTTAACTAAGACGAAAATCTGAATTATGGATAGCAACAAATCCCGTTAATTTAGCCATAAATCAGAATTGCGATTCAAATCAAATCAGCGCGTATTTTTGATCCAGTTGAATCCTGACATTGTCCGAGCCTCAGCATCTGTGCTGTTTGTTGTTTATCGCAATATTTTTTAGAGCCTATGTTCGTATGATGGGTTACACGTCTGTCGCGTCAAATCCATACTGTGCGTCAGGGTCTTCCACCTGACGCATGTTATTGTTTCTTTGTGTTGATGATGAAGGGATGCAGTCAAACACCTGATGCCTGTGTGTTCTCCACTCTGAGGACCTGTCAATCATATCAGTCATCACCAGTAATGAGGACAGTTGTGTGTGCGTATATAAATATATATATAAATATATATATATATATATATATATATATATATATATATATATATATATATATATATATATATATATATATATACCTGTCCAATTTATTTTTATGTCTAGACTGTGCATGTGTGTGTGTGTCTCCGTGTGCATGTGCATACATGCGGGTGTGACATGCTAATGGAAATTGTAATAGCACTCGACAGGGATTAGCTGACATGACCCTGAGCAGTGAAACTAGCAACCGGTTGCTCATGTGACTCTTAACAAAAAGGTATCAGGCCAGTATAGGGATGTGCTATTGTGGCCCAGCCATCCATGCATTATTTATGAGCCCAACTCCCCTGTAATGATTTTTTATCAAATGTGGCGAGGTGGTGGGTGTTGATGGGTTCGCGGTAAATGGCCATTTTTCAATCAGTCTGTTTCCATCCGCGATCTCAACCGCACTGTTTAATTTGAATACTGTCCGTGTGTCCCAGTATAAAAGCAACGAGCTGGGAATCAATTTACTGAGTGTAATGTGTCCGACTGGGTCACGCGGCGGGGCAGTGGCTCGCATTGTTGCCTCACAGCAAGAATTCGACCGGTTTTAATCCCAGGATGAATGAGGGCCTTTCCGTGTGGAGTTTGGACATTGGACACTATACATTGACTGCAGGTGTGAGAGTGTATGGTTGTATGTTGTCCCTGAGATGGACTGAGTGTGACGTGTCCCTCCTGTGTCAGCTGGGATTTAATCCAGCTCCCCTTGCGACCCTCATTCGGAGAATAAAGAGGTAGACGATGAGTGAGAGTGAGTGTCTCCGACAATATGCCCACTTTCAGCTCGTTTGTATTAGACATTTTCCAGGTCGACCTATTGTATCACAGCCCAAAACAACTTCTTTAGCTGGCGGCGTGTTATTCTCATCTCATGTCATCTCATCCGCCCTTCATTTACAGCTTCATTACAGCGACAGAGGCATGTCACACCACGGACGAGATGATTAAGATGATAGCGATGATGGTAATTGGTATTATTTATATGGATTTTCGAAACACTCCTGGTCTCTGTCTCTCCTCTTGCTTCTTCTCTCCTTATCATTCTTCTTTTCACCCACCTCTCCTCTGCTAACCACCTCTTCTTTGTCTCCTCTCCTACCTCAACAAATCTCTGTCATTGTAACATCCATTGACTCCAATATTTACTTCTTTAAGCTGACTGAGCATACATTCTACGGAAGAGGATTAGGGCCACACAGGAAAAGAATATTTGAGTTATGACTTTAAACTCATAATTCTGACTTTAAAACTCAGGATTCTGACTTTATTCTCATAATTCTGACTTTAAACTCAGTATTCTGACTGTATTCTCAGATTTCTAACTTTATTCTCAGTATTCTCACTTTAAATTCATAATTCTGACTTTATTCTCAGTCTTATGACTTTATTCTCACAATTCTGACTTTGTTCTGAGTATTCTGACTTTATTCTCTGAATTCTGATTTTTGACTCAGAATTCTGATTTTTAACTCAGAATTCTGACTTTATTCTCAGATTTCTTACTTTATACACAGAATATCTGACTTTAAACTCAGAATTCTAACTTTATTCTCAGATTCCTTACTTTAAACCCAGAATATCTGACTTCATTCTCAGATTTCTTACTTTAAACTCAGAATTCTGACTTTATTCCCAGTATTCTGACTTTAAAACTCAGGATTCTGACTTTATTCTCATAATTCTGACTTAAAACTCAGAATTCTGACTTTATTCCCAGTCTTCTGACTTTAAACTCAGAATTCTGACTTAAACTTTACTTCTTTAAAATGACTGAGCATTAATTCAGTATCCTCATCAGCTTTAAAAAAATTATATTCTGGCCTGAATTCCACCATGTTTTTCCCACTGTCTTCTGTTTACCAGCTTCTGCTCTTAGTTCTGGGTCAAATCCCGTGGGGCGGGAACTGCGGAGGCCACTTCGAGTCCGACATAACGTACACATGCAGTAATAATTCGACTCCCAATCGCATCATCTCGCCGTGTTAGACAGCAATTCGATTTAGGACAGCGTCAGTCAGACTAAGTCAAACTTACACAAGAACTCAAATATCTGTATTTTGCCCCCCAATACTGTGTGAATTCCAATGTGATATGATATGTTTAGTAAGAGATGAAATTGGAAACCAATCTGTGTCTCATGCCTTCAGGCCTTATCTGATATTGCCACCCCCCCACCCACACAGGCTCACTGCGATAACGTCTGATAAGGGTTGAAAGGTCTATTGTGCTGGGAGGGGTGGGGGAGCAGGCATCTCAGGTGTGCAGTAAGACAGGGGAACAAAAAGCAGCTACGCTTACACTGCCGCTGCCATATAGTGTCTCGATTGAACAGAAAACGTGACCGATGAATAGGGCTGATATTTCTTTTTTCCCTCGTTGTTGGTCCTGGCTGCCGGCTGCTCGGCTCGTGACGAAACAATAAGCGAGACGTTCGTGTTACAAAACTGAGACCGAGCAACAACAAGCGTACAAAAAAAGAAACAGACGACATCCTGATGCTGCAGAACCAGCCTCTCTGCTTACATAACATCCTCCACCTGCTGCTGCTGTTATTATTACCTCCTCTGTGTTCTGCTTGTGCCGACATGCTGTCGCTCTCTGAGACTCAGAGTAACCACTTCCACCACGCTCCCTGGATAATTGCATTACAGCCCAATAACGCCGTGTTTGGGTTTGGATTGTGGGAACTGCTGCTCGTCTTATAAGTTTCAGTTCATCCTCCCGGATTGGTCACTTCCTGTTTCAGGCAGCTCCCAGCAGGACATGACCTCTGTCTAGATAACACATAAATAAACAAAGAGGGAGCTAAGGAAAGGAAAGACAGAGTGGGAAGAAGATGAGATGATGAGTGGACGGGCACATGCGTTAGTGACTTTGTGTTTGTATCTGCCGTCTCTTTTTCTCCCCCATGGAGACAGTGTCAGGTCCTTTTGTTACATGAATCTGTTTCCTTCACTGCTGCCCTTTGTCCCGACATGTTTGCCCCTATAAATGTTGAATACGCCCCAAACAGCAGTTATTTCTGTAGCCTTTACACAGACAGAGACAATGGGGATCGCTGGCCTGCTGTGGAATCACCCCCCAGGTCTTTAAGCAAAAATATTTTTGCTAAATGATTAACTAATCTGAAGAAATCAGTTATCCCTGGATTTTTAGACATGAAACTATCTGGGAAATTTACACCAGGTTCATTTTAAAAGAACTATGGCAAGAAAAGTATAGCTGTAGTTGAATAAGGTCTTCTGGTGAGCTGTTCCAGGAAGAAAACCCTCTGTCCTCAACAGTTTGTTGAATATAATTATTCCGTGGCTTAGATAACACCAGCTGACCTTTACTGATATGACGTGTCACATGGCCATGTGACAAAAGCCGCTCTATAGTAGTTATTCCATAAATTAATTCTGGCATTATTGTTCGATATAACCTTTCGCATGAATGAGAGGAAAACGAGACTTCAACATGGTGATCTTCAGCAGAATGATTATCATTGTTTTTGTCTGTTTACCAATCGAAAACCACTGACATTATCCTTGTGTGTTCAACATATTTGTATATTTTATATTTATATATTAATATGTCCATGAATTGAGTCATTGCTCGGTCCATAGAATTACAATATTCTCATGTACGGTGGCCCTGAGGTGCAAAATGGTGTTTTTTGTTTCGTGTTTGTGATTTGCATTTTGTGATATGCGTTTGTGATTTTCGTTTGTGTTTTGCACCTCAGGGCCACCGTACAAATTTGTCCATAAGTGAAAAGCATTCAGTTTTAATGATTTCTTTGTCATATGGAGCAAAAAACAAGAACAAATCCAAATTAATTTAGTAATTGATTAATCAAGTAATTGTTGCAGCCGTAGATTACACGACTGTCTTTCCATGTGTCCTCTGTGTCTGCATGTTTGTGCACAGCTGTGCTTGTCTACTGTGTCTCTCTTTGTTTTGGTGGAGAACTTCTGGGGTTCCAGAAGAGCCAGCAATTAAAAAGACGAGTGGGACACGGAGAGGCTTAGAGGCGCAGACCCAGCACACACTCTGACAGTCAATTGGCAAACAGGGAGGGGGGTGAAATTGGAGAGAGAGAGAGAATGAGAGAGGGAACTGAGAGCAGGAGGAGGAGGAGGAGGAGGAGGAGGAGGAGGGCAGGGTGAGCGCCTGGGGGAGAGAATGGGAGAGTCACAGAAAAGAGGGAGGGCTCAGACTCAGGCAGAGCGCACACACCCTCTCCTCAACGTTCAGTCTGGTTTAGGCGTGCGAGAAGGCAGCATGTGTGAGTATGCACTCTAATGTGTGTGTGTGTGGAGTCAAAGAGTGCTGCGCTGGAGTGCAGGAGACGTCTCATTGATGCGAGGATTCCCCTGTTGGACATGTGCTGACAGTGTTTGAAGCGACACAGGGAATTAACTGTTAATACACTGGTGTGGAGCACAAGTGAAGGTAAAGAGACACTGTTTATTTCTTATTTTAAAGGGGGTTTTGAGGGCTTTGGTGAGTGAATGAGTGATGGATTTGCTGATGTAGTTGACATGATTTATGAGCTGCTGATAGTAATTTTTGTATAAAACGGAGTGGGACTTGTGTATACAAGCTTTTACTTATACATGATTCCACATGTGTGTGTTTCTGTCTTAAACACCGACTTTGGTCCTCATTTCTGAAGATCTGAAGTTTAGGGCTACTATTTGAGGTTATGGTTAACCCGGTTATGGTTTAGGCTGTCCAAATGAATGGGAGTCCTTAGAAGGATATCTGTGTGGACCTGCATGTGTGTGTTAATGTTTATAAAATGCACACTCTCTTGCTCAATGTGTCTCTGTGTGTGAGTGTGGCTCCCCTCCTTCACCAGTACAGTGTGCCACTGTGTGCTGTGTATGTGTGGTTCTCACTACACACACATAAATGTGTATAAATGCATTGGAAAAAAAAGCCTTGTGCCCACTTTGGCTCCCCTGCACAGTCCAGTGCTTTTGTTACTGAAAGTTTTTATCAATCATTAATGCTCTCTGTGGGACGCTGCCTGGTTTCTCTATATGCATGGGGTAATTCTGGACTGTCTGCACCTGAAATTTAACCGCAAAGTGCATAGTGATGCATCCTGTGCTGCACTGTGGAAATGTGCTCGAGTTTACCCAGGAGAAATAGAACAAATAAAATGAGATTACACTCCAGATCTGAAAGTCAAGTGGCACTTAAATTAACTGTGACTTTTAGAGCCATAACACCCTGAATGCACTGTATAGTCTGTGCTTAAAGAAGTGCTTCAGTAAGGAATACATGACACAGATATTTGGAGTCTGATAAAGACATTAGCCCACTTGTTGTAGTTTGTGTGAGGTGGAAAACGTGAAGAGAAGAGAGCAGGAAGACGTGCAGACAAAGGAGGAGACGTCTGGAGCGAGTGGCGTTTGCATTTAAAGGCTGTGTGGCATGTGACCGACACGATAAAGGACAAGAAGGGGAGCCTCCAAATGTGCACTTTTACCTGCCTTCTGAATCTGAATAGTTAATGCCTCGTCAGCATATGTCACTCAAACACACCGTGTGTGCACAGAAGTGGAAGTGTTAGCTCTCAGCTGTGCACAGGGTCGTCTTCAGGCATCCAGACGGCCAGAGAGTTACGAGTGGTCAAAGGGCACATTGTCTCCGCTGTCCTTTCCCTTCCCCTCCCTCTCTTTTCAGGCTTCTCCTTTAACAAAAGTAAAGAAAACAGACGAGTCAAACTGGACCTGGTCCGGGGTTTAGGTTAAAATCCGCCCTAATGTGTAGACCAGGTTTGTGACAAGCTCACAAAACACAGATGAATTAAGATAATAATAGTGAAACAGATTATGAAGCCTTTGCAAAATGCTCATTCTCTCATCATCCACACGTAGTAGATGTAGTTTGTTTTGACTCCACTCTCTTCACTCTATCTTCCCGTCACATTATCTTTCCCGCTACAAGCCACTGCTTCACTTTGCTGCTACCAGGAAGTTGAATATTGGCGGGATGTTTTGAGGAAGTGATCCGTGAAGGGATTTAAAGTGGCAGATGATAACTGCTGTGTGTGTGTTTGCAGGTAGAAAAGCCATTATCTTCTATACGGTTACATATAAGGTTGACGTGCATGTGTGTCTATTTACTACAAGTGTGCGTTCAGGACAAATATTTGTGTGTGGGAGGATGGGTGGGTATATGTGTGTATGTCCGCTCAACCATGTGCTCCATGAGTGTACAGTAAGCTAATATAGTGGGTAAGCGTGAACAGGGGGCGGGGGGATGGGGATCCATTAAGTGAGCCGAGGGGGTGTGGGTTTGTGTTGTGTGTGAGGATGTGTACACGCTGACCCAGATTGATCCACTATGCTCAGTCAGCTCACCTACAGGGCAGATACAGGTACGCATATCTTCTTCTTTGTCTACACACACTCCCAGACTTACTTGTTTGTGTCTTTAAAGAGGCCATAGTGAAACCAAAACCACTGTTTTGACTTCTATTCATTCAATTCTTACCAAAAACGAGTTTTAAGCCCTAACATTTCATGGTTTACCTTGACAGGATGGGCTCTTAACTTGTTGAGGCCAAATAGGAAGCAAGAATATTCTGAATAGCCACTAGGGGGCTCACTGCAGTGGTTACACAAATAACTCTTAGAGATGAAGCGAATGGGAACATTTCTAAGGAATTTATGGTCTAAATTGCTAGTTTTGGGGCGTCTTCAATAGGAAACAACGTCAACTTTGTAAATTGTGTTACCATTTAGAGGAAAATAGATCATAAAACATGGCATATATGAGTGGACACCAGTATGATTGACAGTTTGTATTGTCCAATAGGTTCCACTGGCCAAACATTAGTCTTGAGGATCTTTAGATTTCAGATTGAGATTGGAGATCTAAGATCTTAAGATCTAAGATAATGAAATCACCATTATTCTCATTAACGACAAACATTTCCCCAGTGATTAAGACTGTTGTGTCCTTGTGGCTGCAGGTCAAACCATTGGTGATTACAGATCTAAGGGACAATGCAATTAATATAACTGTTGCTTTGCTCACGCTCCATCCCTCTTCCTCAGTGGTCCACTCCTTTTTGTTGTTAAGCAAATATGAGGCTGAACCAGCCCCCTCAGTGTCCGCCATCTTCACATAGGCAATCAAGCTGTTTAAATGTTTGAGTTTGACTGTGTGTCTGCCCTCTCTAGACATGTTTCTTTCCCTCACTCTGAGTTCTCCTCACTTGCAGACCAATACCAGACAGATGATGTTAAAGTCTCTTTTGGGAAACCCATGACAAATCTGACAGCCGAAGATGGAGAGATACTTTGAATTTTGTTGTATATCACCTGATGTTGACAGTAAAACCCAGACTTGGTGATGTGGGATACTAAAGGTCTTAGTCTGCCTTTAAACAAACAAGATTTGATCTTAACAAAACACAACTGACCATTGCTCATAGCTTGGCCGTCTGTTGCGATGGTGTTACGTTAGCTGAGGCCACTTCTTTAGGTTGTCCTCCTGTCCCACATTTTCAATTGCACAAACGAAAGAAGACATGCATTTCTGTCGTGGACTGTGGTCAGTTTCCTTTCTGATTTTAGCCGTCTCTGTTTGAACTCATCTCCACTGTAGACTTTCATTTTTCTTCTCCTCTGGTTGAGAAGTTTGACAAAAGCAAACTGAGGCTTTTTGAAGTGTGCCATTTCTGACTCCAGTAGCCAATTTCTGTTCGCACTTGTAGTCGTCATGGTCATTTGATGTCCTCATATCGTACATTTCTTACATCCCCTTTAAGAGTTTGGTGTTTTGAGATAGTATTTCCATACATTGTTGATATCACTTATCCTTTGAGGGTTGAAAAGGAAGCTGGAGCTAATGTTTTTGTCCGATTTTAGTCAGACTAAGACAATCATTTGGTTTTCTTCACGTCAAACATGTTAGTCTGACTAAAATCGAGCTAGTCTTAGTCAGACTAAGACAATACGTTGGTTTTCTTCGTCAAACTTTTTCATGACTAAAATCGAGCTCGTCTTAGTCGGACTAACATAACTGGATAATGTGATCCATTGTCTGATTACTCCTGCATGTATACGCTTAGTCGGACTTGATTTGTTTTTCTGTGACGTGAAGGTCAACAGGAAACTGATTCAACACGCACTAGGTTATAGACAGATACAGCGCCACCTACGGAGGCGGAGTCAGACGTACACGGCGAATAAATCGTTTTTCTCCTCCACATGTACTGTATACTCTGACTCGGCAAGTTGTCCGATTGCCTGCATAGTCGGACTATGGCCTTAGCTTGATTAAACTGTGAATGTAAACACAGTGACTGGGTGAGAGGAAGGTTATAGGTCATCATCTGATCACAGAGACACAAACCTCTCCATTAATATATCCATATCCAAGTTTCAAATCAACCGAACCCCAATCTGCATGTTTTTCAGCTCTGGAAGAATCTGGAGTCTGTATTCAACTAAGAACCTCCTGCTGTGACATTTATGGTTGTATGTATTATTTTTAGTAGCAGTGTTATTGTGTTGTTACCTTTACTCCACATTCTCAGCATAAGCCTGTATATGAGAAACTGAGCGAGACTAGAACACGTCAGTGTGAGCGGTAGGTATTCCGCGGCTGACTGACGTGTTTGCTTATGTGCATGCGTTTGTAATGTCACCCTTCCGGTTGAGCAGGGCTTTTGAGACGTGTTCGCCGGGGAGTGTGTGTGCAACGTGAGGTGGAGAGAGCGTTTTGTTTTTTTACGTTTCACACACACCTCGGCGCTCAACATCAACCCCCTGATGAGAAGCGGAGGAAGATGCATAAAGAGTGGGAGAAGCAGAACGGGATGCCTTTAATTTGAGCAGGGGGTCCAGGGGAGGAGGGGGGGGGTGTGTCTGAGCTGACGTGAGTTGGCATGTGTCCTCATTCATTTCTTGCCTTTTGTGTCTGCTGATGAATTAGGAATTTCCTCCTTCCGTCCTTTCATCACTCCCCCCCTCTCACTCTCTTCATCTCTCTCTCTTTGTCTCTTGCACCCTCATCCCTCCTTCCTTCCTTCCTCTCTCGATGTGACAGATTTGGCATCTCTGTCTATGTGTGCCCATTATCTCTGATCAGTGTTGTGTTCAAGCCCACACGCATAAGTGCTACACATATTGCTACAGTGCCTTAAATACAGTATAGAAAGATGCGGGGTATAAAGAGAGTGTTTTTCTGAAGTATAACACTTCCTAAAATTTGATTTGAGATATTTCTGTTCACCTGGTACAAAAACAAGAAGGTGGTTTCATAAGTTCAGAGTGAGTGAGCGGAAAAACAACGGTGTGTGAAGTGTTGAGTTGGGATTTAAGGGAGGAAATATGGTGGGAGTACAAAAACGTCTTCAAAGATCGCGTTAATGCTTTGTTTGCAGTGATGAGATTTGGCCTTCCTGGGATCTTTTTGTTATCTCTGCTTGCAAATCTGAACGCCCGCCTGCACTTAGTGTGTGTGGTTGTTTTCTTCTGTCCAACTCTTCTCCTCTTCCCTCTCACTCCATCTTCCCTTTCAACCCCTCACATTACATTAGTGACACTTAGTTAGAGAGTTAGTTAGAGACACAGTCACAGTCACGTTTGCTGCCCGTTGACCTGGAAGCGATGCAGCGGGGAAACAGCGTCTGTGAGTGCATATTTAAGTGTGCACATGTGGAAATATGAATGAGTATATCTGTGTGGAGCAACAAAAGGACGAGTGAAAGCTTACGGGCAGAGCTGTGCGGATTATATTGTTCTTTGGATGACATTTCTTTGGAGATACCAAAAAAGCCCCGTGGTTACTGCTGTATAAGGTTTCTTTTTAGATTTTGTGTTTGTGTTATTTTCCTGTGGTGCATTAGCTTTTAGGCACATGCCTTTTTGTTTGTGTGTGTGTGGTCAGATTGCTTTTGTGCGCTCTCCTCAGGCCTGCACTCAGATGTCAGAGAGTCGTGCGGTGCCTATGCAGGTCACTAATGCTTTGAAAGGGTGAGGAGGCAGTTCTCTATTCACTGTAGCCACTCAGAACCCAAACAATAACGCTCGGGCTCAAGAGCCTGACACTTAAGAAATGGACCCATTGACCTAGATCAAACCCCGTCCACTGAAGAGATGCTGCACTGCCTTGTCTCATTGTTAGTCACGAGACACTGACAGAACTTAAGTGTTGTCTTTTTCCCCTTGATTAATTGATTAGTCTTTTATTTTGAAATACGTTGATCGGTGTTTGGTCTGTAAACCAAAATGATTCAGTTTTAATTATTTATCGGTATATGGAAAAAGAAAAACAGAAAATATTTACTTTTAAGAAGCTGCAAAATCAGATAATTTGTTGTATGTATCTCAAAAAAACACAAAAAATGATGCATTATCAAAAATAGTTGGCAGTATAGTACAGTATGTGTTAATATTAAAAATATTAATGCATAGGCCGACATATTCATAAAAATGTATACATTAATCATAAATAATATATCTTATTTGTGGCATTTCTTATCAGCTTATTTAAAAACACATGTGTAAGTTTATTTTATGCAGACGAAAACTAAATAACCATTTGGGACATCTTGTGACTACTGAAGCAGTCAGAAATGAGCCGAACATTGATTCAAATGCAACTTTTTCCAACACGTGTTAATATCGTTTGTATGTTTCCTGTATTTTAAAGGTGCCATATGTAAGAATGTGGCCAAAAACTGTTACTACATTCAAATTCAAAATACAGAGGTCTTTTAGGTTTCGTTTTTTGACCTAACTGGCAACCCGTGGTTCCTCAGCAGCTGAGACTCTACTGACTGGTAGTGTCAAAACATGATTTCAAAACATAAACATGATTTGCAGTCTGCAAAATATTTTTTTAATGCAAATATTTTGTCTGTACTGTTGTTGTTGGTGAGTTCAGTTTGTTATATGAACATTATTCCTGAGTCTCTGTGACATATTAGGAGGATTTAATGGCCAGTTGCTTAAGTTTTATTACATAATGCACCTAAGCGTTTGTTGATTCAGTTCAATCTTATAAAACGCTACATGCATTGATCAAAGGACTATGTTCTCCAGCAACACTGGATTACGTGCCTGAGAAGCAGGAGAGACACAACACAGCTGTCCATCGCATTCTCGCAGAACATGTTGAACCCCCATTCCCTCACTGCACTACATTGTTTCCTGTCTCCTCTTCAAGAGGGCACTTTGTGTGTGCAGGCGCTGCTGTTGACTCAGGTGCAGGGATGCACTAAGATGACTTCCACCTCCTGCCGTCCCCCTCCCCCCTCCCCCTCCAGTCCAGTCTGCCTCCTCTGCTTCTAATATCTTTATTAACATTATCTCCTCTGTCAGGTTCCTGCTGCTGTAGACTGTGCATCTCTCCTCCTCCTTTCTTTCTTTTCCCCTGGTGTTCCTCTCCATTTTCTCTTCCCTCGTTACCTGTCCTTCTACAGTCACTGCCTCGCACAAAGGTTTTGCAGGGCCTCAGCAGTTTTCTTAATTAATAAAGTGACAGAGAGTTCTGCTTTATTAACCGTCTTTGCATTAAGAGTAACAGCGAGCTAATATTTACATACTGCACTGTTGCAGTATGTAAAACCAGGGTTTGCAATCTAAAAACTGTTTTAAAACAGGTATTGACAAAAGGAAAATAAGATAATAATAAGTTTGTGGCCCCAATAATAGAACCATCATTCTACACTTCTGTCAACGTTCAGTGTATTCTGCTCAGGTACCATAAAGGGATATTTTACAGAAATAGCACCTCATTTCCATTTCCTTCTATTATATATGCATCCTCTTAGCAGTTACTGATGTAACCTGTTTTATTGTAAAAGACAGGTGTAAACAATTCACATTATTAGCTAAATCAGTCTATGTAATCATACACTCTTAGAAATAAAAGTGATAAGTAGAACCATATAAGGTTCTTCGGCTTGTCCTCATAGGAGAATCCTTTTTGGCTCCAGATAGAACCTTTTTATAAAGTTTCCACCTGGAACCCTTTTGGAGGGTTCCACCAAGAACCCTTTATCCAGGAAAGAGGTTTTAAAGGGTTCTCTGGATCAAAATGGTTCTTAGCTAAATCAGTCTATGTAATCATACGTGCCACCAAGAACCCTTTTGGAGGGTTCCACCAAGAACCCTTTATTCAGGAAAGGGGTTTTAAAGGGTTCTCTGGATTAAAATGGTTCTTACTGGAACCATTCGTGTTACCAAGAACCCTTTCTTGGGGAAAGGGTTTTCCAGAAGCAAATGGTTCCAGGTAGAACCTCAGCCCTTGTAGAAGGACCATTTTGGAACCCTTATTTGTGGTTGTCAGAGATGTTTTAACTTGTGCTGGGCATGTTAACGCGGTATTTTGTCAATTTTGTGCATCCTTAATATATGAACCTTTGATATTTTGATATTAAGGGATAAGAAAATCCCAAAATATATTGTTTTAAAGATGTTTATATATTTGTGCCCTTGCATGAACCTCTTAATTTCTTTCCACACACACACGATTCCTGTTTATTTCTCACAACAATATATCTCTCCACTTAGTCTCAGTCTTGTCATATCGCCGGTGACAACAATAACAAGTCAAGCCTGTTCACGCCTGACATGACATCCATCTCTATCAGACCCTGCAGGACCTATCAACACCACTCCACCTCTTTACCTCTCATGTCTCCTTCCACCTTCAACACACATCATTTGTCTGTCTACCTGTGGCCCCGGCACTCGTTTCCAGCTGCTCTAACAACCTCTCATCCCCCTCTCAACGCCATCATCCTTCTTCATGCTGCTCTCATCCCCTCCCCCCTTCCTCAACCTCCCACCTCAATCATTCTACCTTTTCCTAAAACCCTCTCATCCCCGTGTTTCACCCACACATCCACCCTGTTATTTCATTTTCTCCCCAGACGGCGCAAAGACAAACAGGAAGTACTAACCGCCAATTTTGGCTTCATTCACACCTGTCTTGTGTTTGTCTGAGGGTCCCTTCATTGTCTGACTTTGTGGTGATGCCAGAGTTTAACTTGTAGGGATTTCCAAAACAATATTTGGTGCCATAATGGAACGATCAAACAGCAAATCTTTCAATGTTCAACCGTTTTTATTGAAAAAGTTGCCATAATGAAACCTCAAAGATATTATCCACATGGAAACAGAGCCTAGTTTGTATAAACAGCCTAGTTTCAAGAAATGTCTGCATGCAACCCCAATTTTATGGCACATTCTCCAGTTAATACGGTCCCTAAAGACTTCACAATAGTTAATTTAGGCAACAGAAAAAAGCTAAATAAAGGGAAGGAGTTCCCTTACAAAGACAGAAGGCCTGAATCTGTCCATCTTAATTCCAGGATTAAAAGCTCTTTAAAAGCGTTGTGTCCAATCCCACTTTATTACTATATCACCATCTCAACCAAGCTGAAAGGAATTTGCTGGGACCGAGCTGAATAGATGGACACCTTGGACACAGTCACAACACGGTCGCGGCAAACAAGCCAATAACAGAGACGGCAAAGCATTTCAGTGTTTTCGTGCAACTGTGATAAATCAAACTAAGTGGGAAGCAGATGTAGGGGAAATATATCAAGTTAGATGTTTTTGTCCCCTTAAAAAATACCAAGGGAATCTCTACAATATATGACAGAAGGATTCAGAGACATGAGAAAACAGGAAAAATAGTGGATATTGGGTTTGGCTGGGGCAAAGTGGAGGATTTGTGCTGCATAATAAAAACCCTGTAGTTGCACGCCGTCGCCCACATGTCGTTTAAAGAAATCTGCTGCCACGTCTGCACAGAGCTCTCCTTGTGCTTTAAATGCCGTTCTCCATCTTATTCCTTCACTCCCAGACGGTCCTCCCCGACGGCTGTGCCGTGGCCCGCGGGGTTTCTACGGTTACCAGCTGAATCTGGAGCACAGTCACTGTCTCGCGTCGCTCCTCCTGAATAATTAAACACTTCTTTTGCAACCACCTCTCACATATTGGGGAACCGCAAATCACCTCATCAATATTCAGCTGATTGTTTTTGACAACTTGTCTGTGCAATCACTTTTTTTTTTTTTATATCGAGACCAACAAGTGTTGATTGAGGTGTCGAAATAAAAAAAGCTGGAAAAGGAGCTGATTTGTTCAGAATTCAGAAAATGAAAATGGTAATTCTCGTTCCACCTGCTGCGATGAGGATTTCAAGTGGCATAGAAACTTACAACAGAGGTCTGTGAAGGATTTCATTGAGGCTGACATGCTCTTGATCTTCTCCTTCATCTCAGAACAACTGAAGAGAAGTGTATATAATTATAAAAGGCTTGCATTAAAATCTATATCTTGAAAGGTCACAATAAGAGGTTACCGGAGTCTTTGGAATCCCCTTTCTTTGGATTCATACAAGGATTTGACGATCACTAAAGTTGCACTCGCTAACTCGGAGAGCGTCGGAATCCGCGCACACTCATTGACTCTCATGGGCCTTTCACTCATCGCGCTAGAAGGATATTTCCTTCAAAATATGGTAATCCCTGACAGCGGCGCGCTGCAGAGACAGTCCGCTGAAATCTGAGTTAAGGAGCGAAGCGGCGTAAGCTCCGAGAAAGATGGAGACGCTTATTTAATGAGGTTGCTGACACTTGAGGAGTAAAGTGGAGTGAACTGGTTGTCACTGTACTTTTTAAAATTGATCCCTAGATGCCGCACCCACCCCAAAATCTAATGGCACTATTTCTTTTTGGACATGGCAACACTTGACATCTCCTCACATTTTTTTACTTTTAAAATGTATTTTTATTGAATTCTCATGGTTTAATTGCTCTCTGGTGCACTAGAATCAATATGATTCTGATGCTGTCTTGTAGCTGTAGCTCTGTGCTTTCTGAACTCTGGTCATATGACAGGGTGGATCTTTCACCGACTGATGAAATAGAACATATTGAGCGCTGCCTGACCCAAGATCTAAAAAGTAAAGTTCACAGCAAACATCAATGGCTAACAGTCGGACGATGAATGCATGTTGTAGCGTTGCAATTGAAATGTTGTGTCAATGCCAAAGTTGAGTGAGTTGCAGAGTAATTTGACCCGGAAATAAACACATTCCAATTGGTGGAAAACCATTAATATTGGATTAAACCAGTGGTGTTTACAGCCTGTGCTCTAGGGCTGAACAATTAATTGAAATTTTGTCAAAATCGCAATAGGGCCTACTGCTTTTTTCAGTTTTTTTGGGCTTTGTTAAAGCCAAAATGTGTATCAAAATATCATTTTGGATAAATGAATGTTTTGACCTAGGTTTAGGGTTAGTGGGTTAGGGTTAGGGTTATTCTACAGACTGAAGGGGGCATTGATTCTCACAGATCTGCACAAATATCACACAGTTATCATTTCAAATATGTCTTTTTTTTTTTATAAAATTTGAATAATTATGTAAAAATGACCATTCCCTCTGATATCACGAATCATATTGCAATACCTGTCAAAAATAATAGCAATTGGATATTTATTCAAAATTGTTCAGCCCTACGTGTGCTTATGCTTTTGGATCATATTGGATGTTCTGATTTTCTGTCTTTTAATATTAAATATCAGTCTGATACTGATTCTGAATATTGGATCACTTATCTTAGCTAGCAGGGCCATTGTCAGTCTTTTCCCCTCCACTTTGTTCTGTCATCTTTCTGCCTTGCCTTCTCCATGAAGGATTTTCTTTTTTTTTAAAATATCTCTACTTTAGAAACAAAAAGAAAGAATAATGTTTGACATTAGCAGCAGCTGAGACACATGCTCACATGTGAATGTGTTTGTTTAAGCAGAGAGTGGCAGCGGGGGGGTTGGAGGTGGGTGTGTGTGGCTGATGTCAGATCGTGAAAGGATGAATAAGAAGCTAATCTCCTTCTTCCAGGGAATTCTCCCAGTGATGTCTGAGACAGTCCGTCTCTGAAGGGAGTGTGCGTGAGCGCAGTGGAGTGTGCGCTTCCATCTCCACGATAGGACGATTTCAGAGCACATCTGACTGTTATCTCAGAACTAGATGGATATACTTCCTCTTCAAATGTGAACAATACACACACACATACACACACATACACACACATACAGTCAGTGTGCTGCCACAGGCACGCGCTCGCGGATAAGTCCTTGATCCTTATTTGATTGGACCACTGAGCCATACTGCACCTCGTCTTAATTCCCATGTTATTTGCAGAATCTTTTGAAGCCGGTTTGGTCAACGTAAGCAACAAGGAAGCCCCCATCGTTCCCTTCATGCATGTTTGTGGGGGCAAGTTGTGTGTGTAGTTGAGTAAGCGTGGAGAATTACTGATAAACCCTTCTGCAGGATTCTCATGGTCGTCTATTTTGACACGCGAAGGAATGAAGTGTCCCCCAATCTGAAATTCCTTTGTCTGCCCCCCCAGAGAGTTTGTTAACCTCAGCGACTTCACTCCCTGCCTCGAGGGATGGGGGTACACTATATATGTGTGTGTGTGTGTGAAAAGCGCCTGAGGGAAGGGTGAGCCGTGCGAACACTTCAAGCATTTTCAGGCTTTATTTTTTTTTGGGGGGGGGGGGTTGTCTTGGGAGAAGGTCACAGAGGTCGTAGCGAACTTAGAGCTTCTCTGGTAACAGCGGTGTCTAGACAGGTCACTGCTCTTCCACGTGTCTTTGAGGTTGGCTTATTGAAGTCAGGACTGACAAAGGAATCACACTTGGGTGACGAAACACAACATTAGGCAGCGACAATAAAGGCAACCGAAACATTCGAGGATTAGAGGAGATTAAGAGTTTGTTAACAGCGATCGTAATCTGTCTAGAACTGGTGTGAGACTAATGATTCACCTCTGCCGTTATTCATTTATACATCATTTCTTTTTCATAAAAAACAATAATTTTGAAAAGAAAGTTGCACAAATTACACATCTTATTTTGTGGTACTTCTTAGGTGTGTTTACTATAAGCGCTGATAGTGGTAAGAAGTCACGGTCTGAGGTCAACAGCCTCTCCAGAATGTGTGCTGCAGACAATAACACAACAACAACATGACAGGTTTGGTTTGGCTGCAATCGCCGTACAGTGTCGTACAGTAGCGCACAGTCGCGTCATGGGGTTTCAGTCTGGAGAGTTGAGCTGTGTGTCATGTCGGGTGTGGCTGTGAGACAGGTGCAGATGAAAAGACTGGCAGAAGGAAGGGTGTGTGTGTGTGTGTGTGTGTGTGTGTGTGTGTGTGTGTGTGTGTGTGTGTGTGTGTGTGTGTGTGTGTGTGTGTGTGTGTGTGTGTGTGTGTGTATGTGTGGGAGGGATGTTCCTGCTCCGTAGCTGTTCTGACAGGCCTTTGGTATTTTTCCAGAGAGTGTGAAAGCACATATATGTGTGTGTGTGTGTGTGAGTGTGTGTGTGTGTGTGTGTGTGTGACATTTCCCTCGAGATTGTGCAGGTGTGTGTGTAACTGGAAGCATGTCTGCCTTCATGCTGCTGTGCCGCAGAAATCTGTCTGCTTCACGTTTTCGGTGATAGAGACGTGCGATGTTTGTGGCTGCACAGAGTCTTTTAAGAGCACCAGGGCTACTTTGTTGTTTCTGCCAGTGTCGTTAAAGATATAATATGGAACATTTATTCATTAAAGGTGCATTATGTAATAAATCTAAAGCAACTGGCCATAAAATCCTCCTAATATGTCACAGAGACTCAGGAATAATGTTCATATAACAAACTGAACTCACCAACAACAACAGTACAGACAAAATATTTGCATTAAAAAAGATCTTTTGCAGACTGCAAATCGTGTTTATGTTTTGAAATCATGTTTTGGCATGTGGCGCCACCTACCGCCGTCTACCAATCATTACAGTCAGTAGAGTCTCAGCTGCCGAGCAACCACGGGTTGCCAGTGACGTCAGAAAACGAAACCTAAAAGACCTTGGTATTTTGAATTTGAATGTAGTAACCGTTTTTGACCACATTCTTACATATGGCACTTTTAAATTATCTAAAAACATAATTATACTGTATAAATATTAAAAACTGTTTTGTATTATTAGTTATCAGCACGCATTAAGTACCACACTTTTCCACTACGTACGCTGGTTATTTGTAGCGCTGCACTAGTTCGACTATAGGCGCGCTAACGGCGCTAAAGGAGCTAGTGGAGCACATAAACATGACGTCATGCTTTTTCCGGTCAGTCGTCATGTAAACGTGTCATGCGCTAATGGGCGTTAACGTTAGCGTCGTTAACCGCTGTTAACGCCATTAACTAATTATTACTTTTGTTTGTTGTTTGTTTCATTTTCTACACACTCCGGTCAAAATTCCTCAGCTCCACTCCGATCACAAACCCTGGTATGTACAGTCGAACAGTATTTCTGATTTTCCTCCAAGTACCACCAGAGGAAGCTCGCGTACCACTGATGGTACACGTGCCACAGTTTGAGAACCATTGCATTAGCGTATAGTAGTTGTTTTTTTGATGGTAGCATTCTGTCTTGTGTACCGTACACTGTAAATATTGTACTGAAGCTTGAGTTAACCCTTTAAGGTGCACACCAAGAAAAAAGCAAAGGAAAAATAATTTCTTTGCATTTTTATATTTCATTTTATTTACTTATGATACCAATAACGAAAAACAATATATATGTATATATATATACAGGCCTCTACCAAACGGTTGAGACGTCTGTTCATAAAAAACCTTGTTTGCATAATTCATAAGTGTTCATCATTAAGTGTTAGTGAGTTCAGCTTGATGCATTTTTCACTGAGCTATAGTGACTTAAAGTGTGGTCGACCAAATGTTTGAGTACCTTAAAGGGTAAATATCACAATAAAGTCGTAATTAGATATTTTACCCAAATAATTCAGCCCTGATATTGGGCACTACGAGTCAGCCAGTATCTTCTTTATTGCTTTATTTATTTTAAGCGTATTGTGTAGCAGAAACTCTCCAGGCGAACTAAAAAGACAACAAGGCAACAATTCCCATGATCCCACGCCGCTTCCTGACTTTTATTATTGTTTTCACTGGGAAACCCCTCGTGGCAGGAACTGCATGCCGTGTGTTTAAGCTGCATTGACAGAGCTGCGTCTGTGATATCGTAGAAACTAGTTATGTTGTGGAATCAGTACAGCACATCTGCCGTTGGTGATGAATTCAGAAAAAGTCAAATAGAAATGAAGAGTGTGTGTTTTTTTTGTTTTTTTTTGCAAGTTCGTCTTTCTCCCCCTTCCCCAGTGTGTGTTTGTCTAGTGAGTTAATAATGATTTGGCTGCTGATGCAGAGGCCATTGTGTTAATACACTCTGTCAGTGTGTTAATATACTGCGAGAGAGAAAGAGAGCGAATAATTATGTTTCCCCTTTTGTCTCGACTCCCTCAATTAAGCCTGAAGAGAGGCAGCGAGAGCATGTGTCTACTTCAGAAACAATAGGACCCCCAGTTTCTCCCTGTCTCTATCTTTATCTCCGTGTTTTCATTCTTTCCTCCCCACATTTTCACTTTTCCATGTCAAACTTCTATTCATAGCTCGGTCTGTTCCTTTTTCCCTCCTCCATTTTCCCCTTTTATTGTGCGCCGACGTCTTGCGTTTTCGCCTTCAGCCTCGCTTCACCTCCCAACTCCCTCTCCTCGTCTCTCCATCATCCCTCTCCGTCTCCTGGGCCTCGCTGCAGGGCACAGGAAGAGGTAAAACGAGGAGACTAAACATTTTAGACCGTGCACCGCTGGAGGAGACGCGGGGGTTTTGATTTCCCCTGTGTTGTGTCAGACAGGATTGTTTTTGTTTGTGTGCGTTTGTGTGTTTGTTTCACGCTCACTGCACTGAAGACAGAATCAGACATATTGATGCAAAATAGCGATTTGTAGTCAATGCCTCTTTAGAGTGCTCAAGTAATCTGTTTAATGAGTTTATTTATGAACAAAGTTGAGCATGTAAATACGCCAGAAATACAAGAAAAACACAAACAATATCAACAAATAAGGAGTAGCAGCATAGGTAAAGCATGTGATAAGTCAATTGAGGGAATGTAAAGTGCACAAATATTATGCATTCATGATAAAACTGTGTGATTCTTTGTTTATCAGAGATAGTGGGAGGTCAGCTGCATGTGGGCTGAGACAGAACTTATTGGGCCAGATTGGATGAAGGTTGGATGAGATGTAAGAAAGACCAGAGAGGAAGAGGAGGCTGAGGAGGAGGAGGAGGTGGTGGAGGATCAGGGTCAAGTTCAGCTTGTGTAACTGTTTTCCCACAGCTGGGGCGAAATGTGTTGCCGTGGCGAAGTTTCAGTATGTGAGCACGGATGCGTCAGAGAGATGCTATGATTGTCCACTTCTCTCTAGAAATTGACAGACAAATAAACAAGTAGATTGATAAATAGAAAACTAAAATATAGATAAAACTTAGAAACAGACAGAGACCACACAATTATCATACGGCAGGGCTATTCAAATAAAATTTCCAGAGGGCCAGCTTTTCGGAAGGCTGTCCAGCCATTGTCCCGGTCAACCCCTCTACTACTATTCTGTGTTGCATGTACAGTAAACAGATACAAATAGACACAAAATGTTATACATTATTTAGCACTTATTTATTGAAATAGCTGCTAGTTTTGTGCAAAAAATGAAAGTGACAAAACCACCAACATTCAGGTACAATACATTTTGCGTATAGTGCAAAAAGGTTGCAGTACCACCTATATTTGGGTAACAGTCACAATTGGCTCTTACAAAATTAGAGGTAACAATATAAAGACAAAGTGGCGCTAAAGTGCCAGAAATGGGCGAAGCTACGGTTTTATTGGCCTTTTTAATAACACATTAATTATTTATGGGTTAATGGGCTGCGGGCCGGTCCAAATTGCTTGAAGGGCCGGTTCTGGCCCCGGGCCTTAAGTTGAATAGCCTTGTCATACGGGGTCAAAAGCCAAGGAGTAAAAGTGAGTCTTAAGAAGAGCCTTGTTTTAGGAACAAGGAGAGCCATTTAAGGGCTGAAAAACAAATGTTGAAATTAATCTTAAAATTAACATGAAGCCAGTGGGAGTGACGGTTAGGAGTCGTTTGGACTAAAACCGTCAAAGTTTAATCATGTCACTCGATGTGAAAGACGTAAACCGGTGTGCTTTGCATCTACTTTGCAACAGCGAGTAGAAACCAGTGAAATCATCTCTCTTACATAATAAATGTGCCTCCTTAAAGTCTTCCTGAAACAAACAACTCTGAATATAGTGTTTGCCGCAGCTTAAGTGCTTATAATGCCCACACTCACCAAGCGAGAGTGATCACACACACACACAAACACACACACACACACACACACACACACACACACACACACACACACACACACACACACACACACACACACACACACACACACACACACGTATAAATGCATTTTTTAATCCGACTGTCGTACTGAAAACATGCACACACACAGTGAGCATGCTCACACTTGCATACCTTCACACTGTACACAGCACATTATGGAAATGGTCTCCTCTAAGCAGCTCAGGGTTGGCATTAGAGAAAATTAGGTCGTGTTGGCAAGGATCGTTTAATTGAGTCTTAAGCAGGGAAAAAGAGAAATCACACTTCATAGCATGCTTTCATCTTCATGTCATTTTAAAGTGTGGGCATTTCTTTGTCTGCAGGGGGAAAAAAAGAGGTGTTTTCCCAAAAATGTTTGGTGCACGTGCCTGTGCATGCCTTCTCGTTGGCAGGGAGTTTTAACGGCACAGTTTAAATAAAACGCGGCTGTTTTTGAATTTTATTCTCTTTTCACATTCTCCCCTCTGGCGCTGTGTGTTTCTATAGAGTATGAGTGCATATTAATGTATATTTCATGGATATTTGTCTGCATTATCTGATAAAATGTGTTACCTGCACGGTGTCTTTCATCTTAGATTTCCTCTCACGGCTTTATCCTCACCTTCACTTCACCCCTTTCACTGAACTCTGTGTAATGCATCTGGCAGATGCTCCTGGAGTCAAATGAGAATTAATTTCCCTTCTTCTCTGTGTGCATTTGACACAGCGGGTCACTTTGAAGCGACACTGATCCACTTCCAATCTTTCTTCTTTTTTTTTTGGTTCCTCTCAGGCCGAAGCGACGACAACAGCGAAGTGTTTGAAGATGCGTGGAGGATCATGTGTTCGGTGAAAGACGACGCCACGATGTTGAAGGGACGCTTGTGAGGTTGATGCTTAACTTAAGGTAACTTTTACAGTAAATGTTATATTTTTAATTGTCAGTCCTCATTGATAAGGAATCAGTCAGACCAAGTAACTTTAACTACCTTTGGTTTGTCTTAAAGGCAGTGATTTAATATAAGAATAATCCACTTTATTGCACAGTCAAAAATATGGAAGCCCATTTCCACCAGAGTAAAAAAAAGAAGATCCGACTATATCCTACTACTATACTCAAAATAATGAGATAGTATCTCATTATATTGACTTAGTATCTCATTATATTGACTTAGTATCTAATACTATCTCAAAATCATGACTTAGTATCTCATTATATTGACTTCGTATCTCAAAATAATGACTTAGTATCTCATTATATTGACTTAGTATCTCAAAATAATGACTTAGTATCTCAAAATAATGACTTAGTATTTCATTATATTGACTTGGTATCTCAAATTATGACTTAGTGTTTCATTATATTGACTTAATATCTCATTATATTGACTTAGTATCTCAAAATAATGACTTAGTATTTAATTATATTGACTTACTATATCAAAATAATGACTTAGTATCTCATTATTTTGACTTGGTATCTCAAAATGATGAGATACTATATCAAAATAATGACTTAGTATCTCATCATATTGACTTGGTTTCTCATTATATTGACGTAGTATCTCAAAAATAATGAGATAATATCGCATTATTTTGAGATAGTATCTCATTATTTTTGAGATACTAAAAAAGGCGCTAAAAGCTAAATGAGATTTCCGTTCATTCTGAAGACTTAAATGAGACAAAACCACCAAACTTCCAAGGTATTTAATCTCTAAATAAACCCCTTTTTTGTCTGCTCGCTGCTTCATAGACTGCATCATCCTCAACAAATTCCTTCACATCCAGATCTGTTGAAAAAGCCAATTAGTGTTCAGGGAATTTCCTCTTCAACATTGGATACATGATCCACCATCTTCTTTGTCTGGGGATGACTCACCTCCCGTGTACTGAACCCGCCATCAGTTAAAGGGACATCAAAGGCTGAGCGCTCATCCGACAAAGCAATAGACCAGGTCATAATTTGAGAGCTTTGTCTGAAGGAGTTAAAGTCTATTTTCACTCGTGTTCTTTGTTCATTAAAGGGCACAATCTGCACTTACTGTAGGTGTGATATATCTGAAAATAGATAGATACCAGTTTTAAAATGAGCAAATCTCAGCAATCTTGTTATTGGATGGTTTTGCAATAAAGTCAAACAACCAGTGCTTTACATGGTAAACACAATAAATCATGATCAAAGTAAAACAGTCAAATGGTATCCAGTAAGATCACTAAAAACCAAGCACATTTTTAAGACTTGATTTTGCAGAATCTGCTGCGACCACTTATCAGGATTTCAATTCAAGTATTGAGTTGTGATCATTATGACTTAGGAGACTTAGGAGACCTAACCTTATTCCTCTTTTTGACTTTGAACGTCTCCACCCAGTTCTTTCAGTCAAAATTAGAAGATTTTGTTTTTCTCTGACCGTTTTCCTGATCCTCCCAAGAACACAGATCTACATGCAAATTTAATAAAAAAAAAAAAAAAATAGGGCACATTAGCCCTTTACTTAATAAGCATACATATAGATCACACACTAGGTGTTACACAAGGCCTGTTTTTGGACAATGAAACAAAAACTCAAACAAATATTATTTTAAATCATGTTTTACACTGTTCAAATATCTGAACTAGAGTGTCTTTTTAATAAAACTTTTATTTTTTCTTAATTTTTAATGGTAACTGCATGTTAAAATATGTATTAAGTTGGAAATAATTGCCAAATATTGAAAGTTATACTTGAAAAATGGACTCACAGGACATTTTCTGGCCCTGTCATGGTTAAAAATAAGCAAAAAATAAAAAGTCCAGATGAATATTTTGGGGCTTGGGTGTTAAAGGGTTAGAAGATAAATCACAGATCTGGCACTAGACCAATACATAGTTGTAAAATAACCTGTCCCTTGTTTTGCAGTTGAATCATGGGAAACGTGGAGAGTCAGAACGGGGACAGTGGTTTCTACGGCGACGTGGCGGGACAGCTCTCCCGTAAGCACACGTCCCGCTCACTCCGCCTCTCCAACAAGCACCCGATCACCCGCCGCTCCCGGCACTCCTCCTCCGTGAAACAGGAGCACAGGAACTCTCAAACGTCCACGCGCTCCTCCAGCACGCCGAGCATCCCGCAGTCGCTCGTGGAGAACGGGCTGGAATCGTTCAACGCCGCAGATGCTTTCGAAGAGTTCGGCATCAACCCTCACTGGACACAACGCGTGGCTATGACAATGAGGCCGGAGTCCTTCCAGCAGGACGACGACCCTTTGGCCACGCCGACCCCTGAAACCTCAGAGGCGGACACGATAGCTCAGGACGGAGGAGAGGACTCCATGGGGGAGGGAGATGCTGCCGGGGAGGAAAGGTACCTGCAGCGAATGACTGAGGGCCCCAGAGAGGGAGGGAGTTTCAAAAAGAAGCGGTCGAAGTCGGCGGACATGTGGAGAGAAGACAGTCTGGAGTTCAGTCTGTCTGACCTGAGCCAGGAGCATCTGACCAGCACTGAGGAGATCGTTGATGGAGGAGAAGACGAGGAGGAGGAGCGGTTCACTCGGCCCGGAGCAGGTGAGGACGTCTCACACATCCCCACATTTGTATTTTTACGAAAAATGTGTATAATGTTCATGCATTATGCAAGCACACTTAAGATAATAAGATAATCCTTTATTCGTCCCACATGGGGAGATTTGCAGTCCAGTACTATTTAAAGGTCCAGTATGTGAAAGAAAATACTGATATCTAAAGATTATAACATTTGCTCACCCTGAGTATTAGAGCAGGCAAGTACGGTGGCCTTTGAGGACTGTACTATAAATATGTAATTCATCTTTGCTTCAAACTACTGTTTAAAAGTGCATTAAAACAGCTTAATCCAAGGGTTTGAAAACTAAAAAGTGTATATTTTAAATCAGTTATGCACTTAAACAAAGATACGTATTGGCAACTGTTCCCAAATAAACTCTCCCTATGTTACAGACTGGACCTTTAAAGATATCACTTACAGTAATTTTTAATCATATTCATAATACAACTGATTTCTTTCACATGCACTGCAGCAGCAAATATAGATTTTTCACTTGTCTAACATTTAATATGATAATCATCGATTGGCTGCTATCATACTGTTTTATGATAATATTTTAGGTGTATATCACCCAGTCCTATATGTTACATGTCCTGTTTTGAAGCAGAACATTGGATATTCAGGATGTTGTTTTCAAAAAGCACCACAAAGGACTTATGGTTGAGGGAAAAAAAGGCCATCGTTTGATTTGCTTTGCAGATGATGAGGAAGAAGGAGGGAGGGAAAGAGCAGAGTAAAAGAGAATTTGAGGAAAATCAAGTCGACTGATTGAAGCTTATTTCGCTTTCGCGAGTCGTGCTTGAGTTCAGTTGATCACAGGATTGTTGGTTGAGCTGATGCTATGCGGGAGCTGCTGCACTTCACCGTGAAGGTAGACTGGAGCCGGCAATTTATCAGTCGAACATCTAAGCGCTGCCTCGGGTGGTGGCAGAGCTTGGAAGAATGTGTAGGCATGTTGTGCTCGAGATGTAGACTGATAAATCGGGCAGGCTGATTAATCAGACTGATATTTACTATGTTTTTAATCATCAGCACTGGTCGATTATTATTTATTAATCAGTCTGTTTTTACAAACTACACATCAAATCGGAATCATGAGATATTAAAAGAGACCATTGCCAAAAAACTGGCATCAAACAAGCCCTATTTTCAAAAAATCATCATCGGCAGCAGCCATAAAACTCTCCATATTAGTCAACCTCTGGTTTACACACACATGCAGATTCACAGAGACATGGTGGAGGTTAATTTGACTTTCAAATCTGCTCTTCCCCTCGCACTCACACACCCACACGCTGCCCTGCACTAACCACCTGTGTACGTTTCCAGGCTCAGCTGAAAGAGCATCGTCCCTGGACCATCTGTGCAGCCAGCAGAGTCCTGGCCTCAGGGGCCAGAGGAGCCGTTACCCTAAAAACAACCGGAAAGACGCCAGCGGTGATGGAGACGGGGAGGAGGGGCTGATGTCTCCAACCGAGGAGGAAGTCGGAGGCTACGGAGCGTTCACGCTTCCTTGCCGGCGTTCCCACTGCCTCTCCGAGGGCCTGGCGGGGCTCGGCATCCCGGCCGCACCCTGCCCTGCTTTCCAGGGACGTCGCGCACAAACGACTCAGGTTGGATCACATTATGAATCGACACTAGAGGTTAGAGGTTAGAGGTTAAAGATCTCATCTTCCTCTGTCCTCATTTATGAAATATAGACTCTAAGAGGAGAAAGAGGACTTTGTTTACCAGTCGTATCCAGGAAGTTCAGCAGGGTTCAGAGACGTGACACAGGACACCAGTCAATCCAGGCATTAACATTTTGTTGACAGCAGACATTTCCTGTGTCTCCACATGCTTCGCAGAACATGTTTGTATGTGTTTTCAGATAGAAAGTCACTGTGGGCGTTCTTCTCTAATGATGGTTTCTTAATTCCTCCTCGAGGAATTAAAGCAATCACGCGTAATGTCTTTACATATGAAAAAACACACACATGGTGACAGTGTGATCATAAGTTACAGCTTAATCTTATCTTAAAATAAAAAATACACTGCAATTATCTGGTTAATTGGGGATTTAATTGACAAGAATAAAGACTGCCCTCCATAATTATCCCGTCTTTGTTGAAAACATTAGTAAATAAAAAGGAAGTACAAAAATAGCAAGTTTTAAGTTATTCCCAGACCCTTTAAGCACCCTTGGATAGCAGTGTGCCCTAAGTGCTCATCATAATTCATCCAGTCAGGCTTGGGGGAGGGGGGGGTTTAGCCTGGATATAAATAGATCAACAAGAGGAACAGAGGGAGACTCAGTTCTGTGAAAGGAAAAAGTGTGAAAGCACACGCAGACCCCCGTCACTTACAGTGGAGAGCGGTCATGGAGCGGAACTGCACGGCTAAATATGTGCACAGACGCACATGGTGATGCAGTTACAGAAATACAAACGCACAAACCAGTAAACCCTTTGAGAAGCATGAGCTGTGGTTGATTATTGCACATGAAGTGAAATGACCTCTTGCATCGTGACTATTTTTCATGTCCACTTATTGATCATCTGCTGGTTTGGACCCTGTAGGATATCTCTGGAGTTCTGGGCGAAGGAAGCGAGTACGGCGACAGCGGCATAGATGGCGTCACCACAGATATCGACGGCGACCTGGTGTCGCGCCGCTGCAAGGCCATGTCGGCCTCGTTCTCCGTGTACTCGACCGCGGAGAGCAGCGTGTTCAACGGCAGCGACAGCGGCAGCAGCAGCGCCGGAGGAGGAGAAGGCCGAGGCGGGGAAGGAGGAAGAGGAGGAGGAGGAGGAGTGTATGAGAACTTCAGGAAGGAGTTGGACAATCAAGCCTGGGTCAGTGACCTTGTGCGTTTCATCTAAACGTTGTTATGTGCTGTGTTTCGCACCTGCTTCATCTCTCAATGACCTTCTCTGCAGACGCGGGGTCGGGACTGTGCGGAGGAGGCCGGCTCAGCTGTGAGCGACGAGCAGAGCAGCGGCACGCTCAGCAGCGCGTATCCATCGGACGCTCTGATTGGCTGTGCACAAGGCACGGTGAGGAAAGCCGGAGCTCTGGCTGTGAAGAACTTCCTGGTCCATAAAAAGAACAAGAAGGTGGAAACTGCAACGAGGCGCAAATGGAAACACTACTGGGTCTCTCTGAAAGGTGTCGCACTGAGTCTTGTACTTTATTTGTGACTTGTGTTTTGGCTTTTTTCACCTTTTTTTTTTCCAATAGAGAGTGATGGGAATTGTGAGGCAGCTTCAAACTGAGGATGATGTGATCACATGATGATCCATCTTAGGGTTTGACTGACCGGAATAGTGATTAGAATGCTGTTTAGCCTTGGCTAGGCAGACTAAGCTTCTCTTTTGTACTATATTTTCTGAATATAATAACCTTAAATATGGAGGATTTAGCCCAAAAAAATATGGCTGTCTGACAGCGTACATGTCTTATTTTTTCAGTTTGGTGTTTTTATTATTGTTTGTGGTTAAATAATACATAACTCTTGCACTGTATAGGGCTGCGCGATTAATCGAAAATTGTGTTTCAATTACGATTTTGGCCCCTCATGATTACAAAAACAAAGTAATCGAAACAATTTGATTATTTCTCACAAAATGGGGGCTTTTATTCTGAAAATAACGCTCCTCATCCGTCTAAAATGGAACACAGGCATTCAGGAGGAATCCCCGTTTTCAGTAAAAATGTATACAGTATAAAATAATTTATATTTATGTAAAGGTAAATTCAAAATGTTTTTCTTTGATTGTTTTATTTATGTACAATAATTCAGATTTTTTTGTATATTTTAAATACCATCCACACTGCCTTTTAAAATGTAAATGTAATGAATAATAATAATAATAATATATAAACCTGTACTGTCCCTTTAAAAGCTGCTGCATCTAAAATCAAATCAATCCAAGATTTTGTTACCGCTGATATTTATTAACAGCGAACATATATTTGTGGGGAGAAAAAAACCCAATTGATTTTAGTCTGAATTGCTCAGCCGTGCCGTTGCATTCAGATAACATCTTAACCTGGACCTAACCTACTTTATCTCTCTCTCCGCCGCGTACTGCGACTGTAATCACATCACATCCTAACGCGGCGCCTGCCCTTGCTCGTCACCTCTGCTGTCCTCTCTCGCCCTCGAGTGAGTGGCCTTACGTTGCCTCGTCTCGGGCCTCGTCTCAATCTAATTTTACGCCGCCGTCCGTGTCTAATCCAATCTCATATTCGCAAAAAAATGCAGATGCGGCATCTACAGCTGCATTCCATCCCCCCATGAAAATAAATAATCTTAGTCTCCCAGTGTTCCCTCCTCCATGTCATGTTGCATGTTAACAACGTAGGGCATCATTGTTTCCACTGAGGGATAAAATGCAGCACATTTGGTGTTTTATTTGAAGATGTTCCAATTTCCAAACATATTGAATTAAATGAAAAAGTGAAAAAAGTAGAAACAACTCTCTTTTCTGTTTTCTGTTTTCCCTCAAGGCTGCACCCTTTTCCTGTATGACTCAGATAGTCGTTCGGGTATCGACCACAACAGCGTTCCGAAACACGCGCTGTGGGTTGAGAACAGCATCGTGCAGGCCGTCCCTGAACATCCCAAGAAGGATTTCGTCTTCTGCCTCAGCAACTCGGTCGGGGACGCTTTCCTCTTCCAGGTGAGAGAGAGAGAGACACTGGTATTTAGGGCTGTAACTTTTCATAATCCATTAATCGGTGGATTATTTTTTCGATGAATCGCAGTGGGCGCGCGTGAACCGGCATGAACATCCATGGATGTCGTCTGTTAAACAGTTCCGCGCCTATGAGTGACGTATGAATCGCGCGACTCAACGAATCGATGACCAAATTCGTCGGCAACCCTTTTCGTAATCGAATTTTATCGATTCGTTGTTGCAGCACTACTGGGATTTAAAACACCCCTTTTGGTATTCAAAACATGCATGTGATATATGAGTTGATGTCCTTTCAAAACTGCGTATTTCATATAAATTGGGTCCACAAATGATATCATTATTCCCTGGTATTACAGTCTTAGAAATAAGGGTTCTAAAAGGGTTCTTCTACAAGGGCTGAGGTTCTACCTGGAACCATTACCAGTTTTTGGTAACACTAATGGTTCCAGTAAGAACCATTTAAAACCCCTTTCATGAATAAAGGGTTTTAAAAGGGTTCGTGGTGGAACACTCCAAAAGGGTTCCAGGTGGAACCTTTATAAAAAGGTTTTACCTGGTGCCAGAAAGGGTTCTCCTATGAGGACAAGCCGAAGAACTTCTAAGAGTGTACATAAATCAGCAGATTAGGACATTTTCTGGCATAAACACTGACCTTAGTCCTAATGAGGCAGAACCTCATTTCTGAGGAACTGGTTAGGGTTAGGCATCATGTTTTGATGATTATGGTTGGGTATAACACTTTGTTTAGGCTGTCCAAATAAATGGAAGTCAATGCAGTGTCCTGAGCTGAATAGCTGCACACATCTGCATGTGTCATGAACATGGACGTGACATTTAGCCACGCGGCAGATAAGCCAGTCCTGTGTCCATGTGTTTGTTTCACGTGTGACACGTTTAAAGGCCACACTGTCAAACTGACGCCGATCCGCCACAGTCACCATTGTGTAATATTCAAATGTTTCTAATTATATTCATGGCATCTGTCCACAGTGACATTCAATCACCATAAGTGATAAAACAGTGATCAGATTACCGCGACTGTTGTCTCTCAGAGGTTATTAAAGTGATATTTCAATTCTTTTAGCCCTCTTAATTACCCTCTCTCACTGTAACCAAGGCCTTTGATCGATGTGTACTTCTTACCTTGTCAGACGTCGGGCCAGACGGAATTGGAGAATTGGATCACGGCCATCCACTCAGCGTGCGCCGCCGCTCTCGCGCGACAGCACCACCGCGAGGACACGGTTCGCCTGCTGCGGACCGAGATCCGCAAGCTGGAGCAGAAGATCGACATGGACGAGAAGATGAAGAAGATGGGAGACATGCAGCTGTCCACCGTCACTGACGGCAAGAAGAGGAAGACCATACTGGAGCAGGTAATACATACAGTAATCATCGTCAAGATGAAAGAAGTATCTACTGAGTGATTTTTGATGCTGATATGAAGCAGGTTTGTGATCTCACGTACTGAGCAGCGTTTGAGTTGAAAGAAAACACCTTCCCCGCTATCTTTGAAGTGCGCTGATGCTCTCACACGCTGAAAATATCGGCGATAAATCATCTTTACTGCTGTGGCGTCATCCAGGCGAAAGAAAATGTTCTTAGGGAGAACCTCGCACTGACAGATGTTTCCAAACACATTCTGACTGGCGCTCATTTCTGCATACTCGTAACACATGTCAGAACACATGCACATGATGCATACATGAGCAGGCAGGTGAAAGCTGAAATGTCTCTCAGTCGGTTTTTTTTTCACGTGTAATTGCTGTTTATGGAAACAAGTCACAGCTGCAGGTTCAAAGCTTTCTCCACTCTCAGGTTTGCTCACTGTCAGTGAAATAAAGCATGCAGTTTTACTCTTTTTCCATACCAAGGCATAAGCGAACTTAGTGGCTGCTTAATAGTGTGTGGATACATTTTAAAAACATATTAATGAAATTCAGATATGTTTAGATATGGAGTTATTTGGTTTTATTTTGGAGTTACAGATTGTTCATTTAGTGCACATTTGCACATCAAGTCATTTCACTAGTTTACTTTTTTAAATTCATGTTCAGTATTACCACATTCAGTGCTTCACTCTGAATATAAAAGTTCACATTAATGCTAACTGTTGCGATTTTACTGCTCTCTAAAAGAAGAGTGACACTAGTTTGGTGTAAATATATATCAACTATAATTATAAACTAGTGCTCTGGGCACGTAACGGCTTCAACGTTAACGCACATTAACGAATGACGCGTTTCCATGACGACTGACCGGGAAAAGACGCGCGTGTCGTCATGTTTACGTGACTCCAGAATGTTAAAATGAGTCTCTAAAGTAACGCTAAACGTATACGCAGTACACATGTATGCTGGTTATTTGTAGCGCTGCTCTTTTCGTTGAATAAACACACCGCTCCAGTTTGACTGTCGGCACGCAAACGGCACTAACGCAGCTTACGGAGCTAACGGAGCTAACTTGTAAACGGTGCCTCCCATTAACCGCCGTTAACATGTTAAAGTGCCCAAACTATTATAAACTATATTGAATGCAATTTATAGCTGGTGGGAGGGGGGGCCCCCCAAATCAAATTCATCTTAGGGCCCCATAAAGGCTTTGGCCGGCTCTGTACGTGTGTCAAACCCTGTTTATATATATATATATATACGTGGCATTTGTTTCAAGTCAATCAAAAATAGAGGGACCCTTTAGTTTTATTAATTTAGAAAATGTGATAAAATCAGAAAATAAAGTATATAACAATTTATTTCAAAAAAACACATTTGGGTTGTATTTATACAGCGCTTTTAAGGCTTGATGTCCACTTAAAACTATCCATTTAAAAGACATCTCACTCTACCACTGATCCACTATCGCCCCATCAACAACCGTTCAATGTTTCAGGGTGTTTTCTCGTCCTACAAACCTTTTTCTCTTTCTTTTTTTAAATTTAACTCTTAACAGACAAATCAAAGCTTCAGAGTAAATTGCTGTCTGTTTAAACTTATTTAATGTTCTTGTTTTCTTTTCTTCGGTGCAGTTGATTAACTCTTTTGTTGCAATGAAATTAAATTTGGCAGTTGTTGTCACTTGTGGCTTCTCGGGAACAATGAGATTCCCCTTGTACTATGTTTCCCCCTCCCTCATTTGGAAGGACCGTTGGAAGCTGTTGGTTTTTTAACTCTGTACATGTACAAATTGTGCCAAAAATGATCTGTAAAATGAGTTTACATAAGACGACAGGCCTGGGAGATGATGTATAAATGTTAGTCCTGACGCACGTGAAGAAAGCAGTGTTTCTGTGTTCCACCTCCCACAGCCCACGCTCTGATACATAACACAGCAGGTCGGTGAAAGGTGGGGGTTGTGTTCATGAGTAATACTTCTTCATCACTCCCACATCTCGCTCTTCCCAAAATGCCCAAATGACAAAACTGATCATTTATGCATCTTCTACGCACATTTTATCTCTCTTGTGGGTTTTCAACACTGTGCCGTCCCAGTGGATAAATCTGGATCTAATCTAGCTTTTTTTTGCAGTTACATAACCGCTAATGCATCACTGTTCTCGCACGTCTCCCTCTTTTAGATCTTCTTGTGGGAGCAGAACTTGGAGCAGTTTCACATGGACCTGTTCCGCTGCCGCTGCTACCTGGCCAGCCTGCAGGGCAGCGAGCCGCCCAACCCCAAACGCCTGCTGGGCTTCGCGTCGCGTCCCACGAAGCTGGCCATGGGACGACTGGGCATCTTCTCCGTTTCTTCCTTCCACGCACTGGTATGACAGCGATTTCCTCGTGCACACATTTTGCAATTTAACCGAATCAAAGCTCCTTAATCCCAAACTCAAACCCTGCCTTCATGCATTTAATGAGAGGTTCCCAAGTGCCCACTGTCAATTTCAGCTCAGCCTGGAGAGTGGGTGTGTTTATCAGGCTGTTCTTGTCACTTACGCCCACTGAAGGCCTGAGAAATGTGCAAAATAATAGACGCCGTATGTTACCTTAGGTTAAAACACATCAAAACCATGCGAACAAGTACAAAGAAAAGAAAGTGAATGCTAAATTATGAGCAGATACATATCCTCGATGAGGATCTGTCGCGTGTTGGATGACTCAGCACAAATAAAGGCCAGCGCTGACTCATTTTTAGTCCGTACAGATACATTTGACAAAATGTTGACCCGGTTCCCAATATAAATCATGAAAACAGCCAATTTGAGCATAATTTAAAGTTTGTGACACTTAAAAGTTTGAGATAAGTGTTGGACAAATTAGTCAGCTTCATTTTGTGCGTGTAATTCAAAATATATACAAATGAGTGTTATGTAAACGGCTGATCATCCAAAAATATCCCCCATCTGTGGATGCAAACCAGGTCTCTGGGAATGACTGATCTATGGGATTATGGGCATAAACTGGATGTATCTTTGGGATTATAACTAGAAACAGATTTTTTTTTCCCCCAGTTGAAAAAATGGAAATCGGTCCAGCTGCATCTGAATAACTGCAACAGTAACACATGTTTGCCTCTTGATTTATATCCTTTACCTTTTTCAAAAGCAATTTCGACCGACTCCCAAAAGACAAAAATGGAGTTGAATAGGGTAATTTAACTCCGGCACTGAGATAAAACAAAACCCAGTCTTCATCGTTCATATTCTCACATACCACAATTGAGAAGACGGGTACACGCTGAGATGTGCACACTCGATGTCACCTCACCACATTCAGAACATTCCCCCCTCTCAAAGTTTCCCATCACAGAAATGAAAAAAAACGAGACATTCTGACCATTTGTTCTCTGCCTGTTTTTCGCCCCGCGGGCTCACAGTCTTCGTGCTGTCTGTATCAGGCTCTCGCTGTTACCTGGAAAAAATGTAAAGAATGAAATCCCCGACCTTTAATCGAATGATCTATGCGTGTATCTGTGTATCACGCAGCTGCTCGCAGAGAGTAAGCAGCTGGAACCGAAAAGCAAAAGAGACAAAAGAGGTGGAAACAGTATCTGTGTACGAGCGGCAGATGGATAAACGCGCATTCACACATCACAACAGCAGAGGCTTTTTGGTTTTTTTGATTGGTGGATCAATACAAACTCTGTAAGTAAGCTGCAGCATCCCTGAGGCACTTTCCCACAAACAGGCTTAACATCCTCTGCTCTGTTGGCCCCCGCGACCCCCCGTCCCTTCCTTCACTGGCCATATCTCCACTGCCTTTGTCTTTGTCTGTCTCACTGAGTCTCTGCTTCTTCCTATCTCACATTATTTTCTTCCTAACAGTGTTTTTTCCCTGTGAGTTAAATATGAGGGATGCTTCATACCACTTGTTCATACATATAAACTGATATATACACTACATACATTACTGAGAGGTCTTGAGGCCCCGACACCAAAACATGCACATGTTTTTTTCATAATCTGTTCATCTGTCTTCTCGTGTTTTAACAGTGTAAATGTGTAACTTTGCCTATATCTTGGCCTTTGAAAAAGAGGTTCTTAAGGGTGAATTCCAATTCCTTGCTTAACCCTCAATCTTAACCCTCAATCTCAAAAATGTGCGCTCCCTCTATTGCAAGTGCTGTCCCGATTCTCAGAAAAATTAAGTTGAGGGGCAAGTTTAAGGGCTGTATCGCCCTCAATATAGAGATTTTTTTCCGAGACCACCCTTGGGAGCAAGGGCTACCCAGAATGCATTGCGTGTTTTCACATAAGAAAGATGGCGTCGAAAGCAGCGAAGCGAGTGCGATACAAATTAAGTATTTTCTTTGTTAATAGATATATAAAAATGTTGAAAACCATTGTATTAACTTAGTTTAGGCCCATATTATGGATTACTAACGTCATTGTTGCGTAACATTTATTTTTATTTTACGATCTTTTGTCAATAGCCGGCCGGTGCGGACAAGCGATCGTTTGCTATGGTTTTACTTTTCAATAAGCCGTGGTGTGTGGTAACTGTCAGCTGAATATGTCCGTGGTTGTGGTATTTGTATGAGTATCATCTTATAACTAACTGACAACCTAATAACTTGACTGACAAACAGATCGTAATAAATAATCCTGACATAAATGTGTTCTTCTTCTTCTTTTTTGGAGTTGACAGACTGGACGCAGCGTTATTCTGCCCCCCGCAGTCGGAAGATGTATCTGCATTTAAGGGGTGTCCCATTTCTAAGTGACAAAATAACCCTCGACACTTGGTTTTGAGGGCCAGTTAAGATTAAGGGTTGAGCTTGAGGGTTAAGATTGAGGGTTAAGATAGGAATTGGAATTGGCCCATTACCTCAATGGAATATCCTGGTTGAAGGTGCCATATGTAAGAATGTGGCCAAAAACAGTTACTACATTCAAATTCAAAATACCGAGGTCTTTTAGCTTTCATTTTCTGACGTAACTGGCAACCCGTGGTTGCTCGGCAGCTGAGACTCTACTGACTGCAATGATTGGTAGACGGCTGTAGGTGGCACCACATGCTAAATCATGATGTCAAAACATAAACATGATTTGCAGTCTGCAAAATATGTTTTTTAATGCAAATATTTTGTCTGTACTGTTGTTGTTGGTGAGTTCAGTTTGTTATATGAACATTATTCCTGAGTCTCTGTGACATATTAGGAGGATTTTATGGCCAGTTGATTTAGATTTATACATAATGCACCTTTAAATAAAAGGAAAAGACAGTGAAATACTAACTTTATTTATATATATATAAAAAAACACACACAAGAAAAAGTAATATAAGTCTCAGTCGCTATAGTTTGTTTTTCTTCCTTTAGTTACTGCAGTAACTGTGTGTTCATTAGAGATATTTGTGTAAAAACAGCAGCTCTTGCATGCAGCTTACATAAGACGTGTCTTGAAGACGGTTCGTCCTATTAGTTTTGAAGTGTGCGTCTCTCATTAGACCGTCGAGGGCGGATAACAAGCGCACACTCGCATAACTAGAGTATGTGTGTGTGATCGCTTTTAAACCAACATGTGCATCAAATGATGTATTCATGCACCGTATAGGGAGTCCGAGCAGTGAATTAACCCAGAAATGCCACGAGTGGTTGCTCTCTCTCTCTCTCTCTCTTTGTGTGTGTGCAGTAGTAGGTCAGTGAGAGGTTCAAAGGGTTCAGCGTGTGCCATTAGCTTATAACGAGATGCTGACAGTGTGTGATTTTGAGTGTTGGAGTGTTTACATGCCCCCGAGTGACAGCCACCGCTGAATGTAGCCCTTTTTAGCTCATTCATTTGAACACTACATGAGTGTTGAATCTAATGTGACCCCAATAAAGGCAATATATCGCTTTTAGAAAGAATTCTGTGTGAATTACTGTACACATTATCCTGCTAATCAATATATCTACATGTCTAAATGGGATGAAAGGCGTGTACTTTGCAGAATTGTCCAAAACGTCAAACCAAATTTGTATTTCCTGTATTTCTCACTGTCGCCAGGTTTCGGCCCGCACAGAGAACAACATCAGGAGGAGAAATCAGGCGGCGCCTCGGACCTTCAGCAAACGCCGAAGCCGCTTCTCTTCCCTCTGGGGTCTGGACACCGCGTCCAAGAGGAAGAGCAAGGGACATCCCTCCATTAACCAGGTCTCTCCACAGTGACACATCCACACTACAGGAGTTTGCTTTACCAAACAACCTTTGGTATTTAAAGTGGAGAATAGGTGCCATAACATTGTCTCACTGGTTTGAGTCACTTTGTGTGGTTCCAGGTGTTTGTCGATGGGACAGAGTCCACGAAGAAGCCCCTGGAGCGCATGTTTGAAGACGCCACCAGTGAGAAATCGGTAAGAACCCGTCCATCTTTACTTTATTTTGACATGAAATCAGTTGATTTATATCGACCAAATTCACAAATCTCAGTTTGTTGGTGATAGTAAGGCCCGGTTAAGAGTCTGCAAACGTTTTTTATCCACATTTTTTGGCTTTCTATTCACACAGAACTTGTCCTTTGGGAGCCATAAAATGCTATTTCTGGAAGTCCCAGAGTGAAAAATATCTTAATATCTCAAAAAACTGTGATGTGATAGCCTCCTCTTTCTTGCTCTTGTGTTTTGAGTTGATATAAACTACATTATATGTGTTGTTGGTGTATTTGTGTAGCTGAGTTACAGCGCCACATAGAGGTCTGGCATATATAGTACAGTGTTTGGAGTTGTTTAAGGGAGTTTCGAGTGTATGAGGACATTCTAGAGCAGAAAAGAAAAGGATCATATCGGGAAAGTACTGTTTCAGGCTGTAAACTTCATTAAATCTGGCTCATGTGAACGTCTTTAAAGACGACACAAAATCCTCTCCATTTACTCTGTGGTTGTTATCTGTCCTGTTGCCAAACCAAGATGACAGAGACCACAACAGATATGATGGTTGTTTACTGTAAGCCTCTACTGTAATAAAGCTCCCGGGTCACAGTACAAAGTTCCTCCTTCCTTTTCTTTAGTTTGGCATTAACTTCTGAGAAACCGGAGCTCTCGTCGCTGTAGGCTAATTCCTCGTCATTGTTTGCCTTCCTCACAAGCCGACATTAAAATTACTGGGGCATCTGATGAACCTTTGTGCTCGTGTAATGGGTTGTGGGCTTCTGAAGCCCCCTCAGGCCATCAGACATCTCTGGATTTTCCACTTCTTTTGACTTAACTGACATCCTTGTGGTGTTCTGCGCTCCTCTATCTGGGAGAAGCACAAAATCCGCGCAGGCCTTCCACATCAGCGAATATTTCTTTCAGGTCATTATCAAGTTTTAATGTCTTCAGACCTCCACTTGTCTCCTCAACAGTGAGTGAGATAATAACCGATCTTATTTTCCACAGCTGTGTCTCCTCCTGCATCAGTTGTCACATTATTTGCCTCACAAATCTTCCCAGGACTAACTTGCTTCTGTGTTGTTGTTTGTCTCGATATTGACCGGCCTGTCTCTGTGACAGAAATAATGTCTTCCCCCCCCCCCTTTACTGTACTCTCCTCCTCCTCCTCCTTTTCAAGCATCAAACGCCATTTCCAGACCAGAGTTGACAGATTTCCATTTCGTCTTTTTTCATTTGCTCCAGGCAATTCCAACTCCATCAGCATCACAGGTTATCGACCGCAGGGGTTATTTCTGTCTCCTAATCCTACTGTGAAAAAAAAAAAAAAAAAAAGATCTGATATGTTCGGATCATTAGCTCTCTGATGTTTCAACAAATTATGCAGACATTTGTTACCAAAGGGACAGGCCACTTTCACACCATCTGTGCTCCGGCGAGTCTTTCGGTCATAAAAATACCTTTAGTTGGCAACTGGATTATCTAAAACGACCATATGTGAGCCAACACAGCCTGGTAAATGATGAATATACGGGGGGGAAAAATGTCCCATTACCTGTGAGTTAGAATGGCAGCTCTATATTTTATGAGAACGAGAGAAAGGAAGTGGAGATATGTGGGGGAGGGAATATGGGCCTGGGTCTAAGCTCAGCAGATAGAAGCAAATATAACTAACACTAACCCTCTCTGGCTGTGGAAGACCCCAGTGGCACCATGGGAGATTGATTTCCTTCCACCCACGCCCAACTTAAGCTGGCAGAGTGTGTGGGGGTTACATTAAAGACGTTTCTTTTCTTTTTTTATTTCTGGAAGTGAAACAACCTAGTTTGTAAGATATGGCTGCAAAAAGCTGCATCGTTATGATTATGATTGAATTAAAGTAGACATATTGGTCAAAATACTTTAAGGATGAAGCACCATAGCAGTTTAATCATCCTGCTAAAAACAGACCTGTCCAGAACGCTCGGTTTTGAGTGCCTGTCTCTTTAAATGCAAATGAGACACAAGAAACTACGTATATATATATATATATATATATATATATATATATATATATATATACAGTATATAAAATGCATCCAGTGGATGGGTAAAATCCTCTGAGGCTGGACGTTTGTGTAGAACTCTGTGCTGCACTCACCTGCGTTTTTTGGGACAAAGCGGAGCTCCACGAGACAACAATTCCAACAATGTCTTATTGTGACGTAGTGAGTGAGTCATAAGGCCGCCAGAGTCCCAAATATAATTATTAAAATGATTAAAAAGTTGATTTTGCTATTGTATTTTGCGGGAATCCCACTGAAAACAGTCATTAAAAGGGAAAGTGGGAGATAATAGTGAACCACCCACCGAGCAGAGGCATCTAGATGGGCCAGGAGGGGAGCCAGATGGTGCTGAGAAGAGCTGTGGAGTTGAGGGAGTTGGGGGGAGGTTCTTCCTCTGGGCCTGCCTGATCCATGTGTCTGTGTTTTGTTTTGTCTGTGAACATGTTTGTTTGTGCATACATGCAGAAAAAAAAAAGAAGCATTTAATTTGCTCCCATATTTTTCCCTTCTCTGCCTACACAGGCTGAATCCGTAGAAACACTCTGGACCACCACTGTCAGCAGATTGTGTGGCGTGAATGAAAGATTGGGAGGAGGGAGATGATGGAGTGATGCAGAGATAGAGGGGAAGAGGGCACCAGAAGGAGAGACAGTGATTAGTGGGGGACGAGGGAGTGCGGGCGGGGAGCCACGACAGAGGAACGAAAGAATAAATGCGGATGCTGTTACTTGATAGCGCTTGATAAGGTATCAGTGACAGACAGTGTGAGGTCGAACAGAAGAGGGAAGAGGCCGACATGGCTGCCAGATTGTCGGAGGTCACTCTGATGGGCTTAGAGGTTGCGAGGAATGCACACACACACACACACACACACACACACACACACACACGTGAGTGTAACACATACCCACACAGGGACAAGTGTTTCAAGAGGCTCTCATCAACACAGATGAATTAGATTTTGTAATCAGACACCCTGCCGCTTTCAGGCCACCACCGCTCTCTATCACATTAGTCTCATCATCCCAAGCAAATCTGTTTTCTTTTGTGAGCTGATGGACAACATTATGATTAGAGCAACTGTGTATAACGTAATCACTTTGTTTGTTGTCTTTGCAGAAGGAGAGAGCGGGTTCTGTGAAAAGTCCGCCCCAGCAGAACGTGGACAGCTTTGTTTGGGTTCCCGATTACCTGACTCCCTCCTGGGTGTGTTTGCCAAACAATCAGCCCGTCCTGGCCGTCATACAGCCTGGGGACACGGCGCTGGAAGTCCTCAGCTCCATCTGCAAGGTGGGCAGTTGTTGAGAGGAATACAAATGTTGTATTAGCAGAGACGAGTCTGTCAGGTACGGAAGACGATTAGGGCCATTTGAGTTCTGACTTTAAACTCAGAACTACAGGTGCCAATCTGAGTTTAAAGTCAGAATTCTGGGTTTAAAGTGAGAATTCTGATTTTAAAGCTAGAATTCTGAGTTCAAAGTGAGAATTCTGAAAATAAAGTCAGAATTCTGAGAATAAATTCAGAATTACGAGAATAAAGTCGGAATTCTGAGTTTAAAGTCAGCATTTTGAGTTTAAACTCAGAATTCTGAGAAGAAAGTTGGAATTCTAAGTTTAAAGTCAGAATTTTGAGTTTAAAGTCAGAATTCTGAGAATAAAGTCAGAATTTTGAGTTTAAAGTATAATTCTATTGTAGGTTTTTTAAAGTGATGGTGTGTCTCTCTTTATAATCTGTGCTGAGTGAAGCATCTATGTGTTTTTTTGTCATCCTAAATCTGATCCATTGATTTCGACCAGTATCAGACTGAATATTGTGTCAGTGCATTGATCGACGACTTGAAACACAAGTCACTGTACATGCAAATTGCATGTTTGATTAATGACTGTAGAGCAGATGTTTCACACCAGCAGTCACAGTGAGGACATACATAGACATAATGCATTCTCTCCGAAAGTTATCCATCACAACTAAATGCCTTAATCTAATCCTAACCTAAACCTTATTCTAACCCTTACCCTGAAACCAAGTCTTAACCCATAAAGTGTGACAAAATGTGAAGACCAGCCAAAATAACCTCACTTTCATTTCCTGTTTATTTGGTCCTCACAAAGACATAAAAGTATACACACAAACGCATGCATTAAGGCAACAAATAAAACCGGTGTGAGCTGAGCTGTTAAACGTACAAATAATTCACTTTGACAGGTTTGAAAACTCGTGCAACCTTGGAGAACAAGTCTTTCTGCACACAGTTCTGTTGAGAGTCCTATAAGCGATTATATAAGGACTCTTAAGGACCACCATTTACAGCTTTAATGGCTGGAGATAAGCAGATACTGTATGTAAAAGTCAACTTTTTAAAATTCAGTTTCGGGGGTAACAATGTGGATAATTGGATGCCGATCTGAACATGAATCAGAGAGATCTAAGACCCTGACAGGGTTTCTTCCAGGAATGAACATGTACACGTCACCTGATCTTTTCTCAGTAATTCTCTTACCCTACAATATTTACCGCCGTGTAAGACTCAAGTCTCATGCGGTCTTGTCAACTTTCGTTCCACTTCATCTCCCTCTTTTTCCCTAATTGATCTCAGGCAGAGCTGCAGAATAATGATGCCTCATAATAACACGGATGCGTTCCAGTTGAAGTCTTTGTTGAGAAACAAGCTGAGCGACGCGTGTGTGTGCGTGTGCATGCATGGCTGTAAACATGTCAGGAGGAACTGGAGCGTCTAATTCATGGCTCCATGTGTGGGACATGTTTGCACATACATGTGGATTATATACATGATTTAACACGTGAGCTTTCAAGTCTTTCTTTTTTTGTTAGGGGGCGCCATGAGCTGTTATGTGGGAAATATACGAGAAAATAAAGTTGCAAATTTACAAGATTAAAAGTTTGCTGTCTACGTAAGCAGCATTTACACATGTATGTATATGAGAAAATAAAGTCGCAGATTTACGTGATTAAAGGTGGCAAATCTACGAGAAAATAAAGTTGCATATTTATGTGATTAAAAGTTTGCTGTCTATGTAAGCAGCATTTTCATTTGTATTTCTCCTCATTCCCTCTTATTTTCTTGTTACCTTTTAGACCCATAAAATAGACCGATCCGGCCACTACCTGCGTTTGAAAGTGTGGGTCGACAACCAGATGCTTTACTTTGTTCCCCAACTTGAAGACGACATCTCTGATGTGGTAAGGAAACACACACACACGGTGATAATAACCTGTATTTGTGGCACTTGTTTTTATGTGGATTGCATGGCCTGTACATTATTATTATTAATTAATTTTTACTTCATTTCTGGCTGGATATGGATGCAAGCTTGTGCAAGTTTAATGATTTGGCTGCGGCCTTGATTTATGAAATGCATATAAAATTCCCACGATGCAACAAAGGCACCGCGGCATATATGATATAAATTATGCACAAGAGCATTTGGACTCTATTGTGCGGATTGCGATCTGTTTGCACATTTCTGTTTGTAATTTGTTCTTATGATTCATGCAAATGATCGACCTCACCTCCACATTCATGAGCCCACTGTAAAGCTGTGTGACGGTGCTTTGTAGGTGATACACTGAACTCTTTCTCTCCGAGCACAATCATTGTATTTTTCCTCCACAGCTCTTTTATCTCGCCGCTTTGATCAGCGACTCATTTCACCCCCTTTCATCCCGCGTCTACGGTATTACATTATTATTTCTCGGCAGCGGAGCACACTCGCTGCACACTGCGCACTCCTGTTCCCGTCTGTTGCTTGGTCCACACAGCTGTGTCTATGCTCTTGCCCCACTGTGGGGTCTAAACCCCCTCGTGTGATCACCCACTCACTTTACAGACGTGACCTGGATTTTGACCCCCGCAACCTTCAAATGCGATTGCTCCTTTAAGGAGCCTGAATAATACATGAATCTATCCATTCTTTATTAAGAGCGAAAACATGACCTTGGCTGTTTTCATCCAACAACACTTACTCTCCTCATAATTCTCCTGTGTTTGCAGGTCTATAAAGAAATCGAGATTTGCCCCAAAACGACCCAGATGATACGGTTTGACAACGCAGAGTCCTCCACCATCGGATACGGTATGTTGAAAAAAAATAAACAGGTTTTTGTCACATTATTAAATCTTGTATCCAATTCATTTTGTAATGGACTTCCCTGGGTCATGCTTTGGTAATGAGTGGGGGGTGAGTTCCTTAAGTGGATCTGATTGCTCAGCCGTGCACACTGTCAAACCGCAATATTTCAAAGAAAGAAAAAAATTAACGACACAATCTCTCTTTGCATCTGATTATCTGCAGGTTTTTCCGTGGCTGTCATAGACGAAGACGGGACGCAACAGCTTCACATTACAGAAGTGAAAGCAGGCGGACTGGCCGCAGCCAAAGGTTTCTATTCCTTCTTTAATACTAACTGACAACATGAAGCCTTTTTTTTTTTGTTTATTCATGTATTCATTCTAGTTTTGACACAGAAGACAAAACACGTGCGAATAGCAACGGTATTTCTTGGAGTTGATAAAAAATCCTCGAAACACCTGACCTGGGAAACACCTGGTCCCACATGACGTCTTATCAGTGCAGTGCTGTGTGACTGCATCGCATCAGCTGCTGAGCTGACGCAGCACAATTCCTCATATTTGAGAGAGAGAGAGAGAGAGAGGCACTCAGTTGAAAAGAGATTATGAAAGAAAGAAAAACCCAAACCTTGGTGCTGAGAAATGTGGTCCACAGGGAAAAACACTCACAGTCAGTATAAGCTCCGAAAGTCAAATGTGATATAAATCACCAACAACAACAACATTTAAAATTAAAGGGGGAAAAAAGAACTATCATAACTACATAAATCTGTGTATCATTTGTTCATTCGTTTACAAAATCAAAATGAAAAAGCGGAACGTTATCAGAAGGCCTGCAAAACAAAACAAAGAAGAAGAAGTACTTGAGGATTATTCTGGCATGAATACGAGAAAATAAAGTCGCAGATTAACGAGATTAAAAGTGTCAAATCTAGGAACTGATCAGTCAATATAGATATGTTTAAAACGCATAAACAGCAGGAGAAAATTACGAGTGTGAGTCCATATATTTAATAAAATGGAATTGTACTTTTAATCTCAAAATTCTGCAACAATTTTCTCCAGGCAGCATTTACCAGTGATGGCGTTCTAGCAAAGGTCACTTCCGGGTCACGTAACTTGCATTTATCAAAATTGGATTAAACAGGAAACGCTTGTTATCCGTTTTTTTCTTTTGATTTTGTAAACGAATATTGAGAAAACAAGTTGTTTTTTGTTTTTTTATTTCTGGTTTTATTTTGAATGAACGAATGATACACTTTCAATTCGACACACCACTGAAATCGTCGTGCTGTGGATTTTGCGAGATCAGGATTAAGGAGTTGTGAATTATGGTTCCTCTTTAGTCCCTCATGAGAGCAAAGAAGAAAACTGCGATGTCTGCATCACACTAACCTCTGAACAACCGGGTCAACCCCCATTCACTCGCTCATATCTTTTTAACAGAGCCTGAGCGACCTAATGGAGTTGAGAAACACACAGCAGCTCTGTAGATACAGCATTAATATATAGAAAATAACACCCCCCAACCTCTATTACTGTGCCCCAGGGTCAGACCAAGGTTACTCAAGTGTGAGATTGTGTCCTCTAGTGTAATAGCAATCCTAAAAGCTGCCAGGTTAGCAGGCTGGAGGATGCGACTGTACTTACTGTCTCTACAGGCAACATTTTTGGAAATACTATACTGTATTTTGCTGAATCACTGAGTTACATTTGCCATTGTTGACACAAGTAGGTCCACATTTACGCTTGGGATGAGCCCTGAATGTCTGCGCCTGTGTTTCACAAAGAGAAAATGAATGTGTGAATATGAGAGGATTTTCTGCAGGGCGTGTGCAAAAAAAAAAAAAAACAGGTCAGAACTGGACGAGGAGGCCTGAAGGCTCTTTTCTCAATCTCTTCTTTTTCCCCCCTCCCCCTAATACAAACACACTTATACACACACACACACACACACACACAGTCATATATGTTCAGAGGGGTTATTTCTCTCTCTCCGATAAAGCCTCTTCTACAGCTGACATTTCACATCCTGGACAACTAGGTCATTACTTAGGGCTAAATGTGTGCCTGTGCCGTCATATCGCACAGTGTCTGTTATTCCTATCACTGCGGACTGAAATCAGAGGGAAGAATAACAAATGCGGAGCTCCGTGATTGATGGCGTAAACAAGACACCACAGCGATGACACGTGAGACCGCTGCCAGGAAGCCACAAAAACAGCTGTCACAGCCAATCAGGTTGAGTGAGTGTGAGGGCGAGGCTGGCTGCTAATTGGTCAGCCGATTGAGTGCTAATTCTCAATTAGCAGAGCCAGGCACAGGTGGTGCAGGGGAGAAGCCTCACACTGGAATGAGGGAAAATCATGGTTTCTGCACCCTATAGAGTATATACGTGCATGATGACAGGACAGGAATAGACATGCATTTCACCCTCTTGTCTCAAACTCATCCAGTCGTGTTACATCAACTGTAGCCTCGAGCAACACAAAGCATGGGAGGATGCATTTTTAATGTATTAGAACACATTAGAGTATCAACATAATTAGATGTTGGAGATTATGACACTGAAGTTGTGTTTGTGCAGTAAATCTGCTCAGTTTGATGGTAATCTGTCACTTATCATGCGTCAGCCCCACCTGCAGGAGCAACATTCCTCACTCGGGTTTTGTCCTGTCATTATCCGCCAGGTCTGAAAGCGGGAGACGAGATCCTGTTGCTCAACGGCAAAGCCGCGTCGACGCTGCAGATGGACGACATGAGGGCTGCGTTCGCGAGCCAAGCGTTGACCCTGTGTGTCAGCGCCCTGCCCCGGCTCGACCCTCGGGCGCTGTGCTCGCTGCCGCCTCGACGCTCGGACGGCGAGCAGGACCGCACCACGGACATCTACTCCCAGAGCCAAGGTGAGGCCGACTTCGTTTGGTTAAAGTGTCTCTAAAAGTGTCACTGATGGATGATGCAAACAAACAGTGTCCTCTAGTGACACATGGAGTGAGCTGTTGAGAGTAAAATCACTTTTGATGCATTTTCTGATTTTCTAGGGAAAACTGTAATGCACTTTTTAGAGCTGCAAACCAACATGATTCAGTTTTAATGATTTCTTTGTTATGTGGAGCAAAATATTCACATTTAAGACGCTAAAACAATCAGAAATCTTCAAACCGATTCATCGATGATCAAAATAGTTGATGATCTCTTCACACGTTTTCGTCCACATGCCGTGTCTTTGCCTCAGCTTGTGCTAAAAGCTAAAAATCACCCTCACTGTCTCCCTTCACAGGTTAAATGTAGGATTGATTTGTGTACAGTCACACTCTCAAGGTGATTTAAAAGCAAATGAGCGTTATCCATCACCCTGATGAGTCTGAATTTACACTGTGCACATGTTTCCATGTGTCCCTCTCCCATGCACTAGTGGTGAAAAGGGGGGAGAATATAGTTTATGATGCCTTTTTTGTTTCCTTCCAAGCAGAGGGTGAATAGGACAATCTGCTAATTATGCATGAATGCCCATGTCTTCTGCCGAACCTGCAGGCGGCTGCCAGCTTTTCCTCTGACCTGCTCTTTTTTATCTGAGCAAGGGCACCATTTGTATTCCTTTATAAATTGGGGGGCTTACAGTGCACAGGGCTGACAAGCTGGCGTTGTTTGCACGAGGACTATGAATATTAATAGGGATCGTTTCAGCAGCGTGGGGGCCGTCATAGTGCGGGATACGCCACGTGCAAAAGGGGGGGTCGGACTGGAGTAAAGACACTAGAGCGAGACAGATGGAGGTTAGCGATGGTATCATTCGTAAGAAGAAAAAATGCCCTTAACCCATGGGAGAACGACTGTCAATTTCTCATACATATGGATGGCAAAATAACCATTTTGATGATGCAGTCACATATTTTATTATTTTATGACGTGTAATGTGTGATATGGAAGGGAAGCTTATTTCCATAAGGGAGACATTCATACACAGATATTGCTGTATATATGATATATCACCAAATTACAGTAAGCAGGGGCAATACAATAATAATTTTCCCCAAAGTAAAATAAATACCAAACGGCTCAAATTCTGCTGCCAACTAGTGGTCGGAGGCTTGAATACAACACAAAATCACTCAGAAAATCCCCTGTCAAGAATATTTCCATATTGATACCGCACTTTAAAGGCTCTCAAGTATTGTGATATACCTCTGTGTACATTTTTCTCCCTTGTAAGCGTATTTTTCTTTTGCCTTTATCTGCAGAGGACATCCTGGACGAAGTATCGGGGTTGACGGTGGAGAGTCTCGATGAAAGCATGGACGACCGAGCCGCGCTGACGCTGCAGAGCCCCGACGATCAGGAAGAGAAAACCCTCACGGGGCCAGGACAGAAGGTAGGACATGGACACAAGCAGAAAAAATTATGAGTCTTAAACAGATCTTAAATTCACAAAACTGACGTTTTAAGGTGCGTTCAAGAGCAGACGTATCAAAACAGATGTGTGTGATGTGTGACTGCTCTGCAGAGCACTGATGACAGATATGTGACAGAGTGACTGAGCAGCGTCATTTTTGTAATTAGGATCATGTCTGGTCCGATCAGGGCCGGCGCTGTGATCGCCGGGACGCGGCGTGTGCCAGCCCGGTCTCTTTCGGTTACGGTTGTCACTTCCATTACCACGGCCTGAGCCTGATAACCAGAAACCAGCAGGCACGGTTTTTTTTCTTTTTTTCTTTGTGCTTCTCTGTCGATAACATGGACACAAAGATGAGGAAAGAGGCTGTGTTTTTTTCTCTTGGATGTGTGTCAGTGAGCTTCATTTAAGAGTGGGAGAACTAAAGGATTAGGTCAGAGTCGACTCTAGTCTAGAATCCTTCCTGTGGGACAGTGCTGGTGGTTCTGTGACTCCGTTATCAGTAGGACGACGAGAGAAATACTGACAGATAGGGCTGCTGTGATGGCTGGACCAAATGACTCTTTCTGTTCACCAACATCGTCAAGTAACATTTAAAGATCCCATATTATACCCTATTTCTCTCATGAACATGTCTGTGACATGCTTTGGTCAAAATACCATAAGGATGAAGCACCACAGCAGTTCAATCACCCTGCCAAAACAGCCATGTTCAGAACACTTGGTTTAGTAGTATCTCTTTAAGGAAAAAAAAAAAAAAAAAAAAAAGTAAAACGAAACTTAAGGGACAGGAAATGACATCAGCCACAGAGGCTACTGGGAGCTAACAGCAGTTAGCATTTGGAAAAGTGATCATTTGCAGGCTCTAGCAGGCACATTGCCGTCATATATAACATGTATCCACTGGACAGAATAATCCTCTGAGGCTGGAAGTTTGTGTAGAACTCTGTGCTGCACTGTGGAGCCAAGAATAGAACGTTTTGCGGACTTCCGGTTTTCGGATGCCGCTTCCCTCGCCAGCACTCTCGCGTGTTTTTTTTTACGGAGCTCTGCGAGACAATTCCAGGAATTTTACGCATTGTGACGCAAGTCAACATCGCGTGTTTTATCTTGTGTACTTAGACTGAGGAGGACCACAAAAACATGAGTGAGTCATCTTTTTTCACACTTTGGAGACTGGTAGGGCCTGTAGACTCCCAAATATAAGGATTTAAATGATTAAACAGGTGATTTTATATAATATGGGACCTTTAAAAGACAAAAATCCATCCATATTTCCAACTTAGAAAGTCGGCGGAACCTCACAAAACGCGACCGAGAAAACCACAACAAACAGTCGAGCACATGGTAGTGTTCACTTTTTATCCCTGGACATGTTGCTTCGCTGTGTTCTTTTGTTGTTTATCCTCCAAAAGAGCAAGAACAACAAAGGCTTTTCTGCAAGCGTCCATTTTTTTCTCAGTTGGAACATGATCAGCGTCATTCCCAGTTCTTCTGTTGTAAGCTTATTTATTATCAGAAATATTCTCATAAATATATTGGCAAAAACAGTGTGTAGTGATCGGTTTTCCTCTCCTCTAAGTTTCCTCATCTTCCTTTATTCATCCTCCATGTTAACCCTTCAGTTACTGGCTGTTCTCGTCATAGAGTTTGTCTCCAAAGTGTCATGATGTCGTCAGAAATGACAGCTCAGTGTTTTTTTTCTCCTCTTTGTTCTCTCTGATTGTGTTGTCTCCTTATCTGTCGTCCTTTGTTTTGACTGCTCCTTCCTTCCTTCCTGTTTCCACCTGGTTCTTGTTGGTTGGTTTCTTCACACTGACCCCCTACAGCTCACAGCCCAGTCAGCTGTGACCTCTGACCTCTGAAACTTTTCCACCACGTCTGTCCTTTTCTTTCCATCACGTCTTTTGCCTCATGTGCTGAAGATCATGTCTTACCTCATCTCACCCACGTTGCCTGCAGTTACACGGCGGCGATGAGACTGAGGAGAGAGAAAAAAATTGGCAAAGTGGGCCAATTTTAATTATCCCCACTTTCTAATTACTACATTCGCCAGTGTTTCACATCATTTAGTGGAGATAAATGGGTGTCTGGCTCGCCGGAGGAAACGCGGGGTGGTTCATTATTTGAGACAAAGCACAGAGCCACCTCCTCAATGTGATAAACCAATCAGAGAATAAAATTGCCCGGGATAACAGTGATAATGGAGATAATGGAGATTGCCAGTGTCCTCTGAGGTGTAGTCAGCCTCACTCACAAGGGCTGCTTCTAATTTAGAAACCTTTCATCAGTTTGCTTAAGGCCAATTTAAATGGAAAATGCATAATTTAGTATGTAGACGGTGTTTTTATGGGACGGTTTTCATCATGGTTTGGAGTCTGATTGACTCCCGATGGTGTCATTTTGGACAAACGGCACTTTAAACGCACTGTTTCGTTCGACGTAGTTACTGCTCGCTAAGAATTCATAAACATAGATTCGTCCTGTCTTTAGTCTTCAAAAATAATAATCTTTAAATACTCTTCACTGAGCTCGAAGTAGCTTTTGTTTCAGCTGCTGGTGTAATTCCAAGGCCGTCCACTGGAGGGAGAACTGTGCTGATTTATGGAGCCTCACACAATGACACAAATGCACAAAAATGCAAACAAGATGTGCATCGAATTAAACTAAAATATTTCATTTGTTGTTATTATTATTTATTATATTTAATTAAAATGAAAATTAGTAAATATGTGGGTTTAATATTGTTTTGTATTTATTTATAGATTGGATTTCTTGAAATATACATATAAATATGTGTATGTACTGTATATATATATATATATATATATATATACATATATGTATATATGTACATATATAATATGTATTTGTGTATATATATATGTATATGTTTATATATTTTTTGTAAAAAAAAGGAATTCCAAATATGTATTAATGTAAGAAATAAAGTAATGCCTCACATTTGACACTGACTTTATCCTTTTGTATGTGTATATAAGAAATATACACATATATATGTATGTATGTATATATACATATTTATAAATAGTACATATATACATATATATGTAAGTATATATATATATGTACGTATGTATATATGTACATATATATAAATATATAATATATATGTGTATATATGTGTATATAAATATATTATGTATATTTGTGTATGTATATGTATGTTTATATGTATATATATATATTATTTTTTTATTTTTTTTCTGGGTTAAAATATAGGAATTCCAAATATGTATTAATGTAAGAAATAAAGTAATGCCTCACATTTTACTTTATCCTCATAAGCTTCTTCCTACAGCCTCTAAATGTCCATATATAGATTGTTCAGGTCTCCTGTCACAACGTAATCATCCCTCCACTTGAGATTAAATGATTAAAGCCTCCCCTCGCCGACTCCCTGTCAAGATGCATATCCCGTCAGGGATTTATGGATTTCCATGTTTCTCTGACTTCAGATAAAAATGAACCTTAAGACCTTTTTCTTCCCCCCCTGTCTTCTCTCCTCGCCTTCTCCCCCCTCTGTGTTGGACAAGTTCATACCTGTTCTTCCTGTGTCGCTGCTTCAATTTTTTTACCCGTGCACCCTTCATAGACGTCTCATGCAGCGTGTGCAGAAACAGTGCGGTGCGTTTTTTTGAGAGAGCCAAATACGTGGATATGCGTAATCTCTGTGTGTCTTGGCTCACATGGTTTGAGCTGGCGGGCGTGTGTGTGTGTGTGTGTGCGTGTGTGTGTGTGTGTGTGTGTGTGTGTGTGTGTGTGTGTGTGTGTGTGTGTGTGTGTGTGTGTGTGTGTGTGTGTGTGTCTGTGAGCAGGTTGGAGCTCGCCTCCACGCTCCTCCCTCATGCTGCACTTCTCTCTCTCTCTCGCTCTTTCTGTTCTGAAGGGCGGGTCAGTGGTGTTGTACATTTGATAAAATGGTGAGTATTTGTTGCCGGGGTTAGTGATCGCATGTTTTGGACTCACGAGAAAGAAGTTTCTTTATCCTTCTCTCAACCGTTTTTTTTTTCCACGCGTCTGAGGTCAAAGTGTCATGTGCTGCATTTGTTTACAGTAAGTCAGTGGATGTTGCACCTTCATCCTTCAGAGTTCTTCTACGAAAACTGTTTTAAAGATGTTTATTCCGATTTACGAGTCGTGCAGCAGGTGTGGCGTTGAAAGTCATTTCTGGAGGTGATGAGGGTGTCGCTTAAAAAAGTGATTAGAACTTTAGGGTGAAGCAATTTTGGAACGAGAACTTGACTCTCCTGTTAGACCTGAAGGTGAATAGCATTTGTAGAATTTGCATTAGTAGATTTTCAGAGCGTCAGCTTAAAGCTGAAATCTTCAGTTTTTGATGTTCAAACTTCATATTTCAGACTCATTTATGCCCTGATTTTCATTTCTTTCCTACCTGCATTGAAAGAGACAGTCACCAGATGTCCATTGTCTTTTCCCATTGGCAGTGTTTGACTGCTCCCTCTCCTCCCTCCTCCCCTCTCTTCCATGTGATGTGATGTTTGATCTTGTTTTTTTTAATGTTATACTCTACACTGCTGCTGGTGCTGAAACACCTGGACATGAGTGAGAGACACAAGGAAAGAGACGCAGAGAGTGTGTAAACAAGGAGTGGACGAAGGCAAAGACAGTCAGAAGGATTGAGACAGAGAGACTGATTAGATAGAGGCAGCAGGATAAGATGACATCAGACCACTGCTGTTTATTGCACTCTTTATGGCACAAGCAGACTTTTATACTTTTGATCAGTTTCTGTGCACGAGTTTGAGACACGGAAGCGACCTGGACTGCGAAAATCGGATGCATGACCTCTTGTTGAACTCCGTTTGACCTCCGACAATGTCGGCCGTACGCAGGAGCAGGAACTCCAAGCGCTCAACCGAATCCATCTATGATGTGTTTCAGCTGGTGAGCCATGCAGTTTCTGATGTGTGTGCGTGTGTGTGTGTGTGTTTATGTGAGTGTGTGTGTGTTGCAGATCAGTGATTATGTCATAGTACAGCAGTGTTGACACGGTTAGAGATTCAGCGAGGGGAAAGCATTCTTACAGTTTATGTAAGGTTTTCATCAAGATTCAAGATGCTTTATTTCAGAGGGAACGATTATGGAAGTAATCGATGAATCTGTTTATTTTCTCAACTATTTTAGTCCAGAAAAATGAAATTATATTCTCAAATGTCCTTAATTATTCACATTTAATGATGTCCTTTAAAGGTGCATTATGTAATAAATCTTAATCAACTGGCCATAAAATCCTCCTAATATGTCACAGAGACTCAGGAATAATGTTCATATAACAAACTGAACTCACCAACAACAACAGTACAGACAAAATATTTGCATAAAAATAAATATTTTGCAGACTGCAAATCATGTTTATGTTTTGAAATCATGTTTTTTGGCATGTGGCGCCACCTACCACCGTCTACCGATCATTGCAGTCAGTAGAGTCTCAGCTGCCGCGCAACCACGGGTTGCCAGTTACGTCAGAAAACGAAACCAAAAATACAGTTTTTTGGCCACATTCTTACATAATATGGCACCTTTAAATATTCACATTTAACAAGTCGAAAAATCAAGAGAGCTTGTTTTAATTATTAAAAAAAAGAACCTGTTTATACATGTTTTTATCTGGCGTGTGTATTCATTATTCATCCATTATTTGGATATAAAACGACATTATTCATAGTAAAAGGACATTTCTTTAGCTTGAATTGTTTATTTTTAACCAAAGAAATACAGAGATTGACAGTGTCCTCTTTTATTGGCTGAATTATTCTGACGGCCTCATTAGCATAATAACCCCCTACTCCCTAATCAGCAGTGATTGTGAAGCATTACGCGGCTATCCATCTTCTCCCCTGCTCGTCCTTCCATCTCCGTCTCCCGCCGTCATCTGTCTCTGTCGCTGCTCCATCTGTCACTCGGCTGTCACTAACTCCTCTCACTGTCAAAAACTGTAAATGTCGTCGCTGCGTTTCGTTGCGTTTTAGAAACAGCGCCGTGAATCTGTTTTTGCAGATTGATCCTGACATCATTTCTCATTTCTCTCCATATGTTGAGAACTGAACGAATGAATTTAAATCCTGGCCACAGCTTCTTAAATGTGAATGTTTTCTGATTTCTTTGCTCCATGTCACAAAAAAATGATTTTGGTTTGTGGACACAACAAAACATTTCAGAGCATTTGACAGCAGATGAATCGATAATGAAAATATTTGTACGTTGCAGCACCAGTTTTTTTATCTACGGAAGAGGATTAGGGCCACACAGGAAAAAAAATATTAGAGTTCTGACTTCATTCTGAGTGTTAAAGTCATAGATTCTGACAAAGTCAGAATTCTGAGAATAAAGTCAGAAATTATGAGTTTAAAGTCAGAATAATGTCAGAATTCTGAGAATAAAATCAGAATTCTAAGTTTTATAGTCAGAATTCTGAGTTTTAAAGTCAGAATTCTGCGAAGAAATTCTGAATTCTGAGTTTTGAAGTCAGAACTCAAATATATTTTTCCCTAATCCTCTTCCGTAGATATCCGACAGATACAAATATAAAAATCCTATATTTTGCATGCTTCACTTTGTACAGACTGTAAAGTATAAATACATTTTACTAACAGTATTTTAGCTGAGCCATGTTATGGGCTTCTTTATGGCCGAAGAATATTTCTTACAGAGTTGGAGAATTATGTCTTGAAAATAGCTTTAAATTCATGCAGCCACTATGTATGACTTTATCTGACTGAACGATATCGGCAGATACTCAAGTTTGTGATAGATTCTCCCTGATTTGACCTACCTGAGGTTTTTATTATTGTTGTTATTACACTTGGTGGTGATATGGATCTGGATTTAAGAAAAAAAGATGTGGTTAATGCTGTGAGATCAGGAAGTGAATCAACACCTGGGGAAAAACCGAGCGTGCTTTCTCTATAAAAAGTGCATATTTTAGTCAGACTGAAACTGGCTGTCATCATCCTATGTTATTTTGCTGGTGTGTGATGCAGCAGTGTTGCAAAACTGGTTTGAACACCATGATGGAAAGCCCGTGTTTGTCATTGCCGCAGCCTGACAATGAGACAAGGCATGGAATCGGCGAAGACAAGCCGTGTCGTCGGAAATGCACATCACATCAGAGATTCTGCTTAATGAACACTGACCCTCCACATGGAGCTGAGGGATTAGGGAATAACACTGATTGTGGGGGACGAATGAACCTCATCTAGATGTAATACACGCTAATAGTTTATCTGTTCCTGTTTTACTTCTTGAGAGGATGAGTCACTGTAGAGTCAAAAATATGAGGAAACACCCCAGTAATTGTGCTTTCGTGTTTCTCCCCGAGGTGTGTTTCATAAAAGACGGTTCAATTTGGAGTTTTTGTAAAGGTGGAGGATTATGTGTGTCATTTTTGTTCCATCAAGAGAGGTTTGGTGTGTCGTCTAAGATCTTTCATTCCTTCCATTGTGTTTCATCTTGTTCGTCTTTTTCTTCCTGAGCAGGTTAAAATAAATATATCTAAGTGCATCTCTCGCAGCAGCAGCAGCAGCAGCAGCAGCAGCATCAGCCTGTCTGGACTTGCTCCAAAAACAATCTAATTAAACCACTTATTCACCAAATGTTTGCTCTGATTCCAGAGAAAAGGAAGTTTAACAATAGGCTCGGTATAAATAAATAATAGCAACAGCGCTCCGGTGTTACTCATCCATTTTCTTCTCGTTTTTCGATTACGATATCTCTTTCAACTATGAAAGACGTGTTTAGATGGAGACTATGATGTTTTCCCAAAGACACGCTGCATGTTATGTCACAATCATTTAATGTATGACTTGTGTGTGAGTGTGTGTGAGTGTGTGTGTGTCCCACACCCTGCTTTCCCTTTTTAACATTTAGTCCTTTGACTAATGTTGGCAGGTCTGCTCATGCTTGGTATTTTTGATACCAGGTGGGTGTTGTTATGGAAGGCTCTGTGAGAATGTGCTGTATATATTGTATTTTTTTTGTGTATTTTTTAACGTATGTTAATATCAGGGGATGAGATACTTATTTCGCACCTTCCTGGACCCACATTTCATGATGGATTATTGTTTGCGTCCATTTTTCCAACATTCAGAAAAGCTCTAGTCGTTGATAGGACGACAATTAATCATATCTTTTTAGCAAAATCACAACATGACCTACTGCTATTTTCAATTCGTAGGATGCACAGTATTTCTTGAATACACTACAGTTCTAAAGTTTGGGGTGACCTATACAATTTTTTTGTGTTTTCTTTGTGTTTTTTTGTGAAACTGCAATGGGAATAATGCACAACTCCTTATATGGACATCCTGGGGGTGTGTATAGGGTTTGAATAATGCATTTTTCGCAGGATGTTTCTTGTGTGAAAAATGTCCATTTTAGATTCAATATTGTCCTGACCTATACAAATCATCTTCTTCAGGCGGAAAAAAATATCTGTTTCTCACAAATCTGTACAAATATCACACAGTAATCGTTTCAAATTATGTACAATCGTATAACAACTTTGTCTTCTGTGTCCTCGTCTCTTCAGAGCACGGAGCAGGTCACCGCTTTCTGCCGCAGCCTCCATGACATGAACCCCCTGGAGTGCCCCATGTCGTGCTCGTCCTCGTCGTCCTCGTCCTCCCTTTCGCCGAGCCCCGTGTCGGCCTTCCCACCCCACGCGAACGGCACCGCGGCGCAGCGGCAGCTCTCCCACGCCGACAAGCTGCGCAAGGTCATCAACGAGTTGGTGGAGACGGAGAAGACTTACGTCAAAGTGAGTTTTTACATCTGCCCGGTGTCATGCGTGGATGTAATAGCTTTGTGGTCAAGTGCTTTTCCTAATTGACGTGATAATTGTGCAGGATGTTGATGTGGGATGTGTTTTCACCTGTGCGAGCAGATTTCTGTTCTTAAAAATCCACAGTAATGACTCAGCATTAACTTGAACATGTGGTCACAGGCTGATTGTGTTTTCATCTTTTCCAGGACCTGAGCTGCCTCATTGAGTGCTACTTGACACCTTTGCAGAAGGAGAGCTTCCTTACACAGGATGAGGTACTTCCTTTATAGTCTAAGAATGAAAAAAATACCCCATTCTGCTGATTTATAATGACATTTGATGTTTGTTATAGTTGGACGTTTTGTTCGGTAACCTCGGGGAGATGGTGGAGTTCCAAGTGGAGTTTCTCCGAACGCTGGAAGACGGAATCCGACTGGTGCCAGATCTCGAAAGGCTGGAGAGGGTGGAGCAGTTTAAGGTAAGCGAAGGTCGATCTCTTGAAGTCGATGCTGATAAGTTTGTTTGTTTCCCCTTTAGGCCACTTCAGTTTCTGCAGTTTCTCCCACTCTGCACACAAACATGCACAAGGAAACACTACAGGGCATGTGGGAGAGAACATACTAAGCAATATATTAACCCTTATGTGCTCACACGGCTCAGATTGGTAAATTGCAGCAGGATTAATACACAACTCCTTATATGGACATCCTGGGGATGTGTGTTTATAGGCTTAAGGCATCTTCAGGTTTTACAAAATGCATTTTTCCTGTGTTAGGGTGTTGTTGAGTCAAATATATGATTCATTTTTTATCACATTTAAATAAATAATAAATAAGTGTGCAGAAGTCACAAAATAGACTGTTTCTATGTTATTTTTGTTCCCAAAAACGAGCTAATTTCAATTTTAACATTTTTGAGTACTTTTTTGCTCAGGTGTGTTTATATAGTTGGTGAAAATGAAAAATCTTGCCTTTATGTTGTGCAGGAAATAAAAGGATATCAGATAGGATATACTGCACATTCTGATGGCCTCTGTATATACATTTCAATATAGAAATGGGGGGGAAAAGCAGCCTAAATGCTGTGTTCCAAGGGGTAAAAACAAACTGGCTTAAAAACAAAGTAAAAATAAAACTATAAATACAGGGAATAAAGAGACATTTGCTGCAGAGCAAACAAAAATCCTTGTTCACTTTGACTCTAAAGGGATTGACTGTGATTGAGAGGTTACATAAAAACCAAATAAAAAAGCAAAGACGCTGGAGATGTGATCGGATTAAGTGTTCCCCTGCTTTCCCCGCAGAAAGTGCTGTTCTCTTTGGGCGGCTCGTTCCTCTATTACGCCGATCGCTTCAAGATCTACAGCGCCTTCTGTGCCAGCCACACCAAGGTTCCAAAGGTCCTGGCTAAAGGTAAAAGAAAAAACATTCTTGAATCACATCCAGCCCTCAGTGACATAAGATGGCTGAGGGCTGAGTGTAGTAAAGGAAGTGTCTTTAGTCTTACGCCTCGCGGTGCAGCACAGGGCGAGCTGGAACTAGACTCGACACACAGTGAGGCGCGAGGCCGACATCGTGTGGGATCACGTTGTCCAGACACATTTGGGGAAAAAAAAGTACTGTCGAGTTCTGCACAGTTGCTGCCCCAAGGCCGTGTATTAAAGTGTGTGGTATGAAAATGCAACTCCTCTTGCTGAGATGTCTTAGTCCCTTTATTTGAAATTCCTAAAGATGAGGAAATAAAGACGAGAAAGGAAAACTCATGAGACAGTGAGGCTGCAGTACCAACTGGTGGAGGACGAGGGAGACAGAGAGCAGGACTGTCGTGAAACCAGCTCTGTGTGTGTGTACAGTATGTTGTTGAACTGCAACCAAAATAATGAAAATGTAGCTTCTCTACAATTGTTTTGTATGGAAGAGGATTAGGGCCACACAGGCCCAAGTCAGAATTCTGAGAATAAAGAGAAGTCTGAATTCTGACATTATTCTCTGAATTCTGACTTGATTCTCAGAATTCTGACTTTAAAACTCAGAATTCTGACTTTAAAACACAGAATTCTGACTTTAAAACACAGAATTTCTGACTTTAAAACACAGAATTTTGACTTTATTGTCAGAATTATGTCTTTATTCTCAGAATTTATGACTTTATTCTCAAAATTATGACTTTAAACTCAGAAATCGGACTTCAAACTCAGAATTTCTGACTTTAAAACACAGAATTTCTGACTTTAAAACACAGAATTATGACTTTATATCACAGAATTATGAATTTATTCTCAGAATTCTGACTTTATTCTCAAAATTATGACTTTAAACTCAGAAATCTGACTTTATTCTCAGAATTGGCCCTAATCCTCTTCCGTAGTTTTGGTACTGGAGAATTTACATGAATATTCTGAACTAATGTTCAGCTGCTTTGGTCCCCACTAAAGTGAAAATGGACTCCTCCAACGGACACACCCGCAGCTTTTTAGAGCAGGCAATGTTGCTGAATTTGATATGATTTGAAACACTTTAAGATGGTAGTTGACTCAGTTCTGTCAACGTTTCTTCACCTTTTCTTCAAAAGCAATTAACACTCATGTTTGTGCTCCTCCAGCAAAGACAGATCCAGATTTCAAGGCTTTCCTGGCCGAGAGAAACCCCAGACAGCAACACTCGTCCACTTTAGAGTCTTACCTAATCAAACCCATCCAGAGGGTCCTGAAGTACCCGCTGCTGCTGAGGGAGCTTTACTCTCTCACTGACCCGGACAGTGAGGAACATTACCACCTGGACGGTGAGCCGACGTCCTTATATTCACTCATGTATAACATTAAGCTGCTGTGGAGATACTTTTTTTTAATTGTGGTTTGGTGACGATTGCCGTTGCTCCCATTCAGTTGCGATGAAGGCCATGAACAAGGTCGCCAGTCACATCAACGAGATGCAGAAGCTGCACGAGGAGTACGGCGCCGTGTTCGACCAGCTCATCAACGAACAGACCGCGGACAAGAAAGAGGTACGTGTGGAGATGATCCCCAAAAACGTACTGATCGGGAACGACTGACTGACATGTGGAACTCATAATCTGTCGTGTTGTTTCTGATCCGTCTCAGGTGGCTGACCTGTCCATGGGGGATCTGCTGCTTCACTCCAGTGTGGTTTGGCTCAACCCTCCTGCGTCTTTGTTCAAGAGCAAGAAGGACCCTGATTTGGCAGCATTTGGTAAGAATGAACGATGAGCTCAAAAAAATCAAACACTTTACAGCAGCACTGTCTCAGATACTCTCTACTTAGACAAATACTGTTCTATATAACTGTAATCGTAATATGTAGAGACACGTGGCACTTTGCTGCATCTCACATGAGGCTGTCATGCATAGACGAGGTGCTGTGTGGCTATTTCAGACGGTGGTGAAATGGACTGAGTGAGAAGAAAATCCAGTCTGATATGATCCAGGAAGGTTTTCCCTTCCTCCGTTCACGCTTCTCTGCGCTCTGACACTTTTGTCTATAAATTTTACATGCGAACACAGAGTTGAGTCTTTCTGTGGGGAGGTGAAGCTGAGGGTAATGGATGCTTCGGCGCACGCCATGTTGGTCCATTTTCATCTTTTGTGTTTGCTGATTGAGCAACTCTAAGGGTTAAAGCTGTAAAAACGCAGCCTTTGACACGCTGCATTAAGCCGTCACTGATGTAAACTGGTTAATGAAAATGTCTTTTGATATATGCGGTGAATTAATGCGGACGCGCCCTAATGGTTTCTTTTGATTTCCCCCTCTTCATCTCTCCCTCGCTCTTGTCTAGTGTTCAAAACAGCGGTCGTGTTTGTCTACAAAGGCTGCTCCAAGCACAGGAAAAAGATTGTAAGTACAGCAGGTCAATTCATTCAAAAACCTCTGCACTCTTCTGCCCTCTGCTGGTGTGTTCATGTACTGCAGCAGTTTTATATGAAATCTCTCTCTTTTTCCCAGGGTGGCGCTCACCGCGCGTCTGTGAGCGATGACAGGGATCCTTTCCGTTTCCGTCACATGATCGCCACAGACTCTCTGCAAGTCCGCGCCCTTGCAAGTACGTCTTTTCACATCATTGGTAAAGTTTTTTGTATGAAAAAGAAGACTGGAAACGCTGCTGGGGTCAAAGCTGGCTCAGGGATTAGTCCGTATTAGAGTTAATTATCTTTTAATTATTCTGAAATATCTTTTTGGCAAGAAATTGAATGATTACACAATAGTGTTGCAGCACCATGTGGAGATTTGAGGTCTGAATATTGTCCAGATGTCCATAAATCTGGCAAAATTAAGAAACTAATGAGGGGATTTAGGATTAGCGCTAGATTGTGTTTAATGCATACATAAATAATATTACACATAATTTTACGAGGACGTATGTGTGAATTACCTGAACTGCCTGAATTTGCACAAAAATCTATTAGTCAAAGTTAATGAAGTAACATCTACTGGGGAGAAATTGGACATTACAGTTGCTATTTTTGTCAGGGTTTGAATGATGCACATGAACTCTTAATTCTGACTGTAAAAAAAGAGTTTATAGTCAGAAATTCTGAGAATAAAGTCAGAATTCTGAGTTTAAAGTCAGAGTTTATGGGAATAAAGTTAGATTTCTGAGTTTTAAAGTCAGAATTCTGAGTTTAAAGTCAGAATTCAGGGGGGAATAAAGTCATAATTCTGAGAATTAAGTAAAAATTCTGAGTTTAAAGTCAGAATTCGGGGGGAATAAAGTCATAATTCTGAGTTTAAAGTCAGAGTTCGGGGGAGTAATGTCACAATTATGAAAATAAAGTCAGAATTCTGAGAATAAAGTCAGAATTCGGGGGAATAAAATAATTCTGAGTTTAAAGTCAGAATTCAGGGGGAATAAATTCAGAATTCTGAGTTTAAAGTCAGAATTCGGAGAATAAAGTCAGATTTCTGAGTTTAAAGTCAGAGTTCGGAGGGAATAAAGTCAGAATTCCGAAATTTAAAGTCAGAAATTCTTAGATTAAAGTCAGAATTTCGAAATTTAAAGTCAGAACTGAAGTATTTTTTTCCACTGTGGCCCTTATCATCTTCCGTAAGCTCTAACCAGGCTGTTTTCTCAGAAAATAAATATATTTTGCTTCTTATATTGAGGTCACAGCGAAAAAAAGTCCTTTTCATATGAGAGAGTTTGTGACCACGAGTCACAGAAAGTCATTTCTCATGACCCGTAAGAATTTTGACAGCAGCTTCAAAGGCTCTCGAGGCTCTCCACAGAAAACACATGATATCCTGTGAAAACAAAACAGATAAATACTCATTAGTGGACAGAGTCCTCCCTGACTTTCTGGTTTCTGGCACATATAAACCTTAAATCACGCTCTGGTGATGAGATCGTTCATCTGCTTAATGACCTGCTGCTATTAAAGGGAAGGAAACTAACTGAATATCTGCTCCTCTCTATTTCCCTCAGACTCCGAGGGAACGGCGGTGTGTGAGATAGTTCACACGAGATCTGAATCTGAAGGACGACCAGAGAGGAACTTCCAGCTGTGCTGCAAGTAAGAGACAAACTAAAAGGTTTATGTCCAACCAAACCACCTTATTCTTATTTATTTCTTGCTTTGTTTTATTTCAGTTCTCCAGAAAGTAAGAAGGACTTCCTGAAAGCGGTCCACTCCATCCTGAGAGAGAAGCAACGACGACAGCTTCTGAAAACGGAATCTCTGCCGCCCAATCAGCAGTACGTCCCGTTTGGAGGGAAACGCCTGTGTGCGCTCAAAGGTGCACGACCCACCATGAACAGAGCAGGTGACACAATCCTCAGTATTTTTTCTCTTCTTAACATAAAAAACTAACTTATTTCATCATTTTATTTCAGTTTTTGCACATTTGTGACCCTTAAACCATTCAAAAATAAAGGATTCCGTAGATTTACTTTATCTAATACGACATTTGTCTTTAATTATGTGAAGAGTAAGTGTAATATATATAACAATTGGCTACAAAAAATAGCTTTAATAACTGTTAATAAGTGCATAATAAAGGCATTATTAGCCTTTATAAGGCATTCATATTCATTTATAATAACCTTATATTTGTTATCAGTGTAAAATGTTGTTTTTATTCATTTTATATGATGAACTATTCCCTCTTTATAGCAATAGGCTGCAAAGAATAGCTTTGATAACTGTTAATAAGTGCATAATAAAGGGTTAGTTCATGTTAAGAAGCTGCGAAGGAGCATTAACTGTTAATATGCGCATAATTATGGCATTATTAGCCTTTATAAGGCATCTGTATTATTTGTTATCAGTTAAAAATTTTGTTTTTATTCATTTTAATGAGGCACTATTCCCTCTTTGTAGCAATTGGCTGCAAATCATAGCTTTAATAAGTGCATAATAAAGGGTTTATTCATGTTAAGAAGCTGCAAAGGAGCATTAACTGTTATTAAGTGCATAATAAAGGCATTATTAGCCTTTATAAGGCATCCATATTATTTGTTGTCAGTTAAAAATTTTGTTTTTATTCATTTTAATGATGCACTATTTCCTCTTTATATCAATTGGCTGCAAAATAGCTTCATTAACTGTTAATAAGTGCATAATAAAGGGTTTATTATCCTTTATAAGGCATTCATATAAATGTATAATGACCTTATATTTGTTATCAGTGTAAAATTTTGTCTTTTATTAATTTTAATGATAAGTGGCTGTAAAAATAGCTTTATTAACTGTTAATAAGTGCATAATAAAGGGTTTATTAGCCTCTATAAGGCATTCATATTGATTTATAACCGATTACTATAATTGATTATCTCATCAAAGATGATTAGTGAACTATAAACACTCATTTATATTAATATTAAATATCTTTTTCAAGCAAAAAAACATTCAGAACATGCCCTAGCATCTAGCAAGTGCTCGTACGTTGCTAATAAGAAAAATTAAGCACTTGATGCTGCTCCATTCAACATAATTAATTCTGAATATTGGCTTTATCTAATACGTCGTTTGTCTCCATCTATCTGTCCCTGTTCAGCTTCAGCTCCGTCTCGGACGCTGGCTCGCAGGAAGCTGGTGCGGAACCGCTTCACCATCGACACCGACCTGGTTTTCCACGGCAACAACAACAACAACGGCGGCGAGTCGGACGCCGCTCACCCTCCGCCCTGCCCGCCGCTCTTCCAGCACGCCCTCCTCCAGTCCCACAAACCTCAAGGCGAGGACACAGACCGCTGGGTGGAGGAGCAGTTCGACTTGGGCTCCTACGAAAGCCACGGAGAGGGCGTCGACGTGGGCCCGGTGAAGGAGACGGACATTTTAAGCGACGACGACGAGTACTGCAAGTCCGTGCGAGCCGCGTCGGCAGAACCGGGCGACCTGGACGGGAAGATGGACGGACTCAACCTGAACGGACAGTTAGAGATGATGCGCGATGGTTCAGGTTTGGGCGACTCTTTGCCCTCCTGTGGCATTTCTCTGTCCTGCTGCACGACACAAACTCTGAAGGTCGCCCCGTTGAAGCAGTGTGCCGTGGAGAAGGCCGCGAACAATGACCGTGACGTGGTCTGGGTGCGGCGGGACGACTTTGCGAACGGGTGCAACAGTGACGTATTCTGATAGAGGAAGAAGATGGCAGTTTATTTCACCTATTTACAAAGGAGGATAGAGGTTGGAGTGGACACAAGCTTTACATATTTATGAGTTGAAGGAGAACCTTGTATTAAACCTCAGTCAGTCCTCTTCTTCCCACCACACCTGCATCTCCCTGCATTCAGAAGATCCCAAAGTCTGGAGAGGAAAGTGCTCGGGATATCTTGAAACCGAGAAATTCTCATCCCGGAGCTACAGATGTGTGTGTCCGTGTGAACAAAGACTGCAAAAAAAACAACCAAGCGTGCACGTGACACGACATTCATCAGCGAAAATGTGACTTTTCTGGCCAAAAAAACAAAAAGACAAAGCTTATTTTTAACACAGGAAATGTGGGTGTTCTATATTTTCTGACTCCGAAACTGTGTTTGTATTTTAACACTCAAAAGGGCTGAGTGTAACCGAACTCTTCAGGGTCGTAAAAAGAAAAACAGACGACGGTGAGCTCTGACTTAGCTTTATTGTGCTTTTTGTCGTTCTAACTTAATATCAGCAGGTGTACAACAAGAGTGTTGTGTATATATAACGTTTTGAAGCTCACTTTTTGTCTCTTTTTAAGCAAAGTAGTTTGGAAAACAGATCGTCTACCAATTCTTTATTTAATTACCGCGTTTTTTTTTTTTTTTACTGTACTTTTTTAAATGTTTACGCCACATGTAGAAGCCCAGTGTTACAAAGCCGCCTCCTGTGTGTGTTCCAGGTGCCAGAAACCAGCGAGTTTCCTTCACATGAATGTCCTGCCTTTTTACTTTCATTCCTTCAAAAATAAAACTGTATTTTTATGTACTTCACTTTAGGTCATAAAGCCCCAGTTGCCATGCTCTCTCTCCACGGTTTGATAATTAGCATATTTCCTACCAACATATCCTGTTTTACTTGAATTTTCTGTGTTAATATTAAAAGAAACAAACTGTATTTTAGTCCTCAACGGAGAGGAACATTCATGCAGACATCATCTTCCAGCTCATTTGGACCTTTTTTTGTGAGGCACATGAACTTTCATCCTTCTTGCATTTCCTCCTCCAACCACCAGGCTGTGCTGTTTCACCACATGTCACCACATCTAAACACACGCTCTTGGTGAGCTCAGCCACAGTCATTGCACCTTAATGGATGTTTTAAACATGCACTTAAACGGCAACTGTTGAGGGAGTTACTCTTAACATCGTGTTTTTAAAACTGATGCTGGTTTCTTAGATGTGGGCGATGATGATGATGATGATGATGATGATGATGATGATGATGACGCCCAGGACAGACACGTTTAAACTGTGAGGTACAATCACCTGTGGGGAAACCCTTTTGACTTCTCCCTTTGTACAAAAAACTGTGTTTGTACGTTTAGAAAAAAAAAAACAGTGGAGTATCATTTTTATGTTAAAATAAATTTTCTAAATTTAGCCTTTGTGTAATCGTGATTTTTTTAAAATTATTATTATTATTTTTATTGACGTCAAAAAGCTCCTTTCCCCTCTCATCACTGATATAAAGGTTTACAACCAGCTTTGGGAATGTCACATTAACCCTCTAACAGTCACTGATCAAATAAAAATGCTTGATTCAAACTATCAGCTATAAATAACACATTTTTAAAATTTTCAGATATAATGCAGGTTGAAGAAACTCATTATTTACCACTTTCAAAGGCCTGTGCATTTAATACATATGTGTAAAATACATATTACTCATTTTAATAATACACTATTCCCTCTTTATATCAATTGGCTGCAAAATAGCTTTATTAACAGTTAACACGTGCATAATAAAGGGTTTATTACACTTTGTAAGACGTTCATATTGATTATAACCTATTACTGTCATTGATTACCATCAAAAATGGTCTATAAACACTCGTAAAACACACGTAAAGAACATATTGTGTTCTAGTATCTAGAAAGTGCTTATACGGTTGATCATAATAAAAATTAAATGTTAATTATGATTGTAATGACCACTAATACAGTCTTATTAATAAACACAGCTGTTTAAGACAGTATTTAAACTGTTTACACGTTTCTAGTAAGAGCCTGTGAGTATAAATTATGCAGTGTTAATCCAGCTTTTATGAACACTAATATGAACTTATTTAAGTTTATTAGCATCTATTGATTATCCGACTGTTCCATAAATTCCAATTCCACCAGTGTGGTGTTTACGGCCGCTGCCCAAGGACTCTCTCAGCAGAGGCTGGATCGCTGTTGTCTTAGTTAATTAAGTTTGTCTATAGGCTGTTTGTCAAAGGTCCAGGCTGAGTTGGCAGATCTTTTTTATTCATTCATTTCTTTATTTATTTATTTATTTTGCCTCTCTGAACATTTTGGCTCGCAGCCGTGAGAGAGTGAGTCCACGCAAAAATGTCAATTCTGATCTAAGCACAGATTTAAATGAGGAGTTAAGACTTTATGGAGGCAACTGACACGGGGAATTTTCACAACTAGAGGTCGACCAATGTGAGTTTTTCTCTATAGTTGATGCCAATTATTATTTTTTGGCCCATATATTTAATCCATTTTATTATAATAATGATAATAAATAATAGAGAACAACACTAATGGTCTGTATCACCAATCCAATGAATACATAACATGAAACAGGTCTTTAAATAAAAGGTGTAAAACAAATGCTTTGGATGAAAATGTAAAGTTTAAGTTATTTATTCATATGTTTTTATGGTTTCTGAGAACAAAAATGCACATGAACAATAATCATCAGCAGATTATTCAAAAAACTGTCTTGTGTTTCAGCTTTCAAGAAATCCTGAGAGTGGGTGAGAGAACATCCGTTGCTCCTGTGAGATATTGAGACCTCAGTTTGTCTGCTGGAGGATAATCTGTCATCTGCCATGTAACCTGAAGATTATTCTCCTCTCTCTCTCTCATCAGGACAGAACCGCCGCCAATCAATCTGCTCCTTAATCCAAACCAACTCGAGCCAAAGTAAGAGATGAGGGACGAATCAGAGAGTGGAAAACAATCCGTCAAGTTAGAAAAATAACAAAAAACAGAATCCTGCTTCAAATAATGCAAATATCTGGATTAGGTGGAGAAGATTACAGTATGTAGCACCTGTATGGAACATAATCTCACACAGCTTCAAACGTTCAGTTAAAAGAGATAAAGAAAACAAACGCCTGGGCACCCAATCTGAGAGTTGGCCCCGGGCCCCGGGCCCCCTGACAGGCAATTATATTAGTCAAGATCAACAAGAGTTCTGTGAGAAAACCCCCGTGATCAGGTTTACGCGAGGTCATGGTAGAAAACACATCGTGTGAGTCGTTGCCAAAAAGCTTTGTTCGTGCAGAGCAAATGAAGGAGCGAGGGAAGACAAAGAAATAGACTGGAGATT